>NW_020229216.1:0-708549 GCF_003227725.1 Camponotus floridanus | reverse complement strand
ATAAGATATATATTATAATTATAGTATAATTATATATTTATTATTTGATGATGCTATCAACATCAAATAAATATATTCAAATTTATCCAAATATTTTCAATATATAGATAATTTGATGTTTAGAGCATTAACGCACTTGTGTGTGGACTTACATATTATTATAATAAAATATTATGCATCAAATTATACTAATAAATTATATTATGAAAATTATAACAAAACTATGTGTAAAAGTTATTTATAACATTATAATATCATTTTACTCAAATTTACTATGATTATTTTAATTAAAATTATACTATGAAAATTATAACAAAACTATGTGTAAAAGTAATTTATAACATTACAATAGAATCAATCTTGAATAAAAATTGATTTATTGCATAATATTTCTCTGAAGAATATTTTATAAAATGCAATAATTTTATACACGCGGAGTACAATAATAATAAAAAAATATAATTACAATTTCATTTAATATATATAATCATATAATTAAATTGAAAATACTTAGTCCATATAATACATATTATTAACAATAACAAAATATATATATGTGTGTGTGTTATAATACTAATATATAAATTTTTAATACAAATTTTTTCATTACTGTAAACAAAAATGTATTAATACATAAAATTCTTGTTGAAATATTATAGTACTATATATACATAATTATAACAATAATAAAAAAATACATTATACATAATACGATACATAAAATTATCATATAGAATACATATATAAATTAATTTATCTATTACACGAATTATCCGAATACGTACAATGTAAAAATTGATTAGAAATTTTGAGAATAGCTAGAGTTGATGTCTATCGCAACCAAAAAAAATCATTAATAAATTTATCGATTATGTTTTTAATAAGAAAGAGTACCCGGAATTTTAATACATTTTATAAGGTTTTCTAAAAGAAATATTTGAAAGAAATATTATCGTGAAAAGATAAACTAAGTTTCGATGTTACCCAACAATTAAATGAGAAAAAAATCGCGATTTGAATTTTACAAATATATATGACAAGTAAATAAATTGACAATAATAGTAATATTTAATTACAATCCATATAATTTTATAATATCTCGACGGAACGTGCGTACATGCAATATAATTATTATCATTTTATGTAATAATAAAAATATTGCAGCATTAGAGGCGCATTTCATATGATCTGCAATTACAGTATACAAGGAATCTGCAATTATATATACGTAAAAAATCAAACGCGAATGCAGAATTTAATGCTTGATTTATTTTCATATACAATTTTATGTAAAAAAATTTTGCGATCAAAAGTAAAATATACAATTTTGTTTCACGGACAATTGCAAACAGGCTAAACTCTAATAATTTTTAAAATAATCGCGTTATCACCACGTTCAATGAAGGATAACTGGCCCAACAATTAAACCAGATCAAAATCCCTCTGCCGAGTGACACGCTGGTTAATATCTGACAGAGAGAAGAAAGATCTTAAAAGTGGAAAGCGACTTCAATTTGTCTTATTTCTTCTATTTTGGATTTCGCGAAATCGATCCACAACGAAAAGTTAAGTGATTCATTAAACTCCAAAAGTCCCGCTACAGGAAGGAACGAATCCCCGATTTTCCTGATTGTTTCTGATAACAGTGATTTCGGCAGCGAATTAACGACTGTTACCCTTATTATCATTCTCAATATATAAGATTAAAATTCGCGTAAAAAAACATGTTCTTCCATTTTAAAAAATATCTTTTTTTACTAAAAAATGACTGGATATAATGATTTTTATATACATGTTACAATCGAGTATATTTAGGAAAAATGAAATACATGCGCTTTTATTGTTGCTTAATTAAATGTGTGAATAGTAATAATTTTAGGGTACCAAATGTGCTCGAGACAAATCAAATCCGATAACAACAAGATTTAAAAAAAAGTCAATTTGAATATTATTTAGCAACATCAAATAAAAGATTATCAAGAAATTAATTTTACTGTTGCATTTAACAGTTAACACGTAATAATAATTTGCAGGCATCTTATTGATATCAGAGTACCCATTCGATTTGTCTCGAATTGTTTAATTACTCACACATTTTATATCACACATATTATATCATGCATCATTCTAATATATCATTAAGAATCATACAAAAAAAGGATTTTTGCAAATATATTACAATTTGTGCACATGTATTTTATTATATATACATATATACTCGTCTTCTATCTAAAATAAACGTAATATACTGAGATAGTGGAACGTCCAGAGCCTGCAAGTGATTTCTTAAAAGAAACCAAAAATAAAATTAATTCAAAATTAATAAAATATACTTGTTTGTAACCATAATTTTTCAAATAATCAAAATTTTGCACAAAAAAGTTTGCGCAAAAACTTATTAAATTAAATTTATATTTGAAAAAGTGAATTTTATCCATTATATCCATTTTTGAATTATTATTAAATATTTTCATTATTAAAATAATAGTGATATTAATAGGAGGATATTAATGGAAGAACATTTTTAACAAAAAGAGAAAATATATCTTCTTTCAAAGTATAATGAATTTTGTAATTCGATTTCAAACAATGTACGGTGATTGTCGTTAAATCACTGCCAAAAACATTGTTTCCAGGAACCGCCACGAAAACCTGGGTTTAATTCCTACTCTGTAATAGAAACTTTCAATTTTCAATGAGGCACCGAACTAAGCGTTGCGGATAGATCTCACAAAAACCGGCGAGAAATAACTTTCCTCGATGAAAATCGTTTCGATTCTCCGCCAGTACAAACTGCGCATTTGCTAGAGTTCACCTGACATGAGGGACAGCGATAAGGCTTCTTCATCGAGACAGCGATCACATCCAAAAACGTGAAAAGAACGCAATTATTTGCAATATAATTTATTATAAAATCGTAAATCAATAAATCGTAATCTATAAATATTTAACGCGATGCGAAATTCTCGAAATACATTTAATTAAAAACGATAATCAAAGAAAATTATTTTGTTTTACAGATTTTAATTTCCGCATGATTGATAATGTTTAATATTTCGCAATATTTTATTTTCGAATATACTTGTGTTTTCTATAATATTAAAAAAACGACAAATTTTACGTAAAAAGCTAATATCTAATTATTGGGTTAACATCGTGTTTTTCTTGATTCACTTTTATTTAATAACCTTTATATTATGTAAAAGAATTTTTTTACGGTATTTGCGCGATTACGAAAGTTTCTCGAATTTATTAATAATCTTTTAGTATAAAAAATAAGCTATCCAAATATTTGAATAATTTTGCAATAAAAATATTCAAATAAAATATATCAAATGTGTTAATTAAACAAATTTTGTTATTGTACGTATTCATCTAATTTCGTGTAATATACAATAGATTTCTTTTACAACTAGATTATAATTTCTATACAATTGCAAAGAAAATTATAAAAAATAAAAAATAATATAATTACAATTTATAGATATAATTATAATGTTAATTACAATTTACTAATTGATGCTATTAGTATCAATATTCTCAACATAAGAAAATTTTTATTATTTAAAATGATTATTCAATGATAATCAATGTATATGATTTCAAATAAGTTAGAAAAAAATTATTTAGATTGAATTACTTTTATCTCTCAATATTTTATCAAATAAATATTATCATATTAGATACTAATAACATTCACATTTGAATTTAAAATTGTATAATTTTTAAAAAAATACAATTTTTAATAGTGATAAAATAAAATATTAATACAATTTACAAAAAATAAAATTAAATTTAATACATGTTATACGTATAATAAAATGCAACTTAAATGTACATTATGTATTTAAGTTACATTTTTTACATTTTCCATACATTAATTTTTTATTTTTATTTATAGTTTTTTTATAATTAATTTCAATTCTTTATATATAATTTATTTAATTTTATATGAAATAAATTATATATATATATATTTAATTTTTATATGCTCTAACAATCTTAACAACCCTAACAGACCTAATAGCTCTAACAAGCCTAATACAGACCCCTAAAAATAACATATTTTTATGTTTTTTTTTCTTGAAAATAAATTTAATTTTTATATGCTTTAATAGCCCTAACAAACCTAATAGGCTTAACAAACCTAACAGTCCTAACAGCCCTAACAGACCTAACAAAGACCTAACAGCCCTAGCCACCCTACTTGCTGGCTTACGCCAGCAGAAATTCACGATCAAGTGAAATTTGGGGAACCCTAATTAGGAATCCGTGATAATGAAAAATTTAGGAAGCCCTAACCGGAAATTCGCGATAAAAGGAAGCCTTAGCGGTGCAACACATTTTTTGGCCAATATTGCCAATATTGATATATTTTCCAAGCCAGTTATCTCTGCTTCTGGCTATATTCATTTTGACGACTATTTGTTTAGTCGTCGACTATTCGTACGATCGTACGATATTATGATCGTATTTTAACGTGCGTCATTTAGTCGTCAGAAATCGCAAAATAAATTATTATGCATAAAATATAATTAGCATGCATTTTAACTCTCGGTCGGCGGGTTGCTTATAAATATTTTTATTTTTTAGATTAAATATTTAGAAATTAAAAATCTATTTTTAAAATCGTTTTGTAAAAGTCTGTGTGTCCATATATATATAATGGAAATAAATATTTCATGTATGTCTATATCTATTGTTATTTTACAAATATTTTTTCTTTTACTTTAATTTTTACACATATTGTCCCGCCAATCAAGAGTTAGAAGCAACGGATTTCTTCATGCATTTATAAATCCTTTGCTTCAAAATAAAATGTTGTCACTTACCGGCACTGATGCGCAACAGCGGAATTGATATTGAAGCTATGTTGTCTGTAACATACAAATATAAAATGCAAATTATATCAATGTTCAAAATAATTAATATTTTAAGAAATTATTATTGGACTCATTGAATGTTATATCCGATGTACGCAATTATAAATAGATGTATAAATATAAAATAATTTTATAAGTATTTAAATAGAAACTTTTATAGAAAGAATTATTAAAAATTTGTCCAATTTTTTCATGTTTAAATCATTTATATAAAATCAAATTAATTAATTAATTAATTAATATAAAATTAATATAAATAATAATACTCACCATCAGGTTGTTCCGCTGGTGCAAGATGCCTTTCCTAGGCCTGCTCCTCCTCTCAGATCATCTGGGTTGTTACATCTATAACATACACATAGAAAATCCAAATTATAATAACGTCAAAAATAATTAATATTTCAAAGAATTATTATTGTATGTATTGTATCTTATATTCAATCCATATAATAATAAGTAGATTAATAAAATAATTCTATAAATTAAAGAAAAACATCATTAATAATTCTTTAATAATTTTATAAAAGCTTATATCTTTACAAGAGTTTATAGCTTTTATTTAAAAATCTTTTTCTCTCTTATTTAAATCATATAAATAAACAAATCAAATTAATTGTTGCGATTAATTGTTTGATTTAAATTATAATAAATATATTTAATATTTAATATACAATTACAAATAAATAAATTGCTTACCAGAAGGTTGCTCTGCCGGAGCCTGATGCCTCTCCTAGGCCTCCTCCTCCTCTCAGTTAGACGCGCGATTCTTAACAGCACTCCCGCACTCACGAGCGATATTTTTATATCGCTATTTTCGCACTTTTACGCGCGATACTGAACGGCACTCCCGCACTATTCGATACAATTAACAATTTTCTGTTTTGTCGCGCGATGTATATATTTAATATATATATACTTTAAACGGCACTCCCGGTTTCGGTACGAGCGAAAATCCCGTTTCACTTGTGAAAGTGGGATTGCGAAAAAGTCCAACGCGAAAACGCGATAACGCGATGACGCGAAAAAGCTAAATGCGAAAACGCGGTAACGAGACTCCGCCGTCCGCGACACGTTGACGGCACCGACGACGAAAAGTCGACGACGCAATATATATATATATATATTTTTAATAATATTTATGTTTTTTTCTGAAAATAAATTTAATTTTTATATTCCCTAATAGCCCTAACAAACCTAACAGCCCTAACATCCCTAAGTTCTAGCAGTCCTAACAGTCCTAGCCGCCTTACTTGCTGGCTTACACCAGCAAAAATTCGCGATAAGGTTCAATTTGGGGAGCCCTAATCGAAAATTCGCGATAAAATTTAAAGAGCCTTAACTGTGCAACACATCTTTTGGCCAATATTGACCATGTATTTTTCAGGCCAGTTATCTCCACTTCTAGCCATTCATTCTGACGACTAATTTATTTCAAAAACGATCATGCGATATTATGATCGTTTCTTTAACGCACGTTATTCAGTCGTCAAAAATTGCAAGTTATAAATTATCATGCATAAAAGATAAAAAGCATGCATTTTAACTCTCGGTTGGCAGATTGGTTAGAAATATCTCTATTTTATAGATTAAATATTTATCGATTAAAAACCTATTTTTATAAAATTGTTTTTTATAGAGACCGATATATAATAGAATTTTAGAATATTTCATATATGTCCGTCATACAATTGCAATAAAAATATCATCTATTTTTATTAAAAATATTTTTCCTTTACTTTTTCACTTTAATTTTTACTCGCATATTGTCCCGCCAACGGAGAGTTAGAAGCAATGGATTTCTTCATGCATTTATAAATCCTTTGCTTCAAAATAAAATGTTGTCACTTACCGGCACTGATGCGCAACAGCGGAATTGATATTGAAGCTACGTTGTCTGTAACATACAAATATAAAATGCAAATTACATCAATGTTTAAAATAATTAATATTTTAAGAAAGTTATTATTGGATTCATTGAATTTTATGTCCGATGTGCGCAATTATAAATAGATATATAAATATAAAATAATTTTATAATTAATTAATTTTTTCAAGTAGAACCTTTAGAAAGAATTATATAGAAAGAAATATTACAAAAATTTTCCCAATTTTTTCTTGTTTAAATCATTCACATAAATCAAATTAATAAATTAATTAATTCATTTATATACAATTAATATAAATAATAATATTCACCATCAGGTTGTTCCGCTGGTGCAGGATGCCTCTCCTAGGCCTGCTCCTCCTCTCAGATCATCTGGGTTGATGCTTCAATCTATAACAAATAGAAGATCTAAATTGTAATAATGTTCAAAATAATTAATATATATTTTAAAAATTATTGTATGCATTGAATTTTATATCCGACGCATATAATAATAGCAGATTAATAAAATAAAATATTATTAATAATTCTTTAATAACTTTATAAAACCTTTACAAGATTATAAATTTTATATAAAAATCTTTTTCTTTAAAATTCGTATTTAAATCATATGAATAAAAAAATCAAATTACGATTAATTGCTTAATTTAAATTATAATAAATATATTCAATATTTAATTTATATATATATATATATATATATATATATATATATAATTGCAAATAAATAAACTATTTACCAGACGGTTGCTCTGCCGAAGCTCGATGCCTCTCCTAGGCCTCCTCCTCCTCTCAGTCTTAATCGCGCGATACTTTTAGCGGCACTCCCGCACTCACGTGCGATATTTTTATATCGCTATTTTCGCACTTTTACGCGCGATACTGAACGGCACTCCCGCACTATTCGATACGATTAAAAATTTTCTGTTTTGTCGCGCGATGTATATATTTAATATATATATACTTTAAACGGCACTCCCGGTTTCGGTACGAGCGAAAATCCCGTTTCACTTTTACAAGAGTCATCTTCGAGTCAACAGATCGGGAATTCAACGCATCTTACCTCCGAACAAGAGTTAAGTCCGAAACGGAAGAAAACTATCGATTGATGGAATCAACGCGAATGGAGTTCACTCGACTCTTGTCCGCGCCTAATATCCTATCTCAGACGGAACAAGAGAAGGGATCCATTAACGACGATTCCAAGCAATCGATCGAATCCTAACCGATCCGTACCGAACTGGAGCCAGAAGCAGAACGTGACCTCAATCAGCCGGACTTTTGAGCAAAAGCTCAAAATCGCGCGCCCACATACACAGTACTGGCATCCGCATGCGCGCCGGCATCACCTAAATGCCGCGTTGCACCAGGCGTGAGACAAAGATCGTTGCAGCAACGACTCAATGAACATCCCAGTTAATTGACGTCGGAAGATGACAACTCGATGACATATAAATGAAATTGGGATTGCGAAAAAGTCCAACGCGAAAACGCGATGATGCGATGACGCGAAAAAGCTAAACGCGAAAACGCGGTAACGAAACGCAGCCATCCGCGACACGTTGACGGCACCGACGACGCGAAAGGGTACTTAGCTTCCTCTTCAGGCTCCTTGAGATTTATTCTAAATTAAAAAATTTAAAATAAACTTCAAGGCACCATCCAAGTACTAAGCCCTCCCACCGCGACAAGGTGTACCCCGTGGGAGGGTTATATTATATATAATTTTATATATAATAAATATAATATATAATTAATAGATATATTTTTAGAATTATTTTAAGAATTATATTATATCATATTATATTATATTATATTATATTATATTTTACATATTTTAATGCAGCAAATAATTTTTTGATATTGATCGCGATCGCGTCTAGAAAAGGATTTAACGGAGCGTCTTGTACTACTACTTTACTCTTTGAGTGTCATCGCGCGAATAACAATAGAATCGAACAAATTAATCCAAAAGACCGTGTTATTATTTTTGTACCGAAACATTTTTCAAGACTATGGCATATAAACATGACTATGGTATATAAACATATAAGTATATACGACATATTTCGCACTACGATCTTTACTGCTTGATTGTCGCTTTGTGAATGATACTAAAACCGTATGACTAGCGCGCTATTGTTTATGTTAAGGTCGAACGCCGTGTTATTGTTCGAAGATATTTCGATGACGAATAGACAATAATACTGATCTTGACGTAAATAATACATATTTATATTATATTATATTATATCGTATCCTTAAATTTAACCTATTATATTATATTATATTATATTTTATATATTTTAATACAGTAAATAATTTTTCGATATTAATCGCGATCGAGTCTAGAAAAAGATTTAACGGATGATAATAGAGCCGAACAAATAAGTCCGAAAGATCTTGATCTATGACCCTTCACTATCATGAATAGTGTATGATTTTAACTTTGACTGAATTATAATAAATATTATATTCAATAGATAAAATGTATTGAATAGTATTCTGATTTACTGGAATTCATAATTACTATAAATAATATCATATTATCATATGATATTCATTAATATTATTTTATATCTCGATTTTATTATAATTCGATTATCGAATAGTGAAAAAGCACAACAATAGACGGTCAGAATGGCCGAAGTTCTTTGTTTGCAAATGACATGTCTTTTTCATAGCAATCTACCTTTGTAAATCTAAATTTAAAAATTGAATATTTTTTACGATAAATCCATTGATTTTAATAAATTACAATCAATGAAATGCTTTCGCGATCCAGGGTATCATCCTGGAAGTTGCAGCGATTTCTTACAAGGTATACAGAATGATATAATATTTCTTCTCTATACTTCATTAAAATGTATTACTTTTACTTTTACTATTAATCTTGTGATTTATTGAAAATCTGTGACGTTAATTAAAAAATTAAATTAAATTTTATTAACTAAACTAACTACCTATCAAATACTTGCAAATTAAATCATGTTACAAAAAAATGTTACGTTGCAGATTATTCTCATCGGATAAAGGTGAAGGAAGTAAAAAGGATGTATCAAAATGTACGAAATCTACAAAATTAGAGACATGTCAATTGAATCCATGTGTGATAGATCCATGCAAACCAGAACCAAGTATAGTTATCATAGGTGCTGGTATGGCCGGATTATCAGCAGCGCATCGATTGGCTCAATGCGGTTTTCACAATTTTACAATTTTAGAAGCGACAGATAGGTAGAAATTAAAAATTAAAATTAATCTTAACATTAAATTATAAAAGCACACACACACATATAATATATACAATATGTTTTTTGAAATCATTTTAAACATTCTGTTAGTTACCTCAATATTTAAATTTAATCAATTTATATTATCATGAGATCTTATTTTTGTTAACTTATTCTTACGAGAGTTGTTTTTAATTTCAGACCGGGTGGTCGAATTCATTCTTGCTGGTTGGGCGACGTGGTGGCGGAAATGGGTGCCACATGGATTGAGGGTGGTTGCATGGCAAATCCGGTGTTTACTTTGGCGGCGCAAGAAGGTCTTCTGAAGTCGCCGCTCTCCAGACCGGATCCTAGTCGCGGACTCTTTTATACCAGTGATGGCAGAGCCATCGATCTTCCGGTCAGCATCACAGCGTATCATACTTTCCGGCAAATCGAGCAGCAAGCGGCGGCTCTTTTCGCCCTTGGCTGCGGCCGTGCCCATGGTACGTTGCTGAATTTTATGGGAATCAGAATTCAGCAGGAGCTGCAGAACTTTCCGGAGGAGCAACGGTACAGTTGTCCAGGTCACTCGCAAGCTTTCTAAGCTGCGAAATAAAGATTTTATTAGGGTAATCAGGCGAATGGATAATAGATAAGTTTTATTATCAATTGATTAGAAGATACAGAATGCAGTTTATTTAAATTTTATAAACTTTTTTGTAATTCTTTTTTAATAAAAAAAATAATGAAAATAAAATAATAAAACTATACATAGATATTAAACTATATAAAAATAATAAAAACACTCATATAAAACTATATAATTAGGTATAACATATTTTAAATATATTCAGGCTTTCTCTAAAAAAAATATAGACAAGATATTATTAGCTTGTAATAAATTGTAATTACTTTATATGTAATAATAATAATAATACTTAAATTAGTTGCCTATAATTAATTAACATTATTTTAAATTGTTAATATTTTACAAATATGTAAATGAAATAAATTATATATATGTTTAGTCACAATACATTATTTTATGAAAAATTATTTGCATTTTTGTGTTTTAATGACAAAAAATAAATTTAATTTAATGCACTTTTGCAAAAATTTAGCTACTACACATCGCTAAATAATTAATTATGATTCAGCTATATTTTTCTTCTAAAATTAATAATGTGAATGACACTTGACTTGCAGATATGATGCTGCGAGGGTGATGTACGGTATGACGAATTGTGTAAGATGTCGATGCGGAGATGATCTTTCGCTCGTCTCAGCTGATCAATTCGGCAGTTATATCGAGATTCCCGGTGGCAATATTAGAGTGCCCTTAGGATACGTGGGAGTGTTGGCTCCCCTGTTACGAAATTTGCCTAGTTCTTGCATCAAGTTTGTATAAAAGATTCAATGGCAATTGCATCTAATTTTTTTGTTTTATCAAAATACATTTATTTTGCGAAGAAAAATACGCCATAAAGTTAAAAAATTAGATAAAAAGCTTTATTATTCGGTATAATATTTTGCCGAGCACAATAGTTTCAACATGTCATGCTCTTTAATATCCTATAAACATTATCCTAATATACTATCTTATATATATTAATACATATACAAAATAATTATATAAATTTCTATATGAAAAAGTACTTCTACAGAAAATAGTTTTGTAGACATCTTTTTAAAATTTTTTCTAAACGAAAGTTTTTTTTTAAGGTATTGCAAGCCAGTTAGTTGCATTCGATGGGGTACAGTGAATGAAGCGTGCCCTCGGGCCATCATAAAATGTCGCGATGGCGAGGAATTTCCCGCTGATTATGTCATCGTGACTGTTTCGCTCGGAGTTCTAAAGCATCAGCACGCGAAATTATTTTTACCTGGCTTACCTGCTGAAAAAGTCGAAGCGATCAACAAACTTGGCTACGGGCACGTTAACAAAATCTTCCTGGAATATGCGAGGCCCTTCTGGGTCTGGCGCGAAGGTGGCATCAATTTGGCTTGGTCCGTTGAAGAGTTAGCGGATAGAAGTGATTGGGTGAAAGGTTGTTGTTTCCTATAATATATTATTAATTAATATTTGATTGCAATCATATTAGAGGAACTTAAAAGACTACATAATCAAGATGTTTGTAATTTACTCAACATTAGGCGTGGTGAGCGTAGAAGAATTGCTGAATTCTCAGCATGTGTTATGCGCCTGGGTATGTGGACGCGAAGCGATGGACATGGAATTATGTTCCGACGAAGAAATAGTAGAATCGATGACGACGCTTCTTCGTCAATTCACTGGCGATCCCACATTACCTTATCCAGCCAACATTCTCAGGACCAAGTGGTGCATGGATCAATATTTTTCTGGGGCTTACAGTTACATGGCGATGGACAGCACCATTGGTCATCAATGTGATTTGGCTAGTCCATTACCAGGTATTTCAAGTTTCACTCGTTCATTGAACACCTAGCTAAATAATTCTTAATATTCTGGTCGAGATACATACATAACATTTTCAATTTTTAATTTTGAAATCGACAATATATAAAATATTAAAATTGACAATATATCAAATATTATTAATAATTTAGATCGTAGCAATTTTCTTCAACATCTTATGCATTTATCATGTTTCCTAGATTCGTGTGAATCGGTACCGCCTATACTTTTATTCGCGGGTGAGGCTACTATACCAGGACATTATAGTACCGTGCATGGTGCAAGGCTCAGCGGTATTCGTGAAGCGGAAAGAATCATTCAATTGACAAAACGACTTCGTGGTCCGCCGAAGAAAGTGCCCGCCAAATCTTAATTCTCTCAGCAAAAATGTATATATAAAGGCTTTGATTTTGTGATGTAAATGTGTTACAGGTAATCGGGTATATGTACATTTTGTGAATCATATTTATTTTGTATAAATATTTTCATAAATCTCGAAATATATTTATTTATTTAAAATATATATGTGAGCTGTTCTTTTTCATGTACCGAGAAAAAACTGTTGTTTTGCGTGTATCAGAATAAATTCAGATATTTTTGCGGATTTAATCTTACGTAAAGATAAAACAAATTTTCATATAATGTTTTGCAATTTTGGAAGGGATAAATACCTTGCAAGAAGAGTCAGATGAAGAACGAATAAACAAGCGCAAACATATCGTTATCGAATCATAAATTAAAATTGTTGTTAAAAAGATCCAAGTTTAATCTTATTCATTCGACGAGTGATGATGTACTTTTATAATTTGCGTATCTCGTTCGATATACACTGCGTTTCGATAAATACCCTAGAATCGAAGTATCAGGCTGTGCCTGTCTAGAGTACATTCGGAAATCCTACTCGCAGAGTAAAGTAACATCGATTTGATCAATCAGGACAAAAGGAGCAAACATTTCTCGATCCCGATTGGTCGGTTAAATGTCACTCTACCCCACGGCTAGGATTTCCGAACGCATTGTTGCAGGCGCATAGTTCTGACGCACGAGCAGTGTTTTCCGTGTGCATGTGTGTGTTTATGCTCCTCTCCTAAAACAGACCCGGCAAAATGGACGATATAGCACTGCGAGCATCTGATCATGTTTTAGAAGTGATATTCTCGTATCTGGATCTGCACACGTTGAGAAATTGCTCGCTGGTGTGCAAACGATGGTATCGGTTTCTCAATGACGAGAACAATGATGTGTGGCGGATGCACTGTATAAGAAAATTGGCGCAGGAGGCACTCAGTTCCGATTTGTTGTCGTCCGTTCCCACGTACAAATCGAAGCTCCGTGCGTTTTATCATGCGTGGAATCCGAACGACTGTTCGCGGAATATTTACATAAAACCCAACGGATTCACCCTGCACAGGTTGGTCCAGGACGTTATCTTAATCGTATCTTTAATCGTCAAGAGTGTCTCCCACGTTTTCACATCGAAAACAATCTTTAAATGGCTATAATTTAATATTGCCTTTTATATATAAATCAGTCCTCAACTGGAATAAATATAGTTATGTGGAGGAAAATTAACTTCACTGAACTTTCTTTTATGTGAACTGTAGTTAGTTAAGTTTTACTTAGGAAATATTTTTGAATTTTCTTATTCCTAACTGATTTAGCAAATATATATTGCTAGTGTACATATATATATATATATATATATATATATATATATATATAATGCAATTTTCTAAAGCTATAGTAAAAATTATAATATATATATTAAAAGCATAAAATAATCTGAGAAATAAGATATCCAAAATGTCTCGCACCAGTTGCTTGATATCTTTACAGAAATCCTGTAGCGCAAAGTACAGATGCATGTAGAGGCAAAATAGGTTTCCGACATGGACGTCATGCTTGGGAAGTTATCTGGGAAGGACCTTTAGGAACAGTAGCAGTAATAGGAATAGCCACTAAAGAAGCACCTCTGTTGTGTCATGGATATGTAGCGTTACTTGGCTCTGATGAACACTCCTGGGGCTGGAATCTTGTTGATAATCACTTGTTGCATAATGGAGATCCACAGGGAAATTATCCTTTACTCAACAATGCTCCAAAGTATCAGGTATTTATATTTACAAAATATATACCTATTTATATAAATAAATTAATAATTTATCATTGTATTTTTTACATTTATATGCATATTAGTGTTTTTTATAATATAAAAGCAAATCTTTAAAAATATTTCTTCTTTCAAAAATATTCGTATTTTATTTACAGGTTGGAGAGAGAATTAGAGTAATTTTAGATTGTGATGATAATACATTGTCTTTCGAGAAGAATTATGAATTTCTGGGTGTAGCTTTCAGAGGTATGACTTTTTTTTCTTACATTTTTGTCTGCAAATTGATTATAATTTATTAATCTATTCTTATTCATAATTTGAAATTGTCGTTTCCTATTTATCTTTCTTCAAGAATATTTCATTTATTCTAAAAATAGAAATATATGTGCATTTTTATAAGTTGGTTTAATAAACAGGGTTACCAGATAAGAGATTATATCCATCAGTATCAGCAGTTTATGGAAACACAGAAGTGTCTATGGTATACTTAGGACCACCATTGGATGGCTAACACATTACATTTGAGAAAAACATATCCTCAAAAAGCTCACAATTGAGGCTGTACAATGCATTCTTAATGCCAAGTTTTCTGCACTATATTGACATTGTCTACGTTTAAGTAGAACAGAGCACATGACTACAAACTGTACAATATTCTTTACAGAGAATGTGTGCCTGCTAGATTACTTGGTCAATAATTGTAAATAATAGACATTTTATTTTATTTAAACTGCAAAGTTTATCATCCAGTACATACAATGGCTTGGTTTGTTTGAGTAGTCAAATTAAGTGATTTTGATTATTGTATGTGTGTATGTATCTACACATGGAGGTTTTAAGTAATATTAATTCTTAAATAATTGTTTAAAAATGTTTCAGTAATACTTACTAAATAGTAATATTTACTTAAATATTTTTTAAAATGATGTGATTATATGAATAATGCTATAATTCAAATTTGTGGGAGTTATCAATAATCTTTAGCATACATGTATATATGAGTAATATATTTATCATACTTAATACCTCCATGCAGAGTATTATTTATTATTATTTATTATTATTTATATTTAATTATGCAGAAAAGTACAATGAATGGTACTTTAATAATTTTATAAATTTTTATTTTTAAAACGACTTCGTTTTAATTCGTTATTGCCATAAATAATATTTATAAAGACATTCCAATTTTTTGGCATTTCTCTTTATGATATATATTAATCTCAGGACACTCGTTACAACTTTGCAATCTTTCATTTTTTATTGCTAGACAGTAAGAACAAATGAACTCATTGTATTCTTCCAAAATGGTCATTTTCTTTTTGATTACTTTAAATACAACAGTATATTGATAATATATTGAGAATGAAATATTGTTAGTAACAAAAAAGTGATATAAAAATTTTTCTGTAAAAATTAAAATTAACATATTTCTTTGCTGTTTGATTTAATGATTGATTGTTTACATATATACATATAAAAAAAATTAATATAGAAATTTTACAATTAATTCTATATTTTCTTTGTATTATAATCAAACCAGAAAAAAATTTTTAATGGCAATTCTTCACATAATAGAATTACAGGGTGTCCCACTTAAAGTGTTCATTGAGTATAGCTATATTATTTTTTGTACAAGAACAAATTGCGAAAAATAGTTATGTAGCATATTAAAATTAAACAAAGAACGGGTTCTCAGGCAAGGCCTCATTCAATAAGCACACTAAAAATTATTCGTCCTAAATAGAAAACTAGATTTTACAATTTTTTCTTTTTTGAAATGGAATGAATGCGAATCTCCAAACTTTCATATAACAATACATACTACTTTAATGATTTCTCTTTAAAAAAAAGCGAAAAAAGAAAGAAATTATTCAATAATTATATAGCATCTTTATCTAATGCATTTTTTCTCGTATTTTAAACATTTAATATTCTTACATATTGCATTAATGCGATCTCATTTAGACTCTACATCATATATTAGGCTCTATGTTGCCAACCTCATTTTACCATGTATATGCTGTATAAATTTTTATGCCACTATTGTGGATAAATGAATGCACAAGAGAAATACTTGCATAAAATTGCATAAAATTTTAAAATTTGTCCTTTTCATTCATCGTCTAGAAAATTTTACGTTGATAAATAGATATAAATATGAAAGATTGTATATTACAATCTGTATTAAGTCTGTATTTATAAATAATGTGCTGTTTTAATATAAAAGATTGAATACCGATGAGATTTTAGAATGAACTAGGTATGATCAGTAAGAATTATTTATAATGTACATATTTATTATGATGATTGCGTTTGCTGTATGTAGTATTCGTGAATTAGTTTTTCTAAAATTTTGTACAGAATCGTGTACATAGTAATTATAAATATTTGGGAAATAAACTTTATTTCATATGTACCTATTGATTGTCGTTCATCATGTTATATTCCAATATTTTTATCTTTTATTCTTCTTTATCTCCTAAATATTTCGTTGTATTTTTTTATATTGTTTTTATCCAATCCACCATTATGAAGATTATATATCTTAATGTATTATTTTCTTAATCTAGATAAAAGTTATAGCTAAATCCAGACAATTCCTTTATTCATTTTATCCAAAATCTTACAATATTTTTACAATTTAAATGCAAATAATGGTAATAGTATTATGTATACTTATCTCAGATATCTCTCCTGCAATACCTGATTATTAATTTATAAATTCGAGAATTCACAATGGCACTACATCAAGAGAGAATTTGCCTTTATAAATATTGAAATTAAGTGTTAAAAGCTCTTCTCTACCTGTTATTATCTCGATTATTGTTTTGGGCGATGAAAGGAATTTTCTTTGGAATTTTTTTTTAAATACGCATGTACATTACAATACCAATCGTTATATTTTTATTACGATTGACCTCGACTAAACGTTCTATTGGAAAAAATTTCAATTTGCAATTTTTTTTGGGCTTTCGCATTTGCATTGCATCGCAAAATTTCCCCCTTTATTCGTATGCAGTTAAATCGTCAGAACGTACAATAAAATCGTCAGAACATTATTCCAAGTAGTATTCGACTTTAATATTATTTACAGATTGTATGTTCTATGATAGGAATAAGACTTATAATTTCGTATCTTTTGTACAGCATTTTGTATAAAGGCAATACGCACGCGAAGTATACGATATATAAAATCGTGAACAATTTACATTCTGGCGGCGCATTTTATACAAGCCAGGCATTCGTACAATACTGTTAGTACAATACAAATGAGGCTAAAACTGACGAGAAATTTACTCTTGATTATAATTGCAAGAAATATATCTAAATTATAATATCAATAAATGGGTGCACTCGCAGATATTTAAAAATTTAATAAATATATAATAATATATAAATATACATATATGTATGTACACAGAGTATCCCATCTTTCTGCATTACATGATTGTGCATTATTATAACTTAATGAACAATCATCTAATTACACAATTAATGTATAGAAATTGAAAGCAAACTATATTACAAAAATGAACAGATATAGATTGCTTGTCAATGTTTAAAATTGACATAAAACTTATGTAATTTATAAAATAATTCTACCAATTATACATTATTATATTCGTTTACTTTAATATATTTGTTATGATCTATTTTTTTAATTAAAGAACATGCTTATATGGGATATCCTGTGTATATGTGTGTGCGCGCGTTGCATATTACATATATTATTATATGCGTGAAATTATTCTTAAAATAATTATACAAATTATACAAACAACGAAACTGCTTATTTTATTTGGCTCAAAAAAATATCAAACATATTAGAAATTTATTAAATAAAAAAATATATAATCACATTTGTGATTTCTAAATAGTAATATCTATTAGAATTATCATTATACCATATGTGATTCTAAAGAATTAAACTCTTGGTACGAAATATTTGAATCTATTATACATATTTTACATTATATAATATATATATATATATATATATATATATATATCTCTTTTTTTAGTTTGATTCCTTATTATGTACTTATTTGATATATAATTATTGTATTGAGTGAGAATATTGTATTAAAAGAAAAGTTATACAAACACACAAATAAGATATACTTTACTAAGTGTGTACAAAGAAAATTTTTCTCACAAAATTCATCTTAATTGTAATCTATAGTCTGACAAATCTCACACTTTGGGGAAACATAAATTAAACAAAAAATTAAATATCAATAATTAATATCATATTTATTACATGATCTATCTCTTCAAATCTCTTTGTATTTCTTTAATCTCTTTAAATTATTATCCTTGAATAAAAATTTTTATTATCATTCAATAGAAAAAATTCCAAAAAAATAGAGAATATTAACAAAATATATTTACTTATGTAAATATGTAACTTAACTAATTACCTTCATTCCAATTATATATATTTTTTCATAATATATGCAATATTTCTTCTATCATTATAAAAGTGGATGTCAATTGAGTAATATTATATTTTGCAATATAAAGTTTTTAAAGATAATCTTTTTTGTATACTATTCACAATATATGTATTTCCTCGCGTTATTATATAGCAATTATATAAAAATTATACTATCGACTAGTTTCTCTAACTAACAAAGAAAAAATATTATTAAATAATAATAAAACTTTTGATTAATCTTTTAAACTAAACAGAAATTGAAATTATTTTGAATAACATAAAAATGTGATATATATTATTTATATCTTAGATAGATTGCTTTCTCAAATAAAACAGCTTATGTTTGTTGCTCATAAAGAATTAAATAAAAATGCATAAAATCTCCATAATTTCAGTAAGCTGCCATTAAAAAAATAATCTTATTTTTCGACGAATAGTCATCTTACAGCGTGATATAACATTTATGTTATGATATTGATAAAATGATAATAATAATGTTAGCAACACTATAGTATTAACTTATGAATGATATGAAAACAACTAACATAGCGATTTTGTAATCTAAATATTAGAATTTAATTATACAGAAGTCTCTTTAAGATATCACATAATAAAATATATTACAAACGACATTAATCTTTGAATTAAAGATGAAATCATAATTTTTACACAATAATATTCTAATTCTTGCATTTGATACACATGTATATTAATATTTTGTAAATTAAATTATAACAGTAAGATTATTGTCATGATATGGTACATTATATAATGTATCACAATAATATTATATGTTAGTTATTTTCATATCATTTGTGAGTGAATACTATAGTGTTGCTATATATAACATTATTATTATCAATATCATTTTTAATACCATAATATAAATTCAATGCTATATCAAGCTGTAAAATAAGTAATATTCGTCGAAAAATAAGATTATTTCTTTAATGGCAGCATACTGAAATTGTGGAGCTTTTACGCATTTTTATTTAATTCTACATAAGCAACAAACAAACTGTTTTATTTGAAATTATCTAAAATATAGATAATATATTTCACATTTCTATGTTATTCAAAATAGTTTTAATTTCTGTTTAGTTTAAAAGATTAATTTATAATTTGCATGTGTTACACTAGGATTAATTTATAATTTGTGTGTTATAGTATTTAAATATTAAATAATATTAATATATATTTTTATTTTATATCTGTATTTTATTCCTACTTTCTTTATGGCATCATGTGCTATATTGCAAAAAGCACATTCTAAAATTTTCTCACTATACATATTTGCACTAATTAGTGATGCAAATATATTTTTATATATGCATATAGTAAAGAATTAAATTGTAGAAATGGTCATATAAAAATATTTTTATATACATGACCAGTTTCACAAATAGAGTCATGGATTTAAATAAAAGCATTGTATATGTCACATAAATGTGTTACAAATTGTCTTGTCAATTCTTTATGGCTTCTGGATTATTATTAATTAAACAATATGTGCTGCCAAAATACTATGCTACATTATATATATTTTTAAACTATGAAAGTTTAGGAGACTTCACAATTTGCCTTTCTTAGTATTAGTTATAAGGCAGTATTATAAATCTTTAATTATAAACCTTCACGGTTAATAATGATTATTCAGAGTTTTGACAGTTTCGAGAACATGATCAGACAATGTTTGTCTCCATGTGAAATACATATAAATAATTAATTATGACAATTTCTAAAAATACTTGCAGAAACTAAAAATTGAAAGAAAATGATAAAAATAAAAAGTAGTATTACACTTTTAAAATAAATGATAATATAATTTAATAATACAACATTAATAATATCGATTATTAATAAATTTAAATAAATTCTTTTTGTTTATGATAATCATGTGTTGTAGGTAGGATAATTATTATCTTAATACATTTCAGATCATGTTACTAAGAAGGTTCATCATGAAATCTCGAATTTAGCTTGCCTATTATATAGAATAGATACAATATTGCAGTTTCGTTATTTGAACATTTTTTTTTCTTATTTCACATAGCGAAAATGAATATAAAAATATATGAAATGGTTTATAGTGCACTTTTCTAATAAAAGGTAGTGCAGTTTTTAAGATTGCTTATGTATGATTTTTGCTATTGAACGTCAGCTTAAGCCTCATGCTATCTCTGATAATAAGATTCTATGCACAGCATTAGACATAATAAGCATTTGGACAGAAATTTATATTTCATGATTATTTATGGATCGGTATCTGATGAATTAAATTAAAATAAACATACAACACAATAATTGTACCAAGATCAAATTATCTGTTTGATATCCCTTTTGTATTGAGTTTACTGGACTTAAATTCAATAAAAAAATCTATAGTGGGAATATATTAATTATTGTTTAAATGTTTAGTTTATAATGAAAAGTTAAATTTATGCAAGTTAATTTTCCTCTCTTTTTTTAGTAATTTTAATATAAATGATGTTTTTAAAGAAGTTATAATAGATATAATTATAAATATTATTAGCCTGCAAAAGAAAAAAAATCTAATATTTCTATTTATCTCCCTACATATATATACGAGCATAAAAACTATTATCGGCACAGTTAATAATGCAAATGCATATTGCAATATGAGAAAATATCACAAAATTATATATATTCTCATATCACTTTTAAAATATTACAATAAAAAAAATATTTGTAGATATGTACTTATAAATAATACTCACTTGATAAAGTTGAAGTTTTATATACCTTAACATTTTTTGTCATGAAACTAATCAAAATGTGTATGACCATTTCCTGAGGTATTAGAGTCTTCATGTAATTTCTCGCTTTGTTCATATGTATGATTTTTCTTTGGAATTGTGCATTCTAATGATGGCTTAACTCTTGTTGGTGGAAACTTGGTTAAGAAAAAGTTGGATCCATAACTAAACAGTTTAGATAGTGTGGGACATAATATCGATTGATGAGTTACTGCCCATATTCGATAATTTTGACCTTCAAATGGATCCAAAATAGCTGCACATAACATGTGGCTAAGATTCACTTGTACAGGCTATAAAAAAAATATAAATAAAAAAAGATTTTAAAAAAATTAAGTCTATAATATTCAAATAAAAAGTCATACAAACCAAGGCAACACATTGAAGAACCCAAAAGTGATATCCTGCATTGAGCCCAAAACCGAGGATTGACCAGCTCATATCAGAAAAAGGCTCGACGTTATATACACCTATAATTAAAACAGTAA
This sequence comes from Camponotus floridanus, assembly GCF_003227725.1. Lineage (NCBI taxonomy): Eukaryota > Metazoa > Arthropoda > Insecta > Hymenoptera > Formicidae > Camponotus > Camponotus floridanus. The sequence goes on along the minus strand of NW_020229216.1, from coordinate 686,310 downwards.
AATGTAATGTTTAAAATTATTGCTCTTAAGATAGCAGGAAAATGAAACATGATATAAAAGATATGATTATGAATGAATTAAACATAGATTGTCATTATTGTTTAAATATAGATAATTACCTCCAATTCTTAACAAGTAATATGGTATTACTAACATCAAACCATGTTGAATATAATACATTGATTTGTCTGCAAATATCTAAAAAGAAAAAGAACATATATTTTTATCAATAAAAATTGTATTTTGCTCGATATAATTATAACTTACAATTCTAGATTCTGTTTCTGGGAACAAGTATGCCAATACTGGTCCATTCAATAGATTCAAATGAATCCTAAAGATAGCAGTTACTGTCGGACTAGGATCCGCAGCCAGCAGATACAACTATATCGCAACAAAACAAATGTATTAGCAAAAAAATTCAATTCAACATACAGTAAGCACCGAACTACTTTAATGCTAAAGTTAAAACAATAAATCAAGCTTACTTGTAACATTGTTGTAATATGACATGGATTTAACAAATATATAACAGTCCTGCTAGTAAACTTAAAACCAATCTCCATTCCCAGGACTAACGACATTATAATTAGCAAGACTCGCCTGCCTACACGGTCTTCGCCGACATAGGCCAATTTCTTTGGCAGCGTTACATGTTTTAAGCCCCATACGATGCAGGATATAATAAATACAGATATAAGCAACGTTTCTATTATCCTTCGCTTCAGACTTAAGTAATTTGCACATTCTGGACCGACATTGCGCGGTATAGAGCCATTTATACCATCGTATGCCCACTCGAACATTGTCTTAAATTAATCTCTTCTTTAGAACTGAAACAAAACGAGCTATTCTATAATAACAAATATATATAGAAAATAATATTAAATTCTTGAATGTCACCAGTAGATAAAATAAAAGAAAGTAATTAAAATCGATCACACTGGCAAATTTATTGGTTGGTAAAGTATTACAACGTTTCGATCATAGGTTTTGGTCCTTATGTCTTTCTCTTTGTGTTGGATCGAGAGGTTGACATGACTGAATCCTGACTGAATAGTGATTTCCTCTTTTCTCACAATATATTGGTTAACTAAGATATTTTCACTTGATAAGGACCAAAACCCATGGTCGAAACGTTGTGATACTTTACCAACCAATGAATTTGCCAGTGTGATCGATTTAAATTATTCTCTTTTATATGTAGAAAATCTTTCTTTTATATATAGAAAATATTTTATGATCAATAAATATTTAGAATTTTTATTATTTTTTAACGATCGTGACAAACGTGACAAACATATCGGGGTCAAACATAATAATAGACGTGACTAACATCATGACAAACGTGACATGAGGAGAGATACGAAGGTGAGGTGTTATCGCTGCATCATTATTTAGATATTTTTTACTTACATATTACGTATCGTAAAAAAAAAAACCGAGCTAAAAGCATTTAATGGCATGACTATCACTTTAACAAAATCGGATAAGGTTATGTGTTAACGAAAGCTCTTTCTCCAAGTATGACGCTTTATCATTGATCTCGCTGCTAAATATCAATCATTTAGCGTATATATAATCGTGATACCTAAAATAAAAAGGTTCAGAAAGAATGTCATCCACCGGAACGCGATCCGTGCTGGTGACGTTTGTCCGCACTTCAAATAAAAACAATTTCTCCCGAACTGTGTGAAAATTGAACTTCGGAATATCCGAAACTTCCCCCCCAAATCAAGTCGAATTGATCGTCTGGTCGGTAAATAGCAAAGATGAGAAAATGTTCCGCGGGTAACCTACCTTCGATACTTCGTCATCCGTCCTGCAGATAACGGCACATGCATAGAATGGAGGCGAGAATGCACTCGAAATACGCGCACAAGGCATAAGGTCACTTCGTTTCACTCGAAGACTCCAATATCCATCCTTGTTCGACCATCGACGAGCAACGAGGACGAAATTACGCATCGCACGGGCTCCGATTCTACTGCGCAGCACCGCCATGTTGTACGTCACGTGACGTCACGTGACGTCACATCACGTGACACTCGAAGAGCGAGCTCTGCTGCGCAGCTCCGCCATGTTGCTACGTCACGTGACGTCATATCACGTGATATTCGAAAAGTTATTCGTCGCGAGTCCCGCGTTTGTCGAGCAGCTTTACGCTCGTTTCTCGTATCGGTATCGCGTAAATCGCGAAAATAATCAAATATATCGAGGGAAACGAACAATATGTCAACGAGGACCGTGATATTTCGCGCCGAATATCTTCAATCGCGCTCAATATCGATGCCAAAAGGCAAGTGTCCTTCGATAACCTTAACCGCATGAAGTTGTAGGCATCCTACGTCATACTTACTCGTGAAATTTCGGAGTGAATTGTCGCGAATTGTTAACGTGCCGGGTTCTTTCTCTCTCGTCGATCTGTCGTTTTTGTGTATTTCATTGATCGACATATTCGCATCGATATATCAGGAGTGATGAAGCAATCGGTCGCATTATTCGTACATACGTGCGTCGTCGCTTGCAGCTCGCATTAACGTTAAAATCAGCGGAAGATCTAGTTCGATTAACCCTAAATGCAACGAGCGGTGTGAAGTATGCACCCCCGCCATATTAATTACCTGCACATCACGTGATTAATAGTTAAAAGTGAGTGACGTAGCCGATAATAATTTTTCAAATCGCCAATTTCTCCAACAGTCCGCGCCCGTTTACTCCTCGATCCGTTTTTCATTCGTGTATTTATCGCGTCGATATCGCGTATTCGTGATGAAATATCGAAAAGTCGCGAGTGTGTTTAATCGGGAGTGTCGGGTTTCGTATTATTTGTCGTCGTCGTTCGTCGAATTAATCAAATTTAACTCGATTAACCTTGAGTGCAGTGAATACCATAAGACGCCGTACGATCATCGTCACCCAAAATCTAATCCGTTGCATTTATTTCGTTATTTTTTATAACGATCTACGAGCAAACATCTACCGAATTATCGGTAAGTTCCACTTTGCCGTTGATTGAAGAAATTTAATTATCAATATGTGTATATTTTTATTGTTGTATATAATATCGATTAGAAAACAATTTATATAATAAATAAATATATAAATATACAATGCAAGATACATAATATTCATCAATATTAATTCTTGATATCAAAATCTAATCCGCTGCATTTATTTCGTTATTTTTTATAACGATCTACGAGCAAACATCTACCGAATTATCGGTAAATTTCACTTTGCAGTTAATTGAAGAAATTTAATTATCAATATATGTATATTTTTATTGTTGTATATAATATCGATTAGAAAACATAATTTATATAATAAATAAATATATAAATATACAATGCAAGATACATAATGTTCATCAATATCATTCTCGATATCAAAATCTAATCCATTTATTTTAATTTATTTCGTTATTTTTTTACAGGTACAGCGATCTACAACCATCTACCGAATATCTGCTGAAATAAAACACTACCGAATTATCGGTAAGTCCGTTTTACAGTTAATTGAAGAAATTTAATTATCAATACATGTATACTTCTGTTATTGTATGTGTGTATATAATATCGATTAAAAAACATAATTTATATAATATGTAATAAATATATAAATAAAACAATAAACTTAGAGTTAGAGGAATATTGTCTTCGCAAATATGAAATATAACAGAAAAATTTGAAATATAAAATATTATATAGATTAAAACTTTCAGTTACATACACACAAATAATATATAATGTTATACAAATTCAAGATAAATAATCAGAAAATTATTAATATCAGATAATTTTTAATATCAGAATAATCAGACATTAATATCCCTAAATTTTATTATCAGAATAAAAGATCAGATTTTCTGTCTCTTCTAATTTATAATTTCATAATTTATAATTTTATTTTGCTTATTTTACAATTATTATTTAATTATTTGTATACTTGTGTAATAATTGTGTGCTATTTTTAATAAATTTATATATATGTTATAATGATATAATCATATCAGTAATAATGTTATAATAAAAATAAATATAACTGATTGTTTAAAATAATAAAAAAATATAATAAATGAAAAAATGCAACATTTTAATTAAAGTTTGCTTCTTTTTTTATAGTAATTGCTGCAAGGATCTGGAAGAATAAAACATGCAGAAGGATAAGACATGTGATCAAATGACGAAACAAAAGGTTTGGATGAATACATAAATGGTGAGTTTTTTGTTAAAAATTAATATTATATAAATCAAGTTAGACAAACGATTTTTTATACAATATTTTGCAGTTTTAGTGCATTTATTTATTTTTAAAAGCATATTAGATTTTATCATTATCATTTTAAATATGAGTTGTAACTAATTGATACCATTCATGCAATTGAAATAAAATAATACATTTTATATCAGTTTTGTAGGAATTTATATAGTAAAATATTCTTTACTATTTAATCTCATATCTATATGTGCTGTGCAATAACATATACATATGTAACACTATCATGATACAAGTCACTTTCATGTAAAATTAGAATTAAAGATATTGTATAACAATCGTTTTGTCTAGAAATTTAAATAATATCTTAAAGCTATAATAGAAATAACAGTTTTTAAATCTGGTTCATATTATTAATAAATAAATAAATTTTAGGGATAAGAATCGGAGTCGTGCTGGAATATGAATTCAACACATTCGCCTTCCATACGAGAAATATGTATATATGTATATACATCGGTTATTTCCATAAGAAAAATATCAAGTATAAAAAAAAATGTATTATAGTAACGAAAGATATTATATCGCCACATTTTTAATATTTATAAATGTGACTTAATTATCATTATTAGCGATTCACAATTGTAATAGCTATGTGTACAATTTCATGCAAGATATAACACACGTAAACGCAATAGAAAAATTGTTAAATTTATGTAAATATTATATGTATAATATATATTATGTATACATTATACATGTAATATTTATATAAATTAAAAAATTTTTTTATTGTGTTTATGTGTTATATCTTGCATGAAATTCTACACAGTTATTACAGTCGCGAGTCGTTATAGTGTATAACTAATTGTAAGTCATAAATATAAGTATATTCATAAATATTAAATTCGGCAATATAATCTCTCGTTACTACATCTATACATTTTTTAATACTTGATGTTTTTTTTATGGAAATAACCGACGTACGTACATGTATATATTTCTCGTAATGGAGGCGAAAGCGCTGAATTTATAACCTGGCACGCCTCCGATTCATATTCCTAGAATTTCATGACTTTAGTCTTAAAGACTTTTATCTCGTCAAAGAATATACTTCAATTATGACAACAATCATACAAGAAGAACTGTTTGTGCAAGCAGCGTGTCAATTTTAATAGTAGATTTTAAAGTAGCAATTTTTATTTAGTGTTTTGCATGTCTTACAATTTTTTTCGCACTTTCAAATAAAATTCTCTTTTAATATTATTGATAAAGAATTTAGTAAATCTCATACTTGAAGTATGCTTTGCACAAATAGAAATTATCTGTTCTTTTGTCTAAAATAATTTCCGATGGTAATTTAAAGCAATGGTATTTTGATTATTACATTCAATTATTGAATGTCATATTTTTTCAAATACATTTAACTTTTTATTATTATTACGCAGATGATTTTAAAAGATTTTGATATTTAAGATTCTCTCGTTACATAGATATTATCTTTCGTTATCTTTCGTTATATAAGTCATATTTTCTCTCATTATATTTTAGAAAGATTATGCTTTCCAATTCCTATAGATTGAGAAAAATGTTAATGTCGTCACTATTGTTACTATTTATTCGTACGAATTTAGTGTTTGTTAGGACCATGTGGTTTCTACCCGAATTTATTAAACGCTTAATTTATTATTATAATATATATGAAAACATTAGTAAAATTTGAGTAAATTAAGTTAAAGACATATATAAAATTCAAAATATTGTCGCGTTCTTTATATAAGTTTCTCTATCTCATTTCTCAATTCAATGAGAATATTATTAATCCATTAATTCATTCTTGCACATCATTCGTCAAACATCAAACGTCAGTCGCTCAAGGGAGAGAAACGCGAAGCATGAAAGAGGGGGAGAAGAAGGATCGTTTATTTGTCGTCTCTCGAATTTTTTTCGCCGAAATCCGTCAAATATGAAAGGAGAGAAAAAATGGATCGATAGACATATGCAATGAACGTCGTTGAATGAGTCAGATTTCCAGGGAGAGAGTCCTGGCCATCGTCGAGTACAAACATACGAGAGCACGCACATACGGGACATTCGTACACAGTATACATACACACGTGCAACAAACGCATTCGCACAAGAGAGAGAGTAAGCGATAAGCGCAAAGGCGGAGCGCGCGGCATCAACGTTGCGAGATGCGCGTCGCGAGCGGCCGAACGTGTCATGTGTGCGCACCGCAAAGTGAGCAGCTTGGCACTTGCAGTTGCAGGCTTTAGGCCTGAATAAGGGGAGGAGCCTCGTGCATTGCCTCGCGCGCAATTATCCCCATTCTCCTTTTGCGGCTTCCATTCCTGCTCCGCGCGCTCTCGCGTCTCTCTCTCGCGTATCCTGTCTCTATATCGTATATATATATACATATATATATATATATATATATATATATATATATACACACATATATCGCGGAACAACCGCGCGACGCCATCTTGGTCGCGTGTGTGCGCTCGCGTTCGTGTTTTCTCGATTTTTTTTCCCGTCCTTTTTTTTAAGCCTTTTCCACCGAACCCGCACTTTCGCAGCCTGTCGGGGGTCGCCAGGGTCGCTACCAACGATCCGCGTTAACCATCCTTCGGAACGAAGAATACTAAAGGGGTGTTGCTCGAGATGGCTTCAGCGAGATGCTAGAATAGCTCCAGTTTTCAGTTTTATCCTCGGCGGAGCTTGTATTAGTGCGAATCAATCTCTTCGGGTTTTTAGAGCGCTATTTCTTTTTATTATCGATAAATAATATGAGAGTACCGTGATTAAATTTTCTCTGCTTATAGTCATATCTTAGCCAAAATCGATCGTTGTATTTTTAGAAAGGTGCACAGAAAAAAAATAAGTGTCAAATTAAAACTTATATACTTAAACTAACGCGTTCATTGTTTCATATACGCAACAGTTTCATATACGCAACAATTTATAATCTTCTTAGAAGAATTTAATAATTTTAAATTTCAATAATATTATAGTCTTATTTTAATATTGTAATTGTCATCTCAAGAATATATAATTATTTAATTCTATTTTAAGAAAATTATAATCTTTGATCTAAAAATGTTATTTTCTATCTAACTTGTTTCTTTTCCATTCAAGAAAATTAAATCTTAAATCATAAGAATATATTTTTCTCGATTAAACTATATAAAATGGCTTCATTCAAGTAAGCAATTATTCAATCAATTATATTTTTCTTTAATTAACGCAATATAATCTCATTTCAAGATTTCCATGTTAAAACTAAATATATTTTCAAAACAAGAATGTCATTTTTTTCTGTGTATCAAGTATGACATAAATTAAACACAGCGCCGTAACTACCATCTAAATATTTCTACGATATCATATTATATATATTATATATATATATATATATATATATATATATATTATCTTTATTGGCGTTGCACGTTAGTTTTTCGCAAAGACCATTTGTCACGTTTATAGGAAACTTTGGGAAGAGACGAGCCCCTCATTGACGTTTGACGTAAAACGCAAACGGAGCATTTGCATCACCGATATCGTCCTCGCGAATTGTCATTTCAACGCAAAGAGATAAAGGACCGCGATACCAACACGCGAGGAGGGAAAATATTGTAATTTCACCGCGAGTCCGTAATTGCCGGTATTTATTGCGACCGCGATGGATTATCGTCGACGCGTTATTCAGTCGATGGGTCGTTACAGCACCCAGAATCGATAGCCGTAGACGCGTGATTAACAGGCCGGCGGATTTACTGTTACGACACTGTCGTTTCAACGGTAGAATTAGAGGGACACAGAGAGGGAGCGGCAGGGGGAGAAGCCGGCAATAAAGTCCGCGGCACGCGGTTTAGCATAATAAAAACGTGTTGCGCGTCCGACGTGTGTTGTGACGAACGAATGCCAATATTTCGTGCGCATGATACGGTGTGTCGTGCGACCGATAAACATTTCTCAACAGCACACATACATACGTGGAAATATGCAGTTTGTTTCGTCCTCCTCCCTCCCGTTATCGATATTCGAAAGTGACATTAAACGGGCTGACAGTTATCGATACCGCGGATCGGCCCGGCCGGCCCCGTGCATTATTAAGCATTGTTAACTTTATACACTTGTGACATATACGCCGCGGATATTATCACGATTTAAGCACACGCGGGATATGCCGCCAACCGCGTATATACATATACATATTTACATCGCGCACGTGCACTTAAATTGCCGAGTGTAAAGTACGCGAGTGCCCGCGGGCTTGTGGAGCTTTGCGCTTTAGACACCAGCTATCTTGATTCGCGATATGAAAAAAAATGAACCTCTTTTATGCATCGGCGGCAAAGCTAAATAAAAAAAGAGCGTACGTGACACAAAGTTTCCCAGATGCTAATCCGTTCTCGCGCGCAACCTTCCAACTCGCAAATTGCGGTCGCCGGATATATACATATATATGTATGTATGCCGAGTTCTCGTTCGGTAATCGGAGAAATATATGAAAAACTCGTCCACATACGGTGATATCGGTCGTATCACGTTTTCGCCGATTATCGCGAATTATCGGAAAATGAATGTTGATATATTACATGGCATTGACCATATTCATTCTTAAGGCAAAATACGAAATAATATATGTAAAAAGAGAAATTAATTATATTTCTTAACAATAATTTATGTTTCTCGATAATAATAATTACTTATAAGTAATCTCTCTTTCTCTGTAGCTTATAATAATTAATTTCTTGAAACTTTTATTCTAACAATATCATCTTTCAATCTAAACAATTGGAAATAACTGGAATTTTCTGTTCTATAAATGCTCTATAAATCAGGTTTAAATATGAAAGTATATAACGCATAATATTATTCATCTGATACTGTAACATTAATATTTTGATCCGAATGTATTTTCTCCATCGGAAAATGTTTAATTTACACTAACATTCTATTAAATATAAATATAGTAACTAATAATAGACTTTCGATTAAAAAATATAATTATTTTCGGCGCAAAAAATGATGATTTGTTTTATAAAAAATTTTTATCAGCATCCACAAGTGATTTTCTCTTACTGGCTTTGAAAGTGTTCTTTTCACGATCAACTTTATACACGCTTAGTATTATTACAAGTAATTGTCATTTCAACATGGCGGACTATAATTGGCCATCTCTTAATGTCGGTTTATGAGATAAAGTAACGACTTGCCGACAAAATGCAGTAATAGGATAAATTACATTAACTTTTCGTCCCGCGCGCGCATACTTCCATATTTTTGCTACGGAATATCGTGTTATTTTTCTAATATTATTTAAAAATTGTTATATTTTTCTCTTTACTCGCCAGACATTGATTTTTCATGGCAAATAATGTAAATTATAAAATAAAACGAAAATATTTATAATTATTTATCGTAACAGAATAACAGAAGTTTTGGTAAACGATGGAATAAGTTTTTTCTCTCTGCATAATTCTTGTCGCGTTATTTATAATAGCATACTTTGATTGATTTTTGATGAATTAAAAAAAAATCATCCAAACAATGCATGAACATTGTTTTTATAATTAAAATTTAATAATACATTGCAGTTAATTTAGCTGATATGTTGCTTTTCTTGGTTGTGTGCATCAATAATAAGAGTATTTCTAGATAGCCCTTAACTTCCAGCTGCAAAAGCGGAAATGAATGATTTTAGCGCAGCCATATCTTCATCAGAAGGCTATGTTAAAATTTTTCACATGATGCTTTTCTTATGTACCGACACTTAATACTAATTATCTCATGTGGTACGTGCGTGATTATAGTATGCCCTCGTAAATTACAGGATGTAGTGGAAGTGATCCGTACAAATTCTTCTAGTTCTCAATAAAAATGAGAAATTAAAAGGATTAATAAACAACGAAGGAATTTCAAATATTACGCGAACGCGGATTCCTTTTCATATTTTTTTCGTTATTATATTAGCGATGCAAAAAACACTTCGATTACTGTTCGCCAATATTTGCGATAGTGAAATCGCGATGAAAAATACAGCGCGCTAAATTTCCCAGACAATTATGGCCTCCTTATGAAATGTTTCATATATGAAAGAAGCCGGACGACCACGCATTTCGAGGCGTCATGCTTACGTGATCAACATTTTCTTTTACTTTATGTAATGTAAATCTTGCAGTCGTTTCAAGCGATTGTTAATATCATCAGGCACCGTGTAATTATAGGTTTAAAAATATATGAAACTACATATTACAATAAATTTCTTAACGATTATATATAACCTATTTTTCATTTATAAAAAAATTGTACAGTTAATATCAGCAAAATTTTTTAAATTCAAAAAATTAAATGCAGTAAAATAGTAAATTTTTTTCAAAACACTTCGTACATTGAAATGATTTTTCAATTAATATAAAATTGCGATATGTTTATTAATATTATTCAATTGTTTAAAATTTCTTGGCAATGTTTTTTATTATTGTTAAATTTTACTAGACTTTCCACGTAACATTTTTAATTATTATACTGACATCAGTCTTGAGCATTTTTCAAGAAATCGAGCTATTAATGAATCATAAATAGCTCTGAAAGATATCACGTAAATCGTGTGATCGATGCATATTCAGTAGAGAGAAATTGACCGGTACATTGTACCTGTTGACTTCTGACGTTAATTCCCGTTGCCAACTTGTCATCATATAGATAGTTTGAACTCCTTGACGACGCAGGCTATCTGGTCACGCAGAGGTTACGTTTTGTTGTACACGATAGTTGTACATGGATTTCGCACCGTAAAGTGTTGGCTAACCTAATTATCGACGGGTAATTTAACGTTGGGCGATGATGGCGATCGCGTGTAGGGATATTTACGCCCCGAAACAAAACCCAAAAAGGCGAGTAGATCCGAGTAATTTCAGAGTAATTGCTCATCCATCGGGCCTAGGAGCGGCGATCCTTCAGCGATCTATCGACCATTTCTCTCCACGTTGAGGGAGAATAAGCGTGTTTTTCTTCTGGCTAGCGTGAGGTCCATCCCAGCTACCGGCGTCCACGGATTGGAATAATTTTCGACGGCGGTGGCGGCTGACGATTCTAAACGTCAGGACGAGGAGAGCGCGTCCCGATCCGCCGGTCGCTGTCGCCGTCGCCATGTTTTATTCATCGAAAAATCAGAGGAAATAACGGCATTATCGAGGTAAAGATGATTCGAATGAGTGGCTGGTGATGCAATTTAAATATGCTCCTGTCGGGCGGTCGCTGTTATTTTCTCAGGCTGCAAATCACTTTTAATATTCTGAAAATGGTCGGGTAGTCAGAGTGATTATACGCGCAATTTTATATTCCCGCAAAGTAATCCGTGAAGTGACTTGAAACTCGTGATACTTGTAATAAGAACGATTTTTCATTTCGCTGAGTTTAAACAATTTTTTTATCTAAAATTTGCATCGTATGTACAGACTAATCCAAATCATATGATACATAAATAAACAAATTATATGATACATAAATGAATAATATCCTTTTTCAATAAAGTTACATGCGTTAATGATTGAATGTAGGAATTTCTCTCTCGCGAAAATTAGAGATGCCGTTGAATTTTTGCCTTATTATTAAAAGAAATATTCATTCCAGACATTTGATTAATGTGTAATTTTTGGGATACTGCTACGCAGAATATTCGAGGAGATTTTCACGCATAATAAACGCGTGATAAATTATTATAAATTTGCCAGGAAATATATATTAGAATAATCTTCTTATAAATTTTTTAAAATTGATTATATTTCTCGATAGAAAGTACTAATTGTTATCGAAAGCACTTTCTACGTAATTATTAATTTATAATTACTCACATATATTATTTTATATATATTTTTCCGTATTTTTCTGAAAGTGATTTTTTTATTGAGACATATAGAAAGCTATATTGCTCAAGTGTTGTTAAGTAAAACCATATTAGAACCATTGCGAACCATTGAGAACCATGTTAGTAAAAAAAATTCTATTTGTAATTAAAAAATTGCAATTTAATATACATCCAAATATTACATACGAAAACATTTTGTACGAGTTTATATGATTTATATCATAACCATACATAACACATTGCTTTCGCGCATGTTTTTATATTCGTTTTATGAAAAAATTAAATAAATAAAGTAAACATATTATTTTTAACATGTTTCTCTATTATTTAATGAAATTATTATTTATACTAAATTTTAAAGTGAAATTAAAATCCTATTTTTATGATATTAATTTGACATAAAAGCTTTTAAAAATATTGTTAAATTAATAATTATGAGTAAATTAATAATTATAAATAAATTTAAATATATTATTGATATTTAAATATAAGGAATGTTTATTAATTTTTATTGTGTAGAATATAAAGAGTAATTCATTGCTTCGATTGCGAAAGCATACAAAGCCAGTCATTTTACGCATCTATTGTCGATTTCCCGTGTGTGGAACTTTATTATTGTGATGACCATGGAATCTCTCTATGTATGTGTATGCACGTAAGAAAAATCTCTCGAGAATAACGAATCGTCGTTTTCGAGCCGAAAGACCGAGACGGAGAAGCAGAGGAATTGTAGAACGGAGGTGCGATAATGAATAAATTGGCGGCAAGTATAATGAGTTATACCCGGGATGAAAGGATCTCTGCAAGCGAAGCAGTATGAAGGTCATCTTGTGAAGCACGATACGCAATTCCTCCCGCTCTTCCATTTAAATATCCAATTTAGATCGCCAACATTGTCTTGAGAGAACAAGGAGATGCGTTAATATGGAAATCACTGAAGCGTTTCGATCAGACAACCTTTACATCTCTACTTTTTTTCATATATTATATTAAAAATATACAAAATATTATTACGTGAGATATCCAGCCGCTATCGTTTTATCAAACCATAGAAAAGATGGGAAAAAATACGAGATATTTATTATTTTCAATCTAACACAAATACAATATTGAAATAGATGCAAAATTAAAATTTTGAAAAATAATATCCGACAGCATTAAATATGCAATTATTTGATAATTAATAAAGCAATTAAAATATATCGTATATTAATAATAAAATATATCGTATATTAATAATTAATAAAATATATCGTATATTAATAATTAATTAATGCATTTTTATTAGTTATTATATATACTTTATTAGTTATTATATATATATTTATCATCCAGTTGGTTTCCTCTTAATAGAGATGAAAATTGTACTTTAATGACATTGAAAATTTCAAGAGAAAGTGATATAAGTGCATGATTTAGTTATATTTAGTTGTTAAATTTCCATAAATTTGCATAAGGACTGTTTTTTACGACATTAAAAATTTCTGGGACGCAATCTCCTTCAAAGGGTTTCTTCGTGGCACCTATTAATTTCTATGATATCAATGGCAGTACCGCAATGTACCTCATTGATAGCGTTATCTCGAAGCGCATGCACATAAAACACGCGATATTAACTATAAAGCGAACATAGGCAAAAGAATCATACTGAAATTTACGTCAGTTGGCTAAATTGCTCTCATTCTTATATAAAAAGATCATAAATTGAGGGACAACAAATTTAACCGCCTTATTAAAGACTATAGTAGAAGAGACCAAAAATTTATCGATACAATTTTCAAAGCATATTCTTCCATCTTGTAATTTATAAAGCGATGTACATTTTCAAATTATTTAATCCACACCCTCTCAAAATATAGTCATTTAAAGATCAATCATTTATTAAAAGATCAATCATTTATTTAAAGATCAATCAGTTATTAATGTACGTTCGCATTGAATAAGCATCTTTGAATCACTATCTATTTTTTCTTGTAAAATATATAAAATTATCTTGCAGATAGTTTGCAAAAGAGATGTTAAGCCGATTTATTTTCTTGCAAAGAAAATAAAAATATTCTGTTGTGATATTGATAAGTAATTATAAATTCTATAAATATAATAAAAAATTACAAATATAAATAACAGTCTTTTAATATATGAAGAGAATTGAATTAATTTATAAGTGACTCAATATAATTTCACACAACTGCTTAGAAATCGATATAATCTTTTGAAATTTAATTATTTTGTAAGATATTAATGTTCATCAAAATAAATATAAATAACTAGATTTAAGTCACTTTTCTTTAAATATTATTCATCACAACAACAAAAATAGGATCTGTAAACATCTTCGGCATTTTTTTATTGAACTTTTTTTATTAAGTTTATATAGTAATATCATGCAATTATTTGATGTTAAAAAATTACTTAATATTAATATCTTTTCTTTTAAAATTATAATATACATATTATGGAATTATAAAAATTTACTGAATAAAAATATTTTGCGTTACCATTAATCTCTTAAACATGTATTATCGATTTCAGCGCGTATCTGACACGTATACTGCTACTTAATTACAGTATACTGACTGTGTAAATTCAAATGTAAAGCAAACATCGTGCATTGTGGATGGTACACGCTATCCTGATGACTTATCGATGAGAATGGTCGTGAAAAAAAGATGCAGAAAATTTCTCGTGCAGAGTAGTAAATATAAAATTTATACGACATGGTAATATCGAGGTTTTATATTATTACGCTATTTTACGCTGAAAATATCTTTATTTCAAAGTTCTAACAATACGTGATTCTAATATCTTTCAGTTTATGCGTTTTAAAGCATGTTTTCCCGAAGATTTAACGATGTCTGTTTTACTGAAAACATTTGTAAAACTTTTTTATGATCTTATTTTTATACCTATAATTACAGTTTTATTGTGCATGTTAAGATTCTGAAAGATTTGTTACGACTATAAAATGAGTGTATTCTATCGAATATATAAAAAAATTTTATAATGCCATTGAATTTAATCGTAATGACAATTGAAAAATAATTGCGAAAAGTTGTGGTGGAGCTATCAATATATAAGACCATATATGTCAAACTCACAATTTACATATATGGTGTTAGATAATCTTTATTATATTTTTAATCCTTCGAATCCGACGGCCAACAGACCGTCGGCTTCTAAGATCACATTATATATAATTTAATATTTTCTTAAATGAAAGACAAAAATAAAAATAGATCGTGTAAAAGAGAAATCAATGTTGTCACAACCAAAAAAATTATATTCAATTTTAATGAATGTTTGCGACATTGTGAAATATCGCATCGTATTTTTTCACACATGTGACATAACAAGAAAGTCTTCGATTCATGGTGGGAAAACTCACATAGAGCTGTCCATATCCATTCTTACACGTGCTAATAATTATCATTAATTCACTAATTATTAACCGAGTTCTTTTAATAGCTAGAAAAGACTGCAACGTTTAATAACTGGTGTCACGGATATCATGTTGCCCTAGTTCTCAAAGAGATTCAGTCTTCGGAATTACGTATATCGTGCGTTTATTATTGTAAATGGCATAAAATCGATTTGAAAAAATTAGTTACGGACATTTTTTACTTTAAATATATTTTTTGCTTTAAAATTTAAATATAATCTAATTATTTTTATTTGGACCAAAAAGTAGCCTTATAATACAAAATATTTATGTTTCAAAAGATTATTTTATACAATTAATATTTTAATTTTTATTCAATTATGTTTTTATAAAGAATTTATTTAAATAATTAGGTTAATTCTCTAAATTCATATGATTAAAAAATTAAAAGAGAATTATTTTATTTATAAAAATCTCATATAAATCACATATAATTTTATTTTTAATTTTTTATTTTTACTACATTTAAAAGATCAAAAATAAATGTAAAAATGCTTAGCAAATATTGTCAAAAATTACAAATAACTATGAAATGTGTATCCAACAATTTATATTCAAATTTTTTGAGATATTATTTTACTATTAAATTAAATACAACTTTATGTTGTAAATCTAAGAGCCATTATATCAAATCCATAGAGAGCAATTAAATATATGTTACACACATACAATATGCAAGATGACGGATAACTTTTCAAATGTAGGGCGAATATATAAGTAATTAGTGTGTGATACGATTAAAGTCACGTTCGAAACGAAACGAACTATTGCGTGAGGTGCACCTATTCTTATCACAATTAAACACTTAAAACACGCGCAAGCGCATAATCCATGAACACGTGACATCTGAATGTTTTCTCATCGTTATGATCTCACGCCGACGGTATAACTTATGCTATGATTATAAAAAATATATATATACACTGAGAAAAATATCCGGTGAAAAGGTAACGA
Source organism: Camponotus floridanus (assembly GCF_003227725.1). Classification (NCBI taxonomy): domain Eukaryota; kingdom Metazoa; phylum Arthropoda; class Insecta; order Hymenoptera; family Formicidae; genus Camponotus; species Camponotus floridanus. The sequence continues at coordinate 669,820 of NW_020229216.1, read as the reverse complement.
ATGGATATTATCCGATTATTAATCGATCACTTTAATCGGAAAAAAAAGAAACCGATCAGATATCCAATCAGAGAATATCGATCGATCGGATATCTGATCAGAAAGTTTCAAAATTCGGAACTTTCTGATCAGATATCCGATTAAAGTGATCGATATAATATCCGTTCGTTAGCTTTTCATCGGACATTTTTCTCAGTGTATATATATATATTGCAGAGAAAGAGCGTCTCTAAAAAATCTGAAATAGTATGAGAGATTCCCTGTTTTAATGCGTAAATTTTGCATAAAATTTTCATTCGTCTTGCTCGTATATACGTATTTGTGACCACGGATCGGCCGCCACGTTGAAAGCGATTTCCTTGTCAAGACGAAGCGACGGGTCGAACGAAAATCCGAAGCCTTAATAAGCGCCGTGGGCGCACTGTATTCCCTTAGACATCAAGACACCGCCCGTCGTCGGCGCTGCGCTTTATTGGGCCTCCCCGAAACACAAAACAGACCGACCACGACGGACAGTGTTCCCTGGAAGGAAGCATAGGCGGCATTATATAGCGCGTCCCGACTCCTTTATATCGTGAAATTGGGTTGTTAAAGAATTACGCCGAATTCCGTGGTCCCATTCCGCGCAATCATTCCGTAGAAGCGCTTCTTTCAGGTCAGTTCCGCGGCCCCTGCTCCCATTGCTCTTAGCTTCGTCCTTTCGATCAATCTCTTCTAAGACATCGCAGCGCGTCTTTTGTGATATTGTTTCAAGGAGAGGGAAGTTAATTGATATGATTGGGAAGATTGTCTCGAATATATCAGTATAAGATGTTTTGTAATAATAGTTCGATAACATATTCTGAAGATTGAAATTAAAATTGGAAAACTCTTAATGTGCATGTAAATACCATCACTTTCAAGTTTCAAATAATTTACGAAAAATGATCTACCGTGATAGACATATATATTCAGATTAGTGTAATTTCTTTTAGACGCGTCACATAATCTGTCATTTAAAATTAATTATTTTTATTTAAAAAGAATTATTAAATTTAATATTTAACGAATAAAATTTATTACTTTTATTTAAAAATAATTATTAAATTTAGTACTTAACGAATAAAATTTATTTTTGATGGAAAATCATATGTATGTGGAAATTAATTAAAATTATATTATTATTATTATTCTAGCTTATATAAATTGATTTTTTTAACGAAGGACAAATAATATTAAATTGTTATATTTGAAAAAAAATTTTATGGCTCTATTAAACTTTCTTCAAAATTTTTGTCCTGAATAAAATTGGGAATTTAGTTTAAATTTAATTACACAAGTTTTTAGTAACCATAAATTGCGCAAGAATTGAAACGATTTCTCTTTTGATTTTCTTTTGATTGTCGATGCTTTTCGCATTTTTCTTATCGTTATGCACTTTGAATATCAGCGAAGAAGCAAAAACTGGAATCAGCGTAATTTATGATGCAAATATTTTTAATATTATTCCATCCTTGACATTTATGAATCGAATCCGTTCGCGATTGCGCTCTTCGATAATCATCGGTATACCGGAGTAATTTACTGTAAATAGCGAGTCGCGAAGTTTGAAAAGTGGTATCGATCAGAGGGACGTGAAACGTGCATTACACGTTTGACGTATCGTGTATCGTGTTGTCCCGGCACCGCACAACTTTAATCGCGATATCGTAAATTCGTTGGAATACAACGGCTTTTATTAAACTTTAGAACATGATTTACGCGGGACGACTGATTGCAAACTTAAATTGCGATTACAAGTATAACGTCTCTTGTCCTTTAATAAGTTGTTGAAAAATCAGAATATTATTAACATTCTTTCCTTTTGCTAGGTAAACGAACTATAATGGTATTTTTTCCTAACAATAACATTGTAATCAAATTAACATGCATATTTACTTTATCTAATTGTAAGTTTATTTATATCTAAATTTTTTAAATATTAATATTTCTTTGAGTCTTTTATATTTTAATTTGTACATTTTATTTTATTTCTGTGAAATATTATAAAAAAAACCAAATAAAAAAAAAAAAAAAAAAATAAAAAAAAATAAAAAAAAAAAGACTCGTGTGGTGAGGTAGCGAGATTTCATCAGCTGGAAAGGAAGCCACACTAAATACTTTAATTATTGTAGCCAGGTTGCAGACGCAGCCATCTTGGACATGTGTCGGCGCTGTGATGGATACTTCCGATCATTATACGAACGTATTCTTTAACGTACAATATTCTCAACATCTTGTTAAGAATATCAAAAATTTCAGTAAAATTACAATGTTTTTCTAATGAATCAGACGTGTGTTGTAAAAATCATGTATGCGCTATTATTTTATTATCACAAGAGTTTATCTTATCTAGTTTCACAATGAATTATGACTATCTTCGAATTGCAACTCCATTAATTTTAATTTGAAAATTGAATATTGTTTTTTAAATTTAAATAATACTATAATTATTATATTATAATTATTATATATATAATAATTATAATTGTAAATCAAACAATTATATATTAAAAATAGGAAAGTTGGAAAATCGATATTCATCGAAATAATGTATGTCGGATCGAAAACAAATAATACTCGTCACTCTGTAACACGTCTTTGATACACGTATCAAACTTTCGCAATCGCGAATCCTTTCAATGAAAACAACGCGCTACATTTTCTGTCTCAAGGACGACGATCCTGTTCCCATCTTCCCTTTATTCAAAGCGTTTTACATAATTATTAAATTATTCTCGCGCCATCCTTCCGGGAATATGGTCGGCAAGCAAGTAGCAGCAGCCAGTCACCATCATCATGTGCGATTGACGACAATTTCAGCAGAGGTCCCTTTGTTTCTTTCGATATACGTCATCGGTTTCGAGAGTCTCTTCTTCGGGTCCAATAATATTTTCCAATCATGAGATTCTCTCCGTTTTAAAAAAATAATCAAGAGGAATAAAAGGAAGAAGAGGACGCGCAGTCCTGTGTTTCTCGATGAGCGGAAGGGCGGAAGGAGGGGGAGGAAATCGGGAGAAAGAACGCGGCTGAAAAAACAGGGGTAGGAGTGACGGTTGAGATGCCCAAGTATATCGAGCGATACCGGGTGGCAAGGGGGATGGAAAAGGAGAGGAAGAACGTTGTCCGGGCAGACCGTGCTGTCAATCAACCGCGGGCTAGACTACCAATTTCTTCGCTCATAATTTCTGATAATTTCTCCGGACCGAGCGAACTGGCGCGACCAGCCTCGTTCCTCTCTCTCTCTCTCTCTCTCTCCCTTTCTCCCTCTTTTTTTCTTTTTCTTTCTTTTCTCCGCGCGCTCCGCGTCTCCTCGGCCACGAAAATCATCATAAGAAGGTAATTGCACCGATCACGTACGATCAGCGGCTTGTATTTATCCTTGTTTCATTATAATAACAATGTAACGCGCGCCGCGCGGTCCGCTGGAAGCCGGGGATAATCATCGGTTCGACACACATGTATATACGTACATACACACACATATATAACGTTGCGATAGCAAGCCTGGTATGTATTTTTGCGGCTCCGCTATGTACGTTCCAGACTAATTAGACAAACGTAACACGGGTAGGTAGGTAGAAAACTGTGGGGCTGCACCTTATTCGCCATCTCCACTCTCTTCTCTATTCGCTTTGCGAATCGCGAACAAAAACGACTATGTTCTCAATGAAAAGGTAACGCCTTAAATGTAGATTAAATATTTCGCAGTTCACGTGTTTACGATGCCTGTTGGAATTTATATGATTGCAATTAGAACGATTTTATTTAATAGGAATAACTTATTTACGATGATTAAAGAAAAACATCTGAAGAGTTATTATTTTTGTTTTTTGTCGCTATAAGATTACATGTTTTTAAAAAAGTAAAATAATATTTATGACCATGTGCGCAATCATTAGCAGACGCATTAATTGCGAATATTTCCTGGTATCTTGAAAGAATCGCGCTGCTGTTTGTCATTCTGCCACTTGCGCGTTCAATGTACTCTGACTACCCGATATTGGCCCCAATAATCGCATGAGAACAAGGAAACCTGTCGGCGACTATTGTTGTTAATTCGAAAGGTTCCGCGGTGACAAAGTTCAGTGGTACAGCTTCATATGACATGGCGCTTGTCTTTGACTTTGACTTGTCAAGCGGTACTTTAGATCTTTGAAGATTGAGATTATGATCGTTCTCTTTTATATTACTATTTATTGGCAATTTATTCACATATTTAATTAAACACAGTTGGATTCATTGTCAGTGGTATATCGAGAATTTTCATTTGTCAATATATCATTGGGTGCTTTCCATTTAGCGACACAAGTCGACACAAGTGTCATTCTATCTTTGTTTATTGTTATTCATTGAAAAAAGATAGAATGACGCTTGTGTCGACTTGTGTCGCTAAATGGAAAGCACTCAATGTATATCAATATATATATTTTTTCTATGTACTTGCAATTAATATTAATAAGATTAATTAAACTACGCGTAAAAGAATGCAAAGATTTATATATGTCGATTCAATATAAAGTAATATAACATGAGATATTGTTTCTAAATATGACATGTCTTCGTTGAATTATATAAAATTACAAAAAATATATTATTTTTATTCTACACATCACATACATACATAAATGAAAGAATTTTATCTAAAATTAATATTTTTTATCGCATTTAAGCGTGTGACTGAAGAAGTAAATGATTAAAATAATAAATGCAATAATTAATTTTTTACGTAAACTATTGTAACAAAAATGCAAACCATTTTCGTCGTGCTTTATCATTTATAGCATAATTATTTACGCTTATCTTACTTATACTTATATATTTGCATAAGCAAGATAAAATTGTAGTCGCATTATAGCGAGATCGTTCATTTATTATTCATATTTAATTAGGCATGAAAATTATCACACGCTATTATTTACAGTGTAAAATGAAAAAGTGTTCATACTGTGCAATTTTATAAAACATTATATCTTTTATGTATTAATATCTAATGTGCTTCATTTATTAGAATTAAAATGTAAGAATTTATAATAGTAGAATATTTATAATAGAATATTTCCGAAATATTCTACTATGTTTAATAATATTTTAATAATAATATTTTAATGATTTTGGCATAATTCAGAATATTATCTCGAAATTCACATAAAATATTCTTTACCTCTTTATATACAAGATAAAAATTATATATATATATAATTCTAGAAATATATAATTATATCTAATAACTTTAAATTTACAGAAGCATGTTATTAAAAAATTATTTTGAAACATCTCTGATATATTTACGAATATACTAATAAAATAATTTAAAGTTTATTTTTCCTTAGATGTATATTTTGTTCAGAAATCAATTTGCAAACTGAACTTTCTTAAGCAAAGAGTTTTGTCCCTGCAGAGACGTAATATCCTGTGTGCGACGATATTGATACCGAATTGGAGCTAACAATTTTATCACAACACGTGATCAGCCGCGGTTCGTTGTCGATTCAACGAGACATCGCGTTTCTTTCGACGCCTCGGGGGTGCGGGGGCTGTCTGATCGCAGCGGAAAAAGCGTTTTCATGGCGCATCGCGCATTACACGACAGCGCCGTTTGTAAATGACACGCGCACGCGATGCATGTCGTGGAACTGCGAATCCGAGCGAGCCACCATAGAGTCAGAGATGGCAACCTCGTAATAATTCCCCTCGCGACGGGGCCAAAAAAAGTAACGAATTCGACGGCGACGGCGTTGTTTGCATTAATTTGTATGCGAGTCGCGAGAGGAACGCCGAAGTTCTCTCTTCGACCCGAAGGAGCCCGGCTTTTGCGGTGGACTAGTCGTTACTTTGAGACCCCATGGACGGGTTATGCATGTTCAAAAATTGACGGTCGTGGAACGATGCGCTGTGGCTTCACGTCACGAAGGTTCCGAGCCATCGAATTTTCGTCGGGATATCCTCTTCGTTTTTAGAAACGAAAACGAGACTGGTGGTTTGGGGCGAGAGGTCGAGAAGAGTCGATTTCTTTAATGCTTTCTTGAGAAAAAAGTGTTTTACGCGGTTCTGCAACTAAAGAATCTTTCGCAATCATGCAAATAATCACGCTATTAAAGTAGTTTATCTATCTTGAATTTGTAGAGAAAAAAGGTGATCTTATTTTTTACTTTTACGTCTAGAGTCATTTGTACTTTCCATAAAAGAAATGCAATTAGGTATAATTAAAGTTAGAATAAATTAAGTATAATTTCAAATTTAAATTTATAAAATTTCATATTTAACACACGCAATAAATAAATTATGGACACTGAAATTATGAACCATTTTAATCCTGAATATCGTGTTTACACAGGATGCTCTAGTTGAAGAATTTATGTAAAACATCTACAAATTTTCACTTTTATCTATAGACACTTTAAAATTAATGACAGATTAACAAATTGATAGCTAGATCGAGACATTTGTTGGAGTTACTTTCTGCAAATAATTTCCATCGCAAGAATATAAATACTGATACGACCATCCGTATCTTTGGCTCTAAGTGATTGCTTCGGTTATCTAAAAAATGGCACTCCGTTGATAATATTATGTATTAAAAAAGAGCCGCGGTACGCGCGATTCCGTACCGCCTCCCAGTTGGCTACCCCCGGGTCAGGTAGTATAGAAGTAATTATTCATAGCACGCAATTACGAGCCGAGTGCGCGGCCGTGTCGCGCGGGTGCAGCGACGGTATCGCTGCATCAATTGCGGGCGCTAGTCGCGACCCTGATTGCGGGCTCACGTTTCAAAACAATGATTTATCTAATTAAGCCTCACTTTTGCATTGTTAGCCGCGCTTTCGTTATTGTACGCTCGCCCATTATCCCCGAGCGCGCCCATTACTTCCGAGGCACGAAATAGCGATAGACGACCGCTCAACTTTCCCCCTACGATCGCGATTTTCTCCTCTCTCCCGTTTTTACTTCTCTCTCTTCTTTTTTTTTTTTTTTTTCGTAAATCGCGCGTGATCGCACCTTTGCCGGTGACGCGAAAGAAAAGTTTCCCGGAAGACCGCGCACAGAAATCGCCCAGTCCACGTCTGCGGAAATGTAACCACGTGCAATCATGGCTTCTCCCTTGATTTCGCGGAATTTCAGAGCTATTTCTTTGATCGCTGCGATTGCGAGAGCTAATGACAAGCGCGATGCAAGAATCATTGATATATATATGGAATGTGAACAGTCGATTTTTATTTTCACGATGGATTCTCCATCCATAATTGATTTCTTCCGAACCTAATTCTCTTATGATTCTTTAATTATAATTCACATATTAAGCATCTCTGAGATTAAATAATAACATTTTTTTTCGGAATTTTAAATAATGTTTATCGAGACATTCAATGTAAAATATTAAATAGTTGCGATGAAAACGATGACTTTCTGCGAAACTTTATACGATATATTCATAAAAGAATTCGTATAAAATATTTTTATTCTTGAAAATATTATTGAGGGAAGAACAAATTTAAAGTAATTAAAGAATTTCCGCTGAAAAAGGAAATTTTCATCGTTTTTGAGCACTTTTATATATCAATGATAAGAGAGAGAGAATGAAAAATTATTAAATCGTATGCAGGTGTAAGGCCTACCGGCAGATATCCTCTTTCTCATCATATACTGAAGGGATAGTCGAAGGACTCGCCGATAGATGGCGAATGTATTACAAAAGAGATGTTTTGTTATGTAACAATTCCTAGGAATTTTAATTTATATTTTAAGATTTTTGAAAATATTCAAATATCATAATAGAGAGATAATTTTTATTTTCTATGTTAACACAGATTGAACATGTGTTATAATAAAATATCATCGTGATCAAAAATTTTATTTAAAATACTTTTCTAGAACTTGTGTACATGTATATAAAATTTCTAAAACTATTTCCAAAATTTATGATTAAAAAATCTTTAGTTTTATTAAATTTTCTCAATTTATAATTTTATGAGATTTTTATGTTTTATATTGTGTTAGCGTGTTTCTTCATTTCTCTGCAGAATTCCTTTGTACAAGTAAAGTTTAAAAAGCATTATGTTACGCGATTTGTATAAGTATTAACTGCGTGATGTGTGCAAATAACTCGACTCGTGTAATCCTCACGATAGATTGATTTTTGCATCGACAAATGTCGAACAGCTGCACATCGGATCCAATGTCCAAAGGAACATACAGTTCCAAAGATCACGCGTTGTAAATGTCATACGTAAATGTTACTCTTGCAAAGAAAAATGCACGTTTAACATGTGACGCAATATATTGCGCGAGATAGAAAATTCTCATTATAATATTCATGAGCGCAAAACATATGGCATAAATAGATAATCAAACAAATTCCGCGAAGCTTTTTGAATTCTGTTCTTTTATATTATTAAAAATGAATTTTCTAAGTCAATTTTAAATTCTTGAAAGCAAGAACTAAGCAATTATTCTGCCAATATTATAGAATTCTATTTTGAAAAATCCACAAAGCATTAGAATTAGTGCTTAATGAAATCTGTTTCTCATTATATTTGCATATAATGATGGTATCTGATATTTCACAGCAAGGGCAAATGTGAATTATACGTACGTTACAAGTGGATTTTCATGTATGTGCTATTGTAATTCTTAAAACAATGAAAGAATACGTAAGCTAGCTTCTCACAGTTTTCCCGCGGCAAGTAAAATCTGGAAAAATTCTTACAACATCACGTGCTAATTTCTAGAGATATAGTAATTCTCCAGATTTTTGTGTGTGTATTGATTTTTTTATATTAGAATCAAAAAGGAAATATATTGTATATTTTGGCAATTTGTAATCCTATATAATGTATACATAACATTTTTAAAGTATTAATTATGAATTTAACTACTTTATATCTTTCAATTAAAAACCAAATTCTTTTCAAAAATTTAAAATAATGAATTGCTATTTTTATAATTTATCAATTTTTTCTTAATCTATCTCTCTGTTTTTATTATTTGAGATATATTTGAGATATTATTTTAGCATATAAAGAATGATCTTTAATAAAATCGAATTGGTTAAAATTAAATTTTATGTTTCATTAGCATGAGACAAATTTACTTTTTCTTAATTTGATAACAATGAATGAATTAATGGTTTAATGAATGTTTTTAAAAATAACTTCAAATCAACATTTCATTTTCATTGCAAAATCATCTATAATAATAGGATAGAAATGACAATGACAGTACGTATTGCGTATGTTTAATCCCACGTTATTTTCCTTTTCTTATTCGAAATCTTGTTGGAAAAATCTATATACCTTCGTACTGTTTTTCGAGACATATTTTGACATCTTCTTTAGCAATTTTACCAACGTTATATATGTAGAAAACAGGCTTGAAAAGTACTTAACTATTTTAGTGATAAATAATATTGTTAATGAAATATACTATTTATTTCACGAAGATGCAAATTTTTTCTATGAATAGATTAAAATATACTAAATATTATTTTGTGCGAAAAATATCTCACATGTTTTATTTGATATACTTTGATTGATATTAATTATGAAACAATAACGCGTAAATTATTTTATACGATGTTTAAACATTAAAATATATATATTAATGTTATTTAGTATATTTATAATATTTATATTTCACTTGGATATTATAACTTCTAATTTTGATTATTGCAATTTATAATTTATCAAAACAAATATATATTATTAACATACTAATATATATTTCCCTTCACAGAAACTGAATAAGATTAAAATATGTTCCTTTTTCATATTTTGCAAATTTTTATACATTTTTTTAGCATAATTGAGTTTAGATTACTTTCTCTTTTTTTATTTTGACGCACTATAATATAATATTTTTATTTTGACGCATATGAACAAAGAGAAATATAGCTGAAAATTAAAGATTAGTTTTGTAATCAGTGAAATCTGTTAAAATTCTTTTGATTAATGTACGTAATGAACAGCTAGTTGATAAATGCATGATAAATATAGATATATATAAAATCTACAACAATTATCAGGACAATAATTACTACTTTAATTCACTTCAAGAGGATTATTTTCTTTGCGATAAAGAAAAAAATTAAAAGATTTAAAAAACTAAAAGATTTTTTATGAAATATTTTATAACGAAATATAAAACTGTGTGTGTATGTGTGTGTCATATTTTTATACATTGAATGAATAAAGTTTAGAATTATAGATCACGGTTAATGTTAAAGAGAGAAATAGTAAGAATATTCAGTATGTAGTAAGAATATTCCTCTCTAATCCTCCGATGGCCTTTTCCGAGAGTCGCATCTCCGATTTGCTTATCATCCAGTAACAATAAAATATAAAATTATTCGATAAAATTATATATACGTCTCTTTTTTTGCCAGTTTCTTCATTCGTAAGACTTTTCAGGCTCACTAAAAACGAGAGAAAATGCATTATTCGAAGCTCGCCGAATTTTTATATACATATCTATATCAAAAAGTAGCGCGAAGAATTTCCATGTATGTACATATATGTAAGCATATATAGGGAGAGGAAAGTAAAAGTTGTCAGATCCCCCGATTCCTCGGTGAAAAGAAGTAAACAAGCTACATGTGCCCGAATTCGCGTGACGTGGACGAAGGAGAGGAGAGAGAAAGGGACAGAATACGACGGGATGCGCGTGAATGAGAGAAGGACACGAGACGAAGGGCACCTACGAGAGGAGGCGAGGACGAAGTCAGCTGTACGGAGGAAAAAGAGCCAGTGCTGCTGTCGGATTCTCGCGTGTGTAAGAAAGTCCCGGCGCGACGCACGGTAGCATCCGCATAGCGTTCTGGAGCCACATGCGTGAAATGAGTTCTTAACGCGAAAGAGATTTTTCGTGTAAAAAAAAGTGTGTAATATGTTATTAAAACTGCACTGAGTATTTGTTACTCGGTAATAGGCAAGTCGGAGACGCGACTCTCTGAAAAGGCAAATTATCATCGGAGAATACGAGAAAAATATTCTTATTGTGTATCCTTCATTAAACGTAAGCTGTAAAATTCGGAGAGTTATTAATATATAAAATATAAAGTATATTTAATATATAAAAATATCACGTACAAACGTCAGTTTAAAATAAGAATTAAATTAATTGCATGTGTGGATTAAAAACTTGAGTTGAATGCAAAACGTGAATGTTTAACAAAAAATATTGATTGAAATTAAATAAATTGAAGATTGCTATAATATTAGGATAATTATTGACGGAATATTTTGAATAATTTAAAAATAATAAAACGAGAATAACATTAATATTATAGTTCTCCTACCACTATAAAATTAATAGTTGAGATTTACTTTGCTCTATATTAAAACATTTTTTTATTTATCATAGATAATATTTGGCATTAGCTGTTGTTCAAATATAACATATATTATATTACAATTATTATAATTATATCAAGTAATATCATAATTAATTGTATAAAAGCTTAAAATCTTAAAGGGAGAAAATTCTCAAATATTTATAAATTAAAAAAAAAATTATCTCTATCATTCTCTCTTTTAATTCAACGAATAATGTGTACTACATTTGTAATTACATACGTGATGCAAGCGGCAGCTCGTGCCTTCTTAACTCTCATCATCCGCCGGTCGGACAACGACATGAATACAAAATGTAGGTTCCATAAAGGAATTCAAACATGCGAAGGAATAGAATTATTCGATAAAAGTTTTTCGATAAAATACTACTGTCACTTTTCATAACAACAAATCAAATTTTATTCAATGACTTGTCGGTATTTTTCGTTGATCTCTCTCTTTCTCTCTCTTTCGTTCTCGAAGGATCTTGTAAAAAATAAATCTTTCTATAACATCGCGACAATAACTATCTGTATTCGATGTATCATCGCCTGATAACACAGAATATCGCCAACAACCGCAATGTGTGTTGCGTGTCACCCAAGCGTTTCGATCACCGACAAACTCGTTTTCGGGCATATAACCGGCTTGTCGATATCGGTTTACGATGTACGTCCAAGTGCATGAGAAATCGTCGCGGTCCCCGTGAGACACCATTGATCTTCCTTTGATCGCGTAATGTTACTATACAGTCGATATCGCGCTATCGTTTCGTAGCCACGGTGATATCGCGATCATGTCTCGCGATCAGATAGTATTCACGAAGAGCCGAGCTCTTCAGATAAGGGGAAACATGACGCTGTGGATGAGCGTGTGTGTACATATATTGTTATACATATATATGCGTCAGGACAAAAGGGAATCGGCAACGATCGCGGAACATTATTGTTCCGGTTCGACTTATCGTGCGCGACCGCCAATTTGTTGTATTTTGTGGCCAGCAATTGGATTACAAAACGCATGCGATTGATTCGCGCTCGTGTCATATTTAAAAGAAATGCATTATTGCGTGCTTACGGATGCGATTTAAAAAACTTTATTAAAATGAATTTTAGATTAAATGCATACGTGCCAATTTAACACATTAGTATACTTGAAACAGTGTTTCAGAATTTCGCAATTTATATTTTACGAATACAAACAAGAAAGAAAGATATCATATAAATATATTCTTTTAAATCGAAAATATAATAGCAACGATTATTCAGAGCATTGAAAACAATGAAATCTTTCACTAATCAGTTAGAAGATTCAATTATTTAATGGTAGTGGCTGATTTTTCATTGAAATCTTATTGCCATAATTATCAGTGAAACATATGAGGAAACAAAGTGCGAATATTTTTTTTCACTGAAAATCAGTGAAATATATTCACATCTTTCGTAAAGTCTAGTCACTGCTTTAATCAGTAACATTTTCATTGATTCAGTTTAAGAAAATAAGTTTATAAATGTTTGATTTATAACAAAATATAAGAAATAATAACAAATGTGCAGTAATAATAGGAATATGTTATGAACATTTATTTTATCTGTTAATATGAGTTATGTAAATTTGTTCAAATAAATTAATTTAGAGAAAAACGATTATTTTGAAATAGGATAATAATAGTAAATAATCATAGAAAAAATTTAATTGTGTTGAATAATTTTTTAGAATAATACAATTCTTTTTCTCACATGAAAGAAAAAGAAAATACTGAACAAATATCGTCAATTTATTCTTATATTGTACTATAATAACAAAATTCAGTTTGTTATTACTTCTTTTATAATTGACATTTTTGTTATAGCAATAATTTTTTATTAACCGTTTATATTTATAATTATTTCTATTTCTATTCGTAAAATATATTCGCGTTTATACATCAATTAAGTTAAAATAAAAATTTTATGATTTAATCATTGATTTTACTGTAGAAAAATTATAAATAAAAACAAAACAAAGTTGATACGGAATATGAAGAATCAAGATGACACATTTAAATTTATATTTGTGATTATTTTAATTAATTTAATGCATCAAATCAATGATATGAATGTAGATTATCAAGATAAATTGCTAATAAGATTAACGACTGACATTTAGTTTCATTCCATTAAAATTTAAATTTAAGTTGCGCGAAGCATTTTGTATATTTTTGCGTGCGAGAGGTCTCAAAGAATTTTCATACCAACGTAATATAATTTTATATAACGTATACGTCGCATGCTGTCATATGTGCAGATATATATGTGTATCGTTTATTTATTTCTATTTTACAAGGATATAATATTATATTTAGAAAGTCATACATATATTGCAGATCATGTTAATTCCATATTTGTACGTTGTACGTAATTTTTTGAATTCTATGCGCTTTGAATTAAAAGGCTATCTTTTGGCTCCAAAGACGTGTGACACTTGAAAATATTATCACTATTTTATGATAGATTATCTAAATCATTTTATTATTGTTGTTAAAATTTATTATTGTTGTTCAAAGTTGTTTCAATTTTTTTGCTGTCAAATGTACTGCTTTCGTTTATTTATGTCTCTTGTATTTACGTACATTAGTCTGCAAATTTAATCAATGTTCGATTCAATTAGATTTTAATAATAAACTCATCAATACACGTCTTCACGAATTTCTGATGGTTAACGACTAATTCATGTTTTTCGCGCAGATCGTGAGTTCATCTACAGTCGCTTTTCGTTCTTCATGAAATTATTGAATTTTATTTTATACAAAGAAATAATAATTTTGATTTTATCTTGTACGGAAAATATGCGCATACGTTAGAATGAATATCTTTAGATTAAGTAAAATTATCATACGTTACACATCGTACATCCGAAATCAGAAACGAGATATCCACATAATTCAAAGTACACATGATTCAAGAGTAGATACTCTATTATACGTGAAAAAAAAGTGATTCATGCGATACACATATAAGTTGCATATAAATTATCATTTATTCATTCTCTATTTTATCCAAAGTATTTACCTGTTTCGGAAAAATGCCTCGATATTGTTTCCATTCTTGGAAGATATACCGAAGCGTATCATCTTCTGTAGCCCAGCATAAAGATCAATATATCAATTATTTCAATATCCGGTACGCGATTGCGTCTCAGTGAACTCGATTGCGTCTCCGAGAGAGCAGATAGGCGCTCGCGTCCAGGAGTTGGCGAACTCGGTGCAAGGTGGAGGACGCGCGGACGCGGAGGAAGAAGGAAGAGTAGGTGGAATCTCGAGAGGCGCGCGCGATGGTATCGTTCGCTTTGTGTTTCCGCGGCATGGTTAGGCTGGTAGCGCCATGCTGGCCTCCCGATTGGTCCCTTCGTCTCTCTCGTAGGCGTGGCATGCGGGGGTGGGGGATTAGACAGGTGATCTTGCGTCACTGTGCGTAAAAGCTCGACGGTCGGTCGACCTATGTCGGCTCCTTTGTACCGGGCCCACCACCACTTGGCCTGCTCGCCTCCACTCTCTCTCCGATCTATGCCACACTCTCCTGACTTATGCTACGCCCGACAGACCCGCCAGTACACGACACGCTTCTATGAGGCGAGCACCGCATCGTCCGCGCTCGATCCGCTACCTACCTGCTCGAATCTGTCAACGCACGAGGGTTCCGTCGTCCACCTGTCAAACGCACCGCGTTCGCCGCTAGATTCACGTTCTCCAACCTCGTCGTCGAGCGATAGCGCGAATAGATTGATAGATCTGGGACGATATCCGTGTATCGGTCGACTCCGACGGATCGTGAGGGTGAAGAGGGCGATCGGGGTAGGGGAAGAGGCCTTCTCTCTCCCGTTCGTGACAAATAGACAGGAAGGGTGGGATCGACTCCGACCGTTGGAGGGAGGGAAGGACGCGCGGATCAGTTTCGCGCACACGTGACGTGACCGAATCGGAAAGTTTGATGTGATAAGCGTCTCGATTCTCTGGACGTCTCAAGTGTCCCAGGTAGATATATCGAGGTACCGGGTCACGCAACGACGCAAATGACATTAATCTCGAGTGGTATCGGGCGTCGAGAGGATTAGCGTCGTCGGGATAGTGAGAGTGAAAAATTTACCTGGATCTGCAGTGAGGATAACGCGTGAAGCATCCGGGATTATTGGCAGCTAAGGATGAAGCGAGTTTCCCTCTCTCGATAATCGCCATTATCACTCAAGGTTCCGAGACTGTGTTGCTGATTCTCGAACGTAGTGACGTTCTCGATAGTGCATCGTGTTGACTCCGATAAACCGGGGAAGTGAATGACTTACGATCTCGTCAATGGCGCGCCGCGATTCTTCAGTGACAGTGAACACGTGGATGATAACGACGTGAAGAGATGGATTTGCTCGATGTACAGCGTGTCGCGAATCTCACGTTAATGTCGGAAATCATATCGACGAGTCGACCGCCGAGTCGGACCAACCGCGAGGATCTTCCGACGACGCCAGATGACGTTTCATGAAATTTAGAAAAAAAGGCGTGAATTTTGCGACAGGGTCCCTTGCGTAATATCCGCGATTTTGCGACGGTACGTTGCTATCGTCGACGACGCTTCTCCGATTCGAAGCGACCTTCGTAGAGGACTTTGCGTAGCAATCGCTCGACGACGCTCGGCAGGACGAGCTCGCGGACAGCTGTCGCAGCTGCCGCGTCGTAATCGGCGTACGGCGGTGTCATCAGGAGCAAGTGCCTCGCCGACGCGCCAACAGCTGGTTGGTAGTGGCACCGACAGTGACAGAGGATGACGTAGCGTCGTCGCTAGAGGCAAGGGGCGTCACGGTCTGCACAGTGTACGCGCTGGACAGAGCCGCCTCGGCGGGGCTGGGGGTGGTCGGGGGTAGTAGTGGTAGTGCTGTCGTCGGTATCGGTGGCGGTGGAGGCGGCGGCGGCGGTGGCGGCGGTGGAGGCGGGGGCGGTGGTACACCGGGGATCGCCGGGATCTGTGGACCGCCGACCGCGTCCCACGCGCCGACGGATTACGTGACGGCGGCATGTTATCCCCCGGGAACGCAGCTCACCCTGACCGCCACTCACCCTCAGCCCCACGTCGTTGATCCCGCGATGACGCCCACCTCGGCGCCGGTGCCGACCCCGACGTCGGCGTCGGGCCCCAACAACCCCGTCGCCATGAGCCAGCTGGGGACCGTCTACGCCACCAAGAGACGGCGTCGGAACGGAAAAAGGTCGGTAAATCAATATGTGACAGTCGATCGACGTTATTTTTCGCGGCTTGGAACAAGGTATTTTGCGCAAGATTCTCGGTCTCTTCATTCCCGAATCGTGAAACGATATAAGCTGTTTTCGTTTTTTTATATATTGAGATTAGATTGATATAATTTAAACTTTAATTTATATTACAATGCAAAGAAGAATTTTCGATAATGAAAAATATCTATCTTGCAAATATAAAATATAGAAAACAGATATAGGATTTTTGGATCATTGCGTTTTGCAGGAACATAAGTTTAATTAAGTTTTTATTTTTAACATACAATGATATTTATATTCGTAACGCATTATAATTGAAAATAGCTGTTAGGCAAGTAAAAACGAAATGATATAATTAGAAATAGATAATATATCTCTCTGAAAAATATAACAATTTCACGCAATGTAACGTCTTATCCTTAATTAATATAAATTATTATAAAAACAGATATGATTTTAATATAAATTATAAAAGCCTTACAAAAATCTTACAAATCTTACAAAAATCTTAAATCTTAATTTAATACAACTTTGATGCAACTCATCGTTCTCGTGATCTAATCGATGAACGTTCTTTACTCGCTTGAGAAATTATCAAAACGACGTAAAAAACGGTCTATAGAATTAGCTCTGAAAGGTTTCGTAGTATCGTAGTTAGAAAGCGCATATATAATTCATGTATCTGAAGTCCGCATTAGTGGGAATGAAGTCAAGTGCTCGCAATATTGATGGTTGATTATAAGACATACTTTCGATTTATTTAGCTAGATATTCTTAAGTGAGCTGTGTGAATGTATTTTTATGCGCACATATTTATTTTTAGCTTCATATCGTTTATTAGTTGTACATATTTGGTCTCTTATTACAAATTTTATTCAGTTATATAATTGAATTCTCAATTTCTTCTATTGTATAAAAAGCTAATTTATCATTTTCTAAACGATTGAAATAATTTGCAATAATAATGAGTCATTAATGCATTATCCTAAAGCATATTTCTTTATTTATTCTTTATTTCATGACTGACTCATTATTATTGCAAATTATTTCAATCGTTTAAAAAATGATAAATTAGCTTTGAGACTTGTTTCTTTTTTATTTTATGTTAAGAAAAATATAATAAAATTTTAATTCTATTCTCATCATTTGTTTGATCTTGTATGCTAAATTCTAGATATATATTAAAAGTTATATTTTATCTTAAAATTTTAAAGAAATTAATAGATCTATTTTTAAAAACAGATTTCATTCTCTTAAATTTTCTCAAATTTTTTCTTAATTCTTTTAAGATATATATTTTGAAATAAAAATATATAAAGACTGTATATGCCATTAAAGTGACATTTCTATTGCAAAAAGAAATATTATTCAACATCGCGATGCAGGTTTTGAGACGCACAGTAATAGATGCGCATCACAAAAGATCGTCGTTAGGTTCATAATGTTGCAACTGATGACCGGCAAAATTGCAGGCATAGGGGTCGCTATAAAATGTTGTTTTCTATGGATATATGCAGCGAATTAGATAGAAGCCAGAAGTCCGCGAACGATCATTTGTGATTTGTCAAACGAGAGATACGATTATTTATTAACAATGATAGTCGAAATAAGACGGTCGCGTGTTTGTTTGTTCTTTGAAGAGCCACGTGTATCGAGTTATTTTTCTCGCATCAACCAAACATATGATGCTCCTCTTTGTATCGCCTGTCTCACGCCAATTTAGTTTTTCAAGATGCATCACGATTATCCGAATAACTTTTTAATCCAATAAAAACTCTTAGCTACAGATGCATGCATTCACGTGATCAACAAATCACGCGAATCGATAATTGCTTGTTTTGCAGTATTTTTATAATACATGTATAATATTTTATATGCAATTTAATTTAAATGTTTCGATCGGAAAAGCATCAAATTTCACAAGTCAGAATTTTAATATTAGAATAATGGAGCACGTGCAGTTAAAAATATAATAAAGAGATATCAAAATTTGTAATTTTTTAATTTTTTTTTTATCTTTCATGTTATATTATGCTGATAGTAGTTGGAGAGCTTGAATTAGATTGATGGCCTAAAAGTTTCGTTACTTTTAATCAAGCTCGCGTGCGTTAATGGAATTAAGATTGACAGTACTTACATAGGAATCCAGTTCCGCTGTTGTTCCGCAATTTCGGTAGCTTGATCGCTTTAGAAAGTAATGCTAGCAAATCTGTAGATGATAAGACCAACAACACTTAAGCTTGCAGCGAACGTTTAAAAATATTCATACGTTTATTTTTATTGAATATTGAAGCATTTAAAAATGCATAATTTTTATATTTTTCTTCTTTCACGTGTAACATAATTTTTTGCAAACAAGAGATTTTCCTAAAATATATATATTTTTATAATTTAATAATGTTTAAGCTCTCGGCTTTCGCGAGCTTCCCAAAAGATTCGCGTCGTTGATTCGAGTTAAAAAGCAACAGGCATATTGCAACCGTATTTTATTGCGTTAGTCGAGGAATTTTTTCATCGCGGCTGTGCGTTTTACTCGGGCGCTGCTTGAGAAATTAAGGCAATCTGCAGCAATCGGGTAAGCTCTTAATCCTCTCGCGACGATCTCGTATGCTTCAGGTGCTTCTTCCTTTTCGCTCGCAAGCACGCGACTCGGTAGGCACGTGAGTGCGCGTATATGTGTGCGGGTGAATGCGTGCATGCGTGCAAATCGCGAAGGGGGTTGCTGAGTCGCGTATTCGATGCATCACGAAAGGAAGATGCACCCAGAGTAGTCGGTCGCTAACAATAAGCCGACAGAGACGGAGCGGCCTCGGCTGATTGCGCAGAAGCGGAAGACTAGAATCTGCCTGAGTCTCTTCGAAATGTCGCGTCTTCCGCAACCTTGTTAACTCCCCCTGAAATGCGATGGATCGCCAATGCAGAAAACGGCGTCGCGTTGCGCCTCCAAGTGCAGAGAGTAACTTTACGACTCGTCGGGATTCAAGGCAAACATGTGCGAAGGCTAGCCACTGATACGTATACGGGGTAGCCCATTAACTTCAACCGCTTCACATTCGCATCTGTATTGCGGGTCCATTTGAATGTCTTCATAAAGTATCGCGAGGCAGAAGGCATGATTTATCTATTGAATTAATTTTTGAAGGTCGTTTCTCTCGCGGAACTCTTCGGCTTTGCATTCTTTCTTATACCTACGAAAAAATGTGATTTACGGACGTTGAAAAAAATTGCGATCACTACTTTATAAACTTTCGCGAATTTAGAAAGAAGCTATGGATGTTTAGGCAATTTAATTAGGCAAGTGATTTTTAATAAATATACATTTTTAAGAAAAATATTGCGGATCATCGTATGCGATTTACTTTAAAATATATAACGAATATTGTTTAAGATTATTAATGAACCAATGATTAATTTTATTTTAGTGTAATCGACACAGTTCAACGATTTCGTTTCGCAAAAATATTATACTTGATGCATTTTTAAACACATGCTTATCATAAATTACATGTAAGCACATGCTTATCATACGTCAATTTTAACAGCGGCGGTTTTTATAATCATTGACGATGTAGAAAACGATCGCTCGTTGTTGCAACTCTAATATATTCGACATGTGGAGCATTAGTAACCATTATAAAGTTTAATGACCACTAGTATGTTCCTTTAAAAACCGCTGTGGGCATCAAGAGTCCATTTTTATTCGAGGGGGATATATACGATCGCGACGATCGCGATCGCAGGCATCTCGTAGGCTCGACAGGCGTCAGTTACCTCGACATTGAAGGAAGCCTCTTCCTCCCTCGTAGCTCCGGGACCAACGTGTCACGTTGAGTAATCGGTCGAACCCTTTTCCAGTTCACGTAAGATACCTTCCACGGTGAAGAGCGTACCCCGTGATCGCGCCAAGGATCACGGAACGACCATAATGGAGTTTTAAACGGTCGTTCGAGGCATACGGGCAACGATCGGTGATCTTCCTCTCATTCTCCTTCCCCCCGAGAGAGTCGCCTTTGATACGATACGAGGGGAGAGTACGGGAATGGACGAAACGGGGGCATGAGGGGGGAGGGGGTAGCCTCTATCCAGAAAATGCCCGCAGGCTGGTTCGTTCCTCGCGTTTCTTCTTCTTGCTTTAGCTCCTTGAGATCCCCTCGCTCGAAAAGTCCTTCCCTCGGGCACCGTCGGTTCTAGGCGAATGCACTTTAAGAGATACACAAGCGCGCGTGTCTAGGGTGTCATTCCGCAAAATCCGCCCTCGACCGAACCAGCTCTCCGCGCGGGCGATATATCGCTTTGTCTAAAATGAATAAATTATCGAAGACGAAGTGTTATTGTGTATGCTAGGGAAGTTTTTATAATTTAATAACATTGTGAAGGGGATATTTAGCGCGTTAATTGTATAAAATTTTAATATTATTTCAGTTTACGTTGCAAGATATATATATTTATCTAAATAGTTTTATTAATTTGAGATTAATATTGATTTCTCTATAAAAATATTTTTAATATATCCAATTGAGTAGTATAAGTTATATATATTTATTATATCTTTAACTTGAATAGAATATTGTTTAGTTGTTATCATAAGTTATCGATTATTAATTTGGTATATAATTTTTGATATACAATTATTGATCATTATTAATCTCATTATAAAATTTCATACAATTTTATTTTTCTCGCTTTTGGCTCTTCGCTCTTCTTCTGCCAATTATCCTTTATTTTCAAAATCGCATCACACAGGTCTCCTTGACAGCTATTTAACTCTAACAAGAAGTACCCGCGGCGAACGTGGAACCGTCAAAGTTCGAAGCCTCGTGGAATGTCGAGGCCGCGGGGTTTGTCAACGTCAAGGGAGCTTTATCGCTAACGATCGGACGTGAACCCGCAGTCGGGAGTTTCCCCAAAATTCTGTCGGGTTCGGGGAAGCGGGCGGGTTCACGGAGCGCGATGCTGCGCATACGTTGTGCTCGCCGCGGCCTAATGACAGCAGCTTCTATAATTTGGAGTTTTTGAGCGAACGGCCAAATTACCGGCGCAGGGAGGGATTACTGTTATTACATCGCGGCCGCGGACTCAGTCGAAAGCTGATTATACTTCAGTCAGTCTCTCTCTCCCGATCTTGACCCGTTCGTTCGACTGTCAGCTCTACGCTCTCGTTCGCCTCTCCTCTCCTCCTCTCCGCCTTTCCTCCTCTCGCGCGATCTCCCAAACGATCCTTTAACCACGCAAATCGCACTCCGCCGTCGCCGCCGTCTCGTTCTCGCGATCTAGTATCTCGACCCATTAACGACTTCGAGATCCTCTTGCGCGACATTGCTATAAAGGTGGTCACGAGATTGGACGCGTTTTTTGCCGAATTAGGCTAACGGATCTTGGCAAAGGTGAAAGCTCGAATGCGGGTGCATGAGACAAGACATCTCACAAGATTTTTTAATTGTGACTTTTTTTATGTACTTTTCTATGTATTTTACAAAATATTATATAGCAAATGTATTAAAAAATACTTACTCAAAAATTTTGGAATTTTTTAAAACATTTTAAACGTACAATGAAAAAATTTCTTTAATATGATCAGAAATATAAATTTGGATAATGGTTTTAATTTTTAGATTTGAATATATCAATAGTAGCAAAAAAATATAAAACTAGTCTTCTCTATAAATTGACTTTGTAAAAATGCTTTTCTATAAAATATTTTTTATAGTCTGCAAATCGAAGGACTTATCATAGACTTGTTATTTTTCAATTATAACAAAGAAAAAAAAATAAGCAAAGCTTTTCAATGAATCGTAACTTGTGCAAGAGTGCAGCAGGATCATTCGAGTTGAGGTCGATGATTTTTTGACGGACAGCTGTCGTTGTCGGGTTTCGGCTGATTAGTTTTTAAGTAATTGCCACGCATCCTTATGGCCTTATAACGTGCGTTTATAGCCTTGTAATGAATCCGCTTCTGAGATCTTTGCTCCATTCAAGCTGAGACCGAGGCCTCCGAGGCGTGCAAAAATGTTCGTTGTCCATTAAGTATCTATCACCGGTGCTCGCGAGACGTTGCAGATTTTTATACGCTATCGGCTAAACAGGTCTGCAAATCGATTTTACCATCAACGATTAATGGCACTAAGATATTTAACTGCGACGATCAATGAATCGCCAGAGTAAAAATTTCGAAGAGACGACGATTTTATTCACGAAGATGCGAATAAATTACAAGTTGTGCTTTCTTCTCGTTCCATTCGCATTGAATGTTGATAAATAATGACTATATTAAATTTTAAAATTTGCGTTTTTACACTCTCTGTATAATTTGTGTAAAATAATTTATACTTTATAGTCACATATTTTTCAAAGTACACATTTGTGATTATAAATATAAATATACGTGATTAACATAATATTATCGGGAGAAAATGTATCTCGAGTACCCACGTTTCTGTTAAATTTCACTCGTCAGCAAAAACAGACTGAATCGGTTTTCCACATACATATAATTTCGCATTAAAAGAAACTATTGCTCATCCACTGTCTTTATCGTAGCACGCGTGCGCGCTTTAATAGAGCCCTCTTATGTTAGTCAAGCCTGTGATGCGTGTGTAATATGTATAGCCCGTTCACGACAAGAGGATTATTGGTGGCTGGCATAACTCTCGTGACCAGCCACACCCAACAGATTAACACCTTGCATCCAATTATAACGATGCTCCCTGTCATGTGTGTGATCGCTGCTGCATTACGTATCAGTGGCATCGCTCTCGAAATGCCGGACCCGCATGAATTATCTAGAAATTCCAACAAAAATAAAGTCATATTTCAATCATCAGAATCATATCTCATATCGTATCGATATTAAAATAATGTATCAATACCTCAATAATCGTTTAATATTTTAATTAGTTAAATCAAAATAATATTGATATTATTGGCATTTTTTACTCAATTTTTCTTTCCTCGGTAAATATTAAACAATCGATGGTGCGCGTTCTTCGCTCGTGATCGGCGAGCCTTTCGGTGTTTCAAGATTGCTGAATGGGTTGCACAGCAAGGAATATCCGTCCTCGCGGTTACCGTGAATAGAGCCATAACGAAGTGAACCGCGCAGGTGAATTTATGCCGCAGGAACGGAGGCGCCCGACGAGGAGTCTAATAAGCGCCGAAACGTCTTGGAGAGAAAGAAGGAGAGGGAATCCTTGCCTTCGAGGCAAACTCCGAAGGAACAAGAGGGATAAAAAGGGGCAGGGAGAGATGAAAAAATAGATGAAAAGAGAGCGACAGAAGAAAGGGAGACGTCGAACGTCGTGGCTTTCGAACTTTATAATCTCGAGTAACTAATTTCAGCGTCCGATAAAAAATTATACAGTCATACAGATCAGTGTACACTACTATGTGTGTCTTCTCTCGAAGATGTAATTCTACCTTTACGAGAATCGATATTAACCCTTGCTGTCAAGTGAAATTAGATGTCAATTAACTATAAATTTTTACATAATAAGTAACACGTTATTTACAATTAAATATTGAAGGGGAAGAAGATTCAACAATACAAATAAGAGTAAAAACATTTTTAAGCTAATTTGTAATTAAAAATTTTTGTATCTATTTTTTTTCATGTAATATACAATGGACTAGGAAAATCGCATAAAGCCGTTCTAGTTGGAGCGTTTGTGTTGTACGATGGCATAGTTAAGAGACTGAATATGGAACGTCGTTATCACGTATTGTTGTTACTCATTGTGCGTTGCGCCAGCAGCACGTGTAACTTCAATCTCGACTTCCCTCAAGAAGTTATACGAATTTCGTTACACTTTCTCGAGCGGAATTTAAATTTCGTTATCCGGCGCGGCAATCTGCCGGGGAAGAATTTAAATATAAATAGTCGCGGGATATATGTATCGCCTTTTGCTCTTGTTGATATTTCTCGAGAGAGTACTCCTCTCTCCCCGTCGCGCCATTACCTTTTCAAATGTAACATTGGTAAGGCGTTTCGCGATGAAGGCGATTACGCGCTTTCCCAGCCATTAAAACCGTAGAATCGTCCGCCTCAGAAAGCAAAAGTAACGATAGTATCATCGCATAATTCATCATCTTACCTACTTGTTACTTATCGTTCGTCATATTCGCCAAATGCCTTTATTTTGTACAATGCAATCTTTATTTTACTCCTCGCTATCTCGCACATAATTCATGTATTTACTTGAAACGAGTTCGTAATCTTACGAAATATTACTGACGTATTAAAATGATCTCTGTATACATATTTATTCGACGGATACACGACACGCGTCGCAAGATCCATATGACATGAAAAAAAAAATTAAATCACATTATAATCAATTGTTTGACGTAATTGATTTGTTAAGATACGCGACCAAGAATCGTATGGATACGACGGATCGAGCACTTCGATCTACCGGAATTCGAGACTTGGTTTCGCGAGAGGCGGCCCTGGATCCGGCCGGTAAACGACGGTATCTTATCCGGCTCCGGGCCCGGACTCGGGACCTGGCCGGACCCGGTAAGGCGCTGTGTGTTTAACTATTCAATAATTCATCCCGCCATTCATCACCAACCAAGTGTAAAATTTATCTTATTTTTATGTATTGGCCCCCTCCAGTTCGCGGCACCATACATCAACCTCTTATTAGCCGCGATTTGTTTGGCGCGCGCGGCATCCAATCCCATTGTGCCGATTTGTCGAGGCGCGCATCTTCTCGGATCGTTGACGCGGGTCCGGGTCCTCTCTCGGATATATGCTCTTTTTTTTCTCGAAAACTCACACGCCGGAATAAAAAAAAAAAATAGGAACGATCGTTGGCTCCACGAACTCGAATATGTTGACCCTCCCGCCTATCGAGTATTTGCTAATTTTAGTGACATTGCACGGAATAGAATTCGAATTAATCCGAGCGGTAACTTGGAATTTTGATGATGAGTTATACGTTAATAGGAGCTAATCAAATCATCTTCATTCCAATAACAGCCTATTTAAAATTTGTTTAATATTTTTTTATGTTTTAATGAAACATCTAAGTCATTATTTTTATAAAGTATCTGTTTATATATTTTTTTAACTTGTTTTAAATAATATGAATGCAAACTTTATCCATAATTTTATACATAATTCTGGAATTCTGGAAAAACAATTATGAAAGAATATTAAATGTATATTATATATAAGAGAGATGTATATATATATTTTATATTAGAAAAGTCAGCGAGAGAATATGTACAAGATGTGAGTAGCTCGAGTAAAAAAAGAATGTATTAAAGATCGTGAGAATGTGCTCCGGAAATTCAAATATTTAGTGTACAAGAAGTCTAGAAGTCCCGAGTTTAGATTGCAAATTCCCAAGACGGTATCATTATGCGTAATTTATGTTGCGTCCTTCTCACAGATGACGAGAAAGACAGGATAGCGTTGTTGTACAGTTTTCGCTAATAATCATGCCAGCTATTACCAAATGGCTAATTCGTTATGGAAGAGTAACAATAATGTGATTTAAATTGCTAATGATTTGAACGAGCTTCGATATTCATTTCAACAAAAACTGTTTCTAATTTCTAAAGCAAGAAAGAAAATTTTTATCTTTAACTAAATCTTATTTTTCAAATAATATTAATTGGATTGTATATTTAAAAAAATTTTATTTAACACCTTTTCTGTAAATTTAAATTCAATAATCATCAAGATATATTTTGAAAATTAAAAAAGGTTGTAGTTGAAAGAATTAATTTTTAATTTAATTCAATTTTAATTTTAACTTAAATTAATTTTAAATATATTATAATTTTTTTCAGGAAAGTACACATCTTCATTTATTCTTTTATTTATTGAATAATTTAAATATCCGTTTTCTTCGGATATTAATATTTGTTTCAGAAATTTCACGCGGAGATCGATTTTGGCGACCATGTGAATTGTTCGTTCGACCATTTTGCGGAGCTTTTTTTGTCATTCATCGAAGGCAAATCGATAATTAGCCTGGTTCCGCGGCAATTTAGTCATTTATTCATTACACGAGGAAGACGCTGGCGTATATGACACCGGCGTGGCCGTTCGGTTCTCGGTGTAGCGGGCACTTCCGGTGCCAGGCAGAGGCGGGCACCTCATTGTCATTACGTCACCAGAGGTTGTCATTTGGTTTTTCAAACGTCCGTTTTTCTCACCGCGGGGATAGAGGGCTTGATGATCGTAATTATATACGGCCAGCCTCGGAGAAGGACGGACGGCTTAGCGCGTGTGTGCGTTCGACTTTGATCCGAAAAACGTGGCCGATCGAATATCCCGAGCTCAAGGACCGAGGACCTCATTTCGCGAATTAACACTCTTCTTACCGTAAGCACGCGAATACTGCGAAATACGAGAAAGGGGTACATAAGAAAAACTTCAAAAAACGCTCTCAGGGGGGCCTCCTGTCATTAGTTCAATTACGCTAAATTTTTCCATCTTTAATATCATTTCATATAATTCGAATATTTTACACTGTAATAAAATCTTGTATATATTACATATTCTATAAAATATATATTTTTTAGGATATGTAATATATAATATATAATTTTATTACAGTGTAAAATATTCGAATTATATGAAATGATATTAAAGATATAAAAATTTAGCGATACAGATATAGATATATCATAACAATTGCAAATCAAGCATATAAAGACGCGAGAACTTGTATAGAGCGATAGTGAGATTATTTATAACGAAATGTAATTATTTTATGCAGTTTTTTGCATTGCTTTTTATTTCCGTCCATTCGTAAATTGCACAATTCATGGCTCGACTCCTCACGAATACTTCTTCCTAATTAGGCAGTCCTGTCATTAGTTCAAGTACCATCGCTGCCCTTCTTTCGTGACAGCATTCATTCCTGTGTCGCACTTTGTGTGCCCGATGGTTGGCGTATCCTGAATTCGCCTTCCTATTAGGGTGTGGCTTACTCCCCGGACAACGAAATTGGTGCTCTCTCTGGTCTCAGTGCTTGCAATATTTAATGAAATTATCGTACGATCTTTGTTTCTCTGAAGCTTTTATAGATACGAATATAAATTAAACAAAAATTGATTTTATACAATTTTAAATATCAAGATGCTAGGTTAAATCTTTATGCATTATTGGAAATCTATTTTCATAATTCTTTTATTAGAAAAATAATCAAAAGTAAATAGAAAGAATAATAATGATTGAAATTAATATCATTTTAAAATAAAAAAATTCCATTTATCGAGAAATGTTTGTACTTTTAATTATTTCGATTTTTTCTATTTCTTCTGATTGCTACTATATGCTTGAAAACAATATATACTTTTATGCCATTAAATCTCTCACATCTTACATAAGTTTGCTGAAAATTATGTCATCTCATTTCTTGAAAGAGAAGCATCATTAATAATAGCAAATTTTTGTTCATAATAAACTATATACAATTAATCAAAATCTTTAATATTATATATAGTAATTTTATATAACAACCCATTATAATAAAAAGCAAGATTCTACGGCCATATATAATTTAACAAGCTAACTTATAAATTATTGTATGGAAATTGGATTAAATGGAAAGTCGACACATGATGCAATATGGTGCATATAAGATGACATAATAGTTGCAAAGTAATCTAGTCACCACGTCTTATGATATAATTTACACCGCGGCATTTTCAATAATCATTTATTTCCATGAAATATGAAATATGAATACGACTTATCTAAATTAATTTCCTTCCTTTTATTTAATGTATATATTAATATATGATATTTATATTTTTTCATGAAATATGAATGTATAAATATATAGGCATTTTTCCTCCAATCGATATTGTACGATCAACCATCTCGCGATACCGCGATTATTAGGGTGCCTTCTGTTCTCCTTTCCAACGCGACGAATGCAACGCGTCCGGGACAAGTCGCGGGAACCGACAGTTAGACCGTCGTCGCCGCGCCGCATCCCTTCATTTCGCCATCCGCTCGTTTCGGTAGAATTTGCATTTCAGGAACGTGAGATTGGGCGGTACAAAGATAGAGCTAATGCTCACGGGGCGGCGCGCCGCGCCGTGTAAACACAGGGTAGCCCGGATCCCCTTTCTGGCTTCTTTCTCATCTTCCGTTGTGCTACGGGTTTACGTCGAGCTTTCCGTTTTCGGTTTAAAGGCGAGGTTATCAGCGAGTACCGGAACGCGCGCACCGATGCGAGTTGCGATTGCTACTGTAAACGAATGCGGCCTTTTATTTTGCGGAAATTAAAGGGGTAGACGTTCACTCGCAGAAGTCGCATTTAATCTTTTGCTACTTTCAATATAACGTGGCTCTCTTAGTCGAAGGATATTGGCTTTTCTCTGCGAATATTTATACGTAAAACAGATTCGCATTAATATAATCAGAAATATATTCAAAATTGTCAAAATTGCAACGACCTAGTATTTAAATTTCTTTTTATCTTTGAGATAAATTCTACGATTTCTTTCGAATTTTAATCATAGAATAGTTTGATGATGGTAGTTAATCTCGAAACTTTGATATTGACAAAATTAAAATGATAAAATTTCCCATACTTTGCTTCAATCTATCTTTCATTATCAAATTCTCTTTCTTCGATTATTTACTTCTTTGGTTGATTCAATAAGAGAAGGCATAGTAATTAGACAGTGAAAAGTAATTTATATATATATATATATATATATATATATATATTCTTTATTATTATTAGTTTTCAGTGAATTATAAAGCTTGTTGATGATCATTTGGACGTTATAAATTTTTCTTGCCCAGGAAACTCCACTCGCATACATGTGTATATATATATATATATATATATATATATATATATATATTATTTATAACGTAAATTGATATCAAAAATAACAAGATCGACGTACATATTTTATGCATCAATACATCATAAATAAATCGCGTGTCTATAAAAATACTTTAGCTAGAATATTTTGTATAGCTTTATTTTTTTACAAAGGAAACACATGAGTTTAACTCGTGAGGATTCCGACTCTGACGTAATTTGTTTGTCGTAACATATACCTAATGATATAAATTGTGCATATTATAATCAATTTACGTTGATATATATTCCATAATTTATGATACAATACGTTAGTAATGTATAATAATTTATGCGATCATACACTTTTTTTTTCGCATTAAACTTTAATTCATGAATTACGTTAGATTTTATATAATTAACTCTCTTGTAACTAAAATGTTGCAAGGTAATCTTTAATATGTAAAATTGCCAGAATATAAGTTTATATGGAAATTACAATAATGAATATTAATTTGTAAAGATTATATAAATTAGGGAAAATATCGCACATATAGACATTTGTCAAAAGATAAGAAATTAATTCTATTAAATTATCGAACGAGCGACATCCTCGTGCAAAGGCTTAATTACTATTACCACGGTAGTTGCGTGTACGATATCTCTTATACATACTCGTACACACGCATACACAGACACATGTACATCATGTAAAAAAGACGCGCATTGTACCTCTATATTATCCGCAACCGGTATTATTACCGGACTAACTTACGGTTAGCGAGTAACTTTTGATTCGCGTAAAAAAATTATCTCAGAAAAAATTATCTACGCTGTGTCGAATTCTCGTCCGTACAATTAACTTTCAGGATCATACTCGAAATCGCGTTACATCGCGAGCGGGTAGTAATTAAAAAACTGCCGGGACGCGCTCAGATTTAAAGACACTTCAATTGAAGGAATAATAACAGTAATCGCGTACAGATAATTTTCGCCTCGTATTTAGCAAACACGTATCAACTCGATGCTTTGTTAGGTTGAAAACCACATAATAAAGGCATATTCTCGGTCCATGTCAAGTACACGGTTTAGAGGAATGAAACGCCGAATATAATATAAATATTTATATTATAAATACATGAATTAAATATAGATATTTTATTTGAAATTTTTATTCGCTTTTGCGATGACTCTATCATAATCGCAAGTATTTAATTAATAAAATTGATTGCTTTTTGTTGGACGCTAAATCTATTAACGTCAGACATTGCAAAAAAATTATAATTTGGACAAATGTTTAGATATATAATTTTAGATTTAAATTACTTTTGGAAACGCAAATATGGTTGATAAAATGGCTGCAACTCGCGGTGCATCGCGTGGAAATACATACGAGGGCGTATCTACAAAGAATTTTTTATGCGAGCTGCGTTTAGAAGCAAATAGCGTAAAATAATTCCGCCCAACGTAACACAGCATCCTCGTTAATTTACACTAGATACTCTTTCGCACTACTTATTAACAATTAGAGTCTCGCGCAGTTGCAGAGTTCTGTTTATCTGACGTTTAATTAATTACGTCTCGCAAGAAACTACGGAATGAATGCTTTTGCAAAATGCGAATGCAAGAGGAAAAACGCGAGTCACTCAAATCAGCAGATCTATCAAAGTCCATGATAATTGTTGGAGAATCATTAATGATACTTTACTCTAACTTTTATGAAATAATTAAATTATTTTAATACAAAGAGTCTCCTTCCCCCAAAATTAATCTTATTGTTAATAATAAATTTATTAAGTATATTTTTTTCTTAGAAAAAAATAATATAAGTATATTTTTTTCTTAGAAAAAATATAATTAATAAATTTATTATTAACAATAAGATTAATTTTGGGAGAAGGAGACTCTATTAAAATAATCTAATTATTTCATAAAAGTTAGAGTAAAGTATCATTAATGATTCTCCAACAATTATCATGGACTTTGATAAATCTGCTGATTTGAGTGACTCGCGTTTTTCCCCTTGCATTCGCATATAGAAAAAAATATAATTCTCTAAAATATCTTCTTTTTTGCAAGCGTACGAAATCGTAAAGTACCGACGTATTTCTCGAACGTCATTCGATGGAATCGTATTATTCAACGAGAGATTCGCGGCTATTCCGCGATCGTTTTACTCGCAAATGATAGTGGAATACAATACGACGGATTGGTCCGCTTGCGCGGCGAGTTATACATCTAGATGAAGCGTTCTCGCGTCAGGTATACATAAATATAGATCGCCCTGTCTTGAAGAGCTCCGACTTGTCTCACCGAGTACTCACCGCGTTCGATCGTACCACCTCTCTATAGCGATATACTAGCGGCCGCTACTATCTTGATACCCCCCCACGCTGAGATCGCGAGCGTATCATTACCCCGCCTAGTGGCTAGCTCGGCAGATTACACGTCTGCGGGCCGAGTTTGGCTCAAGCTGACCCGACCTAACTCGAATTTGTAAGAATGATTGCGCCGGGATTTGCATGTTAGTGAGCGGCATGTCCCAGAGAAAGAGAGAGAGAGAGAGAAAAAATCGCGTACGATATACTATTTTTGATGCGGCGCGAAGGCACACAATAGCATCAATCTATGCCCCGTTGAATACCAGGATTCAAAACCTACGACAATCTCTAAGATTTAAAATTCTGAAATTTATAGAATTGGAAGAGAAGAGAAAGGCTTGGGAAGCGATTTTTGCAAACACACAAGAATATTTTTATTATACTATTTATTGCATGTTGTAGCAATTATTCAATTAATCATTAAGATTGATAAATCTTATTACAGTGCTTCAACGTGGTCGACTGTCATCTGTATTTTGCTTCTGATGGAGAAAATTCGACAGATTTGATTTTTTTTGTTTTTTATGTTTCACGAAACTTATTCCGCAATTTCAGTGTATTGGCCGTTAGCGTTTAATTTTTTCGCGTAATTGAGTTAAATAAATCGCGTTGAAGCGGCAGTGACTTTCCTCGAATGCCTGCCGGAAGCGAGGCCGTTCGCTCGTGTCCCACCTGCCAGTACTGGCGGGCATGAAATTATGCTAATTAAACATATCGAGCAAAAAAAAACAGCACTGCACACTCGTATATTTATATGGGCGTTGCCCTTATAATGTCGTTAAATATTTATCAGCGAAAAAGCACGATAGAAAAAAATTCGTGGAAAATTAAGTATTTTGTGTTAAGGTCGCTTCTTTGAAAAATTATTTAGAAATGCATATGTTGTTTACGAAGTTCGTATCTAAATGAACGAGGAATTTCAGGAAACAAATTACATTATTACGTGACGAAAGGTGAAAACGTTCAATCCTAATGCTGCGATAATCGAGAAGAATGTACATTGAAGAAGTTAGCTAACGAGCGCTCTACTAATTAACGAGATACGGTTATATCGCACATGCGAGCAAATCTAATAAAACTTAAAGCTTGGTATACGCGCATCACCTGTAAAATGTGTCGTTCTGATAGATTATGATGTGAAAACGAGCTACTTTTACTTTTGATTCGCGTACTAATTTCTCTTATGTAATTTTATTTAATCGACGATACAATATGCGGTTAAAAAACAATTAAGATTATTTTGTCTTCTTTTAATTCACAGTTTAGCCAATTGACTTTGAAAATTTAATTTAGCTGCTAGTACTAGTATAATTGAGACTAACTGTGCGACTTTTGAAGTACACTTTAAGTATACGCTCCGATCTAAGACCGCCCACTCATGGACCGCTCGATAAACGGGCTTTCTTGACATCGCAATTAATTTATATTACGCACATGTGGCTTCAGAGACGATTGACAAATCGATTTATTCATCAGTCCGCGAATAGCAAATATATAAAATACTACGTTGATTTAAGAAGACAGTACAAAATTTGCAAAATTGATAATTGTGACATAACAATAAATGATATTTACTCTAAGAGCTTAAAATGCTTGCGAGAAATAGAAAAGATTATATGGACTAATATTTTCCATTTTTTCGAGAATAAAAAAAGAGAGAGAAAGGGAGAGGAAGACATTGAAATCTTTTATAAAATTAATCAAGTATTTCATTGTTAGTAAAAAAAAAATACATTAATATATATAATTTACGCTAATTTTTCTTTGATGAAAAATATTTTATTTGAAAAATTTAAAACACATTAATAAACATGTGATATAAAACTATTTTTTCCAAAATTTTTCATCAAAAGAAAAAATGTGAGTAATAAATTTTAATGTAGAAGTAAAGAATAAGTACAGGGAGATATGCAAATTTCTATTGATAACTTCTTCGTGCCGTTATCGGAAAGAATTTATCACGATACGAGCGCAATATAATAGTGCCGTATATACGGCGTAAACTTAATCTGGGAGCCACATTTTTGACTCCTCTCCGATTAAGATCTGAAAATAAATATAATTCAAAGATACATTGTGGTAGTGATTATACGTAACAAAGCTTAGATTGTAATCATCGCGGGCCAAAGTTATGGCACATTCTCGACACGAACGTAACTTGCTGCGTAGTACGTTGTTGATTGTCGCGATATAAATAATAAATGCTCGTTTCATTAGTGAAGGTTCTACGCTCATCTATTCTAATATTTACACGAAACTTAACGCACGTTTTAAACGATCGTTTGTATAGCGCGTGAATGGATAATGGCCGAAATAACATAGCATAACATCGTTAAATAATTTACAAAAGGACAACAATAATTGCTGGAACAATATATGTATAATTTTATTTTTTCTCAAAAAATATATTAAAATTTTAAGATTAACTTTTAATGAATTTTAACTTTTAATTAAATTTCAAATAAGAACGACATACAGTAATAAAATTCAATTAACGAGATATAATGTAGAAAATTAAGAAAATTATGATAAACAGTAATGCATCATTAAATTTTTATTAAAGAAGGAAGATTGATAGGAGCCTGTTTTCAATATTTAAGATAAAATACAGTAGAAAAGTAGTAGTTGTGTTGAGACATTATGTGTACTTAATTGATGATTGATAGAAATGAAATTATATTTTTAATATAATTAAAACAGATTAAATCATAGTAGCTAAGGACGAGAAGAAAATCTTCTCAAGATTATATGTATCGATTATATGTATCGATTGGTTTTTGCTTTCAAGTTTGCACCTAGCGACCGAGTCAGAAAAATTGATTGCTTTTAAGAATAATCTGTGGACGCGGTTGCAACATGATAGTCGCGCTGTGGTAAACGTATAGCAAAAGTATTCCTATTTTAAAGATTTTTCCACAAGAGTATCACTTGCAAAACATCCTATTTCTAATTGTGTTGTTAAGTTTCCACTTTGCAATTAATTGCAAAATCGAAGCTTTTTTTAATCATAGATATGTCAAGAGAAATAAAATGAAAAACTTTATTTTCTAGATGATTAATTTGAAAAATTGTTTTGAAAATTAATAATTTTTAATATTTAGAAACGAGAACAGAAATATTATAGCTTATTTCTGCATAAATCGAAGACACTAAATTGAAGTTGAAATATATTAAGAATGATTTTTCTATTTGCAAATCTGATAGAATGGAAAACATTTAGGAACAAAATATAATAAAAATACAATAAATATAATAAAATATAATAAAATATAAAATAAAAAAATATAATAAAAATACAATATAATAAAAGTATAATAAAAAAATATCGTAACAAATATAAAATTTTATTTATAGTAGAAAATATCGCAATAAATGCACTTATCCCGTGCATGAAGGGTATTCCAGAGAACGTCGGAATTTCCAGCGGTTCGTGTCACATATCTTTTACCCTTCTGAAGAAAGAAAAAATAGTCTGGAAAGTTTCCCGTGCAAGCTCGCTAATAACTCGGAGGCATTCGTCCGGTATTATTTACTCCTTTCAACCGGCTAGACTTGGCGCGTTGCGGCAAGTGCCCGGTAAATTGTCCTGGATATAACTGCTCGAAATTACATCCTCGATTATGAAGTCTAGAGACGCGTAGGACGTCGAAATTTTCTGTCGTCGTCGTGCACGACGAAGCACGAACTCGCTTTTGAAAGTTCCGCGATGAATTTTCTACGATCGCTCAGGTATCGGAGCGCGCTCAAAGTAAAAAGAGCGAGAGTGCACGCGGCAACCTATACAAGTTTTACACGTGTACCACACGTCAATTACCGAGGGGGGGAAGGGACAGGAGATATAGAATCATCATCGTGATTGTTGTACGCCGTGGAAAGTCCCGAGAATTTGAAAACTGCGTTCTATCTCTTTCTATCTATCTCTCTCTCTCTCTCTCTTTCTCGGCGATAAATATCACGACTCATTGAACTTTACGGATGCGCCGCCTTTGTGTGCAACGTTCCGCAATTACGAAGTATAACCACCGTAAAACGTAATACTGTAAATTATATAACGGACATGACGCTGGTATCCACGCGCGGTTCTTAATGGAAACGGTGGAATTTTCTGCAGCGCACTTTTGAAAGTAAAAGTTTCTGAATTAAAAATGTCGTTTCCTTTTAAAATTTGTCTCTGACGTAGACTTCCTTTTAAATTTCGAGTGCAATTAATTTTTTCGCGTGTATTTCCTGGAACGCGATTGCCGTTTCTTGCTCCGTCGAGTCGCAATGAAGTTTCGGAATTAATCCATTGGCGCTAATGAGAGAATCTGAAGTCAATTAAGTACGCCGTTGATGATATGGTCCCGATAAGCCAGAAAACCAATGAATATGCAAACTATTATACGACCACCTGCCATACGCCTTTTCATGGCCCGTTATGTGTGCGAAAGAGTATCGGCATATATCTATACGTGTACGCGTTTGAGGCGGTATTAGAGACGGTAGGTGCATAAATCGAGATATGTGTATGTGCACGAGTGTACTCTATTCTTTTATTTATACTCGCAAACCGCCGGACGTCATGAATGAGCGATACGTCATGCGAAAACTACCTTTTTTTTAAGACGAGATAAGCATCTTCCCTCTTGCGATTGTATTTACACGTGATATTTTCCTACGCGATTTGCGTCATCTATTTCTAACGTATTTCAGAAACAATTTCTATTATCCATAATTCATGTGTCATAATACAAAATTAGGGAAAAATCGCATAACGTATCCAGCTGTGATTAATTCTTTATAATTTTGTGTCAATTTTTTGTCGAATATCCATATTTTTTATTTAATAGTTAAAGAGAAAAATGTGAGCTAAGATTACAGTCTATTTTATTTAATGTTAATTGAAGAGGAGATGTATTTTTTATTCTCCAAAGTTAGTCGAATTTATATCGGTATAAAAAATGTAGGAGGAAGAATCATAGAATTTCAACAAAACTTGATTTTACACTGACATTTTTCTTAAACGGATGAGGCTAATATAAGAAAATCATACTGCATAAATCACAAAGCTGTTTTCTTGACGGAGTCACGATGAGTGCTATTATTTCACACCTCGCGGCGTTGATTCTAATCGTTGTCGGCTCGGTTGGTCTTCTCATTCTCACATCGCCAATCGTACTTTTACGTATTCCATCGATCGATAATTTGATTCGTTCGAGAGGGGAAAAAAGAGATTACTCGCGCCGAATCGGCCATTGGCATCGCGCGCTCGCGCGCGCATTCGCGTATATATATTTGTATGCACGTATTCATCTTTGCGCGATGTAACGCTAATGGTCGGACAATTTGCAGAGGCGTGCCGAGTTAAAGTCAGACTCCCCTGCGAAGTTCCGCCGAGCCAGACTCGAAAGTAATGGCCTAATGTTACTTAATATCCACCGTAGAAACGCGCTTATCTCAGATATGCCCTAAAGGGCTGACGTATTTCCATATTTTACCATGCCGCAGTCGCATCCTATGCCAACTTCTACGGCAAAATCATAAATGCGGCTCGATCTAGGTAAACACTTCGCCAGAAAGAAAGAAAGAAACCCAAGAGAGAGAGAGAGAAAGATTTTGTTTGTTACTTGACAGAAACAAAGCTGTATACATGTGTAGCTGTCAAAAGTTGTGCATTTCTCGCACTCGCAAATTTTGCACTCTTGATAAATATTTTTATTATCTTCAATGTTTGAAATTATGTTCAAATTTTTGATAGCGAGAGAGATTTTTACTTTGATGTTTAACAATAATAAAGATATGTATATAATTGTTAAAAATTGTCTATCTCTTCGTATTTGTAAATTTGTCTTTCTTGACTAATATTCTTATTGATATTTTATCTTGATTATTTTCAATATTTAAAATTTTATTGAATTTTTCGATAAAAAGTTGATAGAAATTTTTACTTCGATACTTGACAAAGCTATGTGTAACTCAAAAGTTGTGTATTTCTTCGCATTTACAAATTTTTCTATCTTGATTAATATTTTGATATTTTATTTTTATTATCTTTTTAATATATTTGAAATTATGTTGCATTATTGTGATAATGAAAAATTGAAAGAGAGAAAGAATAAATTAAAATTTATGTCAGAAATTAATCAAGTTAAGCGTTTGTGTACAAAGACAAAATTTAAGATGCAATCTTAATATTAAGGCAATCTTCAAATTTATATTTATTCGCGCGGTCTTTGGCCTCCCAAAAACTCGTTACATAAATGTCTGGACAATGATAAATCGCGTACACGAAAAAATTGCGCATACCTTCCACGGTGATTTTCGTCGATAGCCGCGCGCGGCCGCGGCTAATTTTTCTCCGGCTAATTTCCGGTCAAGATGTGGGTTACGATGGTGAAGCTCGAGCACATAAGTCTCTTCGGTATCAGTAGTTCCCACTGTTCTCTCTCTTTCTCTCTTTTTCACCATCTTCGATCATCATCTCCTTCTATCTTGTCACATGTTGGCGTAGAAAAGGAAATAACCAATCTTTGAAAATAAATTAACCAATACATGTCGATTCAACAAAATTAATAAGAGTTTAATTTTGATTTTATATGATTAGAGAATATTCTTATTTAATTAATTAACTCCTATTATAAGAATATAAAATCTTACAAAATATTTTTTCTTTTATTGATTTTTGAAAACAAAGTAAACGATTAAAATATTTTTATTCAACAATTTTGTAAATAGCAAATATAATTGATAATTTAATTATATCTCTCTTTTTTTGAGAGAATAAATATTTAAAGATCTATTTAAGAAATATCTATATGCGTACTACTCTCTTAAGGGAAAATAGCGATTAATTTTGTTAATTATACAGTGCGATAGCTGATTGAAGAATTTATTATATGATTTTTTGTGAGTTGTCGCGATATCAGCTGTCGTGGTAAGTCGCTAACTTATTTCTTATCCTCCACCAACCCTCTCCCTGTGACGTTTAACGTTATCGGCAATGTAAGGATTGAGTTAGTTAATTAAATGCATAAATTTCGTGCGCTGTGACACGGAGGCCGGGAAGCTGAATATTCGAATCGTTTTTTAATTGCATATTAACACGCGAAAATTTGCAAATTAAACAAAATTATATCTCTCCTTTCTCTTAAACAATTTAAAATTGCTGCGTATTGTTTGCATACAACGTTGCTAGGCTACAATGTACTATCAAATGTACTATCAAATATTATATTATAAAACGAGATTATTCCAATGTGATTTCAGATAGAAATATTTAATCTGTCAAACATAAAAAAAATTATTTGATATATTAAAAAAATTTAAATGTGATTTTCTATTGATGGTTTAATTTTCTATAAATTTTCACACATACACGTGAATTGACGACTGATATTTGTAATTACGTCACTTATCTGTAATTGAAATTTGATTGTAAAAGATATCTGAGATCTGCACGAGGAATAAAGATGAATGTTCCGTTTCCTTATCGAAAATTTATTTCGTCGTGTAAACGATCGATAAAACTTTGTAAATTGGACGTCGCTGCGATGATGTATTATTTACTTAAGAAAACGCATTCGAATGACGCCACGCCGCGATGCCTTCGGCCGATTAAATGACTTATTAACGGACTTATAGTCTTTCTGATATCAGCAGTCACTCGCGACAACATGCGCGATCAACGACTAGCCGGCGGCGTCTTTCATCAATCGTATTTCATTGCGGGGACGTACTCAAGTTAAATGAATAAGGATAAGATCGATGCATTACGGTGCAGAATTTTCGATCACGGAGTTCCGTGACATTAAACACATCTGTATTATTTTATCGATACGTTCCTGACAAAGTTATCATTAGCATGCCATAATTTTAATTTTACGAGGAAATTTTAATTATTGATATTAATTAAGATATATACACAAAAACTAATTTGCTCGTAAGAAAGAGCATGAAAGAATCTTTTTTCGTTCGTGCATTTTAATGTTTTACGTCGAGAAGTTAAATGTATGGCTATTCTTTATCGTACAAAAAGATTGATATCATTCACCGTTGTGGTAAAATAATCTTGTTTTTTTCTTTTGTGTTTCAGGTAAATCATCTTGCATAATTTTTCCCTGTGCATCATAAATGTTCCGCGAGGAAATTCATTGGTGATAAATCAGGTAACTAAGTCCTTATTAATGGAAGTCTATTTTTGCAAGCCTATCTATTTCATATATTCCTGCTCGATTATTTTGCATCAAAGTATAAGGAAAAACAAAAATTGATTACTTTTCATCTATGTTCAATAAATCTATTATCTTTTCATCTATGTTTACTAAATTGTTACTTTAAGAAAAAAAATTTTATAATAGAATGTTAAT
Source organism: Camponotus floridanus (assembly GCF_003227725.1). Lineage (NCBI taxonomy): Eukaryota > Metazoa > Arthropoda > Insecta > Hymenoptera > Formicidae > Camponotus > Camponotus floridanus. The sequence goes on along the minus strand of NW_020229216.1, from coordinate 629,713 downwards.
TGATTACTTAAAAAAAATAATATATAATAGTATACACATCTGTACTTTTAAAGAACGTCAAGATAACTTAACGTCAAAGATAACTTAACGTCTGACTTTCAATGAAAGAAAAAGAGCAAAACGAGATCGAGATGAAAAGGAAGGCTTAAAAAATCGACGATACCCGGCCTGTTTTCATACATTACTTAAACTACTGTTCACGCAGACGAATCACCGCGATAGCCAGTACGACGGACGGACGAGTCCTACAATAGTGTAGTCTATTATATCTGCGCCCATTCGCGCATACACACGGTATAAATCTACTGTACACACAGCCGCACACAAATCTATACGTGCATACGTATACGGTACGTTCGCGCGCGTATGCACTTGCATATGTAAGGATCCACGATTACATTTACAAACAGTTAAGGCCATTAGCGAGCACGCGAAACCTCGGGGTACTAATTTAATCCAGCTCGGTAATTGCGAAAGATTCTAATGGCCTTTGCCTCCTCGCCGCATTTACTTCGCCGTCGACGTCGTCCTCGTCCATCCTGGCGCGTCCGCGACGCCGAAATTTTCATAATTTTCGCTACATCGCTCTTAGATTAATCGCTCTTCTCTTTCCCTCTCTCTCTTCTTTGGAATTATTTCTTATTTCTTTTTATCTCTTTTTACCTTCTTTCTTTCTCTCTTTTTCATCGCAGTTTGTCTCCTTTTTATTGCTCCGAAGCGGCAAATATTTCTCGCGCAGAGATATGGAAATCGTGCCTCGTTCTGGGCAAAAAGGATTTATTTCCTAGTCGGTGCATATTAATACACGACTCGCGCGCCTCGTCTGGATGCGTGTCTGTCACGTCGGTGTGCGAGAAATTTACGCCACGCGAGTTGCACGATTCTGGCGGAAATCGCATCCGCACCTACATCCACGAAAACAGCATTGCGGTTCTTCAACTTTTCACTTAGCATTTATCCGCGATGTCGAGATGTTTTATCCGGGTATAAATATGTAACTGTATTTTACATCTCTGAATGCACTTTTGTACTTCCTTGTATTTGCTCTCTTTTGTCTCTTTAAACTCGTTTAAATTTAATAATAAATTCTGAAGAAAATTCGATTCAATTGTCACTAATAAAATATGGACTTTAAAATATTGATTAAAAAAATAATTAAAATAAAAATGCACGACTTTGATATAAGATATATAATATATATAACTTGTGTATTATATTTTTATCAAGTAAGTTAATTAAAAAATAGATATGATGCAGAAATATGATGAAATTTTATAAAATATTATTGTGCGACATATAAATGTATTCTTATATAAATATTTGTTACATATTGTTGTTACATTTGTAAATATTTGTTACAACTATGTGTATTCCACAAATCTTCTTCCTCTCATCGTGAATTCCTCGGTAGTATAGTGGTCAGTATCCCCGCCTGTCACGCGGGAGACCGGGGTTCGATTCCCCGCCGGGGAGAGGATATTTTTTTTTATTTTTTATTAGAGCTGCAATTGTTTCATTTATTCAATGTAATATTAAATGGTATCATGAATATTTTAAAAAACCTCGCAAATGTCTTCCAGTCTCTCAATCTTATGCGTGACAGACGCAGATACTGCAGTGACAATATTATCGAAAATTTTACAATGAATGAAAGAAGATTTATCGATACATGTAATAAAAATATTGAAAATATACATTTATATGTCACACAATAATATAGTTTATTCAAATTTTATAAATATTTGTTACAAGTATATCTGTTTCGACAAATTTCCCAAAATAAAATTTTTTGATAGTATATTAAATAATAATATATATAATATATATTAAATAATAATATATATATAATAAATATAAAAAATAATCTTATTTAGCCAAGTCCTGGAAAACGCATTTTAATCATTAACATTGCTCTTGCTTTACAAGCATATCATGTTCCATCATTTTAAAATCATAAGAGATCCGCTCGCGCGAGTGTTCCTTGTCAGCTGACAGCGCGCGCCTTCGTGACGCGGTCGCTTGCGGATTAATCACGTTTATAGTACGCTTTGTAACTGTTCCCTACGGTCCCTCGCTCTCCTCCCCCGCCGAGGACGCGACAATTCCCCGTGAAAAGACGATATGAGGCGGCGGCAGTAGCAGGTTGCATTCCCGTGGGATGGGAAAGCCTAGAAAAAGGGAAGCGTAGCGAATTACTCAGCGCGCAGCCGCGCCCATTTGCGGAAAAGAAGTGGATATAATGGTGAATTGGATTACCCGGGGCTGGGGCTGAAGAAAGCGAGCGAGAGACGCAAGAACGCGAGAAATTGCCGCTTCTCTTACCGCGATCCAGTTGGTGATACGAATACGTTTTTCTCGAGAAAAAGAGGCAGAGAAGAGGGAAAAAAGAAGAGGCAAAGGGGAATATCGCGATAACGACTTGTGGCGAATCAACCGAACGCTTTTCTCCGCAAACGTTTCGCGCGATTATAAGAGATTATATGCGATTATAAGCGATGTAACGAGATATAAGAATAGGATACGCAAGATTTTTCTAGAGAATGTCTTGAGGAGAAAGTTCGAGGGAGTGTATTTTTTTTATCAATAGGGAGATGAAATGCTGTTGGATCACTTTCACCCTTAATCCCTCAGCCAATGGGAAAATGTATAGGGAAACGAATCATTTTTCAAGCTACCAATCCAAGGCTACTCTTTTGAAACGTCAGTATCCAACCGTAAGATTCTTGCGGTAATAATAAAAATATTAAAGAAAGAAAAGAACTCTTCTAATTAATATTCGCAAAATTTTGAATAACAATAATTTTGTATAATAATATTGAATAATAATAATTTATTATTAAATTAATGTAGCATTCTAAATAATGCATACACGTCTCATTTGTGCGTAGATTCTTGAACGAATTTATCCTCTTTCTCTCTGAGAGAAAAATTCGTAAGTCGTCTCATTAATCTTAAAAATGAGAAAATTAAAGGTGCGTTTTTCAATTTTTCATTATAATATTGTTTGCTTATAATATACGTTGCATTAGCCATTATTCGTTTCAATTTGTCACCTTCGTCACTTGCTTTTTTTCCTTCTTTAACTTTTTCGCAACATGCGCTTCTTCTCCTTCCCCTTAAATTACGATCGCTTATACGGGCGCGTCAAAGAAAGCGGAATATATACCTTATTAATCGCCGAGATACTTATCGATCGCCGAGATACTTAACGAGGGGAACGTTAATTAACGAACGTATGCAGCGTGTTAATATCCTTGCACCTGCACGTTTCCAGTTTTGTGCAAAACGTCGCGATCTATATTGACAGATTAATAAACAGATACGTTATCTCTTTCTCTTAATGACTGTTGGCGATATATATCGATGTTTCTGTGAGATGCCTAAATTGATGGCAATTACATAAGGGCGATATATATCGATGTTTCTATGAGATGTCTAAATTGATGACAATTACATAACGGACGTCAACAAACTAAAAACGATGATAGTAGTTAAAAATCTATAAAATTTGTTAAACGCTACTGTATTTTTTAAATATTAAAAAAATGCAATAATATCAAATCTCATATATTTCCATCTTTCAACCAGAATAATTGATATTTTATAAACAGTATTTTTTAAATAACTACAAATAAAATACTCTTAAAAATATTTGTATTATTATACATTATGGTTGAGAGATATTCGATATATTAAGATTCTTCAATCAGATAATTCTCGGGAGAAACGATATGTTCCGACTGTTAGATATATTGCACACCTTGGGCGACCGCACGTGGGAGATGAACACGCTTCTCTCCATGTGTTTACTCACACGACGCCTATATTCAGACGCATAAGTATAATTAGGTTTCAAGTTGTTTGATACGCAATGCACGCAGCCGGAAAAAAGCCGGAAAATCGTTAATGAACACAAAGCGGCAGACATTCCGTTCCTCTAGGCGATACAAAAACCTCTTCCGGCGTAAATTAACGCGCGTAAGAATTAATTGCCTCCACGTGCGTAATCAACTCGCGGTCTGATCGACTTCAATTTCTGTTTAAATGAAACGACGTGATGCAATTAATCAATGCAAAGTACATCCGCGATGTAGTGTTCTAATTATTATAATGTGGAGATACACGAATTTATGTGCTTTTTTTACGCGTATCATGTCAAAATAGCGTTGGATATTCTTAGCGACAATTTTAATTTCTTTTGAGCGTTTTAGAAATATGTATTCTTAGATAAGAAATTAAAAAATTTATTGCAAAAATGTATTAGTCAATTTTTCAGAAATATTTTATTTTCATATTTATACAATAATAATTATTTTTAATAATATTATATAATTTTTTTTGACATTGTCTAAAGAAATTATATGCCAATATTCAAATGATATTATATAATATATTAATCGTACATAGTTGTTTTTTTTATTTAGACATTAGAAGAGAATGTTGAATTAAAATTATTAAGAAAAGACAAAGTTAAAATTGTACTTTATTGTCACAAAATTGTTAATAATCAATAACATATATTTCTAAATTTGGCAAAAATATAATTTAATTTAATTATGTTTTTTGCGGGAAAATTTATCGACTTTCGCTCGCAGTATTTGAAAAAAATATTCGCCGAACCCAATCGTGCCTGGAAACGCACATCGCAGCGAGTGACACGAGCCGGCTTCTCCCTAGGGGGAACGAAAAAAAAAAAGATGACGACCAGACGCAGGATGCCGGCGTGTAGGGTGCGTTTTCATACAAAATAACGAAAGTTCCTTCCGGTATCGGACCACGTAATACGCCGGTGTGCGAAAGTTCTCTCCGCCTGGTAGGCGGGACTGACTGCCAGTCTAACCCTTATAACGCACATTCACCGACTGTTTACGTACCTGACATGAAAGCATCACGAAATGCAAGTCCCGCCTATAGGAAGGTGGTCGTCCGTTTGTTCGCTCGGCGAGACGAAAATATCATTTTTATTTTTTGCAAAAACAGCGTTCGACATCGGGCCATCATCGTTTGACATTTGGTATCAGTTTTAAGAAATTAGGTGATGTTATCAAAAGTCTGCTGCGTGCATTAAATTATTGGATGTAAATAAAGCTCCAAAAGAATATGAAACATCTTAGATCTCTATCACTGTAAAATTTCTTCGGAGAAAATAAGATTGCTGTCTTTAGCAGAACTCGCAAATTATTGTTATAATTATATATGATTATAATAGTACGGTAATTTCCACATTAGAAAAATTTTTAATTAACGTCCATGATGTAATTAATAGACAATGTAACAATAGAATTTTTGTTTTTCCTTTAATTGACGTCTATGATGTAATTAATAGACAATGTAACAATAGAACTTTTGTTTTTCCTTTTTTATACAATATTAATAATATTAATACTAATATAAATTTTATAATATAAATACTAATATAAATTACATAAACTATTTTTTATTAGAAAATATCGGGGCAGGTTCTGATTTCTAATTTACTATCTAAATTAGCATATTCTTAATTAAAATCATTAATTGAAGCGGAACTCATACGCGCTGTCAAATCAGGAAAATAGAGCGTGTGCGTCACTAAAATATTCTGATCTTGGGGGGAAAAATGGTATCGATAATATTGCTTTCGGAAAAAAGAAAGTAATCGGTGAGAGTAGATGATGTATATAAAACACGTATTCAATTATATCGTTAATTGCACTAATACGGAACATGTAATTATTCAATGGATGGTGTATACGTCGATATAATGGCACAACGTCATTCGTATATGTGTACGATTCTGCGGTGTGTTGGTTTAAACCTGTCGGTATAGTGTGTCCCACGTTATTATTTTTTATGTACGATCATAAATACAAATGCAAATATCCGTGTGAGTAGCACGAGACACAATCTATCGTACGGTATATTACGTGAGTTAAAATGTGCCACGCGTTGATGTAGCGTTTTAAATGCAATCGTTAATTTCGCGTTCCTATTACCGCAATTAGAATTTGCATTTTATAAATATGCAATTTCATGGCGGTACCAATCCGCTCCTCATCCCACTCCAATTCTCTGCAATTTTTCACTCCGTTCACGATGTCTCCTCGAGCTTTCGATAGATATGAATGTTGTCCGAATAATTCGAAAAGTTTTCTTCTGTCGATTGAAGCGTCGAGAATGATACAGTTCCATAGCATATATCTGAGAAAATTAATTGGTACAACGATTTGCAGAGCCCATTGACTTATTACAACAATCGTTTCTAATTAGAATGAAAATACATTTCAATCAATCTAGCATCACTGTTTCATTTTCAATCGTAGCATTCAATTCATGATTTGAAATATTGCATTATAATATTATAGATTTTATTTTTACTTATCTAATAATTAGAGGAATTGTTAAGTACAAATATTTATTATTCAAGATGTATTTTTTTAAATACTTTTTTTATCTCTAGAATTTTTGATAAATTTTTAATGGATTTTCTCTTAACAAAAATATCGTACGTATACAAATAACAATTTCGATGCTTTGTCACGCTGTGTTATTTTAGGGACACCCGGTTGGCAGCACAAGCCAACTAACGGGCAGTCTCAACCGAGAAGAGCCACGAATTAGCGGTTCTGAGTATTTTAAGACGCGGGACGTCAAGTGTATGACAAGTACTCGTTGTCCAATTTCGTTAAATCTTTGATCTCACCGCACAAATCGAGCGGATCTGGCAACTCTTGTATTCGTCTTAAACTTTTATCGTGCGGCTTAAGAATAATTGACACAATACGAATGTTAAATTATATTTCGAGAAATTTAATATATTTTAATATACGTACACAATACAATTAATGATATTAATAATGACTCCGAGTAACTTTAGCGTCAATAATAATTCAAGATTCATTAGAGAACTTGTTGCGGCAGTCAAGTCATAGGAAGTAATTGATGGAACGGATTTAAAGAATCTTTTGCCCATTTTTTCTCATTTTTAATAGAACGTGCTGCGAACTGTGAAATTTATGCGAATCTATTCGATCGCGAATTCCTGCACGTAATTTAATATCGATAAAATAATTGAGAAATATGTATATTTGTTGGCGGAGATTCTATGATCGTTAGGCTGATTCTCCTAACAGAAATTAATGGTTCTAATTATCGTTCCTATCGCGCTATTGCAACAGCGTCCGACGCCGCATATGCCAGACGACTGTGCAGTGAGAGACCGTTTTCATTATTCAAACGCGCCATCATGACAGCAAACCGTGCACGATGCGCGGAAATCGATGCCGGCCGTTCTGACTCTACTATGTAATCGTGAGAAACTGGAATTGTTCAATCACACGCGCCAGGAGCCGCGAGATCGATGCAATTGCATCGTCGTTGACGTCCCGGGCCCGCATTCGTATCCCGCATTTAGCGCTAAATGCGCCGACGCGATTCTCAACCCGTAATAATGGTGCATGCGATCTCCCTGATGCATAAACTTTAGGATTGAACATTTAATGACGCAAAGTGTAGCATACAAATATAAATCTAATTTGCGTAATATTGTACATTACGAGTCATAGTTGAAGAATTATTTAATGGAATCTTTAAGTATCAAAGGTATAAATATCAACGATTTTAAATAATTCTTGCTTGAACAAAAAAATTGATTAAACAAATAATTGCAAATTTATTGATCGAGGAAAAAATTAATTGCAAATTTATTTATCGAGAAAAAAGGCAAATTAATGAATATAATTGATATTATTATTGATTATTAATAATTAATATATCAGTGTATTATTAATTATATTAATTCTTGTAATTAAATATATGAATAATTAATATTACCGATTACTAATAAAATTGTAATTAAATACATAGAATTTTGACATGAAAAATCCGGGCAAAATAAAAAAATACACATACTCGTTAAAGCTAACGTTAAGAGTTTGATTTGCTCTAATTTATCGGGATGATGGAATGCAGCCGAAACTAAAGGAGCAGGAACAACCGTGGGATCTCCGCGTTAAGGATCCTCTCGTTCTCGCCTGGTTTCATTCCCCTCCTGCAATCGACCTTCTCTTCGATCTCCGCTTAATAATTGTTTTTTGCACTCATGTTTACGAGGACCGGCCAATGATACGCATTACATGTGGCGTTAATTGCGCCGAAACGTGCATCTGCCTCTTCAACGCTAGAATTTTATACGTATCCTAATACTACTTTGCGCGTGTTCCGAAAACGAAATGCATTCTGGGATTTGCTTTGCATAAGTACTCGACATTCGAAAATATCGCTCGTGTGTACTTTAATTTGAAGAGGAATAATAATATATATTAATGCAAATAATGTCATCAAACATACGTTAAGTAATAATGTGAAAAGCTTGTGCTTCAATTTTTAAATACAAATATTGACGGAAATAAAATTATTTTTCTCTTTTAATATATGTAATGAATTGTAATTTTATAAGTGCTACATCGCGAATTTTAATATTTTATTATGTTTTACTTGATTTCAGTGAAATTCAGAATGACGGACATTAAGAATAGTTGCATAGTTAAAAAATAACATCTCAAGTTTCTTAAGTAAAATGTTAAATTATTTGATAGCACAAAAGTAGTACATAAAATCTTAATTTTGCGAAGCAGTAGTCACGAAATACTTATATACCGCTGGAAAGATACTGTTCCTGCCAAATTAAAGTACAAGACGTTACCAAGCTCGAAAAGACGATGACGTAAAATCCCCAAATCAATAATAGCAATTCGTCTCGGATCATTTTCTGTTTTTAATTATACTTAGGTTAGCCGAGGTTAACTCCATTAAGTTTGCGATGCCGTAAGAAGGCTACCGTGATCTTTATTTCGTTTCGTTCCTCCGAGATCCAATTATGTCCGTTTACGTTAAACATTTTCGGGTTTATTGCTTGACGTCGCGAAACCTGAAGAATAGAAATAACTTATTGTTGTATTATTTTTTACTTAACTCTGAAAATGTGCACCTATCAAAATTGTATAATCATAACTTTACAATAATTTTACATCATACTAAAAAAAATTTTTTAAACAAATTGAATTAAGAGAGAGAGAGAGAGAGAGAGAGAGAGAGAGAGAGAGAGAGAGAGAGAGAAATCTAGCTTTCTTTTTTAAAACAAATAAAATTAATTATTTATATATTATATATTTATGGATGCAATATATATTATATATTATATATTTATGGATGCAATAAGTGATAATTAAAAATTAAGAATACATTAAAATGTGAAAACATAAAAAATAATCGCTAAATGGGCCGTAATTAATTTATAAGAATCAATAATCTCGCATCACAATTTCGCGAAGGTAGTGACTGTATAGAAATATTATATATTAAATATTGCGTTTCTTTTACGATAATCCGCACTTTTGTGTTTATCTTGCCGGTGCTTGAGCTCGAATCTCTCCGTTTCATCGATTAAAATCGATCGAGTCAACAACAAAGTTTTAAGAAAACGCCAAAGTTCCTAATTGTTGATTCGCAATGATCTTTGCGAATCAACGAGACTTTTCGAATGTCCGGCACATGATTCTGATGTGAATTGTTTGCCTTTTTTCTGCGATCGTTAAAGATCACGATCAGTTCAATGGGTTCGCGGATTGAAAAATTAACGCGAAACTGGTTTGATGGGAAAAGATGAGATATTGATGCAGACCGTAAAATCGATCGTTTCGGATCGCGTGATGAAACGATGTTTTTCAAGCTCTTTTTTTTAACAACGAAATATTTGAGCGGTAAAATACTTATCACGACATAAATAAAAATAAATAAACTATGTTTATTTTATTCGCCTTATTAAAAAAGAGATTAAAAGTTGCCTTTGATTTTAATTATTAAAAATATATAACAATATTTCTCTATATTTTTTATGGAAATTTAAGGAAAATAAGAAAAAAAATATTACAAAGAAGTAATAAACTAGAATAATAAATTAAATTATTTGATACACGATTATCCGAAAATTTAAAACTATTGAATGCGAAAATTAATTTTGCGTTAATCCGTATTCTCCTTCATTACGAATAATATTGCTCTGCATATACTGGAAGTTAATTAACGCAATAAATGGATCCTGACGAATTTCGTGTCCGAACGGGAAAGCGCGACGAATAGAAAGCGGTTGAACTTATCGAGGTTTTAATTACTCCGAGCTTATTGCCGTTTTAATGACTGTAATGATGCGAGCGCCTCAAGACTTCGAAAACCGTGAGGGAAGAGGCAAAGAAAGGAGAAATGAGAGGGAGGGGGAGGGGGAGGAAATGTGCGCGGCGTTTCTCCCAGAGATTCGGAGGCAGCGGAGCCACCGCTCAGATAATATGCTAATTTCTTGACAGGTAAGTAAAGCACGTAAGGGAGATCGGGCCACGCTAACCTCGCAATTCTGTCGAATCAGTAATGGTTATGGCCGTTAATGGCCACGTATTTCATGCTTGGTCGATCATCGCTCTACTGCACACGACCGATTGTCCCTTGCTTCTTTCCTTTTTTCTACCTTCCGCACTTTATTATTCGCTTCGTGATACGCCAACAATTAGAAGCGCCCATTTTTTTCCCTCTACGCAGCTTCCGTTGTTCTCAGACGAGAGATCAGCTGAGGGAGGGGATTTTCTTCGCGAGGGGGAAGTTAAATTGGTCGAATGCATCTCCGTTTCTTGCATGTTAAAAACAGTCGTGCATTTATCATTTCGGAAAGAAAAGAATTTTCAAATTATTTCCCACTTTACGAAGAGAAGCATCTATTTTCAATATTATATTTTTTAGCATTTGATTCAACTAAGGAATGGAGATTAATAATTCAATAATATTAAATATCGCATTCACTTAAAACACACAAAATTAAAACATGCAAACAATGATTATAACAACGAGCAGATCATCAAATTACTTTTATAATAATTTTTAATAAAATCAAATACTTAAGAAATTAAAAATAATAACAAATGTTATGAGTAGTCACTAAAAAGAGACGAAAAAAAATAGTAACAAAATTGAGGAAGCTAATGAGTTTTATTATACAATAAAAAAGCAATCGCGTCAGGTACTTTTAATTATCTCAGCCTCGATACCTCGAAACGTAACTCTTCGATTTCGGCCTTGCATAGAGGTCGACTCGCGCAGCCCTCGGGCTTAATAACTTTTTCGCGCGAAGGCAGTATCTCTCTCTCTCCACTTCTTCCTCTCTCGAGTGAGACGCGCGAGTTAAGTGTGCTCCACCCTGTGTGTATATCGGGGCCACCCTGGGTAAGGATTCCACCCCGAGTCCTTCGTTTTCTTTCGCGAGAAGCCGCGCGAGAGCGCGGTTACCGATATGCAACAATTATTATTATATCATCCCGAGGTGTCAGGGGGTCAAGCGTGCCACGACTACGTATAGACATAATATCGGTGCCTATCGAACGCGCGCCACGTTCTTCCCCGCCCCACGTATACGGCCGCGATACGTAATTATCCGGCCGGGCTGCCTCGCCCCGATATTTATGGGATCGAGAGATCGAAATCGAATCATGCTCGGGCAGTCCCATCTGCCGTTCGATCTGTCTCTCGAAACGTATGGCATATCTACGAAATCGGCGTCGACTCTCGACTCGCGAAGTTAAAACCGTCTTTATTAAACTGTCTTTATTTAAAAGAAAATTAACGCGGTTGATATATTTATTAAGGGTGCGTTCATGTTAAAAATTAAAGCAGAAATTTATCACACAGAAAAGAAACAAGTGTTAAATCAAAATTTATATACTTAAACTAACAGAAAAGAAACAAGTGTTAAATCAAAATTTATATACTTAAACTAACGTGTTCATTGTTTCGTATATACGTAACTATTTATAATCTTCTTAGAAGAATTTAATAATTTTAAATTTCGACAATATTATAGTCTTATTTTAATATTGTAATTGTCACCTCAAGAATATATAATTATTTAATTCTACTTTAAGAAAATTATAATCTTTGATTTAAAAATGTTATTTTCTATCTAACATTGTTTCTTTTTTATTCAAGAAAATTAAATCTTAAATTAAATCATAAGAATATATTTTTCTCGATTGAACTATATAAAATGGCTTCATTCAAGTAAGCAATTATTCAGGCAATTATATTTTTCTTTAATTAACGCGATGTAATCTCATTTCAAGATTTCCATGTTAAAAATAAATATATTTTCAAAACAAGAATATCCTTTTTTCTGTGCATTTGCAACATCATTGACAAGATTCTTAAGACTGTTCTCTTTATTTATATTTTAGATGGATTTTTTTTATTTATTTTTTAAAATATATATTGAATAATCAATGTAAATTGAATACAGTCTCACAATCGAATTAATCTGTTTCTCTTCAGTTTCGAGGTTGCAACTATTGCTCGCGACGTGAAGATTCGACTCGAGAAGACAATAAGGGATTGAATATTCGGAAGGCGCGCCCTGGGGTCGTTTACCCCCCTCCCCCGTAAATACATTACCGCCTTCTTTCTCTTGATTCTAGATCGCGATCTCGATCCAGCCGCCCGATTAGCCGAGGTTGGTCCAGTCGGACCTCGCTTTCTTTCCCACACGCGGTCGATCCACGGCCGACCACCGTCTAATAAAATCTGTTTTTATTAATATCGTATTATATATCGGGACCGGCCGGGGATATTTAGCGTTTACGGCGGTTCCGGGAAGAGCGACGAGAGTCGTAACGACACCCCGTCGCTTGGCACCGGTTGGCGGCTTCATTCCCGGCCGAGATAGTTTAGTCAGCAACGAGTGTCGATTCGTTTATACCACCAATTAAAACTCTATCTCGAATATCGCTCGCCGTATGAACGATGATACCCTCTACTCCGAATTCTCGCAGGATAATTGCACGCGAAAAGAGACCGCCGCTAGGCCGACGATATATAAACCTCCTGCCTCGGTTTCGCAGATTTATATCCTGATTCCTCGATGTTTGTCAGAATAAATTTACAACGGATTTTCTTCGTACAAGCAAAATCATTCATCTAATTCGAACATGATAAAAATATTAAATAATAAAAAAAACTCTATCCCGAATTTTTACAGGATAATCGTGTGCGAAAAGAGTCGGCAATATTCCTGTCTCGATTTCGCAAATTTATATCAGTCTCCCTCGATATTTGCCAGCGAATAAATTTATAGAGGATTTATTTGATATACAAGCAAACATTGATCGCTCGTCTAATTCGACGATGATAAAAATGTCAAACGCTCGTTGATAAAAAAAAAATTTAAAGGGAATTTAAAGGGACGTGAAAAGGAGCTCGTAATTAGCGTGCACGCGCGACATTCAGTGACAGAATCACATGAATCACACGCGTATTGTAAAAGTCGTCGTCGCGATGATGCTAACCTATTGACCGAAGACCGAATACCGATGCATCACGCGATGTACGGCGCGTTCGTGGTCATGTAAGGCCTTGAACCGATCGGCCAAAGAAACGCGCACGCACTCCTGATGGGAAGGACAACGGTTCATTGGATCGCATGAATTCCCTCCGTTCATTCATTCGCGGGACGCGTTGGTTACGTGACACGGTGCGTTGTACGCACAATGACGTTTTCTCTTGTGTCGGGGTCTTATTACGAGAGGACGTCGCGCGTTGCATTGTTGTTGCATCGTGTTTTAATAGATGACGTCGATGAGGGGAGGTCTTAAGAAGCTACAGTTGCAGCGCGAACGTATGTGGGATGATCCCACACTCTTTTGCGGTTTGTCCGTCACGCGCCGCGAAGGAAAACGCGGTAAACATATATATGTATGTATTGAAGCGTGAACGCCATTTGGAAAATTATGGTTTGCAACACGCTAACGTGATAAATGTAGGAAATAATAGTATAACGAACATACGCGCGCACGCACATAAGGATCTTTAATTTTGCCTCATGTTTATCCGTATCTCTCTCTCGCGATGAATACGAATAATTAGAATTTATGTCGTAATCTGCCGGTTGCTGTGTGTAATCGCAGCTCGCCATCTGAGAAATTAGTTTTTAGCAAGGGATGCTTGTCTTTTTATTGTGTAAATGACTGGTGACAAAATTTTATAAATCATTTATTAAATATAATATCACGTATACACACTGTATATTAATAATCAGTCTATAAATATTAAATAATATTCACATAATTAATAAGTATTGAATTCTACTAATTTTGCTCAACTTAATAATCTTTTTTTTTTCGAAATTCGATCATTTTTTGAATGAAACAATACATAATTATTATAAATATTAATATTAAAATTATCTTGTCCCAAAAATTTCATTTTCATTATCAATTCGATAATTAATTTCTGTAGATTACATTTTTTTGTTTTCTTTTGTTTCTGATCTCAATGTCTTATTTCAGTTTCAGCTATTCTATATAGCTTAAAAAAATCTATAAAAATTCATATATATTCCTCTACATCAGTATAAAATAATTATGTGTAACAAAAGGAAAAAGATAAATTTTAAATATATCGATAAAACATCCATCGTTAAAACATCGAAATGACCTACATGTAACTTTTAAGGATTAATCGACATCATTGAAAGGTCTCGTCCACGCGCCTCTTACGCATGAAGACCTTGAACCAAGAGACGGGATCATGCGGGACGGAAGAGAAAAATGCAGGCACGCATTCTGGTTCGCTCCCGACGGACGGGGACGAACGGTTTATCAGCTCTCGCATGTCTCCTGGCCGCGAGGATGAACGGATAGATTTACGCGGGGTCGCCGCGCCGAGGTTACACGTTTACTTAGGTACACCTCGCGGTTCATTCAACCAGTGACGGCACGGATGATAGCGTGCCGTGGCGGACTCCGCGTGTCGGTTAGGTCAGGTTTTTAACGGTCACGTGATCACGTCATCGTGCGTGCACCATCCCGGGCGGGATGGACCACGCGAAGCTACGAACGTCACGAAGACGTCGCGCGTTCGCGACGTTTCATATTTCCTTCCGCTTAAATCTCTCTGCGTCGAAATCCTCTCTGTCTTCTCGATCACGTATCGGCAGATATATCTTCGATCCCCAGAAGAAAAATCCATCAGATTATTGCAATCGTCGAGTGATGTCAAAGTTGAAAGGATTGAGATCAGAAGAGGATCGAATTTTTTTGTCCGTTCAACTAATTCGGGTTCGACCTGAAACGATTACTTTCAATTAGTATACAATTATCTTAATACGCAAGTATATGGAAAAATAATTTAATACGACGTTTAAGTATACCCGATATCTTCCTTTCTCTGCGACACATTACGCTCCGCTGGAAATCACTCAAGGTGAGCAGGTGTTTTCACTTTTGACTGCAAATGCAGGAAGGGCATTCGTTTTAACGGTCGATCGTTAATTTCAGTCTTAAAGTGGTAACGATCGTATGTCGATAATAACAATGATATTAAAGGCGAGCATCCAGTCGCCGGACTTAATTACAGAAATGTTTTTCGGCTGTTCTCATTGACTCAATTGTATCATTCGCTAATTTTTATTCATTCTTATTTATCTGATCATAGTATCGAGAACAAGCAATTATCATCGATAAGTGAAATTCGAGATGCAAAACGGCGAATTATATTGCTGAAAATTAAATAATAACGACTATATTAATTGAAAAGAAAATTAAAACTATTATTCGAAAGTTATATAACTAGAATCATT
The DNA here is from genome assembly GCF_003227725.1 of Camponotus floridanus. Lineage (NCBI taxonomy): Eukaryota > Metazoa > Arthropoda > Insecta > Hymenoptera > Formicidae > Camponotus > Camponotus floridanus. The sequence goes on along the minus strand of NW_020229216.1, from coordinate 614,070 downwards.
TTTAACATTTTTTTATTTTATGTAATTTTTTAATTAAATATTTTTTATTCAAAAAAAGAAATAATAAGCATCAATTGCTCAAGAAAAAATTTATAAAATTTTTATTCAAACTAAATCTTTGTTTTTTGTATACATATACATTGTGTTGTTTTTTTTTTCTTTATATAAAATGTTTAAGATATCAGATTTTCTCAACATAATTTATCGCTTTTATTTAGTTTGTTGAATGCAACACTAGTTAGAGATTTAATTGTAGAAAAAAAAATCGGTGCGATTTTTCAAAGGTTAATCCTACGATTTCATCTGATAATTTCGCGCATTAAAATTACCGAGCCGAAAACTCGACCTTGTTTAGCCGGTACCAAGTGAATAAATTAAATAAATAAGAAGGAAATATTTTCCATGCCCTCGAGAATTTGTTTAGAAACGAACCCTAATCGTTGCCCTTCGATGCTCGTCGATCGACCCGCTGATTTCGGGCGGACGTTAAATATTATAAATAATCTCGTTGAGATACGAAACGGTCGATATTACCGTTAAAGTAGCAGCCGTGTATCCTGATAATCGAGAAATTAGTCGTCGCACCTGCCCGACGCTATAGCCGGGTAGATACAAGTCGCCAATAAGATGAAATTACGAGCCTGCACCTTCGGATTTTTGGGGAGTAATTTAGATATGCCAGAAAGAAAGAGAGAGAGCGGAAAGTACGGGAAGTGGTGGACCCACCAACGAAGGGGGCAGGAAACGCGCGAGCAAACTCTTGTTTTCGATAATGAAACATGCAATTATCCGATCACCACGCGATCGGAATATGGTTCATCAACTACGAATATTTTTAAACTCATCCCTCTAGTTAGTTGGCTCGATCATCGCGATTGCCTGAGAAGTAACGAGGCAACGAAAAAATATGTGTGTGAATTAAATTAAATATGAATTAAATATGAATTAAATTAAATTAAACTAAATATGAATTAAATATGAATTAAATTAAATTAAATATGAAATTAAATTAAATTAAATATGAAATTAAATTAAATATGAATCAAATTAAATTATTTTTTTTTTCAATTTAAGTAGTAAAAGCATTAAGTAGTAAAAACTTAAATGTCAAGAGAGACATGTAAGATTTATTCTTTATTTTTTACATTTATCGCGTGCATCATAGTTTCTTTTATTATTCCTTTTATTATTCCTTTTATTATTCCTTTTATTATTCCTTTTTTTTAATTCACGTGCTAAAAACAACCCTATTAATCCGTAGCGTTTCTTGGTCTTCCATTAAATCGTTATATAAGCTGTTAACGAATCTCAATTTCAATGTAACGTCCGGTGCCTCGCAAACAGTATAAAATATGAGATAGTCTTGCGCGATACCAGTAAACTATTGGATTATTCGAGGCATATAAGCATGGAAGAACCGCGGTTAGCAGGCATCAGTCTGAGTTTATTGGATTCGGGATCAGAGTAATCTCGTTTGCCATCTCCCCAATCCGATCTATTTACATTCTAACGAAAAATAGATAAACCACACCCAAAGAATCGCGAATACTTTGATATTGCATCTGATTAGAAATCTGATATGTAAAAGATATACTTTCAAAAAATTGCATAAAAGGAAACCGAGCGACTCTTTGTAATCTCGTTTATAGATGTTGTAAAGGATAAAATGTGATAAAAATAAATTAATGATTTGGATAATATATAAATATTTTTGCATACTTATGTCAAGATATCAATGAAAATAATTCGCTTAATCGAATTAAGTATTTTAGTTTGATCAAATTGTATCCTTTTTAGTGAATATTTTGCTAAATGAGCATCCCTGGTACCATTCGAGGCGTGTAATCTAATTAGTTTACTCTAGGGTGATTGTTGCCCTCGGTGAGCCGCAATCCGCTCATTTTTCAAGCTGAGATTATCTTATAAGAGAGCTGTGATATTTTAGAATTAAATCATCAAAAAGGACCAGAAAGAATCGTTCAAGATAATAATTATATATTTCTCTCGATTAATTATATATTTCTATCTATTAAATTATATATTTCTATCTATTAACATTGCTATTTTATTCTTGCCTATTTATACCCTTGAATATTTTAGAGTATTTAAACAATTAGATTAACAATTAGATTTTTAGAGTATTTAAAGAATTAGATTAATATTGATAGAGCATATATATTTTATATATATGCTCAAGGATATAATAATATTCAAGGATATAAATAGGCAAAAATAAAATAGCAACTTTAATAGATAATAGATAATTGATAGATAAATTCGTAAAAAAAAGATAAGTCGCTTTTATACATTTTATATTTAAAATAATATTTATATTTTATATATTTTTATACATTTAATCTCTATGCATAATGTGATATAATAATCATATATATGTGATATTATAATAATTAATGTATTAGTAACAAGTGACGTGGCGTTCAGCTATGAAGTAAATCATTTGAAAATAAAAAAAATGATCACGCCAACGCATTTAACTCTTTGTTTCGCTCGGAAATATTTTAAATCGCTCGACTACTCACCGCATTTCCTGCTCAAACGCATCAATCGGATCTTTTTGTTCTTGTAAACGAACGGAAAACGATACCCTTTACGAATCCCAACGCGGCGAGAATAAAACAGGAGACCAGAAGCTATCGTGAAAACTCATGCAGCCGTATACGTTTGACGGAGTTTTTATCTCTTTGGGGAGATTAAGTTACACCCTTAACTGGTTCACGTTTCAATCAATGCACCTGCCGCATACAAAAGTTCCTGAAGCGCGCACTTTTTCTGCAGTTTATTCGTGTCCTTGCTTCGGCACAGAGGATTCTCGTTTCTTGCATCGCGGAATCACTTCTTCGATCATGTCGATGTGTGTCCGCTCGTTTTTTATTTTTCTTCCTTTATCTGAAAAATTTGCAATACCATCATATATATCTGTCGCTGTTCTACTTATCTTGAGTTCTACGCTTGAAAGAGCAGGTAATGCACGATTAATCTTAATCAAATACTTTTAGAATTTTTTAAGATAACTTGATTTGGTATGATTCATATGATTATCAAGTATACACAACACACATATATATATTATATATAAAATTTCAGTAGTTTTGATGATGACCGAAACGTCTAATAATCATAGATATAAAAATTTTTAACAATTATAAAAAAAATGATCTAGTAATAGAAGTGCAATTTATGGAGTATTTAATTGAAAATAAGCTCATTCTCTTTCGTTTGATTTATTCTTTCCAAATTCACTATACCGCTCAATTAGCATCATGTAATGTATCTTTGTTTACAAATAGCTTTTGGAAATAAATTGGAATATATTTCAAAATTGAAAATAATATACCTATGAGCAATTATTATCATATTTTGTAAAAATATTTGTAATTTAAAAGAATATATTTTTTGCATTGCTACAAGTATATAATTTTTTTTCTAAAATATATTATCAATAACAGATATTGTAGATAGATAAAGAAAAATACGCAAAAGCTATATAAAGATATTTATTTAAAATTTTCTCACGAATGTCGCGAATCTTTAAAAGAGCAGATGCGTTTCTCCAAGTGTGAATGAACTCGAACAACGAGAAAAACAACGATGGGGGACATAATTAGAGGTAGCAGCAACAGCGAACTAGCTAGTCTCTCCCACGTTATCTGTCCCCCGGTGCCAATCGAAAGTGTGAACGGTCGCACGTTTAAGGCGTGAACTGCGGGCCGCGAATTTTGCGTCTGGATTCTGGAGAGGGTAAGAGCGAGAGGAAGGCTTCGAGGCAACGATGCAAAGAGAGATAGACGGGAGAAGAAAAAGGAATCGGCGAGAAGATGCGTTCCTCCTCGATACCTTTCTCCGGCGAGCGCTCACTCCTCTCCGGGATCGAATCGAGAAGGAGGATACAAGGTCCTGGTATGCGGTGATATCGGCTCATTACCATGCCCGGGTGCAGAGAGCAGGGCGCGCGACTTGCATCCATTAGGATAATTGCACCTCTAAGTCTCTCCGGAGTGTTTTCTTACCTCCGCCCTTTCGCTGATTGCTTTACGCGCACGTAGCGGTTAGCGCGATGATAATTCATCGATTGGCGCCGGCTCGGTTAGCTCGCTTCTCGCTTATCACCGCCGTGATTGCGTCTCCTCGTTTTCTGCGATCGTACGGACACGATAAGAGTCGCCGAGGAACCGCAGGTGGAAAGTCGCGTGCAGATGCAGATGCTTTTCTCTCATGCGTTGTGTTATGCGCGCTTTAATACGAAAATAATTATAAAAAAAATTTATGCTGGAACACGAAATCTTATCCGAAAAACATGCTCCAAATTTATTGCATCTATACTCTTGGAAAAAAACCCGTAATCATCTATTAGATGCGCATTCATAAATATTAATAAATAAAAAAATTATTAAAAAGAATAAAATAATGAAAAAAATTAAAGGTTCCCAGGTTCTTTAATTTATATAGAATCTATATTTTTCTTCCGGTAATTAAATATTTTTTTTGTTATCAGAAAATGTCATCCGAAAATAATCAAGTACAGATTCAGAGGTGTTGACCGAGGTATCGAAAAATCGCGTGCGCAAAATATCTCTTAAAATGCACTTTTGCTGCAGTCGACTCTGGTACGACATCCGGTATCGGCACGTCCGACGATAAATTTCGCGGCTAGGTGGCCAACTTTTCCGTATCACGGACAGAGGCAGGGAGGGAACACGTTCGAGGGGGACATGGCACGGAAACGATTCCATTAGATAATTAATTTCAACCTTAATGAGTCCGCGGGGACACGTATGTTAATGCGGCGCGTAGGATATTTACATCTACGGTAGAGAGTCCACGAACCACGAACGCGCCACTTTCGGTCGTTGTTCACGTATACCTACGCATTGCGGGCAAAAAGAGCGGCGTCCGAAATGTATCTCACTCGCGTCTTGACACCTGCGAATTCCAGTCGGCGCGATACAAGAGTTCCTCTTATTTATTCGAGTTTTTCTGCCGGCAAGGGACGTACATTGTGTCGTCGATCGATTGGAAATTAATTAAGTGTAATTACGCATCCTGTGCTTTTTCATGACAATGCTGACATTGCTCAGCATTCATTGAAGCATACATTTATTATAATAAAAATCTGTTAATATTATTTAATTGGTTCTTATATTGCGTCATTAATTAGCGTCGCTTAATCAAGTCAATATTTACAAAAACGAGAGATTTACTCTCGTATAATAAAATAAAAAAATCTCTGTGTTAACGCAAGTCTAGAAATTTCACTGAAAAAACGAAATTAAAGGAGAAACAAAAAAAGAGGAGCTAGATGAGAGACGAAGGCTTGGGCCACTAATTTTTCGGCGGTGAAAGGCCGTCAAAAAAAGAGCCAACATTCGATAAATGAATTTGAGATCGTTCTCTTTCACCTTTTTCGTCATTTTCTTAGATCAGCAGCGATTTACATTTTTGCTCTCTACGTCGGAGAAACGAAATCTGCGTGTTCGAGTGTGCTTGTACAATGTCACACGAATTCAGTAGCATCAAATCGTGTGTATGGAATCACCGTGGAATTGATTAAGAATCGCATGACCTCTTCATTATCGCGTTTAGCGTTTAGGGAAAAAAAATAAATGAATTTACTCCGATTTTTTGGCTCTTTACTCCACTTCATTAATTTTCTTTTCATGAAACTTATCTAATTCTCTAACAATATAATTGAATTTAAAAGTACAAATTCTGGAAATGCAAATAATTTCTGCATCCGATGATTTATACGAAAAAAATTCTTTTTATAAAAGCGTGTAATAAAAATTGTTTAATTCAACAATATTTTTAAGTCTAAATATTTATAATTTTTTGCTTAAAATTATAATTTCTTTTTTGAAAAAATCGGAGCGTAATATTTGATTGAAGTAGCAAAATGAATACTCAAAGATTCGAAACATTGAATTTTCTTATTTCGGATTTTATTGGAGATTACATACATCTTACAACTTAATTAACTTCACGCTATGATTGATTACTTAATTAATAGAAAGTAAAATTAATTTTTTGTGCGATATGATTTGTGATATCACTGAATAACCAGATCAGATCGGCTGATAATTAATTAAACAAATGTCATATTTACATTTGCCGTTACTCGGCTATCATTAATGGTACTTAGCGAGAGCACGGTTAGTAATTACGTCGATATAGAGCCACTATTTGTAATTCAATAAGCAAAAGGTGGGTAATGCGCGCTCAGTAGTGACACGAACCGGTTTGCGTGGATTCACCTAATTCTACTTCTCTCATATGTATGAGTAAATGAGTCCCGTGCTAATCGCTACGTGTGATTTAATGTATAACCATATCTCATCCGATGTTCAAATCACACAGATACTAACATATCAAGAAACAAACAAACTGGCCAATGGTCATTTGTTTGATTACATTTCCTGTCTATACACTATGTAATTGTACATGATTTAATCGGAACTTAATTAAAAAATCTTTAACGCATTAAGATATTTCGCAAAGAAGTACATCAAAAATAAATTATTCGCGTAAAGCAATCACGATTGCTTTCCCTGTTAGGATTTTGTGAAATGGATTCCGCGGGTACAAATCCGCACAAAACACTTTAATGCCATAGGATTACATTTTAATAAATTCCTAATCAACTTCACTTGTCTCGCATTACTTTGCCTTACTAGCTGCAATAATTAGAAATTTATTACCATCTATTGTAAAATATAAGGATATCTTTTTATACTCGGAATCTGTTTTTTTAAAACAAAGATGTGATACTTAGACTTGATAAAATCTTAAATATTACGAATTTATAATAAATGAATAAAAAAAATAATTTGTCAGAATTTTGTAAAAAATCAGAATGTCGATAGAGATTGAGAATCAGTCTCTTATAAATCCGGTTCAACGATAAATTAATGTTTGTGGAGCGATCCTCAGGGAAGAGTCTACGACACGCGCAAAATTCTCAGGTCGCGTTATACATGTAAGTGATTTAATAATTACTGAGCGCGCGCGCCAGGGCACGAATTAATGCCGCGGCCGATACATTATTTTAATGAAACATGAACACGTGTATATAAATCACACCTTGCCTTTCCTTTTTTCTACGGCGCCCTTAATGGCGGCGCGCGCGTCCCGCCTGGCTGACGGTGGCCGACCGCGGGCCGAGGACTAAATTAAATGAACATCTAAATCGTCTCGAACGCGGCCTCTACAAATCTTTCGACTGCCGAAAAACCCGACGGGTGCAGAGCTGCTCTTTCTTTCCTCTTTCTCTCTCGTTCCTTGGACGGAACATTCACGGACAGCTACTAGCGCGCGCAAACGCGCTGCCATAAATTCTCCCCCGGTCGGATTCGAAATTCGGTATACCATCGTGCGATCACGCGAAAGAAAGAGAAAGAAGGATATTGAAGAGAGGAGAGAAGCCTATCAGAACGGAATCACCTGTGCAATGCTGCAATTCGACAGTTTTGTTGTTTATTTTCACACACACACACACACACACACACACACACACAGTCGAATTGATCGTAAAAATCATACAATCTGTTCCTTTCAGTTATTCAATATCACAAATTATTATAAGAAGAATATTTTAAAATTGTAAATTACTAATTTTTATTAGTTTTTTGCGTGAATGAATTTTTTTTAGCAATTTTGGCGTTTATATAAATTTACATGTATATATACTTATTTTTTTTTAATATCTTTTTCTTGAGGAAGAGTGAATTATGTTTCAATAACAGAAAATAAAAGAAATTTGAATTTTGTTTCAGATAAAAAATAAATGTAAAATCAAAGTGTAATTATGTAAAATATAAATAAAATGTAAAATTAAATAAAATGTAAATTTATAATTTATCATATTCTTCAAAATTAGAAATTATAAAGATTATTTTTTTGCTAATTATATCAAAAGCAACAAAAACGAATGTAATTAATTCAGATTGTCATGATTAAGTAGATTCAGGCGCCAGTTTTGTATTCGTCGAATTTCGAACGATTCGATTTGTGGACCCGATGTAATTTAGCAATCTTTGGTAGTTGATCACCTCGAGGTAGCTTGCAGAGCAAAAAATTCTACCGGCGACAGGAAATCCAGAGAAAAGGTAATTCATTAACTGCCCACTCTGAACACGGGGGCTATTCTCTCTGAGAAGTAATGAAGCCGAATCGGAAGTGCTCAATAATCGTTTGGTATTGGAGATTCGCGCGGAAAATTTATCGATCTCGACTTTTTACTTGAATCTTTTTTTTCTGGGATATATCTTTATTCTCTTACATACAATATATCGATATCTTGATTTGCAGAAGATTTTTAATTTTCCTCAAGTCTAGATTTTATATCGATATCATATTTTTTTAAATTGCAATTATAGTGATATTTAATGGATAAAGAAACTCTTTAACTATTTATGCCGGAAAAGAAAGTTTAACGAATAATATTAAATTAATAATTAATAATTTCTAAGTAATAAATACCTTTGATATCAAAAGTTATTAGAACGTGTAATTATATTAGATTAACTAAAGTTTTAATTGAAAATATTTTATCTAAATTTTATATTTCATGCAATAATGCTTCGATTATAAATATACGATGCGAATTATTTAGAAAATCTAGGTTCTTTTAACGCAATATGATTTAAAATTTAATTTATTAAAATACATATTGCGTATCTTTAAGTTTAAATGTTAAAATAATTTTAAAATTGTCAGAAGCCCATTTTATGTATGTAATTCTTTCATAGTGATGAACGTTTATATATTTGTGATATGTAATAATTTATTAAATTACAATTTATTATACATATTATTATGTTACCATATTCTTTTCACGGAAAGAATCGTATTGGCGAAAATCCGTGCACAATGGTGTTGGCGAGAAATAGCCGATAAGAATCAGAAAAGGGGAATCGTAAACAAAGCCAGGAGGCGTAGGATGTCCAGTAGAAAGGTCTCATGGATCTTCGTTAATTGTGCGGATTGTGAGCACTGATCTTCTCGCCGCGATATCTTCGATTTCCGCAATAATCAATCGGTTGCTGTATAAATTGGCGAACCACAATCCACCCTCGGTAGAGGATTTACCGATAAGTTGATCTAAGAGCAATCAGTTGAGACACAAGATCGATTATTAAGAAACCTTAAACAATTGGTCCAAATTTACTTGTGTCTTGAAAATCAAGGATAATTCATATGAAAAGTGGTTTGCTCATACTTTTTAAAAAATATAAATGGATTTGTAATATATTTTAATAATTTAAAAAAAAGAGATTTTTCGAAATATTCTTGTTCGATCCGCAAATATGGGGACAAAAATTTACGCAAAATCGGGGACCAGGTGATTATCGTAAGCGTAATAAATGCCTCGCAATTAGCATTCCATCGAGTAATGTATTCAGGTATTCGAGATGCTCTTCAGCAGGCACCAAGCCCTTCTCGAGATCACTCGTTTTTTCGATAGCTGCCATCGCGGAATTTAAATCAGTGGTATCTAACGAACGACTCGTGAATTGCATCCAAATGCAAAAGCTCTGCTCTCAGCGATCTTCAACCTCTCCTACCTCAGTGTGCTACGAGAAAACAAGTAGCTTAATTAAATTTTTTATCATTTTATATGTAATTTTTATTTAATTCTCGTTATGCATTCTAGTTATTTAATCTAAAGAAGATTGACGAAAATATTTAAAAAATATTCGAGTATTATTAAAATACTCAAATTATTGTTCTTATTATTTTTAATCACAGAACAAGTTAGAATAAATATTAGAATCTTATATTGATAAGCAGAAGCGGATTTTAATAATAGAAATTCAAAAAATAATCGACAAATTTTATTCCAATTACTTCCAATTTTTTTTCTTGGAAATAATGTCTAATTTTGATGAGAAGGGAAGCGCCGCGAAGGAGGATTACCTTGTCGTTTCATCGTGTTGACTGAATCTGTGTGTGGGAGAAATGAGAACAGCCCAATATCCGCTAATGACTTTTTAAGTGTGCTCCAGGTAGAGAGACGCACAACCATGTTCCGAGGCTGCCCTAATCTGACTTTAATTTATCCTACCGTTACCCTATCAAGAGTATCCAGTAGCCTTTCCCATTTTTTCTCTCACCTATCGCTCGTCTACTACGCCCTTTTTTCTTACGAAAGCGACGTAACTCGAATGTGATTGATCGCGAGAATTGCGGAGGAGAAGATACCGGAAATCAACTTTTTTGTTTCTCCACATCCGACCGTGATCATCGTGCAACTTCTCTTCCGTCGAGTTTTTATTTCGTGAGCTTACGCAAATCTCAGAGAGATGAAATAACGTGAATAACCCCATAGAAATCTTCACGTGTCTTCATCTCTTATTCTCTTATGTATAACCTCCTCCTCGTCCTCTTTCATCAATTGATCTTATTTTATCTTTATTTTTTCACGCGCAGTCGAGATTTTTGTGCGACTCAACACAATTCAAGGATCTTTTTTATGCAAAAACGCAAAATAATAATGCCGAAGTATAAAGCGGACGATCCGTCTATTCTTTCGACACACATCGGCGGAAAAAAAAACGCAGCGGAAACGTATCGAACTTCCGACGTAGAGTTTCGTGAATATCGGCCAGAAGGGAAAGAAAGTGACTTTGGCAGCGGAACAACTTTCGACATCCTGTGCCGAACAATCGGCCATATGCCGTGCCGAATGCCGACCGAATGCTGACACCCGAATTAGTGGTTTTCAGCCGCGACGTCAAACAATGCTCTGCCCAGCATCGAGAGTGCAATTGCAACCAACGCGGCGGTCGGACACGAAACCTTCGTATGCGTCAGGTTGCAATTCGTACCCCGCGTACGCACGCACGTTTACTCGAGATATCGTGAATGGCAGTGTCTACTGAATCTAATAATTATGAGAATTCGCGAATTTTCAATATTACGTTCGTTTCGATATTTCATGATATTTGAGGTTGTAAGAAATAATGTGCGTAATTTATTAATTGAATTTGATCTTTCATATTACATGTCATTAACAAATCTATAAATATTATTCTTCTAAATTAATTTTAATAAATAGAGATTTCATTTAGTTGAAATAATTTTGATTTGAAATATTTTATTTAAAATAAATATATCGCTTTTTTAAATTTATACCTCGATGTAATAATTCATTTCGATACTTGATACTTGCGGAATTATTGAATTTGATCTTCCGATTTTGCATATTAATAAATTTATTCTAATAGGAAATTTTGTTTAACTATTCTAATAATAGATAAACATTTCAAACGGTTTATTTAAAGTGAATACGTCGCTTTTTAATTTCTACACTTTCAATTAGAATTAAAATTTATTTAGCAATCAATTATCTTTGTGTTAAATATTCCTCTTGACAAAAGAATCTCTGAAACGAATTTTCTTATCCAGCGAGAGTGAGCGAATTACGCTCGAAAAATGCGCAAGAGCGATGCGAAGCTTTTTACTGCCTGTCGTGAATTGATGCGGTGCAATTTAATGCCAAATGCGACGGATAACGAGAAGCAGATAACGCTAGTTGATGCATGGGCGGTTCGTTCTCCGGAAATCATGTTCAGACTGGAATAATTTCTCAAGTAACTTTGCATCGATAACGTGTAATGGATGATCATTGATTTCGTAATTTGCAAATAACCCAAAACAACCATCGAACTTACATCGTTAAATCGTGCACATTTTCAAGGATTTTCTTAATTTATAAAATACATACATAATACATTTTTTATATTCCATGCCAATAAATCGTATACGTTTGAAGCTTGTCAAAAAATTGAGAGCTTGAAAGCAAGAATGATGCGTATGTATTTCGACAAAATTTCTAAAATTGTACGAGAGATCTCGCTTATTAATATGTTATTAATTAATACGTTGTCTATGAAAATTCCTCAATGAAAGTCTCGGCGAATTCGCGGCCGATTCGCGGCACATGACGTCGCTCTAAATCCGGATGTCGATCGCCCCAAGTGCGATGCCCCGCGATAGAATGTCGCAGCACCTACACTCAATTAGTTCCGGCACCGACGGCTCGTATCATCCCAATAACGCGCTTGTGCTGGCATAATAATTCCGTTTGTCACGCTAAGTTACGCGCTCTATATAGCGCTATATAGTGCGAGAGATCGCGCGCGCATCGGAGGCGCGCAACTCTACGTTGCCGCATAAGACTGCCGCATTATTTAGCCGAAGGGAGGCCCTCGGGCGTCGCGACGCTGCGCGTCTTTTTCTCCGCAATGAAGATCTCGGGACACTGCCAACGACCGACGAAAAGCGATGTCGCGCGCGAGACAAAATTCTGCATGTATCAGCACATATGTGTATATTTTTTTAATATTTATACATTTTTCGTCTCTTAAAAAAAATTTATATCAGATTTATACATTTTCTTCTTGATTAAAATAAGGAAAAATATTTCGTGCACATTTATATATAATTATATATATATATTTTTTTTCATATTAAAATTATATATAATTAATGAGAATTTTACAATTAATTATTAGTCCTTCTTTTCGTGTTTTATTACGCTTAGTTTGCTGTTACATAATACGATACAATTAAAGGCAAAAATATCGGATAATTCTGTCTGAATTTTTGGATTAAATAGATACTGATATGAATATCAGAATTAATAATTCCTAAATTATGAAAAACTAGAGACAAACTTTAGCAAGGGGGAAGCGACTTTATAAAAAATAAGTATTTAGCAGCAAGATACAAATGAATAATTCGATTCCGAGGTCGATCTAATTCTACATATCGAGAACGTGAAATTTTATATCCTGTTAGGATTTAATCGGCAGGATCCTCTCCAACGCCTCCAACGGGCCGCGTTGCAGATAATAGCGCACGATCCGCGTTGTAATCGACGTATTATACATGATATTTGCGTTAACGGGAGCGTAAAGCATCTCGTTCTCTCGTTACACGCGCGCCACATTAGACACGTTAACACGTAGACGGAAGACGTACGTGAGGCTGCTATTATGCCAAGCGCCACCGGAAGAATCTCCCGAACCAGAGCATCGCGGGGCTCTTTTCTTTCTTTCTCTTTCTCTCTTGCTCTCTCTCTCCGCTCTTGCTAAAAGTTAATTATTATAATCGCTTTAGTTGTGTGTGCAATTAATTGCGATGCGGCCGGTAATCTTCTGACGCTACGCGCAAACTGTAAGACTGATATCGACTATGTATCTCAACCATTATTTCTAAAGAACGCACCATGATAGAAATTTAAAGTCGAAATATATGGATTTGATTTTTTTAACTATTTTTTATTTATTAAAATTAAATAAATTAATAATTATTAAAATTACTTTTTAATTTTTTCACAAACGCACGTATGATATGACCTGCAGAATTTATTCATTATTCATAATATGTACATACATGCATTGAAAAATATATTTCTGTATCGTCGAAAATCTCAGACACTTGACACAGAAATGGATTATGACGTAAAAGAGAGTGGATTAATTTTTCAAATCTAGTCTACGTCAAAATGTTACGAGACACGAACGTTCCAACATTCGTAATATTTTGTAACCAGTAATTTTGTCATTGATTACGTAATAGAAAATAGATATTTATAGCGCGCTAATTCTAGAAATTGGAAATTTTTTGAAACACGCGCAAAGTAAATCTTTGTGAGATATTTTGCGTGGATATGTGGGTTGGAAACGAGATCTGCACCGTTAACGATACGTGGAATGCGTTTTCACGCTCCACGCATGGTTGACCTGCGAGAAATGATTTTGTAGAGCTAGGTAAATAGCCATTTTCGCAATTTATTAAGACTGCTCATTACTCATTAGCAGATCCATCCTAGTCTATGTATCTTTTTATCCACAACATGAGATCCTTAAAAGATCTTATTTGTATAAATATTGTTTTCTCCAAAAAAATAATACGAAGAATATTATATTTTATAGGATATTTTATATGTTAGTTTCTCGTTATTTTTCAAAATTGTAGAATTAATAAATTACCACAATAATAGACCATTTATTCCAAATATTAAACATTTAAAAGTTTATGTTTTATCTACAATATTTATGTAAACAATTTTTGCCAATCCTAGAAAACATTTCCATTATGTTTACACATTCAGATATGCCTATAAGCTTAATTTGCTTTGCATATAATTGATTTTCAATACAAGATTAACATTAACTTTATTATCGTAGATAGCGTATTGTGATATGATAACGAGCATATGTTTTTTTTTTTTCAAACATTCGTTCGCTCGTCTCCCATGGCGTGATGAAGGATACTTACATAGCAGTGGTAATTTATAGTCGCTGCTCGCGTAATTTTTATTTTCCAGCAGGGTTAAGCGTTTTTACCGCAATGTGCAATGTTTTTTTCTAAACGGATTCAACGCGGCATAAATGAACGCTGGGAAAATCTTTTCGAGGCAGGTAAACGGATGCAATCGTGAACCAACGTATTGTTACCGATTCTAGATTGCGTTGGAGATAGTCGCTTATTAGATTCAATACTTCGTCTCGCGTTAAGATCTGTTAGTAACGGACCGTTAAATAACTTTTCTAACACCCGCATAATTGTATTATGAGACTCACATGTGTCACATTCATTTTCCAGACAAGGAATAAGCACGCACTAACGACTTGTCGCTGTAAATAACACGTAAATATCGTAAAATAATTTTAAATAAAATAATCGAAAATAATCTTCTTCAAAGATTCTTCGAGAGAAACTCTAAAAAGATAACTAGAATCTGTTTGTCGGAGGAATTATTTATTTCTATCAGTATTAATAGAGACATGTAATCATTTTATCTGATTTATTTATCTCTATGAAGAGGATTGATATGAAATTATAAAACAAAAAGTAGAATCTAAAATTGTAAACATTAATATTTGTAAATACTTTGCATTTACTATTGTATGAATATGCAAATCATATTGTGTGAGAGAGGACGGTGGACAGCCGGCTGCATATGTTACTTCCGGAATAAAATTTTCACTTTTCCATTAGAACGTAATTATCGCGGGTGGGACCCTTGAAAAGCACCTGAGCCATTATCTACGATAAAGCAAGTCATAATTTTTCAGCCACGTGACCGATATCTACGTATCGTCCCCTAGAATCTGATTCGGTAAAATCGATTTTTTGTGTCTCTCTCATGAATAGTCCGATGACGTAAAACGTAATTAATAATGCGGAAAAATTTCGGCATGCATAATTTATTTTTAGATTAACCAATAAATAAAGTTTCTTGGGTGTTAATTTAATATCATGTCATTAATATAATTAATTATGATTAATTTTCGTCGCTATTGATTTTCAGAACGTTACAAAAATGAACAATTGTTATAATTTACTTTAATGTGATTCATTTTTCACGATTTTTTTACGACTCTGTGATGACAATTAAAAACGATTAGCATTACATCCGCATTTCTGAGAGAGTATAATTACACAGTTGCTTCTTTCAACGCCGCACCTACGCTAGTTACATGCACTCATTCATTAAATTGATTACTTCAGTGACGAAGTACGAGTGTTTTTCTCGTTTAAATCGGGCACTCGGCATCGCCAACTAGTCGCGAACGCGCCCGATTTCGTTTATAATCCATCTTTCAACAGTGACAGTGACAACGTGCTCCATTTTATCTGCCATCGCGTCTTTCGCGTGAGAAGGGATCGGTCCAAGGTCGAGTACTCCCAGATAGCTTTCCTCTTTCTCACCCTCTCTCTTCGAGGAGTATATATCACCCCTCGTACGCGGCGGCTATCAGGGTGACCATCCCTACCGCGGTGGGAGCTTCCATTGCTACCCCATGCTGTCTGCCACCCCGGAACTCGCGGCCGCTGGTGTATCTACCCTCGAAAATCCATAGTGGACCCACCCTCGGCGGCGCCTGCGCATCTTCGAGCTCTATTCCAACAACCAATCCCTCCGGTTCTTGCGGAATAACGTCGGCGAACACGTATAACCGGTGTCAAGCAAAAGCATCCAATAATAGTATATCATTATGAATATAAATATAATTGACAAATTATATAAAACACATATAAAAATATATGAGGTAACACATTGAGATAATGGAAAATCAATGAAGAGTTAGAGGAACAATAGATATGTGCGATACTTTATCTATTTATTTAAAGTTATATTTAAATCTAATTTCTAATTTTATATTATTTTTTTCTCGCGAGGAAATTTTTAATCGAATTTTGGAAGTAAAAAGGGGTCGAGGTGGAAAAAAACTCCGAGGAAAATATCTCCTGGAACTTTTTCCACTTGCTTGTCACTTTTTTCCTTTCCTATTGTTCGCGCGATTTTGTATTCGGTACCCTTAAAATATCGACCGATCATACTCCCGAGTCATCGGCCATTCTTTGTTCACTTATCTTCCTCTTTTCGCGCGCGCGCTCCGAGGATGGCAGTGCACAAAACAGGCTTTAATGCGAGCACCGAGGCAACCTTGACTGGGATTTACCCGCCTGATGGATTCGAGGATGGCGTGCGGTGAGAGCTTCCGACCGTCTGAACGCGCCACCTTGTAACTCATGTTATTTAATTCTAATCAGTCAGTCGCTTACGGAATTAGCCGGCGAGAGAACGCCGACCAATTTATAACTCCTAAACGAATGATCGGTTATTAATTACGTCAGGTACGTTTCGGCAGGTACTCCGGAATTTTGATCTAGCGTATCACATAGTTCTCCCCGATATTTCAATTAAGTTTATTTTAAAAGTTTATAGGAAATTAGAGTTAACCCATATATCACAATGAAATATCTTTCATATAAAATTCGCTCTTTTCCTTTGTTTAAAAAATATATTCCGCTTGAATTTAAGATTGAATTATGTTTTTGTCGAGCGGAGCTTCTTGAGCGATTTTCTTCGAAAAGTCGGTGAGCCTGTCTTCCCAGGAAAACGTTGTTGAAAATTATGTGGTGGTTTATGCAAGATGAAAATTGCCGGGAGACCTTTCCTTAACGACCGCGGCAACATTGATCATTGTATGGAGTCTGAAATACATATATATAAATATATATATATGTACATACTTGTATGTTTTTCGAGTATGTCACGGTTCGCAGAGTCGATACGCATCTCTCTACGCGACTGGCCTAATGCTACGAACGATAATGTGTTACACGTGTGGATTATGTACCGGGAGGGGCGCGAGAACTTGACACGTTATCACCTGGCCAACCTGCTGGCAGACGTAAGATCATGCATTACTTTTAACTCGACCGGAATGATCGATAAACGATCAAGATGAGATAGTTTCCGTTTTTCCTTACATTTATCATAGCTAAATATAAAGATTCTGAGTTTTTTGTTTGTTTAATCAAGGAACATATTTATTTACATTGAATGAAAATCGAATATCTAAGATTAAATTAAAAATAAAATAGTATTAAATTACTCAAAGCGGTTTCTCTCAAAATATGGATTTAATTTTCGATGTAAGATTCAGTTGAATATGTTAGGAGCGAATTTCCGTTTGACAGCGAATAATTGTATAAGATGTATAGTCTTTGAACGATTCTGTGAGACATGTCGCATTGTTTCTTCGAATCTACAATTTTTTTATCTATCTGTCATCAAGATACAGTTATTGTATCTACCGATAATGACATAGCATCGAGTCTCGTTTATATTTCTGAGGTAGCTATAATCGCGCGAGGTCTGTCCATAGCTATATTATATATAGTTATGTTTGCACCATATCTCGTCTCTACACTTTCGATGTAAGTCCCTCGCATTATGCAAAACTGACCGAGTATACTACTTGCGTTACTTCCACTATTGCTTCTAATTCCACTATCGTTCTAATATCGTTTGAATAATTTTGATACTAATGATGGGAAAATGCGCTTGTTTAAATACTAATTAACTAAATTTAAAGTATATAAAAGTATATACATAAAGATAATATATAAAAATATTTATTTTATTATTGCTAACATTTTAAGTAGAATTAAAGATCTCATTTAATGAGAGATTTAATTTATGATGGATAATAAAATATTTTATCTCTCAAATATTCTTTAATTAGGTTTACTTTATAAAGCTATCAAAATTATCATCTTTCGAACGTAAAAACGCCGTTGTGGTCCTCAACAAAAAATGTGATTTTTCAAAAAAGGTAAAACGCGTTAAAGAAGCGATTAATTAAATGCTTTTAATTAAAATGCTTAAGGGTTAGAAAGCGTGATGAATGGGATTGTCGATTGTATATTGCACGGCGCAGCTGCGTCAAAAAGAACTCTATTAATTATTAGACAACATCGAATCCATTATTCAGGACAAGGAACAACCAAGGTCCTCGAGAAATAGTTCCATATTCGGATATCATTAGTAGTCGGACATTTGTTTCCCTTTCTTTTCTTCCTTCTCGTAACGTAAAACAAAGCTAATTATTAGGGTAGAAGCGGAACCGTGTGAGCCGCGTCGATTGGATGTTAACCCCAACGTCCCCTAAATAAATTCATTAAATCTATATATTATTTAAAAATATATTTATATATATAAGATATTTCAGAATATTCTTTAAAATTTACAAGTATTGGAGAATAAACAAAAGAAATAATATTAATAATAAGTAAAAGGAATAATATTATAAAATATCAACAGATATACAATAAAGATTAAAATATATTAATTTTCTCATCGCAGAATTTTATAAATATTAATAATATACATTAAATAATAAACATATTATAATAAAACTATATATCTCTTGTTTCAAGCTCTAATTAAATGCTCAATAAATAGAATTAATTCTAATTAAGAGAACCTATCTTGATATAAAAATATAGGTGGCAATAAAAATAAAATTCCAGGAATTTCCATCTGTTAGGCTATAAGATGATAATCTACTGAATGATCGCAGGCAATTTACTCGTACATCTTGATGACATATCTCTCACATATCGTTATATTGTCAATTTGAATATCATTATTTTTATTATTCGATACTTTTTGCATTATAATATATTTTTTATAATCAAGTTTTTATTGTCAATATATTGAAATTATATATTGCAATGTTTTTTTAGAATTTTATTTAAGATCTAAAACGCGCTAATTAAAATAATAACTTTTTTCAGAAAATTATATCTGTCATTTTCACATTTTTTTATAACTGACGTTTACATGACTTACATATCGATCATGCTGCGAGAAGAATGCGTCGTTTTGTAAGATCGCGACACAAAAGACAAGCGGGGCGTTGCATTCTCTGGCAGCCAGCGGCACGCATTTACAGTGACATCTCATTAACACTATTTTCTTAATAACTAACGATAAGAACTGGTCCTGCCCGCGAACCATTCCAACGTTTCATCTCGTTTTCTTGCGCAGCCTTGGCGAGTCCCTCGGGGACAGAGCGCGAAAAAGGCCACGCAAAGATCGTTAAATATATATGTATACCGCGTAAGAATAATAATTATTCCTAAGTATAGGCCTGCGCGAGAATGGCCGGCGCGGTGTCTTTGACGGGTCCGAGAGTATTTCGCGCTCGTTCCGTGTCGCATGGGTACCGTTTCCGCCTTGCTAGCGCTTCAATTAAACAAATAGTCCGTTACCGGATGCGTATAAAATTTAATCTTGCATATTAATTCCATGGGCAGCCTCTGGCATCAAGGAATCTGCGGGAGTCGTTAATGATGCAACTTATAGGGCACCAAGCGCAGCGAGAATCAATGGACACTTTGGGTCATATGAGCGAAAAAGAGAGGGGATGATCATGAAAAAAAAAATAAAAATAGAAATGTTCGTTTTGAAACAAGAGAAGAAAATTAAAAAAAGAGTCTTAACCGGTTCTTATAATTTTTTTATTTAAGGATAAATTCATGATAATATCATTTAGTAGACTTCTTCAAAGAACTGGAATGGATTTATGATATACTTGTTAATTAAGATATAACTTTTGATAATGCATTTAACTTCTACATTTGATCGCAAAGACTTCGGTCCTGTAATTTGCAACATTTTCTCCTATATAAAGCCGCATATTATTGCTGACTCGGGAACGTTTTGTACGCTCCGTACACTCTTTAAATTGCGATTTTAATTTCGTAAGCGTTCCATTGTGATGGGATTGCGCGTCATATTGTCTGTTATGATGCATGTCAATGACTTCTACACCCGTGGTGAGCGTTTTAATTAAGCAGACAGCGCGTTATTTAAAAACGAGGTTTATATGTTAATTTCACAAGTTGGCAATGGCGCGGCACTGCTCTTCCGTATTTGCTTTTAAAGACATTGAAAACTGTCGAAGAAAATATTTCCGTGATATTAATTATTAAATTATTATAATTATTAAATTTTATATAATTTTATAATTATTAAATTTATTATAATTTATATATAATCCTTATATACACAAAAGAAAAAATCAATATTAAATTCAAAAATTCGATGACGAGTTGTTTTTCGAATACGACAGTGAACATGTCGAATGCGTTGATTTCTGCAAAAGTATTTACGTCATTGTTAGCTAGTCCACTGTGTGATAGCCATGCAGTAGTTGTCATTTACTACTGTCGCAACTACTAAATAATTTGCTCACTTTACGCCAATCGAGCGATCCGCTCTCACCGTCGTAAAATATTCTAAGTTACGACTTTAGAGCGCATAAGGACTCCTGCGCCTAAGGACATCCTGGACCAGCGGAGGCGCGCATCCTTGTCGGCAGGGTGTCAATCAGACCGGCTAGTGTGCGCCGGCATCTTTTAATTATCGAAGTCCTGCGGACGCGGGCCGCCTGTTGTTAA
Source organism: Camponotus floridanus (assembly GCF_003227725.1). Classification (NCBI taxonomy): domain Eukaryota; kingdom Metazoa; phylum Arthropoda; class Insecta; order Hymenoptera; family Formicidae; genus Camponotus; species Camponotus floridanus. Next base: position 593,283 of record NW_020229216.1, on the reverse strand, counting down.
CGATTCGAGAAGTGCACGCGGATTCCGGTAATGAAGAATAAAATGTAAATCCCGCGCGCATAACGGTCGGCGTGCCGCGAATTGATTATCGAAGTTAATTCTCTGGAATCGCGTAGCTTGGAACAAAAGCCCGTTGGTTATTGAACCCTCATCGCCACGGATTAGTAAGATTGTTAATTACTTTAGTCTATTTTTAGCGGATATCTTAGATAAGACTGCTACATATGCGGTATCTCGGGAAGTTTTAGAAGTTAATATTGTGTTTTGACGTATTGGAGAGATTAATCTTTTCATAAGAATGAAACCACAAATCTTTCTCATATCACATATTTCCGATTCTAAAATAATTCTTTTTGTCAACAAATAAAATCTTATTTAAAATAAAATATGAAACTATTTTAGAAATATTTTTATCCATCCATTTCCTTAAAACACTTTTCATTTTTTAAGGAATTTATTTTTAAAATAGTTTTCATTTATTTATTAAAATTAATGTTTAAATCTGTATGTGTTTTATATTATTGCAAATATATATTTATTTTTGCAGCTTAAAACCACCACAGAAAGACGGGGTGACAAAATCGAATCCCAGCAAACGACATCGGGAACGATTGAACGCCGAGCTAGATACGCTAGCGTCATTACTTCCTTTCGAGCAAAATATCCTCAGCAAGCTGGATCGACTCAGCATCCTCAGACTCAGCGTAAGCTACCTCCGCACCAAGAGCTACTTTCAAAGTAAGGCAAGCTTTTAAAATTATCTCACAATTATATTATTATAATTTTATCCTGATATATTCAAGTTTTCCTCTAATTATTGCATATCTGACAATTTCTTTTTAATTTATTCTACTCGTTCATGAATGCTGTAGCTTTAGTTATTTCAATATCATTTTGTGGCACTTATGAAACGATCTACGTTTATATAAAATTTATTATATATATTATTTAATTATGGACATCTCCATCATGTCTGATCAATTTAACTAGACCGGACAATAGAATTATATTTTAGTTCGTTAATTTATTCTCGACGTTTGCGTAATGATAGCTAAGATATAGGAAGTATCAAGTTGCGGCTACGAATTTTCCATCGTAACACAACTATCTACTTTTGTCAGCACGCGAGATACTCGTTATATCTTCAGGACAATAAGATCTGGAAACAATGCGCGGTCCATAGATTCGCCCATCATTCTTCTACTATCCACCGTCTGATAGCTTAATATCAAAATCATGTTTCGTACGTTGCACGGGGAATAAACTATAGCAACTAAAGGATAAGATTTTTATTCGCGCACAACGAAATAATGAGAGGTGGTCTTTGAATTGTCAAACCGTGCAAAAATAAATAACTAGGGAGATTTACGGATCAAATAAAGAAATGGTAATTAAAAGATTAATGCTAAGAAAAAATTAACAATTTTATATTTAATAGTTATATTAATAGGCAACGCAAATAATAAAGCTTGAAAATTTATATAAAAAAGTCTTTCTCTAACGGGGAATTTTTTTTCGAGCAGACGAAATTTTTTGATGATACTTTATTACCGAAAATAAAAAGAGATTTGACGCTTCTCATACAAATAACGATATATTCATATAAAAATGATGTTCCTGCCGAATAATATGTTTCTCCGGCTATGCAGAAATTATGCAACTATAGCGGAAGCACGCCTTTATGCACTACCGGTGCCATGCAATCTCATCTGCAATCGCAATCGGGGCTAATCGAAAAATCGTCGTGAAATAATGAATAGACGCTTTCATCTTCCTCGTTTTATCATTATTCGTCGCCGTGCTTTCGTTTCTTGTTTCCAATCTTGCGACGAGCAAAGTGACTCCTGGCACTTATTGATTTTGCGCCAGGGATTTACCGGAATCGAAAAGAATACGACTCTGTTTGCATACGTCATTTCTTATTTCGTTTTTATTAAAGAAAAATTATATTAATAAAATTATAATTATATTAAAAATTATATTAATATCATTTAAAATATAATAAGAAAAATTTCATAATTATACACATATATGCTTATAATATATTTATGTGTGTGTTCAATGTGTCTTAAAAGTTGGTTGCAAAAATCGTTCATTAAATGTGCGAAATTATATCTAAAACAAATTTAAATTATATATTTTAATTTAATACATTTCGCCATCTTTTTAAATCTGCGTTCGTTTACACTCGTCTTGGTCACTTCTATAAGGACCATTTAAGATCTTCAACAGTATTTCAATCACATGCAACATTAATTATATGTATATTGGGATTTTTTGAAACCAGACTGTTAATTCGATCGAGATATACTCGACTGTCGCGTTAAACGTACAGCGTTTCCTCCGAGAAAGAGCGACAAGCGGAGGAGAAACGGGTGGGAAAGAATCCATTAACGGAAGAGGTGTGGGCATCACGGTCGGGAACGGCCGATCTTCGCGCTTCGTGAACGAGAGAGGAAGCGAGATGGCTGATATACCGGGGCGCAATAGCGTATGCAAGGTAATGCACGGCCACGAATCCGGATTGAACGTGCGGAGGAGGACCTCCTCCGTGCTACTGGTCTGTCCGTCTATCTATCTGTACATGTATGTGTGTTGCTGCTGCTGTTGGCTACGTCCGCGCGATATCGCGAATCTCGCAGTATATCACCGAGGACCGCGGTTCTCGGGCTTATACTTAGCGCTCTTGTTGCTGCTGCGTCGGATGCTGTTCCTGTTGCTGTTGCTGCAGCGATACCGAGAGGGCGAGATTCGCGCGCGCAACCCGCAGCGCATTGTTCACGCCGTTTTAATAGGTATTCATTGTCGGGTCTCGGATCTCCCGTCCAAGACTCCCAACGCAGTGTCGCCCCGATCTGCTCCGATATCTGGGAGCTGCCGCCAGTTCACTTGCCGCCTTCTTCGTGAGATCTCTGCCTTCCTTTTCGAACCGGTCATCTCTTTTTACCTTCGCGATTTATCAAATTATGCAAAGATTAACGCGCTTGCAAAATTCTGGATCCTCTGAGATGTAGGCAGATATAGGAACCTTATAACTGGAATAAGAAGTCGAATTAGAGGAAATCATTTGAAAGGAAATTGAAGAAAAATTTAGAAATAATTTTTAGATCTATAAACTTAGCTATTTAAAAAATTTTAATTAAACATAAATATATTAATTAAGAATTTTAATCAATATTATAATAATTATAATGACACGATGATGAGAAAAATAATATAAAGGAAAATTATCGACGAAATCGCATCGCGTCGTCCTTTAAATTAGTCGGACGCTTTCTCGCCCAATCATTATTAATTTAATTTGTAAAAATTTAGTGACATTAACGACTTCCGTTTCGCGGTCTTCCCGATTAAAAAGCTCAGTTTACGCCTCGGCGAGCGTTGCGGCTGTTAATAAGATTAACAGCTCTGCATTCGATCGGCAACATTAATCGGAGTAACACGGATAGGAACCTGCAGAGGAATCCTATTCCTCCCCCTCTTTTTTCCTCGTTCTTCGCGCTATGTAAATTAATTAGGGCCCTCGGTAACGGCGCTGATTTTTCAAGTAGGCACGTGGTGCGCGCCCCGAGGTAGAAAGAAGAAGAAGAAGAGGAGCATGAGAAAGAAGAAATGAATGGGAAAAAGGAAGAGGAGGAAGCAGAAGGTGGCGAAGTCGGGGCCCGAAGTGAATTAACCGGGCGTTGAAGAAACGCGGTGCGCCAAGAGATGGTCCCCGCTGCTCTCTCCTTTTTCTGGTCCTCAGATAGCAGATCTTCCCCGGAGGCCGCAGCCTCCTTCGCCTTTCTCACACACGTCCCTCCGAATTCTCCTTTCTCGCGTAGAGACCGGTCGCAGAGATCCCGCTCGGGCTCGCTCGAATCTCGGCAATTAACCTTACGCTACTTGATCTTATTATTGACAACGCGCGTCGTCCTCGATTCTCCTCGATGCGGCGATCTTGCGGATTCTTCCTCAATTTTTAAATAGAATAGGGAATAGATTGAACAAATATTAGCTCATTTATATTCGATTCGAATTTCATACTTGATTATTATTTATATACAAGCCCGATTAAATCGCGGCGAGGAGAGAGGCCTTTAAGGATCGGGATTTTCTGTGACTCTGGAGAGTTTAATGAGCGGACAGGCGTTAAAAAAATAGTACGCGTAAAGTAGGATCGCTCGCGGAATGCGTGACCAATTATTTCGATGATTTACGACGTCCTTATCGTGCCTAATTGCTGGCAAAAAAAAGATTTATAAAAAAGATTTATACCGAGACGCGTATATATATATATATATCTGGCGAGTTATTTCTAGTTGTGTGCCGGAGTTTGAAGCATCTCCTCTCTCCGAGAGCATATCTGTACTCGAGTGAGACACAAGTGTGTAATGCTGCGGCAATTACAGTGGCGAGACTCGAGAAATTTTAACATTGCAGTTTTAATTAATTGAGCGATTCCTCGTTATATATATCGTTAATTGAGGCGCATGCGAATGAGGCCACGTCGTGTCTGCGGAAAGAAACTGCACGGTATAGTGCTTGCCTCCACGTAAAAGCGTGTAAGTGTTCTATTCTATCGCTCGGAAGTAATAGAATCGGCAACGTTCCTGAAACATCATATCTCTCGTTTCTTAATTGAGATGCTTCATACTGAATTCATAAACGGATACGATCTCTATCTCTTGATGTATAGTTCCTGATATATTATATATATATATATATATATATATATATATATATATAGTTTCTTATACATATTTTTGATAGAAACTCATCGCGTACAGTAAAATTGCGAATTTTTTGTGACTATTGTAATCATAAATCCAAGTGATGATCTCTGAAAGCTGATCTTTTTTTCTATTTCTTTTATTTTTTTCTATTTTTTTATTTCGCTTTAATAAAACGAGAATAGAGAAAATAGAATTGAGAGAGAGAATAATTATATATAATAAAATATTGTATATATTTAAAATATATATATATAATATCATATAAAATATTAAACAATATATATTATATAAAAGTTAGCTAACATAGTAACTAAATTTTTTCGCTGCTGAAAAAAAAACATAATTATACACGAAAAGAAAATATTATTTGATTTTAACTGAATAAAGAAATATATATAACATCGAATAAAATAAATATCACAATTTTCGAATAAATGTATAATTTGATTATATATATATATTACTTTTTTAGAACTTATGTACTTTTAAATGATCTATCGCAAGAGATTATTATGATGAAAATATATAAAATTGAGGTGAAAATAAACATGTGATATAAAATATAATTATATTTTATAATATAAAATACCAATATAATAATTAAAATTTTTTTTATTACCAAAAAGAAATATATAATTATAGACAATATACACATATACATGATTAAGAAAAAATATTAACATGAGAATTAAGAGAACATATTATTTGATTTTAATTGAATAAAAAATGAAATATTAATAATAATGTCAAATGAAATAGCACATATAACATTTCTCTTATAAATGTATGATCGTATTAAAGAGCTTACATTTTTCTAAACGATTATCTCGCGAAATTATTGTAATGAAAATTAAATTGAATTCAAAACAAATCAAATTCTTATAAAATTCCAAATTATTAAACGCGGCTACGTGTCTATACAATATTATTGAGCGATGCCAAATGTAAACATTCTTCGCACTGAGTAATAAAAGCAAGGCAGTCTCACCGAGGTCGATCAAAATAGTCCCAGCGAGGTCGTCTACGTCTACGTATTCGTCAGTTGAATTTGGGTCGCACGACGAGTCGGTTGTGAATAATATGAATCGACTTATTAATTAATAAACGCACACACAGTCATTAATAAATCGGCGAATAATTTCGATAACCGATTCGCATCGCTTCGCGTCGCGTCGCGCCGCGTGACGTCACGCTGACGTCACGCGTGACGTCACGCGTGACGTCACGTCACATGATCATCTGAAACTGCGACGCACCATCCACGCGCAAATTCATGCCGCAAAGTGCGTCGCGTCGGGAGTGTCGTACGGACTTTCGGATTAATTGAAAGATACGCGACTGTAATTAGCCATTCGAATCTATCGAGTGCCGCGTACTTAATCGATACTTTATCTCATTTACTCGTAAAAGCATCGCGCGAGTGGAATAAGTCCCGAAAGTTGTATGTACGACGCGACCGGAGAATTAGGTTAAATCGGGATCGCGGCAGTCGTGTGTGTGTGTGTGTGTGTGTGTGTGTGTTCTCCTGTGTCCACGATGAATATCCGGAACAATGGAGGAAGCACTGATGAGGAAATTTATTTGCCGCATCCACGATTTTGATAAATTATCCACCTGCTTCGTCCGCGAGGCTGTGACGTCATCTTGTGTTCAAAAGGTATGTTTTCAGCGATATAATTCCCAAATATGTTACATATTTATATTCAAAGCAAGTACACAGAGAAAAATGTATACTGTATTCAAGTAAATATTATTTATTTTAAGTTCATAAGTTCGTAAGTTTGGATTACCGTAAATATATTACAAATTTACCACAAGCATTAAATTTAATTGAATATATTCTAACTTTTAAGTGCAGTAAGTTAGTAAGTGCAGTATTTTAGTCGAGAATATTAAATTAAAACAAAAATTTGGTTTGCTTACTACAAGAGTTGACGTAAAGTAAGTTTGATTTTTCTTTGATACAATTTTACAATATTCTTGAAGAGAAAATAAATTCTTCTTTTGAGTACAAGATAGTGAGATTTTCTAACACTTGTGATGAGTAGATTTTAAGACTATTATCAAGAATATATTCTTTGTTAAAAAAAACTTATTAAAAAAAAGAAAAATAAACTGAGTAATCGCTTTTCTTGACAGTAAAATGATATTTTTCTCTGTGTAGGATACGAGATAAAATTTGCCATAATTAATCAATGTATTGCATGATAATTCATGCGTCATATTCAAAGCGAGCTAGTTCCTTAGCTTCCATTTTGGAGCAATGTAAAAGTGCTTCATGTATAAGACCCATTTAGATTTTTCTCGTTAATAGTTAATGAACCGTAAATATCGAGAGTTTGTTTCCATCGCGCTCTTCCGGTTTTTGGCCAAGGCAGATCCGTCTCGCTGATTTCTCTCCCCTCTCTTCCCCCTTTTCTTTCCTTCTCCCATTTCTCTCTCTTCTCGTTCTCTCTTTTTCTTCCTCGCGTTCTCTGCCAGGTGCGGGGACGAAATGGAAAATGCAAATAAGGCGTAATAACGAGATGTAGTAACCGTATCGCCCGGCTGTATCTCTCCATCGCGGGCTTACGCATCTTTCGGACGTTTATGATATATATTTACACGTGTGTATGATATATTAGCATAGGCGCGCCTACTTATGAGTGCTCGAGCACCGATCGAGCGGTCGATCGGATCGTTTAAAGCCGAGACGCGCGCGCGTGCCTCTTTTTCGACGGTGGCATCCCCGTGTTTGTTGTGTTCACGGCTTGTACACGCCAGCGGCGGTTGGTGGATCAACGATTTCCGCGATAGAATCTATTCACGATTAATGTCGACGAAAAGAAATTTTCGCCTCATTGAGATAAAATTGCTAATATATCGATCAAATCGTTGCATAAACAATTCCTCATGCTTCCCTCGAATTAAAATTAAATAATGTATTTTTAATCGAGATAAAAAATGTAATATAATATAATATTTGAATCGGAAATGAAAATGAAAAAAGCAGATTTTCATATATCATTTTTGTGCAAAGCTTCTTTCGATTATAAAGAGATGTTTTATAATATGTAAATTTATAAATATATAGTGAAACTTTTAATGTACTATTTTTCGTATCTGCTTTTTGCGTCATTTAATGAGGAAACGATCTATTCTATAACTTAATTATTGGTTAATTTACGCAGATGGTCTGAAAATAGCAGGCTTTAATACGCTGAGAAATTACGGCGCGTTGTTAGAATAATTCTGTAAAACTTGTTAATGACAGATGCAGTAGACATTTTGCGCGAAACTAGCAAATCGAGAGAAAATGGAAAAATTCCGACGATAAATTCGTGTGTTGAGTTAATGAAAGAATAAAAATAATAATCCTCAATAGGTTTTTTATTACATCAAAATATATACTTTCTATAATTATACGCTATATTTTTGTGGCGAGCATCAAAAAACGGGATAACATCTGATTAACACGGTTATTAATAAATTAATACAGTCGTAGCTAATAATTTTATTCATTTAATTTTTCAAATATTTTTAATTTTTCCGAAATTAATCTGTAATCTGTTTACATGCAATCATGTTATAATAATAATGGCATATTTTTGAAAAATAGTGTACTCAGCAGAAATTCATTATATTCAATATTCATTAATATTCATTATTGAATATTTAAAAATATTTAAGAATAATTATTCAAGATTAATTTGCTTATAAATTTAATTCGAATAATGAAGATATGAATAATTCATTAAAGCATGTTTGTTTTCGAATGATTTCACTGGCGACTTCAGATATTCTTATGTGTCACAGACTGATATATCGCGCACATATTGCCACCACATCATGTTCATGTGTGGTACGTTTTGATTAAGGCGTCTGAGGGTAACGAATTGTGTAATGAGTATTTGATGCGCTCGCCCAGTGAGTAATTAGTCGTGTGATATTATTAATGTTTCGGACGTTTTCATCTTTATTCCGCGACGACGGGTTGTATGACTATAATATTTTCCATTCTTTCCGTCTATTCTTCTAATATCTTTTCGCAATATTCAATAAAGAATTCTTGCAGATATATGCGCACAGTTAAGTAATTAAAAGATAATAAAAGATAATTAAAATCTTCATTATTTTGAATAAAATTTATAAGTATAAATTAAGCTCGAATAATTATTCTGAAATATAATTATTGAGTAAATAACCAAGTTATTAATGAATTTCTGTTGTATACTATTTTCAAAAAATGCCACTAGAATTATAATACGATTGTATATAAACAGATATATATTAATATCAAAAATTTTAAGATAATTTAAAAAATAAAATAATAATTACAACTTTCAGTTCGAAAAAAATTGAGCACAAGATTTTTATACATATATGTAGAAAATTATCAATTGTTTTTGTATAATCAACGAAATATCACCGTTTTAATCGATTAGTTTTGAATTGGTACATTTATCGTGGATAAAATATTCTTAAAGGATGAAAAGTTGAAAGGGATAAAGAAAGATTGATCGAAATGGCGATTGCTATTGCCTAATATTGTTATTTAATTTGGCCGATTATCTCCTTAAGATCCATTTTTCATGCCATTATCGCGATGCAACGATAGCAGTGGCGGATCTTTATGATTTTACCGAACAATGCTGCGAGCAACACACGTTTTATAAAGTCGTCAGCAGCTCTCACTTTGCCTGTCTTGTCTCGGTCTTTTTCTTCCTTTTCCTCTACGGCTCGCCATGCTCGTCCGTCCATCCGTGCACGCTGTCGTCTGTTTGAAAAATGATTCCATTCTAGGTCGGAGTCGCGCCTCTCGTTTGCATCTCGATAGCCATCGGCAATCGCGGACGCGAATCCATATCGTATCTCTCGCGTTATTCTTCGGCGCAAGTTTGTTAACTCGACGAGTAATGGCGTCCATTTTACAGAATCTATCTGCTCCCCAATCTCCCTTCTCGAAAAATTTATGTTGATTTTCTTTTCTCGGGATGTCTCCTTTCGGTTCAAATTACGAGAATGAGTAACAGATAAGCGATATTACTTTATCACGATGTTAATCCGCCAGCGAACGAGACGCACAAAAACATTTTTTTTTACCTCAATAGCCGTTACACAAATTAACTTCTTATAAATAAATATGTATCGGCTATTCTCGAAATCGTCGTGCAAAGTTAAAGGATCGTAAGGGAACATTGATATGCATTGCAGTTCATTTCAATATGAATTTATTAGCATCGATATCGCATCAATAACGAAAAATTGAGATTAAATCAATTCGAGCATTAATTGGTATTCGCGAGAACCATCTTGTTAGCGCGAATTTATCAAAGTGCGTAATTAATTTCGCTATCTTAACTTTGACACATCTAGAAGATTAAATATTATTCCATCTTGATTCGAAGCTGCCTAAGTTCATAATTATTGCAACTGGAGAACAGAGTTCCAGTATGTTTCAAATGTAAATTTCCTATTTACATTCGTATCATATTTATTGAGCAAAGTTGAACGTTGCATTCGTTTCATTATTTGCGTTTTGCGTTTATGCGTCATGCAATTCAAAGTTAATAATTATCATGTTATCTTGTTGAAATATGGGAAATATTAACTTTTCCAACATCAAGTCGGTTAAAAATGCTAATATTGATTATTTGCATTATATCTCAATATTATTCAATTTCTAGAATAATTTTTTTTTGTTTCAATGTCGCGTATGTTTGTGTTGCATGATAAATACGATTAATAATTTTCTTTCTTTTATTAAAGTAAAAAGATTAAAAATTTTAATTTCTATAAATTGCCATTAATTTGTTTTATTTCCATAAATAGATTTATAACACATTGAGTGAATTATGGAGTCTTGGATCAATTTGATAGATTTTTTTCATAAAATGTTGAGATAAAACAATAGTTCTCAATTTATTTGAAGCAAATGAGTTTTCACAAATAAGTAGATAATTCTAAAATAAGTAAAAAATATTCATTGACGTCTGCGAGTATTCATTAAAAGTGTTGAATCTGACCAAAAATGGATGCCGAATTTTAAATTCCATTGTGAATATCCGCGTCGATCGACTCTCGCTCGTTGATTAACGATCGTCGTCGCCGATTGTGTTATCGTTAATTTCAATGACGCTTTAAGAGACGCTCTGAAAAAGTACGTTGAGACATCTGCCGGGTTCAGTAGCCGGCGAAAAACGTCGCGGAAACGAAGGCATCACGCCCTTTTGATAAAATGAAGAGACACGCGAAGGGCCCGCGTTTCTTTCAGTCCTTTCTCTCGCATCAGACGAGAACACGGTACGCGTGCGCGACGATCGGTATCAACGTCGGGGACAAGTCCGTTTTGGCAGAGGCTGACAGACAGACAGAAAAAAAAGAGAAGAGAGAGAGAGAGCGAGACTGCTGGGAGAAGAATCCGATTTGTTTTTAATCGGTTCGACAACGCGTCAGGTTGGCCGATTCCGGACTCGAGTCGAGACGAAGCAGGCCTCGTGCGCCATCGGTCGGGCTCACCGGACACGCGATACGCATCGCTCATTAACGTCATTATTAAAAATGCGGCAATTAGACCGCGGCCAAATATCGAGATACAGAGGCGAGCGACAGAGAAGACTCGATAAGGAACAAAGATCGGCGACTGAACCAGTCTTTTTTGACGCTCGACACCTTTCTTGCGTGACGAGAAGAACGCCGGTGCATTTATCAGTTGGTAATCGCGACGATAATAACGTTTGGCGATTGTCGATATGCAGATGATCGAGGCAGACACAAAGGTGGAGAGCGTATTGTATTAATTATATTATTAAACCTGTCTTGTGTCTCTCGCGCCCCTTGTGTCATTAAACTGCGCTGTCATTTTTGTGAGGTGACAACCGGCAGGAGAAATTCGTTCTTTATTGTTGAATGTCGGTTGATATTGTAATAATGACAAATGAATAAGATTCAAGAATCGGTTTATCTTCGGTTCATTATTTCATTTCCTTTGATTTTGTTATATTACTTTATTTCATTTTATTTATCAGAAATTAATTATTCTGCAGTTTAATTATTATTATATTTTTGTTTGAGAGATAAGTTTTTATTTATAAATCGATTTATAATCTTCTTTACTTGTTGACAGTTGTTTTTCGAAAATAATTATAAATAGATGAAATTGTTACTCAAATAATTTTAATATTTTTCACTATTTATTAATTTATAAATTTCTTGATTTATTTCGATATTTGATATCAAATAAAGAAATTTACAAATATGTAAATAATACTAGATAAAATAGTTATATAAAAAGAAAAGATATATTTCCAATAATAAAAAATCAGATTGCGAAAAGCAACTATTATTACTTTAAAAAAATTTAATTTATCAAAATTGTCGTTCGTCTTTTACTCGCTTAAAGCCGGAGAACTTATTTTTGTCGCGACATTTCAGATAAGGGAAAATAATTGCCGATATTAACATATCTCCAATTTTACATTAAATAACAGGCACAATTAAGTCTTAACCATCGCGATATTATTATGCGTCGCAATTTAGATTGCCGCAGGTACCTGCATCCGCTGCAGTTTTATCGATCGCGCGATGTAATCGCGAAAATGTTTGGGGGAAAGTAAGCGAGAAATTTTCATACGGGATAAAACTGCGAAAAATCATTTTTCATATCTTTTTACATATCGCCGATCATGTTTATAATTATAAGCGGTGTTTGTACAGCCATCACAGATGGTCGCGGCAACTTTGTTTCTCGCGCGTGGCCCCCGTCACGGGGCTCCAACATACAAATAAACGCATATATACATACAAAAATACACACCTACACATACACACACAAAATGCGGCCTGCGCAGACAGGTTGTGGACTTAAAGCCCATATATAGTACATCAGCTGACGGCCTGTCAGCCGCGCAATCAGACGGAATCATCGAAAGGTGATAGGAAAATCGATTGCCATGTAAACCGGCGTGGTCACTTTTCGCGACGACGAGTATGAGCAAGCACCTGTCTCCGGATCCTTGTGTCTGTGATCAAGAGTCATGGATCGAGCCTTGAATCGAGAATATGAGTTAATCGGCGCGTCATCTTTCTCTTTCTCTTTTTTCCCTCCATCGTGCGATATCGTCGCGCTTTTAACTACGTGTCGCGAGGCCGCGGTATTTATTGAACAGCGATCATCGTCGGATCCCATCGAGCTTTTGAATGCATCTTGAAGTGAAAGCGTATCAATGACAACGACGTAAACAATATTAAAATGCAGTATGTATCATAACTCCAGGGTACGGAATTATGTAATGGAACGTAGATCCGAGAAATAAATTGACTTATATAATAAGTACGTCATAAGGCAGTGTCTGTAATTCAACATTGCACTTTCATATCAAATTTACATCGGATATTAATTTTCATTGTATGTGTATGTTGTCAATTGCATAAAAAACTAAGGATCAAAAATATTTAATTATTGTAGACCTGATAGTTTATTAAAAATCTCAGTATAATATCAACATAAATCGTTGAGTAATTTGACATAAGAAGACCTTTATTATATTGAATCGAGAGCCGTCGAGAGGTGCTGTAGCATAACACTCATGAATTAATCCCTCATTAAGAAACGAGATCGAGGTCGAGTTCGAGTTTTCGTTTCGGAAAGGTTCTTCCTAATTTATCGAAGCGATCTTCGGAAGGAGGGGGAGGGGGAGGGGGAGTTGTAGGAAGCTTTGAGCATTTCGACGTGTCATTAGATCGCGCCGCGTCGAGGCTAAAAGTTCATCAAAATTAACTGCCGATGCTCGTTACACCGTCTTGCCGTTGCGGAATGATGAACTCCGATAAGAATGGCGCTGAGCATAAGACTGTTATTAGCTGAAAATACGGCGAGCACACCAGCGGGCATCAAGCAGCATTTTTATGGGAGAAGGGGAATCATAATTGCGAGAGTTTAGCCGTAATGTCGGCAATCATTTTAATTAAGAATAATCCCCTTCCCCCTTTCCTTTTTCTTCTTTCTCCGCTCACCGTTTCTCCTCTCTTTCTCTCCCTCGCTTTCTTTCCCACTTCCCTCGTGTCGCACCTCGCACATACGTTTCCATAATTAGTATATTTTGTATTTTACCGAGCCTCTTATCGGCCGATCAATCTGTATTTCGTTCGATATGTTAAGAAGAAGTGCGATGGATTTGATTTCTCTCGATAAATCGTGGAAATCTGGAATTTTTATTAAGAAATTATTTTTATAACGATCTGTGTAATATTTTTAATTTAATGATATTTTAAATAATAATATTTTTAAATTTTTAAAATGTTTAGTTAACGAGATATATACACAGCATTTTTATGTGTGTTGTAAATATTTAGAATTTAGAATAATTCCTTTTATTTATTGAAATACAAATGTTTATAAATAATTACAATGTTTAAATTGAAAGAAAGAAATGAACGAATGAGTATTGCAAGGAAGAGAGATAGTGGACTTATTAGCGTTAAGATGCAGCATAAATTAACAGTACATAAAAATAATTTGTACAAAGGTGATATGTGATATATACCTGTATTAAATTGCAAATTCAGCTGTCGCTTGACGTGTTTTTCACGTAAACGTTTTATCTCTCGAACTGGCAAAGTGCATCCCGCGAAATGCATTCCTATGTCGCACTCGTAGAACAGAAAGAAATACATCGCGGTTGTTTGAGTTGCATGAAGGCGATTGCAATCTGCTTAACGTTAATTAAGACGTATATCCTGTTTTTCGACGCACCTCGTACATTTCCCCGCGACTTCGTTTTCTCTCTCTCTCTCTCTCTCTCTCTCTCTCTCTTCTTCGCCTTCGTCGACTGAGCTCTCGTTCACAATTCCGCATGTTCGACAGGTGAATGGGGAATTCGTTGCACTCATTGCGCCGCATCTGTCAGTCAGATGCGTCGAATCCCGAGTCTAGACTCGAATGGATTGTATGCTCTTATTGATCCTCATCGCGTCGGAGGGGGAGGGGGGGAAGGACGAGATTTAGTTTTCAAATAAGGATAACGACGGGTAATTATCTCAGAGTTTCATTCCGTATTAAATTTATATCGGTGAAAGAGAATATGTAAGGCAATAATTACGGTGAGCTGATAATTATAGTTGTTTGATAAAAATATACATATTAAAAATATCTATGAGAGAAGTCGAGTAATATAAAAAAGATTATGAGTCCCAGAAATAAAAATCTCTTTTACTCGAATTTTCTTATCGATCGTACATGATTTTGCAAATGTCGATTAATAACAACGCCACAATAAAGTTATTTTATGTTTATAATATTTATAATTATAATGATTATTATAATTATATATATATATATATATATATATATATATTTATGTATATAATGATATATATAATGATTATTATAATTATATATGTTGTGATTAAAAATAATTAAGATGAAATAAAAAGACATATCTAATAAGAATATAATTAAATTATTAACAGAGAGATAAAAATTTGCAATAAACATACACAAGTGAGAGCATCTTGATTATACTTTTTGCCAGATAGAGTACCGTTTGTCAAACTTTTCGCGATTTTTCAAGCGCCAGCCTGACAGCTGATCGAGGAGGCTATCTCGGCGGCTTTTTAATGACGAGTTATTCAGCGCCGGCGTGCTCGTTTGATATCGGCGTAGTCACGTTGGCAGGAACGTAATCACGACGTAACGCGAAGCGAGAGCGATCGAGCTATCGTAAGTCTCGATATACGCCGAGCCATCAGAAGTAAATTACGTCGTGTCTGACTTTATCCTGCCGCGTGATCTGGTCGCATCGACGCGGATCGCGGCTTTCGCGTGTGCGTCGCGAAAGTAGAGTGGCTTATGCGGCTTTCCTCTAGCGACCGCGGAATCATAACGCATTCATTTTATACGTCATGCCATGTACGCGGTGCGAAGCTTTCGCGGATTTTTTTTTCTCTTCCGGAATATCATGTTTAGTTCGATCTTTCACGCGACACAATAGCCAGATTGGCGGCTTGATAGGACACGCGGACGATAATTTCTCGCGTTAGAAGAGCGAGAATGTATTGTATTGAATAACGTGAATAAAAACAATAGGGAGATGAGGGAATTGACCTTATCATTTATAATTTATTCGAGTGGCTATAACGTAGGCAAAATAGATACAAGTATAAAAGTTATGAGAATTATTTTGTTTTGTGAAAATCATAATTTTCAGTTCAAAAATTATTTGCAATATTTAATATGCTAGAACATTTTCTCTTTCTGATGAAATATAATATTTAGAGAAAAATTTTGCTATGGAATTGCAAATAGATAATTACTTGAAATTCCATAGGAAATACCATCATCGTATTGGTTTATACTTTTTGCATATATTGTAGATATATACTAGTTATCTTCGCCAATCATTAATCGTTTCATCCGAAGAATAAAACATCATTTTAATTACTGAGTCAGCAAGAAAATGCCGGAACACTTTTCTCTCGAATACACAAAAGAAATGACATTTAAAGCATTTCACATATAATCACATAACCATGTGTTTGTAGCAATTATTATATCATTTCCGTGTGTTATATATCTTTTTTATTGAAATTGAAGACTTGATACCAGAAAAGTTGCACAATGCCGGAAATAAATATTTCAGAAATTTCCTTCTCTTTGAATAAAATATTTGTTTATTTGTAAAAAATAAAAATATATTCTTTGGAATTTTTACATATATAATTATAGAATTATTATTAAATTTTGTATCAACAGATATTAACATATCGACATATATTTTCTCGTAGAGAAGAATATATTTTTGTGAAAATATAGTATTTGCATAAGCTATTTCAAGTGTATTAATTAAATACCGGATCGAAAAAAAATGGAGCGTTTACAAAGATTGTTTCTTATAAGAGAGCTCATAATCTCCTTCGACGTTACGCGTAGTCCATAAATGCGTGAGAAAAAAAAATTTTGCCTTTGCCGGGGTTCTGAATAGAAAGATTCCACCTAGATTTTCATATGAAAAATATTCAGTCCACTCATGGTCGCTGAGCTCGCGGCCGAGAAGATTGCTATCCTGACTGCTGCTGGTTCGCGGTTCATGCTAACGAGTAACGGGGATATCTTTCTTAGGAAATCGCTAATTTTTTCCCTCGCTTCTTCGTGTGCAGAGTGTACTTCGAATGAGAAATAATCAACCGGAGTTGAATAATAAATTAATCAAACGGTAGCGTAATCGAATTTTTCAGCAGCGTAATGAATCAAACAAACAGTACACACGAGATACCTATAATTTTTTTTCTGTAAACAGCATTTGTAAATTAAATCATGGAAACGCATCCAATCGACTTATGCTTGCGTTCATGGTGAAATACATCCGCATGGAAGCGCATGCCACGGATCGCAGAATCTTGTTATTAAGAGGATTCCCCGGGCGAATCTGCTCGTTTTTCATCTATTGCTCCATATAATTGAGCTCGGTCAGGCTTCTTTTCTCGTGTAAATTAATGAAAATACGGGTGGAATTTCTTGTATGCTACAACTTCATTCTATTCAGAATATTGTTGAGATTTTTTAAATAAACATATATGTATACCTTTTAGACATTTTTGTTTTATCAATTGATCCGAACGTTTTATAAATTTTATAAATATTACTAAAGTAATATCTTATAATTTTTTCAAAGAATTATTTTTAAAAATTAAATATATTTTTATTGTGAATTAATTATATAAAAAAGTATAATCAAAACAACTGCGAAAATATTTATATACAGAATATAGAGAAAAAGATAAAATGAAGAAAAGGGTATACATGTATAATGATATTATATGAACATGATGTAAATTATTATATATCTGTCATATAATTAAATTTTTTGCGAGATTGTATCTCTCGCGATAAAAATAAATTTACATGGAAAAATGGCGCAAAGGGAGGATCTCGAATAAGTTTGCTCTGGCTAATGCTGGCGCTATCGTACAAAGTATAAAGAGATAATTCCCGACGGGAAGTCTACGCGTACTAGCGCCGCTAATAAAGTATTAGCATCGACATCAACGGCGTGCATAAAAAAGTTGCATGCACATGAATATGAATCGGGCGTAATCCCGGTGATTACAGTCGAGGCGTATCCGAACGGGCGCACGAATTGGAGTGTAATAACAATACATAGTAACGTAGTAATTATTATCGGCAGCCTCTTGATCGGTGGCGTCTCGGGATCGTAACGATCTTCTCTCCCGCGCTTTTCTTCGCATTCCTTGCAGGAACCGAGGCCCGTTTTATCGTAACGCGAAGCGCACGAGCTCCTTTCGTTTTCCCATCTGACAGACTTTGAGACTTCTCTTCATTAACACGTGGCGGCTCGTGCACTTCTTCATTTATATAACGCATCGATAACGTAAATGTCTTATTACTGAACGTCCGCATACGGCTGCGAATTGTTCTAGCTAAGGAGCTACCTGCGATCATTAATCTTAATTGCGTAGAATAGCGTAGAATGCGCATAAAACGCGAGGGAAATTAATGTATGCGCGAAAGATCGTAAAAACGATAGCGCGATGTGTTTAGATTTGCTTGCAGTCGTGTTACATTATCTGATGTTTCAAACGAGGCGCTTCAGCTTCCGATAATTTTGAATTAGATTCCTTCAACATAACAGCTGATAAAAATATTATATAAATTTTTATTCAAATATGTGCAACATTTTTAATTTGAATTTGATTTAAATAGAAAAATATATTTTTTCTGGAAAAAAACTCGAAACCAAAGAGCACCTAATAAATACTCCGAAAACAACGCGATGAGATATAACGATGAAACAGAATTGCACAGGGTGGCGTGAAATTGCGGGCGAGTTCGATGTGAGTTGGAACTCGAGAACGGTGAAGGTTTACGAGCGTAAAATCGCGACTTTTTCTTTCCTGATTATGACCGGTCGGTGATATTACGTCCACGGGACATTCGCGCAAAATCGAAATCGTACATGGCGACAGCGCAACGGCAGCTGTAACTCCTCCTGTAACCCGAGACAGTATCATCCCGATATAAATATGCCCGGCGATGGTATCGTAACATACTTTACGAACGACCTTCTAATTCCTCAGCGTGTACCTGTACGCATATACAACGTGTACGTGTGTATCGAGACTGTTACCGGTGGTATTTTAGTCAGGAATTAACGACCGTGGTAATCAGCACTCGCTTCATAGCGTTCGCGTATTACACGGCCAAGGTTATTAACACTCGCCCACCCGTCAGAACGCGTTATTGATATCTATCGCGATACACAAATCACTCTGGCTGCTATCATCTCTTTTGCATCTACAAGGACTGACTAGGATACACTTTAAACAGCTAAACTGTTATAGTTCATTGTTAGTTGGAAATTTTTAACTCGAATCTGATTTCGGTGTCTTTTTCACCTACCCGTGTTCCGAATAAAATTAGAATGGAAATTCGAGAGTATTAAAACGAGAAATAAAACGCACACATACGAATCTTTTTTCACATATATGAATTATATTAATTATGTAGGAGTTTTTATTTTTCTATGTAATTTTTTGGTAGAATATAAAAGTTACGCTCAAATATAAAATATACTCACATTAATTTGCAAGGAAACATGTTAAGAAATATATTTGATCGGAAGCTTATCGACCAGTGTTCCATTTTCCAGTTTTGCAGTTTTAATTCTTTTTCTTTAATATTTATCCGCGCTTGGCAAGAAAAGAATTCTTCTAGCTCTCGAATTCCGTCCAAGTTAATTGCTTAGGGTGCATTTGGAGGCGAGCATTTCTAGGCGCTCGAATGCAAGTGCAAGAACGTGCATTTGACGATGATAGTAAATAACTTAAGCCTTTTACGCGATAAAGGCCGAGTCGAGCCAGGAGGAAACGCCGCCGTTCGTCTCGACCGAATCAGGATTTACGTTTTTCCTACCGGTGAACATCCATCGACCCGAATGGATTGTAGACTTCACCATTGCGTTCACGGCCGTCCCGTCGGGCAATTACGTGCTTTATGCATCGCGAAATAAGGCCGTCTTAATTTCATCGCGATTTATAATTCAAATTGTGCACGCTACCGGGGATAACGATCGTCCGATCCGTTTGCAATCAGAATCGGGAAGAAAAGAGAAATCGAGAAACCGCACACACCGACACAGATATACACACACACACACACCTACAGAGAATGTAATCGCGTAGATAAAGGAAGGAAGGAATTGTGCGGTAGATCAATAAAAAATTTTACTAAAACTTTATTGCGCGAATCTCTATTTCCCTTCCATTTCATTGTATTCTTATTCACACGAGTAGATTACAGATATATCGTTAGATTTATATAGAGTAACGAAGAACAATAAACGAAGATGCGAGATAGAAGTTTTACGTAATGAAGTGGATTTAAAGCTTAAGATATTAATCTTAAATTACAGTATATCTTTCGTTAGACAAAGAAACATTTTTCTTGTTCAAGATTTTAATTGTTGAAAGATCGAAATCTCACCATCATTCATTAGAACAAAAACTTATGACAATCTATTTCAATCAGTTATTGTCTTTTAAGAAATAGAGATTTCTTTATTAATTTTAAATTCGAATTTCACATGCATTAATATTTTTTCCTCATAATTGAAAAATTATTATGCTGAATAAAGTTCCTAAATGAGCTTTGCTAGCAACATTTAAAGCTTGATCAAAATATCTCGCTCATAAAGTTCCTTCCACAGTATTTTAATTAAATGATTAACGCTATGATTTAAAGTTATATTAAAATATTAGAATTTATTCTCTTAATAATATCAATTTCATATTTTTTAAATTAATTAATCATTTTAAAACAGAAGGAAATTTAGAGTGATATCATTCTTTTTGTTTTTTGCCAAAACATAGTAATAATAAAAAATTATTAACAAAAATTTCTTAATGCGTGAATAATTAAATTTACAGTAATGCCATTGTAATTCTCTAACTCTAAAGATTATTCGTTGACGACACTTGAGGCTTTCGCGGTGTACATGAATATTAGGGTAGGCTTCCAGATTTGAACCACATAAATTCTTTATTTAATTACTGGATATTTATTACTGAAATTAAGGATGTTTTGTATGTACAATTCCAGCAAAAAGTAGCTGAAATATTGACGAATATATACACTCTTGGTGTATTTTGAGTAAGAAATTGCGTGAAATAATACAATTTGATCTTAACTACAGTGCAGAGATGTATTTTTTAATATTTATTGCGTTTTTACTGAAATATTCCGAATTTTGTTAATCGAAATGATTAACTTTTGGCAGAGAATTTCGCCTTGTGACAGATACATGGCTAACTTCATCGAATTATATTTAATATCTTTTTAACCAGTTAGTACTTGTATAATATTATTTGATTAAATATTTCCTCTGTATCTAAACTTTTGTAAATTTTAAACAAATTCTGAATATTATTTCCATGTGTTTGAATCGACGTGATTATACGTTTCTCACAAGAACACATGTTAATTCGGTAATTAAAATTCTTATAACTAGTGAACGCTTTAGTGAATCGATTTAAAAATTGTACAGAAGATTCGCAACATATGTAAGGACATTCTGTACAATTTTCATAAAATTCTCAATATTTTGAAAATAGATACAAAACATCCTTAAATAATAAATAATCAATTTTATTATTGGACTGAAATTCTTTGTATGATCTTTTATTTTATTATCGGAATCAAATAAAACGGCTGAAACTCGAAAGACAGTCGTAGTTTTGATATCACCCGCGTGCATTCTATCGCGGACGACGCCTCCGTCTCCGCTTGTCATCCGTCTTCGACGACTCGTGATGCTTCCGCAAGCGTCACCGGATCTAACTAACGCTCGTACTCCGAAGTCGAGCACGCGAGCGGCGCGAGCGGCCTGCAACGGAGCTTAAAATCCATTGTAACGTATATCTACGGTGCGTGCGAGGATGCAACGTGCGAGCTGCACGCACGGCACCTCGAGGTGCCGAGGGATACGACACGCGGGGCGTACGACTCGCGCAAAAGGCACGACTCGGCGCCGATATATCCGAGAGACGGCCCGGGTTCGCCGACAGAGCTCAACCAAGTTGCCCAAGTCGGGGGCACACAACCTCCGTCGTCCCTCCCCCTCTCCGCGTGTGCGGGGGTACCGCACACGCATCACGCCACCCAACACGCCATGCTATGCCCGCGATCAGCTGGAAACCCGGAAGGTTTCTTGGCACTCCTGACCTAGTGAACAAGACACCTTTGCATGTGCTCGCTCGTTTAGCTTCGGGCCCCTTCCTTCTCCCGCCCCCCTTCCCGCCCCCGCTCGCCCGATGCTATCTGAAACTTTGGTTGTAAGCGCCTCAAAAAGCTGACCGATAATGTTGATGATTCTGGCTGGCTCGAATAATGTAAAAGTGAACCTATGAGAGTTTGATAAAGCGATGAAGTGTGATGTATGAAGGTCTTATCGTGGCAGTTTTGGTTAATGATGCGAAAAATGATGGAAAAAGTTTTCTTGGACGCAGGGGTAGGAGGGAAATTAATTCAATCGTATAAAGCGTCCCCGAGATCAAAATCGGTCTTTTATCTGTCATTTCTTTTCGTCTCGAATAACCTGGAAATACGCGACCTCGCGACGATCGTGATTGCTTATGCATCTCCAGGGATCTCCAGATTCGTCGGCTCGATAGAGGCTCATCGATTTGTCCATTAGTAGCCGCGCTATCGTTCTTTTACGATTCTAACTTATCGCGCGTCCAGGATGTAATGTTGCGATATCCTTTGATAACGCAAAAGCGACACGTTTCTTTGCACCGACTGACCGACTGAACAAGATATCGCGTGTTGCGTCTTTACGTGCTCGCATACGTTCACTTTTCGCGTTCATACATGTATATATATGTATGGTAAGCCGATGGTAAGCCCGAAGAATGCCACGAGCATGAATCTCGGAGATGAATCGCAATCGTCGTGATGCTTCAGTTTACGTTGATTGCTGATTCGAGGATTAACGCGACGTGGAACCGGGTTTGATTCATGAACATCATTCTTAAGTACGACGTAGAAAAAATGCGCGTTAAATATCGCAACATTTTTCCGATAATACTGAGTTGATATGATTATTTCGATTTAATTTGTATTAATATATTATAAATTAAAAAATTATTTTTCTTTTTCGTTTTTTGGAAACGTAAAAATATGACTTAAAAATAAAATTTCTAAATTACTGAGTCAAAACTATATGCTATATGTATAATTGTATAATTATTTCAAAAGATAACATAATGTTATGTAATATTATAATATATTTTTTAAATAATTATTTAGTTTAATACAAATAGTTTCTAAATAATTATTTAATCTAATACAAATATCTGTTTTCATTTTGCTAAAATGGGAAGGACATTAAAATATCGGTTGTAATATATTTCGTTAATTAATTCTTTGTTTCATGGAGAAAAATGTTTCTTGCTAATAAAATTCGATCTAGTCGTAAAAAACAATACTGAATCGTAACAACAAGTTTTATTAAATAAAATTGAATTATCTCTCTATATATCTAAATATAGGCCAAGCGTATCTACATTCATACACACATAACTTACGGTTTTCGCGCTGCCTACAATGGTTCGGTTAATTACCGGTTGATGTAACCGAACTTTTTAATAACTGGGGACGAGTTATGCCGCATTTCATAATAGCAATGTCTAGTGAAAGCGCATTGTATTGCGCGTAATATCCGAGACACTGAAACGCTCGGAAAAATGTACGCGTGTATTGTAGCTACCGGTATATATGCGTATGAGAAAAAAATTATAATTCATGACGATGCGTATGAAATTATTACTGTACTGACAGCCGGTTTTCTTTTCGTTGCCATTATAAGTACAGAATAGCAATCTCGCTATTGTTATTACGCATTGCCTGCAATTTTATATCTTCTTGTATAGAAACTTGTACATGAAGAAAATATGCCAAGAATAGAAGCGAAAAAAAATGCAATGTCTTTTAGATTATCTTTTAATAACTTGAATATAATAATGTAAGTTTTTTTCCCTACCTAAGATTTTTTAATTAGATTTTACTTAACAATACTGTCAAGAAAATAAATGTAGCTAAAGGCAATCTGGGAAGGAGGAGGGTTGAATCATGATTCTTTAACGTTGCATTATTCATGCCTCGGGAGGTATGACGGTAAATGACTGCAACATCTTTTTTGTCTGAATGGTGAATGCTACTTAAGGACATGATTTCTCGCTTGGTTTCGACTCGACGTCGTGGAACTGATTTGACAAAAATTCCGCGAACGTTTATCGATGCGCGTGCGACGTCTGGCCCAATTACGTCGAGTTGAGGCCGACACAGAGAGCGAGGATCCGATCTCGAGAAGATCGCGCACGAACAAAACCGCGCGCGTCCGTGACCTCTGATCGTGGAACTAATTCAAAGTACGCGTATCATGACGGCATCACGGCGCATTAAATGCGCCGTGTGAAGTCACCGGTTGATCGATGGCGTTATTAGTCAGTGGGACCGTCGGGCGTCACAAAAGGGGCCCTCCCTTTAAATAATCGGACGGGGCTCTCTTGACGAGCGATTAAAAAGTTCCGTCCCGCCGGACATCCCGAGATTGATGTCGGCACGTTGCGCGAAGAATCAAGAATATTGTCTTTTTCCCCCCTCTAGAAAAACCGTAACGTCTTCGACGGAGGAGACGCGGCGCGCGTCTTCGATTATGATGGAATATTAATCCAGGAATCTTTCTCGATGAATTTTTAGAGTTGTTTCTCGGAGATGTCGATTAATAATAACATTAGGTGTTGCGGAAATTCAAAAAAATTAAATATCTAAAATTGCATTTGAATATTATCTCTCGAATTAATAGAATAAATTTGAAATTTTTCTCATGCATCGGTATAAAATAATTGCTAACTGAATATTATTTATGCGTTACTTGTTATCTCGGTATCTACAAGACGCGAAAGCAAAATGAATTATCTCGACTTTACTGTTATCTTAGTGTTGTAGCATTATAGCGCAGCGGGCGAATGTCGTTCCAATTATTCCTACATCGTCCGGAATCGCGTTCTCGAATACAATATTGCGGGGAATGGCGCGCACACGAGAGACACACGAAATTATTCGCCGATGTTAGATCTTGATCGTGGAATTTTGAGTTGGACAATTTGAAATTATTAGCATATCGTACGAGTACAACTGCTGAATATGGTATGCGTAGATTGAAGACGGCGTAGAATTCTTACTTGATCAATCTGATATATTTTATTAATATATAAACGTATAAAATTTGAAAATTATTCAAGTGTTTCAATTTATTTAATTTGTCCAGCTTATTAATTGAAAATAAATTGGTCAAATATTTATCGAGTCGGAATCTTTTCGAGGTTTTAAAAAGCGTTATATTTTATTTTTAATCTGAAATTTCTAGTATGCTGTAATTTCTCAAACTTTTGGAAACTAATATACTCTTTATATTCTAATTAGATTTTATTATTTATTTTTCGAGAGATTTTTTCGTCTAAAATTTTTAAATATAAGATATGCATTATTGTCTTGATATTTTTGGCTGGAAAAAATACAATCGATTTTTGAGAGAAAATAAATTTGAATTGATCTAGAAATAACTTCTTCTCAAGTTATTTATTAAAAGTGCTTTATATAATACTTTATATCGTGTTCTATTTTTTCCAACATTTATTTCCTTCCGTGAGACGGATTAGCGCACTCCCTCGATGCGATCGCGTGGATAATCTTATCGGTTCTCACGGACGCGATATTGATACAATTATCGTCGATTGGAATTAAATGTAAGGAATAGGAAAGGCAAACATATATCGTGTTTAGTCTCGGCGATTCTGCGGAACGAGCGAGGACAGGGCGCTCGAAAGGGAGAGAGAGAGAGCAGGACACGACGTCGGCAGGGAAGTTTGAGGGGCGACAGAGTGTAGCAGGGGGCACAAGTGGCACAACATGGTGGTGAAACGGGGGAGGCGAATGACTGGTGTCGGTTACACGGACTGGCACTGCAGCTCTCCGTACTTCCTAGCTTGAATTCACCCCATGCGGTTACCTGCCTGCGGACGCAGGACCCCCCTCTTGCCCCCCTTATCGACTTACGCCGCAAAACAGCGTATTTATATTTCTATACGTTCGTCGTTTGACGACCGTCGTTACAGACGCCGCTAATTACCGGCTTAATTGGAGAGAATCCACTGTTATTCTTCTGCAACTGGTCACGCGTCGAAGTTTAATTTTCGTCGGTCGTGTCACGTGGTCGGTTTATGTAATCGTTATGTCGTGCACGTTATTATTATGCGGATGATTATGCAGATTTGCATTTGTACTTAGAACTGCAGATGATGCACTTCGATTTGTCTTAGACGGTTTTCGTTTGAATATACTCGATCTAAGAAAGCTCAACCACCGTTCGAGGAGCAACCCTATAAATGACAAAGCGTCTTAAGCAGGCAGACAGTTGTGTCAAGTGAATAAAGACGAGGTGAAAATAATCTCGGTTAGTTAGAAGCCTTCAAAATGATGTTGAAGTAAATAACGAAGATTACGTCTATCGCGTTTTTGTCTGCTTCTCTCGTGAATTGATAGACAATTTTTATCATACAATTAGGCACAAGGGTACATTTAAGTTTTCTATCCGGAGACTTGGAGACTTCAAGTATTAGTAACGCAATTTGTCGGTTTGTATATGTTTCATATTTTACATCATTTGCATTTTCGAACGTATTATCGATAGATATTAATAGCCGATTTCGTATTCGTCTCGCAAACTTTACATATGTCTTTTCCGTCACGGGCCAACGAAGATTACGCATTCCTGTTCGGTTCCTGGCGCCGCGCAAGAGCAAAGGTACCGGGGGTAATTTCAGCGATAGTGTCTGTTAGAACAAAGGCCTGGGAATTAATTAGTAGGCGCGTATATGGTCGAGCCCCCTAGAGGGCGCAGCATATGGCGCGATCACATCATCGCATCAGCGGCCGCACCACCTGGCCCTCCCTTTTACCTATCTACCTACCTCCGCCTCTGTCTTTCGCCTGTATCTGCGTAGGGTCGAAACGCGTCTAGATGGACAAACCAACGGTCAGACAAAAAGACTACAGGCGAATCGACAGGGGTTGCCCCCGTCCATCGCCCCTCCGGTCCGCCTTTCCATCGTTCACGAGCCGTGGAAAAACGTATTAGTCGCATAGCAGGATAAATTCCTGGATTTTTTCGATCGCCCGTAATTACGCTTGTCTGCCTATATTTCGCTAGCAATCGAATCCCCCGTTTTTCCCGCGTATTAATTTCTATTTTCAAAAATGTTGCAATAGTAACAAAATTCTACGTACATTTTAATCTTTATTTATATAGTGATATAAAATTTAGACTTAATAGTAAATTGTGCGAAAATGGATATTTCGTAATTAAAATTTATAACAAATAACAAATAATGTTATAATAATTTACACGGATTTATTATTTTATCTATCAATGCTAAAAGTATAGTATATGGAAACGATATTTGTTTTTCGTTAAAAAATAATTCAGTTATCATTATAGAAGAATATCACACAGAATTAAAAAACCGAAAAAATACGTAAATTAATACAAATAAAATTTATGATAAAATATTTTATAATATGTTAATTTGATAAACACGTGTATGAGATTTGAAAAGTTATATTTTTTTAGTGACTATATTAATGCAGAATATAGAGTTTATGTAAAGAAAGTATAACGAAAGAAATAATTCATATGTCGAGAGAATTACACGTGGATTACGTTTCCATGTACATAAATGTGAAAGTGTGAGCTGACAGAGTTCTTGATACGAGAACTTTTAATTACTCCTTCTGATGTTCTTTCTCGTTGATCAAGTCGCATGTGGCAGGTGCGATCGTACCGATTTTAAACTATTCGTCTATACCTAGTTAAAACTGACGTTACTAATCAGTCTTGGTGAATATATTAGTATAATCCACCCTACGTTGTTTCATACCTTAACCAGATGCTATAATTACATGAATATTTTAATGCATGCACTTACATTTTAATTAACATCTGTCAAGTTTTCTGATTGTTTCTATTTATATTTTATTTATATTTATATTTTGCTATATTTATATTTTAAATATCTGTTGCAATTTTTAACAAAAGAATTTTTTTAAAACATACATAAAAATATCGTGCATCATAGAATTTTAAATTCAATCGGTTTGGTTCGGAAAGTATTATTATCTTGACATTTCATTTGAGAAAAAGAATCGATTTCGAATTGATAAAAAATCTATCATTAAAGTTAAATTTGGTGGCATTGTTTCAATAAATACATTAATACTTTGTAGATTATTTAAAGATAAAAGAAAATAGAGTTAAAAAAACATGTAAAAAAATCGAAACACTTTTAGAACGATCAAAATTCTCGTTCGAAGCGTCATATTTTCCCCCATTAAACGTGTTAAATCTCTCGGATTACTCCGACTAGATGGACCTTGAGCTTCTAACGATGCGCGAGGATACATCAGCGAGTCGAGAAAGCGCGTTAGTATCGATTACCATCTCCCGGCATGATGTCGCGGCAAATTACCGGATATAAAGCTAAAGTATGATGATTGTTGATACGGGCAAAACGCAACGCGAGCTCGCTAATATTCCCCGACGCCTTTCACCTTGCCTCGCCGGATTCGCTCTTCGCGGCAATGGGGCTCGTCGTCGAAACGATCCACGACAAGAAAACCCGCGACGAATACCGCAGTAAATCCGTAAACGTGGCTCGGTGTCAGCGACAAAAAAAAACTCGTGCTCGCATCTTGTCATTGTCCCCTCCAAGAGGCAGACATATTACTCCGCGACTTACTGGCGCTTCGGAGTTAGGTTTCTTACGAGTGTGGCACTACAGGTGGTTTTACATGTTATATTGCTTGACAAGATACTGCTCGAATTAAATTATTTGTATTAAAGAAATTAAAGAATTTAAAAAATTTATATCGGAATATATGTATATATATATATATATATATATATATATATATATTTATTTATTT
The DNA here is from genome assembly GCF_003227725.1 of Camponotus floridanus. Taxonomy (NCBI): domain Eukaryota; kingdom Metazoa; phylum Arthropoda; class Insecta; order Hymenoptera; family Formicidae; genus Camponotus; species Camponotus floridanus. The sequence continues at coordinate 564,531 of NW_020229216.1, read as the reverse complement.
ATTTATTTAATCATGATAATTGAAAGGAATTATGAGATGAGCATTTTTTTCGAAAAAAATTAATAAATTAAAAAAAATTTTTAAATCGAGCCCAATGATTGAGATTCAATGTAACATACAAGAATTTTAATAGAATATTTTAATAAATTTTAATAAAAGTACGGCACATTACAAACACGATGATCCTATGCATTTTGACTCGAGTTTTTGTTGGATGCGAATTTTGTTCTAAATAAAGAAGTCTAGCTACCTGAATCGCAACCATCTCGATTTTAACGAATAAACCGGATTAGATTTTTTCAGTCGATCGAGCCGCGGTCCTGAATCGCGATTCGATTAATCGATTGACCGCCTTTTCGAAATTGAGAGAAATGAACGCGATGTGCAGCAAGATGTAACGCAAGGTTGAAGGCTCAGAGAAGAGTCGGGCCCTTTTGCGAACCCGACCTGATGAATTTACAAAGAATCTGCCTCTTGGAGCGCGAAGAAGGAAATAAAACGAGACGCGTGTCTCGAGTGTCAGACGTGACAAGTGTGACGCGACGTAGCGTTTGTGCATCTTTCCTGTCGAAAAAAAGAGAGAAAGAGAGAAAGAAAACCCATGCTTTCTCTCTCTCTTTCTCTTCATCGTGCATACTTGAGTTATTTGAGGATTTTGGGCGTCGAACCAAGAGCGTAATCCGGCAGCCGCGTAAAACGGTGGCTCATCTTTCAAGCCTCGATCACGAGCTTTAAGATAAAAACCAAACATGAAAATTCGTATCTTTTTTCTTGTTGCAATCGGACGCTAATGAACATTCCTGATAGCGCTTAAAAAATTAAAATATTCAAGAACGAGAGGAGAGACTCGAATTTTTCATTTGTGGCGCATATGTTTATTAATCACTCATTCTACTCGATATTTGTTTTTGAGGCAAAACGTTCGGAGGAAAATGTGCGATATTATTTTGAATGTAATATCTTTTATCGATATTAAGATATTATTGCTACATTTGGTGCGAAATTTATTTTAAGATATAGACTGAAGGCTCTTCTCACCGCTGGTCTTCATGGGTAATTTCCTTTCGTATTTTCTCATCGTTAATCGAGTCGCGAGACATTACGGATAGATTGTAACAACATGGGATTGCAAATGGCATACACGTACAATATACGTGCATACTGCGCGGCTTCGAGCTCCGAGCAATTTGGGAAAGCGCAATGTGTATAATTTAATTCCGTGCAAACCATAGCCTTGTTATGTACATTATGTCGTACCACGTACGCGCGTATACATGCTGATGAGTCAGAGTGAATCATATTGGCGATCAATTTTATAGCCGTACACTCGTTGCACATACATATGTATATACAGAGCGTACATAAAACGCGAGACATTATTGCATTTAAGATACACCTCGATCAGCTAAATAATCTGTGTACTTAATTAGGTATTTATCGTAAATACGTATCTGGAAAATCTCCAAGAAACTGAGAATAACCGATAAATTCAATATTTTTATGCATAATTTGTTTCCTTTTATATTTAAATAGATATTCCATCTCTTGCAAAGCAATAAAAGTTTAATAAAAATTTCTAAGTAACTTTGCAATAATGTTCCCTATTTTTTAGTATTTGTTACTTCAAATTATAAGGAATATTAAAGAATAGAAAGCGTTATTTATGATTTAGAATAATTTAGTTATTGTATTATTTAGAAATTTTTATTTAACTTTGATTTTTGACATCTATTGATCCTTCAGAATGATGTGTTCTTCGAACTCTGTCCCTTAATCGTGCAGCTTGCTCGGTATCATCTTTCACCCAAAATCACACGGGAGATATTAAAACGGGTTACAATAATATTTTGCCCTTTCCCTTCTCCGCCTGCCGGCATCACTTTTCGAGAGTTAATGTCGACGATATTTCACGCGCGGGATCCCCGCAATAGGCGTGTAAAATGATTTGCTGTAAATCTATCGTCTACCCGAACGAGCCACCTCCGCGAGACGCGCACCTGGCGCTATCTCACAGTATCTTCCACTTTTGTACATCTAAGGGAAAGGGGAGAGGGATGAAATTATATTCTCTCCTTTATATTTGAAAGGGCACAGCTGTGTGAACACCGTGTTTCTTCACGTCTGCTTTCCGCTCTAGCGTGCCAAAAATGTGTACGACTTCTAACTTTGTCCGTCGAATAGAGAGAGAGAGAGAGAAAACAACGTGAAAATGGATGACAAAAGACAGAAAGAGAGAGAGGGAGGAGTGAGAGATTTTTCGTTACTGAAACTTAATGCGAGAAACGGAAAGAATGGAAATTGCGAAATAGAGAACTAGAGCGGGCACGCCCATTTATGCGTGATTGTTCTGTGAATGACGGATTTACTCACGGCATTATGGGATAATTTCACTGGATAACGAGTTTACGTCAGAGAGAAGTCCTTGCCAGAAGCTATAGCAATGCTGAAATGCGCAATCTACTACTTTATTATTGCGCGCAAAAATTACACTCGTATCGATTATTTCAAAAAATGTCTCCACAAATTTCGAAATAGAAATATCACATTTTTTTGTAACTGTAGAAATTTAATATCAAATTTCTATTTTTATAAATATTTATCGCAGATTATTATCAATTTTCAAAATGATTATGGCTCAGAGAAAGAATAAAATTACCTATAAATTAGATAAATGTGGCGTTAATTAATTTATATTTAATAATTCTCGACAAAGTATATAAATATGTCTTATTTACTGACACGGTTATTTTATAGCTCATTATTTATTATTAGCCTCTTCGATCATAGATACAAAAATCAAGATATATATACTCAGCAATCGCGAACATCTTTTTATTAAATAGTTTCCGAGAATCAGCTTTCCTGTTTACAGTGTCCAGCCACGATCGTCATCGCGATCGCAATAAAGCGATTATTCGCGTCACCGACGCGGCCGCAGGTAGATGAACCGTTCGGCGATCGCTACAGGTCGTTTCACGGTGATTTCCGAGCATAAGCCGGTCGAGAGAGGACCATTGGCGGGCTGAAAGGCGATCACCGTCATCGGTGCCCCGCTGAGAGCAGCGGACCCCCTCGCGTTACCTAGAGGCCTTCATTAAACTGACACTGATGGCGAATCGGTGGTACGAAACACGTAATCCCTGGCCGCTGAATCTCTCTCTCCCATTTGGCAGATCGAGGGCCCCGGTCTCTTTCGCATTTCTCTTCATCCCGATTCCTCGCTTCGCGCGACGGCGCTTCGCCGTCGTTTTCACTCGAGGCGCAACCTTTAATAAAAGGGTTCTTACGAGCGTAGTCCTTCTCTCTCTCTCTTTCCTCCTCCTTACCTCTTCGGAATCATCTGACTCTTCTACCGCCTCGAAGAAGCGCTTCTTCGTCAACATCCGCTCGTTTTCTCGGCGCCACGAAGGAAATTGACCAACAGTGTCTCGCTCCTCGTTGAAAATCTAATGACGGAAATAATGGATAAATGGATGGACGGACGGACGATTAAACGGTTGGATGGGTGGGCGGTTATATGCGGGTCAATCGCCGAGTGTGTATTTTTCGTGAATCGTATGCGTGTATATGTGTGAATGATTGTTCGAAAGCAATCACGCATTCTCACGCAATCTCACATTCGCCTAATATGAGCGTAGATATCACCTGACCTGGCTCGATAGTCGATATTAATTCGTAACGAAGAATAAGCGACGCGATGCCAGCTGCGTGGATTGGTAAAAGTCGGCGGCCGCGTGATTCGTTAGTCATTCAACAGCAATGATGATGATGATGATGATGAAACTTCTACTTAACGCAATTCTTTATGGGATCTAGAGTTGTCTCGGATCTTGACGACGGCCTTTGATATTCGCCGGCGTATTGAAATAGAACTTGTGGCAGCTGGTCATCGTAAAACGATCGCGTTGACTTGCAATAAAAGCTTAAATTTTAGAAAAGCATTATATTTTCAATATAAAACATAGAAAAAAAATAGAATCTTCTCTCGAAATTAATATTGCATAAAAATACATTCTACTGCTATAATCATTACTATTCTAGCGTACTTTAATTGTCGTAAATGATATATAAAAATAGCAAGAAAATATTATTCCGACTGCCCAGTTTCACGACACGAATATGCATCGGCATGCATAAAATTTGCTAAATTTAAGGTCTGAAATCTGGAAAAACGTCAGAGAATGAAATGAAAAACGGTGGAAAATGAAAAATTTAAATATTCTCTTTCAGACAAATATATATCCACACATATATATACATGGAAATTAGAGGAGGAGGAAAGAAAGTAAAAGAGTGAGAAAAACGTGTAACGTTAATTTGATTAATTTATTATTATTACAGAGAGAGAGTTCTGTACATTCATAAAATAAAAATAAAATTTATACAAAAAATCACGATATCCGAAAAAAAATTTGGAATGCATTTATTTGATATAAAATTTGTATTAATATTCTTAAAATGATATTATATATTGATATATTTATTTTTTATATTTATCGTATTCTGTTCTTGAATTACAATATATATTTTATATCTTATATATTCTCTATTATCATATTAATTATATTCTTAAATTTTTATTAAAATTTGATTATTTTAAATTTCGACTTTATAGTTCTAGTATGCATAATTTATTATTTTAGTGAGGTTTTTAACCACGTGAATTTTGAGACAGTCATAAAACTGAAAAGAGTTAAAATAATTTTATACGACGCTAAAACTTTATCAGTCGACCTCGAAAGGCATTTTTTATGGAAATATCATCGATGCTCGATCATGATAAGTTGCTCTATGCCAGTCCGATAAGACAAAGTCGAAAGACTTAAGAAAAAAGAAAGAAGGGAGAAATGCTTCGATAAAGATAAGGGAGGAACGCGTGAATATATGTTGATTATGTATTTATACAGCGTTGGTTTAGTATTTTTTTATGTCTGAGAAGGGGAGAAATAATACTAACAATAAAAGAATATGAATATTACATTGTTTTTTAACTCGTAAATGTTCAATTAATAAATTTTGAAATATTGCCAGTTGAAAGATTTCATAGAGAAAAATGTAGTGATATATTTCATCAAAATTAATCACGTTATATTTCATTCATACTAAATCTACAAATTCATAATCATTTATATACTTGCCTTACGCTTTTACATGTAACAATTACACTTGAATAATCGGGTCGAGAAACAAAGAAAATAATAAATTATTATATATGTAATATTTTCGAAAAATTTGTTAAGAAAAGTAATTTTCACGATTCTTACAAAAACACCGAATTTTCGATCGAAACAACATTAAGGGTGATTCGAACTTGATCGGTAGGTCTGACAGGAAAAAAGGCAAAGGGAGGAGACATGGCGACGAAGGAGAACGGGCGAAGGGTGGATCAATGGTAGATATAAAAAAGGGTCGAGAAACTCATGGTTTGCGTATATGCTAATATCGGCTGCTCTGATTGGGGACGATAAACAAAGCAATTATAGCGAAAAAGGGCGGGATCTCGTAGGTGCGGCGACCGGTGGTGCCTGCTCCCGCGACAAGGACAAAGTATCCCGAATAAAAACATTTTGAATTAATTGGGCCAAATGACTTCTCTGGCTAATAATGGCAGTGATAACCAACCGTCATGGCGGATAGCGCGGACCCGCTGAGAGAGTGATGTACGACTTAATGTGTTAGTACGTAAAATGGGTGTTTGCCTCGCAAGTTGACCGCGCATTGTACACGACAAAGCGGAGAAAAGGCAGCCACGCGATATACGAAGAATTAAATCCTTGTGCGCTGGATATAATTTAAAACGCTTAGAATAGAATTCAATTTTTATTTGTATATAAGAATATTTAACGTCTGACGTCTAATGTCTTCTTCGCTCAATTATATTAAAAAATTGAAAATTTTAACAAGTTGACAGTAAAAATATAAGTAAATATATGTTTTACTTAACACATGTATTAATGTTATATAATTAGAGCGAAAAATTCGGGATGCACTTGTGGTACAAAATTTGCATGGAATTAATAATCCTCAAAATGATATATTGCTCTCTGCAATTATTTTGATATATAACTCTCCAAGAGCTATAATTATCTTATATTAAAAAGATGATTCGTATCTAATATTTTTTTCCGAATTATATTTTTACGCTATAGAGAATTCTCTCGAGATAAAATTTGATATAAAAAATGAATGGTAATAATTGCTGTGTAACATTATATAATAGATTATCAGAATTTACGATGAAGAGGAAATTCAATTACAGTATATAAAAATCAATTAAATGCAGACTAAATCGCTGATTAAAAAATTAATGTGTAAAAAAAAATACAAGAGAAAATACATAGATATATATATAAAATTAATAGGGCAGTTGTGCGTTCCTGCGATGTTTTAACGACGCGATATTACATAGTTTCATCTTAAACCCGCTCTACGATCTATAATATAGGCCGTTGCCGTTTGCACTATGTCTTCTAATCTGATATAATCTTTTTGCAAACATTCTGATATCATCGAATTCTACATAATTCAGGGTGCTCTGTTTTTCGCAAATCATGTTGTTTCATCATATCTGCGTGGCCGGTGCACTTTTTGCGCCTTCCACTTCCATGCATCGTAATTATATCCTTTAATTAATTGAAGACGGCCCTCTTTTTATATGTTAATAATTTATCGTCTCGTCAGATAATACTGCTCACAATTAACGTAGTGTGCATCATATTTTATTTAAACATAATTAACAGATGTTTAAATCGTATAAAAAGAGAAAACTCGAATTTAACTTCCGACAGTTTCCTAACCGATAATTATAGATTTCATATGTTGATATACATATGTAAGATATAAGGTGCAATTATATATATATCGAAGGTTTTTTCACAGAGGAGCATAAACTCAAAATGAAAACTTTATAAAAATAAGAAGAAAAAAACATTTTCATAAAAGAAAAAGATTTTTATTTTCTATTTTTATCGTTTTTTTTTTTTCAAGAAATTTATTTAGTTTTATTTTTTTTTTTCATTTTCTTTTCATCTTTTGTTCTTCCTTCATCAGAGATTTTTCAGCGATAACTTCTTAAGGAAGCATTTACGATCCATGAAAATTGCATTTCTGTGGAGAAAATTTTTAAATGTTTTTTTCTTCTTAGTTTTATAAAGTTTTTATTATGAGTTTATGTATGTATATATATATATATATATATATATATATATATATATATATATAAGACCTAATAAATAGGGTGTAATTCAGTAGCATTCTGGTCTCAAAAAAAGCGTTATTTGAAGGACTAAATTAGAGGGCGATAAATTCGACGAGGGGCAGAGGGACGGCTAGATTTTATCGGAACTGTTTCATCGAACCCGCGACTCGCGCGGAAACAAGGTCCGCGGTGGCGGCGGCAACGGCACGCCAATCAGCATTAGCAGAAATGTATTCATGCCACGAAATCATTTAATGCCCTTAATGAAATGCGCTGATAATTACGGAGTGCGCCGGGAGTCATTCATATTGCATGAGAGCTCCGGAGAAGGCTGCGGCCACCGCGAGGTGATGCATTCGTTCGCGCGTTCTGTCGTTACATCGAAACACATGTTGCAAATTTCTAATGACGCCGACGGAGAGAGATGTCACGAATTACTCTTCGCTGCGTCTGATCGAAACCTTGACGATTAGGCGAGAGGAGAAGGGCCTTTTGATTACGCGCCGGGAAGACATACGTGTTTAAGCTGCGCGAGATCTCGACAGCTGGTCCGGTTAGTATCGCATGCGACTAAACTGCATTAAACGCGCATTAAACACAGGCGGTAATGATATATCGTTATCGATCGATAAGAGATAGACGTCTCGTTGTACAGCTCGTGTTCTAGAGGAAGTCATCTCGCATCCTCGACGAGCGTTTTTAATTACTTTATTTGTTTATTTAAGCTTGCGTTAATTATTACTTATTTAAGCTTGCTTTAATGATTAATTAACTTGCTTAAATATCGATTTATTTAATTAATATGCAATAATCTTGTTCCAGTAACAGATATCTCTAATGCAATCTAAATGAGATCCAAGTAAACATTAACCAGTGACGTCTAATAAACTTTAACGTGACTTTGAGGGATTACGCGACATGAACATCTTAAGTCGGTAGCCAGTCAAAGGGTTAAAGACTGTCATTAATATCAATCGGGGCTTTCTCGATTGATCCCGAGCTAAGCCGCGAATGTGTGCGATAGGTATCTCGCCTCGACGATCCAGGGGAACGATTTATAGATCTCACCGTCGCGGCACGTCTAACGGTGGAACCGCCGGTTAAAAATGGTTTCGACCCCTGTCATTGGGACTATATTTCTTGGGAATTCCCCTTTCCATATTCGACCGACACGTGGCACCGCGTGGCTCAGCTGACTTCATCGCAGTCCCGTAATTTACCGCTTGCTGGAAACTTATAAGACCCATACACCCAAAGTCTAGCTTGTCGGAACTAGTCTATTCGTTCACAAAGAGAAAGAAAGAGAGAGAGAAGGAGAGTTGCCTCAGGATTTTACTAGTGAAAGGATTTATATAGCTCAGTTAAGCAAAGAAGAAATATATAAAATTGAAATAAATAAATAAATATTTCAGCTTCGATTAAATCGCTGGTTTAATTTGACTTTATATATAATCAAGTCTTCACTATTATTCTAATATTGTATTTTAACCAAATTGTTCGGTAACGCTTTTGAATGAAGAAAATGTTAACGAATATTTATTAAATTGAACGAGTATTTATTATAAATTTAATTTAACAAAAAATTTTATATGAATAATTATTAACGCAATTAGAGAGAGAAAGAATGATGTTGACGTAAGAAATATTTGCAACCAAGGACCTCGAATAACGCATCGCGAATTTATCGGACCAATTGTAATTACATCTAAGAAACATAGACTGATATGTTTATTTGCTGACGCAGATCGATTTTCAGGACGAAACCCATTCCAGAAGTTTACGATTAGAGAGCAATTGACTGGTAGAGTTAACCTGGGACGAGGGCCGGGGGTGAACTTTCTCGGTGGCAGACTTTATCGATCTCCCGTGGCCTCAAACGACCACCCTGGTACCTTCTTCTTCCTTCTACGCCGACGATAAACCTAGTGGCGTGTTCGCTGTATTTTCCTTCTTACCTTCGATTCTTCTTAAATGTACGATCGGAATCTTCTTCGGTTCTTTTTCGCCATTTTTTCGATTCGTTATTTATCAAAGATAAATACTAATGTTAAACACATACATTTGTTAAAACATTTACTTCACGTATTTTTTGAAGCTCACAGTTTTTTAAATTTTAATCTAATATAAAATTTTTATTTTTTTAATATAAAATTATTAATAAATCACATAGAAAATATCACGTAGAAAAATATCACGTAGAAAAATATAAAAATAGAAACAGATGAGATAAATGAGTAAATTTTCAAAATTTTTATTTCTTTTTAATATTATACAAGATTAATTTTATGATCTTTTCACTAGTCTCACGAATTTATGAATAAAATATATAGGATATATAAATAATTTCCTATGTAATCTTCCGCATTCTTCTTAAATCGACAATGTCGCAGTAATGTCGTAAGGCATTATTCATTCTATTACGCGACGAAAGCCCACATACGCATTTGTCAGACACCCGCTATTATATTCGTCTAGGCATACAATAATACCTCGAAATTATATGACATGCTTATTTGATATAAATGGCACGACCGAGATTCCATGAAAAAGCTTGCGGAGGCTTTCTCCGACTTTTACAGCGACGCGCATAAATGAGCAATTAATCGAACGGTGCTCCAAAGAGGCTGGTACAGTTTGAAATGTTTCCAGGAACCGCAATAACTGATTAAATAGGTATGATTAAAATGAAAATACATAACTCAATTTTAACTGCGTTCTGCGGAATTATATATTCGCGGTTATATTATATATTTGTTATATTCTTCTTATAATCAATAAAATCATAGTCAAAGTAATTGTGTCCTAGATATTAAAATACATATTTTCGATTCTAAATTTTTTATCGATTTGAAAATTGAGCTTATACATTCTTTACATAAAATTTTATATAATTGTAAATTTTAAAGATTTATTATAATTTTAAATTTTATTGATTTATCAATTTAGTCTCATTAAACGATAGCATAGTTATATGGATGACTCATTTCAATTTGATTAATAAGCTAACATCCCGAAATACTAAGTAATTCTTCAAAGAATGATTTAAATCACTTTTTAATTAATTAATTTATTAAATAAAAGTATTAATTTGTATACAAATAAAATAATTAGAAAGTGATTTAAATCATTTTTATTTAAGTAATTCTTCAAAAATTTAAATCATTCTTATTTAGGTAATTTTTCAAAAAGATGAAGATAATTTTTTAGTATATCGCTCTAACGACTTTGAAAAAAAAATTATTTTCATATACATCATAAAATATAAAAGACATATTGCGTAGTTATATGAATGACTCATTTCAATTTAATTAATAAGTTAACGTTCCGAAATACTAAGTAATTCTTCAAAGAATGATTTAAATCACTTTCGGTAATTTTTCAAAAAGATGAAAATAATTTTTTAATATCGTTCTAACGGCTTTAAAAAAAATTTATTTTTACATGCACCATAAAATATAAAAGACATATCGCTTCATATATGTACGACACACAGATGAGATACATAATTCTGCAACAGTAATAACTTAACGTTGTTACAAATCGATATGTACAACACACATCGGGAGCATGTTCCGTGTGCCTGCTGCTTTTGCGAAGGACGACCCTTGAGCCGCCCCCGTTGAGAACAGGTCATAAACGCGCGGCGATACTAAGATAAGTCGAAGAGAGCCGGGCCGAGCCGCTCGGAGAAGCGCCCAAGGAAAATCGATACATCGGGAGGAGGTACGATTACGCGAGTGACTCAGGCGGTTTCCGGTGGACGCCATGATGGATTTAAGTACTTCCGCTCGGAGGCGCGTGCGCCGCCCTGTCGTGTCCTGTGCAGAATTGTCGAGATTGCTCTCCCTTTCTCTCTCTCCCTCTTTCTCTCTATCTCCCTATCTCTCACTCCGCCGTCCCTACGCGCCCAGATCAGGCCCGATGTCGATGTAAGTGCGATATTAGAGAGTAAATGTACCTCGCCGAGGTGGGAAGATGGACGAGTGAGGTAAGGAGACGGGGCAGACGCAGGATGCGGTAAAGAGAGGTCATCTGCATAATGACGAGGCCGAGTTTGTAGATGCCGTCATTTATTCCGAAGCATCGTTATGCATCTATTTCGGGATCTACCGCGAATCTACGGAAAGTGATTTTCACCCGATGATCGCGCCCCGGGGCACTTTTGCCTCTTTGCATTTAAAGGCACTTAAATCAAAGTCCCTCAGAGATGATCCGTTCGATTTAAGTAAAATTGCAATGTCACTTTCTAAATATGTATAATATATCGCGAAGAACTTTAAAAATATAAGGCGATAACAAATTAATTATATAATAATTAAATTAGTGATTTAAACAAACATCTCCCTCAATTTTAATGAATATCGAGTTTTTATTTTTGATACCGTTTCATTAGCAAGATTCTGGTCACGCACTACAATTATTATTAAAGAGAATTCTAGAAAATTTTCTAAAAAATTAAAACAAGAAAAGTCGACGTATAACATTTCGTTTAAAATTCCCCTATCGAAATATCAGTTTTAACACACTGATGGACGATTATGCGAGCAAAAAGAAGCGAAGCCTCAAATTGTAAATCGATGCTCGTCTTAAATCCTGAAAAATGCGCCAGAATCGTCTCGAATTTCCGAATCTCGATAAGAGTACCACGAATTGCGAGAGATTTCGCGGATATATTCGTTCACAGTTAAGAGGAAAGGGGAAAGACAAAGTAGGACCAGTCGTTTTATTTCGCGAATACAACACCGATAATCCTTGGTACAAACAAGATATCCCGCGACATCATTAACTAAAGTCTCCGGAATACATTGTGTGGGAGTAAATCTCATCAGAAAACATTGAAGCTAATTTTAACACGCTTCGTTTAAAGTAGAAGAAACAAAATAAGGAATATTATGAGAAAGCGCTACGTTAATGATGGAGGATGCATGATTTAGAAAGAAATAACAGCGAAATAAATAACTTATCTATTCCAAAAATAGCAAAGGAGAAAATAATGTTTGTTAACATGTCGTTAATCGAGCGTTTGAAAAGCTCGATTTAATCATTAGGTAACATTTAAAGTTCAATTACGGCACCTGCGATATTAATCCGCAAGTGGCAGTTATCCGACCGCGATGTTCCGCGAGGAGTTTAGTTTTGTAACAGTTGAACGATACGACATAATTACAGCTTTGTAGAGAAAAGGAGCAAGTGCTTCTTTCCCGCTTCCTTCGTAATAACTGGCGACCGACGATGAATGCTATGACGATGTTGCCTGTGGCGCCTATGATGGTTTCAGGGTGGTCCGCGCGATATTATTTTACATCTCCTTTGATTGGGATTGTTTCGTGGCGTTAACGATGGCAGATCCCTTGTTTCGCTTGCAAGAATTGTATCCTGTCGTGCGATTTACATTACAAATTTATATCCGAATAAAATATAATTTTTCTAGAGAATAATTGGTCTTATTAATAGGAATTATCAATGTTCAATAATTTATTCAAAAAAGGAAAAAAACATCAATATTTTAGAATTGCATTAAAAAATAGCAGGGAATATTTTCCAAAAAATTTATTCTCTTATGTAGATATTTTATTTTCTATTTTTTTATTTTATTTTATTTATTTTTTTATTCTATTCTATTTTTTATTTTTTTTCTTTAAAAGAATAATTAATCGATTTTTAATCTGGTCTACTCCTTTAAAAATTTTAGAATCCTTTTAAAGAATTTGAAAAAACTATAAATTCCACACACACAGAGAGATGAAATACGTATTACAAAAGCGTAGTGCGACAGTTTGGTTCATTAATCTTACTGTTAAATAAAAGCGAGAGATACAATCGTTTTTAATGGCGAACAGCTCACCGGAACGAAATACGACGTACATCCTGACACGGCGAGATCGCCGGGGATCAAAATACTGGCTGGCTTCGCGGACAGCTAGATCTCGTTGGAATACATCACGCGGAATTTCCCCTGTCCCCCTGTAACAGGGAGAAGGACGTTAGACGGGGGAGATTCGCGATCGCGCCGGACATGGATGCCACCTACTACGGGGTGGTCCGGAGAGGAGCGCGCGATGTTACCTTACACCTTCCTCGGATATATATGCGCCGACCAATACGCATCAACTGCACGGCATGCCGTCGTAAATACCTACCCAAAGACATAGGGGCTTGTTATTATGATGCTAATGAGCGCGGTGGAATCCACGCTCGGCGCCGACGACGATGGAGAGATTCGCGCGAGCCACAGGATAGAGTATATTATATAGGCATCTAATGAATTTGGATATTTAGAATCTGTCAATTTATGATACAAGATATAACTGAATTAATGTAGGCAAAAAAATTGCAGGTATATTTAGTTTGCAATTGATTTTTCGTGGCAAAAAGATTTCACTAAAATTTATTATTATATATTATAATAAGAAATATTATTTTCCAATATTAAATATCTTGTTAACTAGATCTTAATTTTAGAAATATTATTAATTTTAAAAAGTCTATATATAATTAATTTTTAAAATCTATATTATTTTTAAAATGTATTTTCAAAATCTATTTATATATCAAAGATAGATTTTCTTGCTTTCTTGAATTATGATTTTCAAAATGCATTTTAAGGATTATCCAAATGATAATTTTATTATCGCGACGCGAAGTTACAAAAATTATTCTAGACTTAATTAATGCGCTTATATAAATAAAAATTGGGATATAACTGAAAAGACCTATATAATAATTTAATATTTGAACGTTAAATATGTGTGTGTTGATTATTCATTATTTTTTGAAACGTAGACAATACGTACGCGATATCAATCGCAATCAGTAATACAAGATAGAACATCTGTTACGCTTATTTTATGATTGCAAGTCAGTGCTGCATCTTCCTTCCTGAAGCGATAAGTGTAAATACTAGTTTAGCTACGAATTTAACATCTTAATTGGGGTAGTTCTCGGAATGTGCGAACATATAACACAACCGAATCGAGCACAATGGTAATTGCATGGAACGCGAGCCTCGCTTAATTATTACATTGTTCTACATTCGAGGCTCTCGCGTTGTTTTTAACCCGACCGTTATAAATAATAAGTTAACTTTCGATTAATTTTAGGCCGTACATCATATTTTAATTAATCTCAAATTATTCATCGAACGTATCAAAAATGCACAGGAGGATCGACGACACGTTCTCCTCTGTCGAGACCGGCAGGATCATATCCTTTATACCGGATTTCACACTTTTGAGAGGATTTACGAATTAACCGCCTCTTGCCTCGTTATTTACGGCGAAACTGAATATCGCGCGCATATTCGACATCGGATACCATAAGTGGATTAGTCGTGCCTCGTTCATACCGAGAGATTTCAAGCGAGAACAGCTCGCCGATCCCGTGAAATACAGCTTACGAACGGCAAATTAGCCTATTTTCTCGCACGCCTCTTACTCTCTCGCAAATCTTGATAAATGAAATGTTTACATTAAAGTAACGGGGAGATGCATGAGGCGTATGCAGCGCATTCCATAACGAATATCTCTTCGTATAGGTATCTATAGAATTATATTAGAAAGAGTAATTTTCTCCCTATCTCTCTCTCTTTCTCTTTTAATTGCACACATATAACAGAGGTATAATATAAACTGTACTGACACTGATCTCTAATTATTAGAACTCTACAATTATCGTTAAACCAAATAATATTTTTTTCTGGTTTACCGTCCATTTTTTACGAGTAAATAACAATGCCAAACGATTTCGATAAAAATAAGCCGATTAATCTCGCTCGCGAGTTGAATATCAGCTGTGAAATTATCGGAATCTTAAACGAGCCCCGTGCCAGGTTGACGGGAAGGAGAAAAGCAAACTTTTGCCGAGGTCGGGGCACGCCTTCCCCAAGCCGAGTTACAAGATCTCGTATCGTCGATATTCTCCGGGTGTACTCGGAGCACTTCGCTCATTAAAAACGCGGAGCATCTCTTGGCGGCGCGGCAGCTGCCGATTTACTCTCGCATCGGCTGCGGTCAGCTGTTGAATTCGGCGCAAACTCCGCGGTATTCGCATTACCCGTTATTAACCTCGTATAGATATACGCAACCGCGTCTCGGTAGTCAAAGGTAATTACAATCCGTCGCGATAATTATGGTTTTCAATAAGACAGCCGCACGCCTTAATCTGCATCGTAGAATCTGGGGCGGTGGTATTATTATTGCCGTATCGAATCTCTGGACGTTGCGATACCGGAGTCGTTGATGAAATTCATACGCTCGTGCTCTCCTTAACAAGACGATACGCCGATTAAATTCTTACGAAAGGTGACGGCGATAATGCGCTTTCGCTCCCGTTGTTGCACCGTTGCAGCTTATAATGAGCCTTGCTTGCCCTCTGCAACAAACGTCGAGACGGGCGATGTTGAAGGAAATCTAACAAGATAGATGGGCGCCGAGTAAAATGCATCAGAAATGCATTCTTTTTTAATTTTCAACATTATACTTGCATTATCGTTAAGCGATTCCTATCGCGGTTACATGCAAACATTTCCTGTTTACTTCAATATTGCACTTTATGTTGCCAACTTTGTGAAGTCCGGTGGAAAATTAATTCATTCCCGTATCGGATATGAGCATTTATTGGAACTGACATTAAAATATAGCACTTTAATTAACGATATTATCTGATGCATTTTAGAAAAAAGATATTAGAGACTGGCTCGTTATCTCATTAATATTAAAAGAACCATTTTCTATATAAATATACATATATTTGGAGAGATACGTGTAAGATAGAATTTTATCGTTTCTAAATTACTTTTTCAATACAGCTGATACCGCATAATTAGAATAATTTATTATTTAATATATATCTTTCGGGTCGTTATTTCTTGTATATTACATCTCGAATAATAAACGATTAGATCTTTTCGCTGCCATGGGTGACGCGATACGTCGTTCTGTCGCCATTACGAGATTACATCGACGAGCATTAGGAACCGGCGCGACAACGCGAAGGAAGGAAAAATTCTGGCTGGGAGAACCGCATTAATTAATGAAATTTTAAGTTTGAGTGATACCGCGGGTCTCCGGGCTTCCGCCTCTGCTGGCTAATTACGGCTCGATTTAGCCTCGCGATAAGACGCAACCCCTGGCCGCGCACGAATAACCACGGACGCGACCGTAAGCCTAAGGGCAACGCGAGGGATAACGATTACCCTGCGCGCGAATCTTGTTCTTTCGAGACTGCCATAATGTGCGAGTGCGCAAAGGCGAGCGTTATACTCGCCCTGCTAAGATTTTATTTTAACACTTTCATTTTTAGTCTTAATTTTTAAAATAATATTATTAGTATAGAAAATTTTATAATAATAAAATTAAAATAATATAATAAATAGTTTTAGACATTATTTGTCAAATAAATATTTAAATTCGAGATGGAAATGGCATTTGAATATTTAATTAAAAAAAGGGGAACTTAATATAAATCATGGTTTTGCAAATTAATTTGTAATTGAAAGGCTGCGCCAATTTTGAAGCACTTTGCGAAAATTGACGAATGTGTGCGGGAGAAAAATGCGAGGATGTGCTTAAATGTTTATTATACGCACCGTTGGGAACGCTTTCTCTATTTGAACGAAAACATCTGCTCTGGAGTTGCAGATGGTTGTAAAGTACTTAAGCATTCGCCATTTAGAGCCATTTCGAGCTGAGGGCGTTTCGGTTTCGCTGCCACGAATTTTGCTTAATAAAGCTGTGATATACAATAGTTTTACACTCTGTCATAAATAACAATTAGCTCGAGCGCTGTTAAAATGATCCACGGTTCTTCCCTCTATCTCAGCGCATGACCAATAAATTATTCGTCGAGATTAATTTCTCACATCGCTCGTTGACTATACTTGACAAGAAATAATAATCGCTTGCGAAAAGCGGGATGGTTTATGCCACGGGTTAAGCCTGTCTGATTTTATTCGTTTTTAATTGGGATTTAATTTGATATAAATACTTATTATTAAAAAACTTATCATAAAAACTTTATAATAGTAAAATTAAAATAAAAACTTTTCATTAATTAAGAAATGTCATCCGCTTTTTTATTTACACGAAACAGAATGTAAAAATTAATTTGATACATTTGATACATTTTTTTTTAATTATGTATGTGAATTTTAAATAAAGATATTACGCGAAGAGATGCAGTATTTTTATAATACTGTTTCATAACATTATAATATTTAAAAACATAATATTGGCTGTTGATTGAATCAAGCATGAATATTATAATCTAACAATATTTTTTGTTCGCAGATATTTGCAAAAGATTTATGTTTTTTGATATTACAAAATATTTCTCGCAATTTAATGAACTTTTATAAATGTGGCTCTCTCGCGATTAATTGTGAATTTAGCACCTTGAGTCGGTGTTAAACAAATGACGCCCGAGAAAAGAGACGATATTAATTGGTATAAGCGAGACACATTTATGAGAACGCGGCGACGATTCGCAATCGCGTAATTAACTACAAAGTCATACCGACCCGTTGAATTATCGGCACTACTTGTTAATGTCAGTGGGTGGTTCGGTGCGGTGGTTTTTTCTACATTTATTTGCATTTTCAAACGACGGCGCGAGTCGGGAGAGTGGCTTCGTTTATGCCCGCGAACTGCGGGTTATCGCGAATGACAGAATAGAAAAAAGGAAATTACGGCTATATACATACATATATATATATATATATATATATGGCGAGGTCCCGGAGCTAATTTGAATTCGGAGGCCTCCGAGCCTCTCTTTCTCTCTCCTGCTTACCGTGTATGGGCGAACACGCAAGCTTCCAGTGGCGGCCCGGGGCGAAGTAAAAAGTACGAAACTAATTAAATTACAAATTTAATTTGCGGCATTTAATTAAATAAAACTTGAGCCGTCGAATCGATCCTCAAGATTCACGCTTTTCGCCGGGCATTTTGCGTCGAGACACGACACATCGCCGATGCAAGCATTCGCGAAATACGAAGAGGAAACCGGGATATCAAAATAGACAATCGATGGAAAGACATGATCCTACAGACAAATTATATCGATAATATTTTATACAATTTCGTATTTTTGTTTATATAAGATAAAATTGTATATTTTTTTAAATTTCTGCCATTTTTTTGCGTAATTTATGCCAAATTTTGAAGCAATAGTGCAGAGTAAAATTTACAAATCGTAGAAAGAAAATTTTACTTTGTAAACATTTGTATTTCTTAAACTCTCTGCTCGCATCAGAAGCCGTAATCACGTGAAACATTTCCGTTGAGCGGCCATGGATGCGCAAGAACATGAAAACACGGGACAAACGAGCCATGCTAACGCATATCCACCTTCCGTATTTTGTCAGGCTCGTTTGCGGCCTGAACCGGAGATCGGGGATACTTGATTTAGCTGAAAAATTATGGCGATCCATTCTAGTTAGATGCACGAAGTAAGGGACAGTATGAGAAAGAGAGAGAGAGGAGATTGGGGGAAGATCGAGAAGCAGCAGATTCCCGCAGGCTCGTCCGAGTATCAATGATCCATGACTCCCTTCGCCGGTCGAGGGGCTAAATGATTTTACACAGCGAGGATCGTATCACTGCTAACTCGATGCATTGCGCTTGCAAACCCCAGTAGGAAAATTTAGCGAGACAAAAGCTGCGGCCATTACGACATTAGTTTTATTGCAATCTGTTGACGATCCGAAGACATTAATTTGATCTGGGAAATTGAATTTAATTCATGGCAAATTAATTTGAAGAATAATATAAATATCCTCAGTAAAAAAATCTAATTATTATAAAAGAAATTTTCCCATTTAGATATATTGTTGAAGACAAATTAATGGACTGGAGATTTTTTTAATCGATAATAAATGAATTATGGTAACTATAATTGATACCGGATAATCTCGGCGAACATAGAATTATGTCCCTTATATATCTTCTAATGCAACCTCGTTGCATTGACTAACTTTATAAAAAGTGAGTAAAAGGTGTACTGCAATTTTCCTATAGTCAATTGGATATACCCCCTGCAACCCTCCTTCGAGACCGCACTCTGTGCCGCAATATGTTCGTGTACGATTCGATTGGAATTGGACTCGTTCCGATTTTAATTAACGGATGAATAACGGGGAATAGCCGTAATAATCTTCAAGTGCAACGGCAGTGTACTTAACCAAACCGAATAACGACATAGTCGATTCGCCGGATTGATTCATAAAAGAAACTCTGTGGAACCGGTCCGATGACTTTCGTTAACGACGCGTTTCGTTAGCGATCGAGCGCATCATTGAGACGATGACTTTTAATTGATTTGCGCTATGATCATTATGTACACCATGAATGGGTAAATTAAATACGAAAATACATCATTTAATTGTACGAATAGTATTAGATTAACGCAATAATAATGGAATTTTAATAACTTGAATATTTTTTTGCTGACTGAAATAATCGAACGATTAATAATAGAATATAAGATAATTTTATAGCTATAAAAAACTGACCCCCCTTTGTCTTACTTAGATTATCATTAGTAATTTTTGTTACTAATAGAATTTTTATCTGATGTTTTATTGAAAATATAGAGTCATTTATCTATTCTATTACACACATACACAAGTTTGAGATAATTGATTCACATATTTTATACGCAATACGTTAACTTTCGCACTCCTATCGCATTGCTAGTCATATAATATATCATTAAATGATACAGCATGCACGGCAATCATCTCGGACAGAAAACGAGAAATTTAACTTGCTCTAATCGTACGATCAGCGGTGATTCCTCAATGACGGCGCGCAATTACAGATTTTATCGACGTTAGATCGGTGCACCGCATGTACGTTAAATACTCTGCTCCAAATCGTTTAATATTCTCGTACTAAAGAAAGTAAGAGAATCTAAATTTCATGTAATTTTAGACAATATTTTGATTAATATTGTTCGCGTAATATCTTAATTTTTCTACAACGTATGATGATACATATATATTGCTGCCGAATTTTTTACTAAGAACTTTTTACAAACAAAACATGCGAGTAAATAAAGTGCATATTATACCTAATTGCACCTATTTTTTTATTTTTTTATTTAATTTCTTTGATAATTTTGTCTAAAATTATAATTTGAGTTTGTTAAAACTTATTTTGCAAAATTTCCTGGAGAGATAGAAAGAGAAAGAGTTTCAATGGCTATATTTCAAATTATCATGACGCTTTTTCTACTTTAATATATGTGATTTATCTCTTTTTCTCACAGAAATATAATAATCTGACAATTTTTTCGCGACAAAGAATTGCGATTTCAATCTATCCGCTTCGCGGCGATCGTAAAAAGAAAAGTCCTCGAAACCTCGCGTATCTTCGTCAACGGGACACACCTGCTCCACTGCGGTTTAGAGCGACGGCTACGACAGGAACGCCCGGGCTAATGGCAGCACAGATTAATCTTGCAAATTTAATGCCATAGCGCGGTCTCTAACGATGTTTGTCGCCGTCTTTCTTTCTCTCTCTCTCTCTCTCCCTCTCCCTCGTTCCTTCTCGTCTATGTACGCGGAGCTGAGATCCGCCCCGCCCGCTCGGGCCAGCTCGACGTGCGCGGGCCGAAAATTTAATTCGGTTATGAAACTCATTAGGTAATGCAGAAAACCCACACGAGGCTCGCCGGTGATAAATGACGGTGTCGTGTCGCCGGGCAGTATATGCCGCGCGCGCTTAGAACGGCCGACAGCTGGGCCTCGTGTAGTCGTAGGATATACACCGTGTACAGAGCGAGCTTAGATAGATAGAGAGGAAGAGAGAGAGAGCGAGAGCCCCACGGCGGAATGCATTAATACAATTTGCCCGCGCTATATCTACAGCTGTACGCGCTAATTATAATGTGATTTGCCCTTCAGAGGAACGTCGCCGCTTGAAAAATGCGCCGGGCTACCGACGCGCGATGATCTCGCACTCGGGAATGCACGATGGAGACATTTCAGGCTTAACTCAGGTGCAGATAAGGGAAGATGGCTAATTTCTTCATGGAATATGAGAAATGAAATATTCTTCTCCTTATGTTGGAAGAAAATATTTTTATAATCTACTACGTATTTGTCTTTTTTATACCTAAAATATCTTTATTTTCTTTTTAATTTTTAAAATATAGAAAAGAGATATTTTATTAAATAAAGTATCTTTATAAAAAATATTTTTATAATTTATACATTTGTCACTTTTATATTTAAAATACTTTTATTTTTTTTTATATTTTTAAGATATAAAAAAGGCACGCAATTTTATTAATTTTATACAAAAAATAAGGATTTTTTTATTAATATTATATATTATTTTTAACTTTTCAATTTGTCGTTTTCGCTCAGTATTCAAAAGAAATTAATGCATGCGAATGCGGAATCATCGACAGGCAGTCGTCTGTGCCGATAGGACCGTGTCAAGGTAATATGCGAGAGTCGTAATCTGGGACCGGAAATGCGACGCATAATAATGCAGGTGTACATCGCCGTCACATCATCGTCATTCTCGTCAATGTTATAGCGCTACTTGGCGTTGCATTACAACGAAGAGGTTCGCGGATTTCTCATGAGTTCAGGGTCAGATACATCTCATGATGATTAGATAATATCCGTAATTATTGTTAGTAGAAAATGCTTCGTATCTTGTCATTGGTTTCCAGGTCATTGCTTAAAGAAATATATAAAAATAATAGAAAAATAAAATTAATAACGAAAAAATATTCGAAATATAAGCGTGACAAAATAAAATGCAATTAAAATGTTTAAGGTAGAAAAGTTCTATGCAAAGTAATCGCGAAATGTTAAATATGTTTAATAGATTGATCATTTTTCATAAGATGTATCGAGTAAAGTTTATTAAGAAAATTCACAAATAATAATTTAACTTTAGAATTAACTTTCGAGAGCTTGATAGTTAATAAGCAGTTACTCAATAATATCGTTAAAAATGTATTTTACGAAGAAATTATTTTGCGAATGTTTTACCGGTTATTGAAACTGGTTACTTGCAGCACAAGTGAAAAGCTCGATAAAGTTGACGCGAGGCATCAAGTATAATTACACGTGTATGCGCGTACTTTTTGAACGACGCCCGGGCTGATCTGCGTCGCGAAAGACTGGTACAGGTTTCATTAACGATAGAGCAAATCATGTTGCGCGTAACGCGTGACCGAGATAATTAACTCAACGACATATATCTGTCGTCGCGGAATTCCGAGGAGGAAATAATATTCGATTTATAATCTGTGTTTTTGTTGCGATAAAAATTTTCTTCATAAAGTTACATTTAAGAAGAATTAAGAATAATTGCCTATTAGCTGTCGAACCCAAAAATTAATTCTAAAATTGAATTATTATTCGCGAATTTATTTCGTTTATTTTTTATAATAAACTGCAAGATTTTTTTACGATAAAATAGATCTAAAATAGATCCTTGGCATAAGATTTCCTTTGCAACGATATTCTCCGACTGAAAAATTGCGATATGAACAAACGTTTTACGTGACTCACACAAGAAGGACTTGTACGAGACGCTCCTGTCATTAAACAACAGATTGGCACTCGTAATAAAATGGAATAATCAGCGCGGACCCCAAGAATTCCACCGCGTGATGTAACCTAATGATTCGGCGATGACTCACTATTAGCGAGTTAATTAGCGATAGGTATATAAATTGTGTTGCGTTTACGTACACACTCTCACGTTATACATATACACGTGCATTCCGCGAATACACTCTGTCACGTAACGTGTAATCTACTGTAATTGCACTTGCTACGTACCCCCGCGTCGTACGTTACCATAATAACGAATACCAGGCCAAAGTGTCATCAAGGTGAATTTATTTTCCGCGCTACAAATGCATTACGAGCTGCCTATCGACATCTTGCATGGATTTTGCGGGAATTCTTCCGAAAGAAACGGGAACATCAAAGAGAAATTTTGCGAGGGGTGTAATTTACGTCTTCTTAAAAAATAATTATTACGTTGACAACCGCAGTGACGAATATTTTCACTTTACTTTATATAACGCCCAAGGCAATTCTCTCGTTTTTACTCCGATATTTTTCATAAAGCCGCAAGAAGCACACTCGAGTTCGATGGACGACATCGTTCGTCGATTCCTCGGAAAGATTGACCGGTGTACACGCGCTCTTTCTCTCTCTCGCTCTTTTTCTCGGGGTGAAAACAAAAATAAATTTCCACATACGTATGCTTTATTGGAGTCTAAGGATAACAGTCTAGCGGGCAGAGGGTCCGTTTCGTTGCGTAATGAGAGATTTTATCGCGGTTACAGGGATAGGGCGGGGCCACTGCGCTCATGCATTATCACCCCGCTTCTGTCTGACGGATTACTTTATATACGGTCACCGTGTATGTATATATATATACATATATATATATACCGGTGGTCGTCATGGTTGTGTGCGCGGCGCCGAGCACCAAAGAGTGCGCCTGCAAAACTACTCTCTTGCCCGCCGCTCGGACTCGATAAAAACTCCCGGTGCGCGTCTGCTGAACCGTCCTCCCTCCCTCTATCAGATCATACCCTGGAATTTGCGTGGAAAAAAAAAGGAAACGTGGAAGCGCGTCGATGACGCTTTCAACCCGCGACTGAATCCTGTTGGTGCCTCGAGAGAGATCATTCTCGAGTCATACAACCGCGATTAAAAATGCCATCATTGTTTACCGCGCTTTGGAATCTCGTACAAGTTATTTCAGAATTCCTCGATCTCGATTGCGATAATGTAAGATCGGGATATTAACAAGACGAAAGGTAGAAGGCGAAAATGGAGCTATAATTGTGTACTTTCATAAATCATAAGTAAGAAAGCGAACTATATATTTTGTGCGCGAGAAAACCGACAGGAATTGTATCGTACGCCACATGTAAAACAGAATGATAATATGCGAGAATAATTGCAGACCTTTCATAATTTGTGAATCGCGCGAGAGATTCGTTACGTAACTCGTTGCATACGTTGATTAAAAAGGAAGGGTTGTATGGGTGTGTGTTATCTAGGGATAGAAAACTTTCTAATAACGGACTCTCGCGAAATGTCACGTATGTATATTGTAAATTAGAAACTACGATATGTCATATAAACCTCAGAACGTACGTGACAAGTAAGCATTTTTAAATATATCAGTAAATTATAAATATAAAACACATATTTTTATTAAAAGATCAAACGTTTTTTCTTTTCAATTTAGCGACGTGTGAAAAATTCCCTCGCTTTTATTAATCTATTTACACATTCAGAAAAAAAATCTGGTAGATTCAACCAATATGTCTGTTGGAAAATGGACGACTCGGGAATTATCAGATGAGTATGATTAACTCCTTCCTGTTAAATTTACTAAATTTTCTCTCTTGTTAATAATATTAAATTTACTTAAAAAAATGGCATCACTGTCCATGTTTGGTTAATATAACAAGAAATTTTATAGATCCACAACTAGAAAATACTAATCAAATACTTGTAGTAAAATCTATTAAATGTTCTATTAAATGTTTCTTAGGAAATCGAGTCTTATCCGGATAACTAATTCTACTTGATTTAACTAAAATGCCTTTTATCGGATACGTCTTGTTGGGACACAGAAAAAAAGACATTCTTGTTTTGAAAATATATTTAGTTTTAACATGGAAATCTTGAAAGGAGATTATATCGCGTTAATTAAAGAAAAATATAATTGCTTGAATAATTGCTTGAATAATTGCTTACTTGAATGAAGCCATTTTATATAGTTTCAATCGAGAAAAATATATTCTTATGATTTAAGATTTAATTTTCTCGAATGGAAAAGAAACAATGTTAGATAGAAAATAACATTTTTAAATCAAAGATTATAATTTTCTTAAAGTAGAATTAAATAATTATATATTCTTGAGGTGACAATTACAATATTAAAATAAGACTATAATATTGTTAAAATTTAACATTATTAAATTCTTCTAGGAAGATTATAAATTATTGCATATATACGAAACAATAAACGCGTTAGTTCAAGTATACAAGTTTTGATTTGGTACTTTTTTTCTGCGTACAGTCAAACGATTTTTCTCAGTGCGTGATCGAGCGGAAAAAAAAGGGAAAAGTTGGAAATCGCGAATTTGAAGCGCCGACCTCAATCGAGAGCTCTTAATACCGCGTTTCGCATTATCGCAGATCTGTATCTCGGCTTCCGAATTCTGTGTGGCATGTCCAACACACGTTCACATCGACGGGAGTGGACGTACACACGTGGTGCGCGGTATAGGAGTAATACCTGTAATCATCCCTGTATGGCTACGTCGTGCGGTAGGCAAAGAGACAGAGAGAAAAAAAGAAGGAGAGAAAGGGGGAGGACACGTACACGTCGGGCGTATATGCGACCTTGCACGGTGCGTGGTGCGCCATAAAAGATCCCCGGCGATACATGTTCATCCACATGCAACGGCCGCCACCGTCGACACATTGTGACGTTTTCCCGACGAGCGCGGCGCCGCACAACCGGTATGCAGAAATACGGGGACGGTAATTGGGATACGTTACCGTAAATTCGCAATCGGCGATACGCGCCCGCGATCATTCATTAACCGGACGGAGGGCTAATAATCTTCTCTTTCGCTCCCCCTTTCTCCTGTCGCGTTCGCGACCAAACCGCGAATTAACTTCATGTCGGACACAATCGACGTTTCCTTGGATTTACCGGCTCCGAAGCGAAAGTTGCGGTCGATGGACTTTTACGAAAAGCCCGGCTCTTTTTTTTAATCTTACATCGAGAGGATAGGGAGAGAAAAAAAATTTTCCTCTTCTAAAGTCCCTTATCGCGACAGAGGCTTTCTGTAACGCATTAAATCGCAATTTATAATAGTTGATAAAAAAGTGCAGGAAAATTATTATCATAGATAGGAGTCTCTTAAGAAACATAAAATTCAGTGAGAACAGAAGAAATATTTATGCAGCGCGGTGATTATGCAGATACGATTTTCTAGTTTACACCTCGATTAAAGCGAGTAAAACGCATTTGAATTAATGTATCTGTTGGCAGTAGAGAGAAGAGCTTATTACAAGTATAATATCCTAATAACGTGCTTTTAAATTACTTTATTAAGCTAATTAGCTAATTATTATACGATCACGTGGAAGAAGAATATTGTGAGATAAATCTCTTGAAAAAAACTTATGCAGATTTCAGAAAAATATTGTACATGTATACACATATTTTACATATATATTTTTCTTTATTGTTTCTCTTACTTTGAGATAACCTGCGAACAAAATACATGCATGAAAATATTTAAAAATGAATATAAATATTCAAAAGTAATTTAAATCTTTTATACAAACACGAAGCATTTAAAGTAAATATCAAATGTTAAATACTAAAATCTTGAGGCATATTTAGAAACATGGAAAAATGGAGAATATCCTTGAAAAAACCGTGATTTTACCAGTGTATCCTCCTGACAGGGCACAGTTGCTCGAAAAACTTGCGAGACTGACCTGACGAAAAGCACTTCGTCTCCCTTATCGTGGGGGCCATTCGTTTCTGCGACATAATCGGTCTCACCGGCCGGTCGGTCGCAAAGAACAAGTGTATTAGCACGCTAATCTGCGTGCCTCGTGCTTAATCTTTAATATTCGCCCCGGTTCGCCCTCCTCGAAAGCCCGCTCCTCCTGTTGGCGCTCTCCTGACTCAGCAGAAACTTAAAGTCGGCAAACCTGACGTGCAATGTCTTTGCGCGTATCCCCGCATTTGCATGTGCCCCATGAAGGATCTCGCAGCCATGTCACTTCCCCATAATCCCGCGGGACTAAAGAGTTCCGCTCGATGCCACGTAAGTTTTCCGCCAAGGGAAACCGGTCGATGATGTACAATTCCTTCTCGAGAAAATTGGAGAACATTCCGAGAAGAGAGTTGCCGTTTATAAAAACAGAGGAGAAAGAAAATATATAATAATGACGATTTTTTTATAAATTATACATGTTAAAATATGTGAAATATTTCTATTTTTTAGACATAAATATTATTTTATTATTTTATTTATAGTATTTTATTTTATTCTTTATTTGATTTTATTTATTTAATTTATGTATTAATTTATTATATTAATTTTTCTATTAAAAATTTGAAACTTTTGATTTTCTGAAATGATCTAACGTTGATGTGTAGCATTTTTATACCATATTTTTTTTACATTACAATTTCACGCAAACTGATTCGTTTACGCGTAATTATTCGGACGCGTGGCACACCCGGTGATCCTCAGAGAATCACACAAGAGAGTAAACATAGCACTCCCGAATCATAATCTGTGGACATCCGCGTGACATCCGGGAACGATCGAACGGGTGGTCGGGCGCGTCCAGTTAATGTTGGGAGCGCGCTCGTTAATACACGTCGTGCACCCGCGCCACCGGCTCCATCAATCACCGATCGATTATACGATCAGAAGATAATCACTTATTTAACCGTTCACTTAGCTCGGGTTCGCGCGACCGCCGGCCGCGGTCGACTTCGGTGGCTGCTGGCAGGGTGCGTAAAACGCAAGTCACACCGGGAAGGTAGATGGGTAGAGGAGAAAGGCGCCCCTAAGCAGCAGCGTCATTATTTGCACTTCAAAGACGTCTATATAAATGAGGGCGGCGGTGCTTAATGAAGCGACCGACCGATCGCAGGAACGATCTAATGAAAACGGTCGTTGACGCGGCTCTGACAGGCGAGAGCATGGAATTCCGACCTTCGTGATTATAAAATGGAGGTCCTCGAATCGCAGGATTTGCCGATGAAACGGAGATAAAAGGATGATTGATTTTGTCTTTTGTTTGTTTAATTTATGTATTACAACGAAAACGAATGTGAAGATGACTTATACTCTGCACGGATTTTGAATGATATAAATTCTTTTCTTTTCTCTTGATTAATTAAATTGCGACCCTTAACGTTTGTTAATTAATTGAAAGATATTTAAATCAAAATATATGTAGTAAAAATATAATTAATTAAAAAAAATTATGCTTATTTGATGGTTTTAGAATATTTTGCAGATTTTAATTTTGTTTCGATCGTTAGAGAATTTTTTTCGCAAGAAAACACACTATCGAATGGCGCTTTGCGACTTGACAAACTACTACGCGAGAGCTTCATCTCTGTGACCGAGGATTCTCGCATCTTACGGCGACAACAATTTCTAAAAATAACACATTCAATTACGCCAATTTCCACCGAGAGGCCGGCAACGTCAGGGAAGCTCGTTGACGTACGCGACGTGGGCGATGAAGTTTGGTTAGATGAAACCGAGGCTGACTATGGCGTAAAAACACCAAAGAGAGAGAGAAGCACATATAGAGCATTCCACCATTCCCGCTCGATGAAAGTTTGCGCGGTGTTTCTGATTGGCCTCCGCCTCCGCTTTTAGATCCCGCCACTTCCTGCGTTCCTCTCCGGCGCGGGTACACATATATATGTAAAGAGAGAGAGAGATGTATGTTCATAAACACTGACCTTGCCGGAGGAAGTATAATTATTAGCGCTGATTGCACCGGCGTGGCGCATCGCGATGGCGCGACCTTTCCACCAGAATTCCACGTTCTCTCGGTTCTCGCCGCCAGAAGATCGCATCTGTATCCGCGTCGCGTTATTTTCCGTCCTTTTTTTTTTTTTTTTAATGCTTCTTTTATCGCGTTATCTCGTCGACGATTACGCCTGTTGCCTGCATCCACGTTTTTCCGGCGAGGCTCGCGTATCCTTTTTTTATTACTGTGACTATTGTTGGTTCCGCCGTTATCGATATATTATCGCGTTTTAAGTGTGATTATACACGTGACAAGACGCGGGGGAATTAAGTTAACATCTCCATGTGCACGTATGTGATTAAAACTTTACGCGGTTATGATTGCAAAGGTGTTTAAAACGCTTAATTCTTCTTCACCAGTTCTTTGTTTACTTGAGATGTCAAATCTGTGGCTAGACTATCATCGCTCTTTTCAAGTGACTTTAATTTTGCAGTAATATTTCTTTATTTTCTGAAACAGCCCCAGAAATCCTGCAGCATTTGACATGTATCCTACAAGAATATTTCCGCTTTCGTTCCCTGACTGGAAACATCCGGTCGCGGATTCCTGCGCGAGGAAGTCTTTGTTTCAGAAAACATTAGACATGGTCATTAGTTTCGAATGAAGGGCCCACGTTCGCGACGATCGAAAATCGAATTGATCGACGGCGGGTCGGATACGCACGTGCGGTCCCCAGACATCCACGGATTCGTCGTTCGCGTATCCTGCGGTCATTCTGACGGTCGTCCTAATGGATCCTGTGACAGAGGGTCGCGTGGCACGGTGCGACACAACGAGCTTCACGACATTGCGTGCGGCTATTTACGAGTAACCATCGCTCTGCTCGCGTACATCTCCCTTGTACACCACTCGATACTAAACGTCGTTTAAGTCGAAAATTTATTAACGCATTTCGGAGTTAATGTTATGACAAAAGCGAGAAGAGCGTGGTTACACGAAGGGAAAACTCGAATTTCTTAGTCTTCTGTTGCAGTTTTCTGTTGCAGCATCCTTGTTTTCGTTGCCATTTGCGAAATATTGTAACATTTGCGAACTTGGTTATTACAATATTGTAAATAATGGGAAGTACATATGAAAGAGAGAAATTTTTTATCTCTATATAATTTATGATATATATATAATAAATTTAATAATTAATTAAATATTTAATATTTTGTTTATACATCTTCGAATATATTATTTAATTTGTACGAATGTCAAAATTACGTACAAGTTACATTTCTTTTCTCAGCTTTTACCGACGGTAATTTTGCAGTGCAAAATTATTTTCAAAAGACGTGCTAATGTCTTTTCAATATTATTGTGTCATTCTCCACGAGACTCCCTATGTAAGTCGATAATTCATATGATTTTCTCGATTGTGCAAGTATCTGATGTAAAGTAGGAGATCTCCGTGACCTAAAATCCTTGAAATTGACTTTCGACGCCATTATTCTGCCGATCATTCGGATCGAATGCGGTCGAAAGAGTCGCGTGGCATA
This sequence comes from Camponotus floridanus, assembly GCF_003227725.1. NCBI lineage: Eukaryota > Metazoa > Arthropoda > Insecta > Hymenoptera > Formicidae > Camponotus > Camponotus floridanus. The sequence continues at coordinate 534,263 of NW_020229216.1, read as the reverse complement.
CACGTGCATCGCGTGTATCACTCTTTATGCATAGCCGTCGGCGCATCTTTCATGTACGCATTGATTCTCTTTGATATTTAAACGCTTTACAAAAGATTATTAACTTATGAAGCGCGTCGATTGCATCCCGATTGCTCGCCTCTCGAAGCTGTAGGATGATCTTATTACACCTGTCGAGAGTCGGATTTCCTTCTCGAGTTGAGACAAGTCGCTTATGGATTCCCGAAGAAGGGATGAATAATCGAACGAAGCTTCGATTTATCGCGATGTAGCAATTGAAAGGCAAAAGTGTCTCGTCATCTGTCATCGCGAGGCTTGTTGATGGAATTCAAAGTACGAGAGCATAAGTGCGAACAAATATCGTTATTCATTCATGAATAAAATGAAAGGATTTTAATTAGATCGAACTTTTAAATGATATTAATAAAGTTTTTTTCTTTCCATTTTAGAAAATTTATTTTATTACGCGCTTATACGCCCAGGGTCTAATTGACCTTTCCTTTTTATTGTTAGATTTATGTCTTGAGCCTTGTTTATAAATTAATTTTTATTACTTTAATAAGATTTATTTACATAGTTGAATACGATACTCGATATTATTTCGATAATTAAAGTAAAAAGAAAAAAATATATCCAAATAGTTAACATAAACATAATACATTTATACACAAATGCTTCTTTCGTGAGCTCATTCATGTTGCATCGTAACTTTCGAGCTATAATAATCTTTATTAACCTAGAATTATTTTTTTTGCGAGTCGATAAATAGTGCATTATAAGAGCGGGCCGAATTTCGTTAAAATTTTTCGTTGTACGCGTTTCCTTTCTCTCCAAGATCCGAAGACCGTCGATGTCCGAACAACTTAGGCGTAAACGGATTAACGCGACGGGCTTGGAGAACGACAGCGGCGTTACGTACGTGACAGGATGTGAACGACACTTCCTCTTAAACCCTATAATACATTGTCGATCTGTTGCAGTTCCATACACCTGCTTGCTTAATATGCGCGCCGTAATTATAATACACGAGACCAACGTCGTGTTAAATAATAAACCGGTCGCGTTAAAATCACCGGTGGCGCTTCAACTCTACGCGACTCTGAAACAAAACTTTCGCTCTAGATTTATAACTGTCGCGATCCATAATATAATGTATAGCACTGACAGATTAATAAATATAAGTCTAATAAATCTATTTAAACGCAAAGATTTAAAGTCACGAGCGATAAAAATAAATGTGTATTTTTGCAAATAAAATTCACGATCTTAGGAACTTGTCTATAAAATAATAAATGTGCAACATACATACATATTTTTTTGGATTATTTTTCACGCTCCTCAAGTATAGAAATTTGTAATAATATATCCGGCATCCTATCGTGAACGATTATGTTTATCAAACTGGAATAAGGATCGATTTTTAAATATGACAAGCACAATGCTGATACGGATCATCGAATCTAGATAAAAGCATCGGACGAATTTATATCTTTGACAGTAATTGCCTTAATTATATCGTTGCAGCCAAGAAATATAAATTTGCGCGGCGGCAAAAAATGCCCGTCGCTCTTTCAGTTGCCCTTCGCCGACGTCATCTCGTCAGGTTAATCTTTTATAAAAATCTGCAAACTATAACCGACGTTACAGCGTATAATATGATAAATCTGATAACGGCTCGATGTATTGCACGGTTGACTTTAATGACTTTTAATCCAGTCAGTCAATGTAGTGCATCGTATAATAAACGATAAAGCGAATTTATAATACTTCGATACTGATTATCGACCAGACAAAGCATTGAAAATACATCTTCGCTCTTATCGAGACATTTTTCATATTATATAAATTATCGTTGTCATTTTTTCTCGGCTGTAATCTCCAATCTGAAATCGTTTATAAAATCGATGAATATTTTTCATGCGTAAATTTTTCGTCCATTTTTTCATATTTTTGAGCTCTCCCTTTTTTATATAAGATATTTCAAACGGTTTCAATTTTTGTTATTAAATAACTTAGAGCTGCAGGCCAAAACGTCATCGTAATCGCATTCAAATGCCTCCTAGCTTGATTTTATTTTCAATCTTTCTTAAAAAAATAAGGCGAATATATATAGTTTAATAAATAACTTAAAAATAAATTATATCATATATATATAATGTGTCATACAGCAAAAAAAAAATATTGTTCAATTTATATATATTGTAAAATAAAAAGAATTATTAATTGCATTTGAAATTCTGTGCAGATTTTGATTCTTTTATCCAAATATTTAGCAAAATAAAGAAAGATCATAAAGCCATTGGTTGCACGAGAATGCGGGCTCTCTCGTTTTCGCATTTGTGTGTCGAGAAACGACGACGCATCACGTCCACTTAATTCTCTAATCATTCCTGTGATTTGTGGTCGACGTGATAAAAAAGGAGGGAACAAGATGCGGGGGCGAGGGTCTTATTATAGAAGATTCGCGGACGAGGCCGCCTGATTGAAATTTAATTGCATCGTCGAAATTATCCTCTCTCTTTCTCGACGGTTTTTGTTGTACTCAACATTGTGTATGCTACTGCGTTAATGTGGCTTTTTTCATAATACGGGCGTGGCCATTTTTTGTGCATTTTCAAGACGATAACACTGTAGAAACGTAAAAGAACACTAGAAATTGATCATCAGGGACGATCTTAGTGTAATCTTCAGAAATCGTATAGTAAACATATCATTTGTCATTAAACTTGTAGGTAGCTGGTACATTTCATAAATATTATATTTGAATAAAAAGTTACATTTAAAAAAATGTTATAAAAATACATTTTATTTGTTAGCAGCTAATATATTATAAGACAATAGCACTATAGAATATTAATTATTGTTAAGCCTAATTAAAAAAAAATACAGACAAATTTAATAACATTATAATATAAGTCCATATAAATCTCTCAAAGAATAAAAGGATGAAAAATGTTGTCGAAGAGAAATAAAAATGTCGATTTAAAATATGAATTTATAGATCACAAGTACAACGAATACACTTTTCGAACTTGCGAATTATTTATGGAGTGAGTTATTGATATAATCGTAAACTCATATTTTAATAATTTATTTTCTTCTGTTACAGTTGTAATGCAGAAGGATAAAGAGGAGAATTCACACCACGACTCGCACTACAGGGCGAGAGAGCTGGCAGCTCTCGCTGCTTACGACCATCATCACCTCGACGGCGAAATGTTCCTACAGGTGAGTACTGGAAACGCTCATTACGTAGAACAGCCCGTATTTACGATCTCATTTGGACGTAGCAGAATTTTAAAAATGCATATCGGATCGACGCGCTCCCATATTTATCGTGCCGTGGCGAGGAAAGACACCTGCTTCCTCCTCGCTCTTTCGATCGATCGTCTCAATTCGCCAACCGTGGCAGAGAAATTCATCGTCGCGTATGAGATCTCTCGCAGCTGATCCGTACGCTTGAAAAATAAACGACACGGTGACGAGTCGCGTGAAATATCTGACCGATTTGCAATATCTCAAGTCCTTGGTAACAGGAGCGTGCATCGCGAGTTATTGAATTGCTTGACAACATATACGTTCTGCATATTTATATTTATACTTGCAACTGTCAAATTGAGTATAAGTTTATATATATCATCGAAACTTATATTTGATAAGTCTCTGATTTACATATATAATTTATCTATTAGTTTTTATTTATAATTTTTTATTCAAAATTAGGTACACTCTTCGCTTTTCATTTATTTATTTTAAATTAAATTTATTTATATTAAATTTTAACTTCAAAATATTACAATTGTCTCTATATAGTATACTTGTAAACGATACTTATCTCTTAAACGGCACTTGCGCAGAGGGTCATTATGTCAATTCGCGTAGATTGAAAAAAGAAATCAAAGTTATTGATTCTAATTTCTAGTCTAAGGACCAATCAACCGCGATATTATTTTTTATTTATAATTTTTTATTCGGAATTAAGTACACTCTTTGCTTTTCATTTATTTATTTTAAATTAAATTTATATTAAATTTTAAATTAAAAATATTACAATTCTCTCTATAATATATTTGTAAACGATACTTATCTCTTAAACGGCACTTGCGCAGAGGGTCATTATGTCAATTCGCGTAGATTGAAAAAAAGGATCGAAGTTATTGATTCTAATCTCTAGTCTAGGACCAATCAACCGCGATATGATAAGTCAGCGATTATAAACGATCGACTCCATTTCGAGCAGCGATGTTATCTGCGCGATACATTCACCTGCCATAAGCATCATATACGATTCACGATTGATCGACGGTTAGTGGTGTGTGTGCACGACAGATGGAGAGATGAATGAGGAGGCAGAGAAGAGAAACGGGCGTGCTACCGAATGACGATCCGTGATTGGAACTGTCTGTCAGGAAAACGATACGATTGGACGTCATGTTTGACGGGAAGAACTGCAGATGGTTTCGTATATTATTTCGATGAAATATAGCAAAGCGGATGATACGACGAAAATAGAAACGTTTCGGATCACAATTTAGTAATTCGAAATAAAAAGTCTATCATATCAAATCGGACAGTTCTTGTTACAATAGAAGAAAAATCTACGAAGTCAATTTCCTAAGAATATAAAACGATAACGAAAAATAAAATAATAAATAAAAAAATAATTAAATAAATTAAAAATATCGAAAATATTTAAGTGTAAAATAATTCAATTATATTATCTATTTTATGATATTTAAAGAAAAAACAAAATTTTTTTCATTTAACTAATATATAAAGTAGAAAATATGTAGGAATTATAAGAACATGCATGCATTCAAATTTATTTTCTTCTCCAAAACTTTGTAATTACTTATACATTTTTTCGATAAAATCGATCGATTCGTATGATATAGAAGTCTCGAATCGCGAACTAGAGTGCGCGCCGAAATTAAATCATCGGTAGTGAGAGAAAGAGACAGGAAGGAGCGAGAGGAGGCAGACGGAGAGGGAAAGAAAGCGGGGAGATATCCGGCTGATGAACCGGCTATGAAACCGAGGCATACGAGGTGTCTATTCCTCCAAAGTATGGAAGGGTATATACACGGATTAATGGCGGTGTATCATGCAAGGCTATTACGTTCCCTTTCCTGCGTTTTAGGTGCGCGCGCGAAGGAAAGGGAAGCGAGTCTGCGGATACGAGAGCGAGAGGGGAGGACAGGCAATGAGAGACAAAGAGAGAGGAAGAGTGCTGAGGAGGCTGATAGAGCGAGATACGTCGTGGAGGGTTGAGGGGGCGGGCGCGGTGCGTCACACTTACACTTACACTTACGAGGGGTACGCGATTTCATGCGAGGCTTCGGGACGTGCGCGCTACGCGATCGAACGATCCCGCCGGCATCTATAACGGCGGGTTATTAATTGCCGGCTCGTTAATTGCGTTACGTACGCCCTTGTACGCCCGCAGCTAATTCCCGAACGGGCCTCCGACAACGACACGCGCCTCTCGGACCGCCCTCGAATCGCGAAACGTCGAGACGCGAGCGACATTGATGTACATTGATGTAAAGAGACCGACAAGATTTATCGTAGTTTTTCAGTTTCACAGCCTTTGCATCGCATATTGCTCCCCTCATTGTACGTTATATTTTATCGAAATAATTATACAGCTGTCCACTCCCCGGAAAAATGTGGAAAACTTGGAGGCAACTTCTCAGGGATTTTTTTGTATCTAGAAAAATCAGGGAATTCTCATGGAATTGTATTGAGTCTAAGAGAATTTTTTTTAAATTCTTTTTATATTGTAATCAATCGGCAAGCTAAGTTATTTATATATAAATATATCTTATTATTTTATATATTCAAGGTTTTAATAAAATATAAAATAGGCACTTCGTATAATTTATGAATTTAAATAATTATTTCTTTTATATAAATTACAGATTATTTAAAAAAATGCAACAAATTTATAATTACCAAAATATAAAATAAATATATTAATTCTATGTATTAGTTTATATATGCATGTTTGATTGACATTCTATTATTTCTTCCGTCGAATGATTTGATTGCGATTTGACGCGTATATTTGTTCGAATATATCACGAGATATAAATCAATAAAGGTTCGCCCATAAACACGTATCTTCTCGACACGGTATATCGATTTATGAAAATGGCGATGCAATCAGGTCGCTTCTGATTTTCTCAGCTCGAATTTTCGTGTTCGTTTCCTTGAACCTTGGATACCGGTTTCCGGATAGTTCACCTTAAACCAATATATCCTCTCCTCGACTCGTACATCAATAATATATTTATTCGCGTGGTTCCATGAAAGCGACTTTCCAGGACCTTTCGTCTTCCTCCTACGCCTTTTCTCCCTCAACTCTCCGTTGACCTCTTCTTCGTCCTCCCTCCTCCTCCCCCGCGCACAGCACCGTCTCCTTTTCACCCGCCGTATACCGTTTGGCCGATCCTCATAAAGTTTACGAACCCCGACGGTAAATCCGGTTTATGACAAGCTGGCTGCCACCACGAGGCATCTACGAAATTACGGCTGAGCGCGATCGGATTTTTATACCTCGTTCCCCAATTATACGCCGCGTGTGTCGCGGCCGGACTGACCGAGGGGGGTGCGAGCGATTGAGGGAACGACTCGAGATTTAGACACGACACGACGTCTCCCTTGTCTTGTCTTACGGGGAGGAATTCGCGTCTATCGAGTTACACGGCATCAAATCAACGCTTGCCGGATCGCCGCTTCCCTGCGCGTACATCAAGCCTTCTTTCCCATCTTTCTCTCTTCGAATCCCCCGCCTTCATAGGGTGCGAGCGAAATTTTTGTTTCGAGCGATATATAGACGATGGTAAAAATTAATATCTACGAAGAAAATTAATTCTTGAACATTAGAATAACTTAACAACTTTTTTCGATGACTTTCGCAAAAACGCACATCTCTCCCTTCTTAGATCTTTAATAATATATATTTATATTTGAAGTATATGCGAATATGATGGCATGATAAATGGAAATGTTTGAAAAATTATTTTAAACTGGCACCAAATTATTTAATATTGACAGAACAGATTTTTATTTAATACTTAGAGAAATTATTGCGAAATTATAATTTAATTAGCATTAAAATATATAAGTATTATTTAATTAACTGAAATGTTAAAGATTTAAAAAATATTACAAATTAAATTTTCTTGTGGGACACATCATCCAGCAGCATAAAAAACATTTCTTTTATTACATGTCCTCTGATACTGCTCGAGAGAGACTGGATAATGTGTCCTCCGAGGAAATTTAATTTATTCACTTTAATATATTTCGACGAGAGTGTGTGCGTATTAAATACTTTCAAGCTTGGAAGCTATATTAGTAGCATTTATTACTGAGGTTTCACATCTAATTTTTTTTAATTTGAATTCATTACTACTGCATCGTTAGCGTCAAAATGGCAAACGCGCCAAAGAATGAATATAATGGAATCTCTTCCGAGAAGAGGCACACGGTTTCATAAAATTACACCACAATTAAAAATCATTGTTAATCCTAAATATAAACTTGATACCTTTTTTAATGCGACGAACACTGACGACGACTCGTACTTATAATATAGTTTGCTAATATTGATAATAAAAAGATTTTTAAATTTTTTCGCAAAGATAAATTATTTTTACAGCAATCATTTCAATACAATATTTTAACAATTTTATTTGACGATTTACATTCATTGACAATTTGTTGCGGTATCAGACGTCGAGAACGCAGTTTCTACCGTGACAATAATTTTGTGCGACCACGCAAAACAAGTTCTTCGTGCTAAATAGCGAATATTTAAGAAGCAACTGAAATCAAATACACGGACTTTTAACCGCGTTAAAGTATCGTTTTTCGTGAGTAGCGTGCAAGGAAGGTACCTTCCTACTTAATACTTACTATTCTCTAAACGGGGGGTATGCGGATACATTACTTCTACGAAAGTTTCCTCGCGTAAAACGTTTACTGCCCTTTTTCGTCACTTCTGCCACGAAGACGGGGGCAAGAAAGAGAAACAGAGAAATCGTTTCTCCTGAATGTCCGACGTAAAAGCTCTAAGCAGACCGAAAGCATTCGTCGATCAACTCGACACGAAACCATCGCGCCGGTAATTCGCACAATAAACACCGCCATTTTCGCGAACCCGCTCACGAGCCACGATTCGGAAGAAATATCGAGAAAATAATGACAAATATCGTGTTATAAATTTTAATATTCATAGACTCTTGGAATGATAAAAATAATATTATTTTAATAATATTATATAAATATTATATTATATAATATTATTAAAATAATATTATTAAATAAATTGAAAGGAATTAGGCTCTATATGTATTTGATAATATTATTTTAATAATATTATATAATCTCGCACGAATAAAAATATAATTTTTAAAACTCTTACTTTTTAACAAACTATTACAGTGAATTTTACTTTAACAATTTAATTATTGACTTTACATTCTTATCAGCTTAATATAATTGGCTCATGTAATGAGTAATTTCTGAACGATACGAATGACAGAACGAGGCAATGCGTCATTTTCCCTAATATAAACGAATAAAACGCTGATTATGCGGCCGGTCGGTCGGATTTTTCGATCGTTGAACGAAACATACTTCGCCAATCCATTTCTGTCGTCTCTCGGAAATTATCACCCGGCGTGAACGCACGATACACTGCGGGGGCCCCCCGTCGAGCACGGCTCTCAGCTTTCGTTCCTTGATGAAACTCGAATAAACTTTTCTGAGATTCCTACAAGAGAAAAATATGCGGTCGGCTACTACTTTTTCGCGTCAAGATACTGTTATTACGCGACAGAATCGACCGGTGAAAAGTGGAAAATTGTTATCGAGTTTGCTGATCCATGACTAGTGAATCAGCAGACCATCCACGAATGACGGAATCGATTTACGAGCGGACTGTAGTAATGCATGATACTCTTGTAAAATATATTTTATTATATGCATATATGTACGTACATGCATCGGTTACAAGTAATCCCTTGGCTTGTAAACAAGATTGTCACATTTTACACGATGGCACCGAAAGCTCATTCATCCGCTACTCTCGCAGGATGCATTTATTTATAAACGAAAATTGGATGTTTCGCGTGAAATATAATAAACACATATTTCAAACTTTTTTTTATTTAAAAGCTCAGCAAATTAAAGAATATAAAATATATATAATTTTTATTAGCATCTTTGTGGAAAATTTCAGACGCTGACAATTTTGCTATCATTGTATTTTATTGTTTCTATAAAAAAGGATCTTTTGCGAGTAAAACTTTAGGAGTGCAAAGTGACTTGTCAAAAATTTTAATTGAAAATCCAATCTTTACGACTCTGAATTAAAAATCGTGAAATTCCAAGAAAGACGAGCTCGATCAAATTTTTGTTACTCCAAAAATTGACTCCGAATTGATTAAGCATATTGACTTACACATCTCGCAAAACGTCGAATTTCGGAAGATGCATCAAGGGCGACCAAGGTGCCTATAAAACCGGCTGTACGAAACGGAACGTATTGCCACGAGATCACTCGTTAAAGCCGATCAAAATGCAACGAACCTGTGCATTATGTTGTTGATACAGCACTGCGGGCGAAATTCAGCGACTCGCTCTAGCGGGGGGCCCCCTCGGCTCCGTGTCTCCCCTTTTGGCCGATCGACCAATTTTTAGCCTGGCGCACAACTCGGGCTTCGGGTACAAATCACGCCTCTCAGTGACGTATCGCCGCGCGAAAGCGGCCATTTTGCTCTCATATTTTTTATTTAATAGCCACCAGGCTATCGTGTATCGCATTAATACGCGGCAGCTACGCCGCGCGGTAGCGTCAGTAAAAGGGGGTCGTGGTCGGGGCGACCCCCGCCACCCGGTAACCCGTAATCATAAGCCGAGCTATTTTTCTCCCCGCGCCTTCTCACCAACCCCTCTCCCTTCCCTCCCGGTGCCCGCTACTACGTCTACGCTTCCAATTTAATGGCACATCTCAAAGATACTAATAATCTGCTCTGCGATACTAATAGGTCGTGTTTTTCGTGCGATTAAGTAGCGGGAGAACTGGAACGTTTACAAACGTTTCTCGTTGCTCGGTGAAAACATTAGTTCGAATTCTACACGATATTATTTTATTCTGATTATATTATTTATGTAATAATTTATTATCTCATATTTCATATATATATATATATATATATATATATATATGTATATGTATATGTATATATTTATTTGTATATCTTTATTCAAGATCTATCTCTAAAGCTTAGCTATGCAGGCACGATTACCTCCGTGACTTTGATTACTTTCGAGTCACGAACACACTACCGTTCGAAACGGATTTTCATGTTGTTCGATGCTTTGAACACAAAATGCTATTTAAGCGTTATAAACCTGAAATGACATACTTTTCAGTCGAATGAATTAACGCAAACAGTACTTTTTACGTACAGTTTACGCGAGCGGGTATCAGTGCATGCGTTTATAAGGCTGACATAAATTTATTTCACGACTCTTAATATTACGATTTTCTCTGGATTTTTTAAAAGCTGTACCAGAGAGAGAGAGAGATTGAATTTATTATATTATTGATTTATTTTATTTGTATATTATTTATTTTTATATTATTATTTATATTTATTTATCTTTATTTTTATATTATTATTATTATCATTTATTATATTGTTTATTATTATTGTGAATCTTTCGCAACTCGCGATCGCCCGAATCAATTTGCGAAATTACCTGCAAATAATACCGAACTATCGCGCTCTGGAACGAGCTTCGTTTCTTGCATCAATCACGACACCCGGCGAGACTTTCCTCCACGCGTGTTACGCTCGCACGGTGCAATTTAGATCACGTCGCCGCGTGAAGGAGCGAGCGGCCAGGCTAAGTCGACTTAAGTGAATTCCGTGTACACGCGGCAAATTGGTAAAGTAGCGAAGAGTCGGTCGGTCTGGATGGAACGAGAGGGCACAACGTACGGCCAAGTTGATGATCGTGTTATAAGGTCTTACTTGTTGCTGACGGTTGCATGTCTGCCACGGTTCTGCGCGAATGTCGGTGCCTTCTGCTTTTCCCGGCTGATTGCTCCGTATGCGAGGAGCGATAGGGAACTTTCGTCCCGGATGGACGGCCGGCGATTTCCTAGTCGTTGAACCGGCCGAAAGTTGGCGATTTCTGCAGAGCCCAAGGATCTTAACCGTTAGGCGAAACCGCTCGAGCTTACGGAGGAACGACATAGCTCGTAATCTCCGTGTCTAGATTGCATCGTAGAATGATTTTCGGCCTCTCGTATGCTTATTCATGAGAATGAAAACGCGATACATGAGTTCTTGTTTTGCTGAAGATTGCATAATTTGCCGAAATTAAATCGATTTCGATACCGCACCGAGTTGATATGACGTTGAAATTACCGTTATTGTGAGCGGAATAATAAAAAAAATTTATAGGTCTTCCCTTGCGATATTTTTTATTATAAAATTTGCCTACAATATAATTTTATATATTTTATATATAATCGAAATTTATCATTGAGCTTTGTTAATAGTAGAATTTCATAAAATTCTGTGAATATTATTTAGCGTCTAAGTTTCATTAATAGGAGAATAAAGCTTCATTCGTTATTTAAAGTCAACACCAGTCTCGAATTAAAAGGATTTTATTAAAAGAAACAAGTGTTTCTTGTAAAATTATTTTTTAAATGATAAATGTAAAGAAAACACGCGAAGATAATAGTTATCAGAGATCATAGATGATCTTTCTATTTTTTCCTTAGATAAGACTAGCATATTGTTCACGTGCACATTTGTAAATAATGGAAAGAGTTTGTTTCTCGCACTTGAAACATCTGCAAGATGGCATAGCTAATTTCTTGGGGTAACCGCACACTCGAACTTTTACGGATATGCTATGTAATATGTTGCGGCGTACATGATGTATTCACAGTCATTCAACTTTTTAACCTTCTTAGCCGTGACTTTTAGCGAAACGACTCCTAACTCTATACTATATATCGGAGAAGAGAAGAGAATTAACCAGTTTGTTTGGCGAACGTCCAATTCCAACAATACTGAAGTGAAGAAAGAATCATCAATAAATAAAGTTTTAAATGCATTCTAGATTTAATAAAATTGTAGACCTCTTTTATTTTTTTAAAAATTATTCTGAAATAAAAAGACAAGATAAAGCGATAAATAAAATAATTTTTGTATTTTTCATCAGTTTAAAAAAAAACAATATTTATGTAAAAAGAATTTTATAGCAAAATTAACTATAAAAATGTTTAAAGCTAAAGATTACATGTTTTATTTATAAATTATAAATATTGAATATATATTTTAAAAAATTCTTGCGCATAAAATATGGCATATTTTTTATATTGATTTATTTTTTATTCGGTAGTTTAATTTAGTTAATTACATGAAATTTGTTTCTCTTCAAAAATTTCTCTTCTTCTCTAGTATTAAATATGAAAATACATAAATAATAATTAGAAAGTGAAAGCGGTAACATTTGTATATTTATTATTAACGTATTAAGAGAAATATATAATATTCCTTTGATTGAATAATTATAATGATAGCGATTATATATATTGACAGCTGTCAAATGTGGAAAGTCGGGAGAAAAGGAGATTTCACATGCAGTGCTAATTAATGCAGCCGTCGTACTAAGCTAAGTGAAAGGGTTAAAAAGAAGATCATAAACTAATCGATGACGAGTATTATAAAAGTTATCGCGCGGAGAAGGAAAAAGCAGTCGGAATAAACAGGCTAGTCGTCGTTAAATCGATCGAATTCAGCACGAAAGTCAAACCGCATCGAAACGTCTCGCGAAAGTTAATTTAAGAACCTTAATTTTAGCCAAACTTTTTTTTCTTGAATAATTTTTCGTTTTCATAAAAAAAAAACGTATCACGTTACCACACAAAAATGAGTGGATCCTCAAATGTATAATAAATGCACATTCACAGTGTTTCGTTCATAATTTCGTAAGAAACTGAGTTTTAGTAAAATTGAATTTCTTCTGCACACGTCTCGTCAATTATTTTTTTAATTATTTGTAAACTTATTAACGCGCGTACAGATATATAAAAATTTATTTAATAAAAATTTGTTCAATTTTAATAAATAGTTCCATCCAAGCTTTCAGAATTGTATTAACAAAATCTTTAATATGATATTAAGAAATAAATATATGTTTAGCATTAATTATAATTTTTTTATAGCTCTTACGATTATTATCAATTTTATACATATTTTGATTTTAACATTTGATGCTTTGAATCAAAGAATAAAAAAGAAAATGCCGATCGTGTAGTCACATATATGCGAAATGTGCATCCAGATATGACAATAAATTGTGAGAGACATTAAATGCAATGTGAAAAAGATGAAAGTTACTGGAGAACCACGATCGTCCATTCAATTACGGTTTATAGAACGACTCAAGCTCGATATAATTGCGATGTAATCATTAATGCAATGCGCGGCTTACTAATCCTAAAATTAGTAGAGACCAGATGGCGGCAGCTGGCAATTACACAGCACCGGGTCAATGATATTACAAATGTATCCCCCATTCATATTATATCTGCCGCATATAAAATATAATATTCCATATTCCGTTGTATTTTTTTCTCGTCATTAAGATAAATCACTGTTTTGACTATATTAGTATAAAATATATCTTTCATATACACTCGTATTTTCATGATGCTATCATCGATTTAACATGTATTAATTTTACTGATGTAATTTTAAATTTAGATTGCTTGGGATTAAGAAACTCGTGCTCGAGCTTCGCAAAATATTCAACGAATGAGCGCGTCGCGTTTTTCTTTTTGATGCGGTAAGCTTCAAGATATCTATCTTGAAATGTTTTTGGAACGAGCGATCGGATCGGGAACCAAGGACGTCGCTAGCAATGTGAGCGGAAATCAAGCAAAGAGGGCGAGCGCGATTCTCGTAGACAGTGAGTCAGTATGCGAGAGAAAGAGAAAGAGAGAGAGAGACTGAGTCAAAGGTAAAGTCCGTAGGTTGGGTGGGTGCATGGGATGGGATGATATGAGGTTAGGTTGGTGGTCGACGGGGCTCGCCTTGGTCTGGCACCGCTAGTCCTTCCCGTATTGATCGCGTGCTCCTTTCCTCCCTTAGATACCGCGTCGACCCTCTCTTAAGCCTTACGTATGGCCCGGGTTCGCTTCTACCTTAGGCTCGACCTTAAGCCGAGACGTTCATGGCGGATCCTCCGGGGTTAAAATCAAGGGTTGAAATTTATATAATTTTATCGAGCTTATCTCTCAATATGTACCTCTTCCATAGATGATTGTGATAATAAAACGCGATTTAAGCAAAGTAGATTTCTTTCATACTTGGAAATTCTCGACGGAATTTTGTCGATAATATTTTCCACAGTTTAGTTAGCAAAAGCAGACTTATTTTATCCTGATCAATAGTAATTTTTTAATTTTTTCAATAGTTTAGTTAGTATTTTTTTTTATTTTTTAATTATCACATTTTTAATTATCTGAAAATTATTACCGGCAAAGATTCGGAAATCCCTGGAAAATTTCGAGTTTTTTTACCTTATTGATTATGAGATTAATCAATAAGGTAATCATCAATCAAATTAATTAAAAAGAAGAGATCAAATAGTGGCAATTTTTTACATCACGAGTATAAAGGAATATCTGTCATTCTTATTTCATAGGCAAAAAACAGATCATTCAAGCAAATAATAAAGTAATAATTCAGTATATCATATAACGATTTTCATTGTTTTTAAATCCATCACGTGCGATACAATCACTTTTCGCACAAATGTATGTATATTTCCACGGGAAGTGTTTACGCGAAACACACGAATGCATTCGCCATCTGATAACATGTTTTTTTTCCAAGGCAAGGTTGCAAGATGGTTGCCGGTGCTCTATATGCATATGCGCAATTTGAGGAAGGGGATGTATTTACCGCGCCGTTTAACGATCTTAACGAGATACGATGCCGAAGAGCTTAATTAACGGAGGGTCTGAAAGAGGCGTCCGTCACGCGCGCTCGATATGTGAGAGCGACCAATGAATTACCGGACGAATTTAAAAGATGTTACCCCTCAAGGTGCAACGACGAACGAACCCTACAGCAGGTGAAGCTGTCACTATTGACGGGCTTTTAATTTTTATACAATAAACACT
This sequence comes from Camponotus floridanus, assembly GCF_003227725.1. NCBI lineage: Eukaryota > Metazoa > Arthropoda > Insecta > Hymenoptera > Formicidae > Camponotus > Camponotus floridanus. The sequence goes on along the minus strand of NW_020229216.1, from coordinate 519,034 downwards.
CGACAAATTTTTACATGAGCAACGAGCAATCAAAAGATTCAAAAAGAAAAAATCTCCAGTTATATTTATTAGAATAATTCGTCAAAAACTTTGTCGAGCATTTGAAGTTCCTTACTAGAACGTCAATTATCAATCGTTGCAGGCCGTTATAATTTTTTTTTCTAACGATGATACTTTTAATCAAGATGTATACTTTATCGAAATTATTCCTCGCGATTAACAATAAAAAAATTTCATGGCGGATTAGCTGATCCAGTTTTGTCGTCGTCGCCAGGCTCGGTCGCGTGTTCGTTCGCGACGCAATTAGTCGTCGGATAAACGAGAGTAAGGCGGCCGAAACTAGAGATAAATTGTCGCGAGGGGACGGCGAGAGGGAGGAAAAACCGGGCCGGAAACCAGGTTAATTTGGATGCGGTCGCTTTTAATCGGTCGTACCAAGATGGAGCATTATACGGGATCGTTTAATGGTGATAACGCATGCAACGCGAATATCGTTGCGTATGAAAATGAAAATCGCCATGAAAATCCGCTAACCATTACTCGAATTCATTAACGTTCGTCTTGATGCACTTCGATATCTTTATTGATCTCTAAAATGTAAATGATTTCTTTCTGTATCTTTCTCTCTCCTCAGGCAAGGGCGTTGATGCATTCGTCACATAAATTTTATTCTACTTTGAAATCGTGCATCGACTGATTAGAAGCATGCATTCGATTCTATCGTGGGATTAATTTAAAATACAATCACGATATGTATTTATTTATACTTGAAGTGGTATTATATTATTTCTCCTGCGAAATGCTTGCAAGAAAAGATTAATGACAAATTTATAAAATAAACTGTACTCCGGATATACAGATTAATTAATAATTCGAGAATTTTAATAGAATTTGGATACAATATATTAAAAAACATAATTGAAATTATAGCATTAATTTTAATATTTCTATTTTTATGGCGATATAATACATGTTGAATTACTACATCGAGTTGCAGATTAAAAAAAAATTTCGTAAAATAACACGATTCATTAAATCTGTTTCTCTCTTCGATATTTAAATCCGATATCAAGTCGATCACGCACGGTTACGCATCGCGGAAGCGCGGGTGTTTCTCTTCCGCAAAGGACCGGGGGAAAAACAAAGAAGGAGGAAGGAAGGAGGAGGCAGAAAAAGATGCGACTTTTTATTTCTCGCGTGAGCCGCTCGGCGAATCCAGTCGCGTGCCATTCGCGGGCGCACTCGCGTGTTCCGTCCAAGCGTGAACTTCTAATACCCCTTCATCCTCACCTTGACTCTCCCGCATTAGCGGGTCGCCAATAATACTTTACGCACGAAATCTTTCCATTTTCTTTGCTCGCATGCGAGCGGGAGTCACGGGCACGGACGCCGATGCCCGACACGATCGGCACGTGGTATGCAGATTTCGAGTTCAAGAAACCAAACGGTGTGTTCCTCGCGGACATTCATCACGCACATGTGTAAAATTCACCGACAGACATGAATTAAATGATTAACGCAAGAAACTATGATTAATTATGATGAACATTTTGTACATCTTGATTATACGTTATATATTCCCAATCAAGTCTAAGGATATGACTCGTCTTGAATGATTTCTATAAATAACATAGAAGCGTTTACGAAAAAAATTACTCAATTTAATATAAACCATATAAGAACATTTATTAAAATTTAAAAGTATATCTGACAGAATGATAGTCATGATCGTGAAGACCTCGCGAACTGGTCGATCGAGAGAAAACCCGATTACTTCCCCAAACAATGCAATTATAGTAGTAAGGGCGAACGAGTCTCGCGGGATGTCTACCGCGGAATGGCTATGTCGGCCATTTCGTAGGGACGGGAAAGGAAGGGGGAAGCGCAGGAAGCGGAGAAAATCCTATTATAGCTCCGTATCCTACGCGACGTGGTACACGTAGCTAGCGTATGGGGTGAAACGAGACGAGGTCGTAGAGAGACTCACCCCTCGCGCACATCCGCGTATTGACGCAACCGCCAGGAGCCCACCCTGCGGATTAACCAATCAAAACGCAGCATCCGCGCATGCGATCGCTCGGAAGTGTGCCATTTTGTATACCTCGCTATCGCGAGACGTAATCGAGGCTCCCACCCGATGCGGATCGGAAAATGAAACCGAGAGTTTGACACAGTGACATATTTCGTCGTAACGAGAGGGTGCGAAGGCCCAGGACAGGTCATACGTTACTCGTACGAGCGATTTGTACGATCATACGAGCCACTCTCGGTTTCTTTTACATTCTAGAGGAGATACGCGTCTGCCAGATTTCATATAAAATACGCCTGCGAATTTCTGATAAACCACGTCTAATCGCCATAATAATTATTATGGCCGTTTCTAAGACACACGAGCCTCATTTTATCCCGGAAGTAATGAGATAGTACGAAGTCTACGATCGCATTGCTCGCGAGAATGTCGGAAGCCGGGATTAGGAAGCCGCGAGATATCCGCAATTATCGCAACTTTACGAGCGTGCATCGCGTCGGCGCGGGAGAATCCTGAGATACCACGGAAAATTTAACTCTTTATAGGCCGTGAAGTGTAAGAAAGTGAAGACAAAAGTACAAGAAAATAAATATTTTAAAATTTATATATAAGATATATATATTTTCCAAGGTATCAAAGTTTCTTCCATTAGATTCGAATTTTTTTTTACTTATCCCGTAGGGAAAACCTCACGAGACAGATTACTTGCTAATTTTTAATTTTATACCTTCATAATTATGTCTCTCGTAATGTCTCTAGTATTCCGTTTCAAAATTAAATAGATAAAATCAATTAATTCGCACTGATATATAATTCCCATTTTCTTTTTACATGCCGATTTCAGCGAGCCATATTTCAAAACAATAAGTTGCCGGTTCCCGATTTGGCGTGCCTGGCACTGCCACTGCGAAATAAAACAAAACAATACACATTTAGCTCGCAGAGAAAGCGGTGGAGCGGACGGAGGCTTTAAATGGTTTCCACCCTGCTTCCCCGACCGATGTATAGCGCGTCGACTGAAGACTGGTTAAAACTGGGACGGATATTTTCGGCTCTTCGATGCGCGGTGCGCATTCGTTTGTTGCGAGAGAGACGGACAGAAAGAGAGAGAGAAAGAGAATTCGTTTGGTATTTGCCGGTATCGGGACCGCCGATAAATGGGAAAACTTTCCCGGGGCAGTTTTCAGAGCGCGTTCCCGGCAGCGAGAAACAACGCTCGCCGCCCTCGCCGCTTTCCGAAAGGCAACGCACCCTTCCGTTTTCGTGTCGACGTGCTATTCTCGCGTGGCGGCTCGAAATTGCCCGTGTATTTCGGAAAGCTTAATCGTGCGCGCCACGTCGGATTACGTCCTTGAATTATTCTTATCGGCACACTCGGTATATGTACCCTTTAGCCTCAAGATTCATTTGCTCCCCCAAAGTTCGCTTTTTTTTTCCATAAATTCCATAAAATTCCATCACTGTAATTATTGGATCACGCGTACTCGATAGAGATGATGTATAAAACAGATTTCTTTTTACAAAATATTTCTGTCGCTGTTAATCACGATTTGCATATTTTTAAAAATTCGAAAATTTATACTTTACAGATTGAAAAAATGTAAAATGACATACGTATATTTTTCATATTTTTCATTGCATTTGCGATAAATTTATATTTATTTTTAATATCATCTACTTTTTCATATTCGTAAATTTCATATACTTTTGTTATCGATATTTAAATCTCTCGATTTTATTATATTTATCAGTTGAATAACGCGTGGGTGAATAATGTATGTGCGAAAGCACGTTCCTCTTTTTCGAGGCAGGCCTATATAGCTCAGTGATAATCGGATAACAGTTATTTTGGGCATCGAAGTAAACACACTCGAGTTGCAATCTCGTTTGGTATTTACCGGTATCGAGTCTGCAGACAAATGAGAAAACTTTCCAGGGAACGTTTTCGTACGATGCCGCCGCAAAACGCTAAGCCTTTGCTTTCGTACCCTAAAAGGCAACGTACCCTTTCGTTCTCTCGTGCCGCCGCTCTATTCTCGCAGGTATATACTCACATGTACGTCTAACTACGTTTAAACCTATATTTTGCGGTGCTCTTAACTTAACACGCCACGAATTAGCCTCTTGAACTTTGCCCCGGTGCAAAAACGGAGCAGTCTTTCGGTTTCCGATTATCATCAATTCCGGATATTTTACACGACGTGTTTTATTTAACTGAAACGATTTGGAGCATCGAATATTTTTATTAATATTAATGCAGATATAATTATTCTACAATGATAGAAATGCGTATGTTCGTTATATTCGTATTTTATTCAAATGTAGTTTTTAACAATACACAAGCAATTGTGCTTAATTTAATTATTGAATCAATTTTCTGTTTCAGGCACTGAACGGGTTCCTGCTAATATTGACTTGCGACGGGGAAGTGTTTTTCGCTACCCACAGCATAGAGAGTTATCTAGGCTTCCATCAGGTGTGTTTAAATTTATAATTAAGCCAATTAAGCTATTATCATCATGGCATAAAAAATAATTATTATTAAATATATTTAAAAATTTTTAGAATTTTATATTTAAAATACAGAGAGAGTAAGTGCATTATTGATATAGCAGATACATAGGAAAATATTACATGGTGTGTAAAATATCTAAATCCTATATGCTTTTCGCAAAACAAGGATTAAATAATTATAATTAAAATATTGAATTTTAAAAGGCATTATTAAAATCGAGATTCTGAATAATCTAAATATCAGAATTCCATGCATATGAAACAAATCTTGTCGATAAATCTGACGATGTTTTAGGAAATTATTTACGCGCCTTTTAAAAGCGCAGTCGCGCGGTGACGTATTTTATAGATCCATAATACTTATAAACACAGAATACGCTTGCCCGTCGGCTGCCTTTTATTACGAGGTAATTCTGGACATAGTTCACCCTCGTTAGTTTATCTTCAGTCACCGTGTATCCACACCCGACACGCGGCAGTCACGCCAGCGCCGTCAAGTTCACCGTACGTGTCACGTTTGTCCGAGCGTCATCCCTTTCACGAGACAATGTACCCTTTCGCTAGGACTGACGGCCGACATACATTTTTCAGTAGTAACAGTAGGTCATATCACAATCGTGCAACATGCATCGCCATTACTTAGCCCGGCCTAAACAAATCTGTCCGAGATGTTTGAATAAAAGGATCTCTATCTTTGTAAAATATTCTGTAAAATTTATTTTTGATCATTTGCAAATGGAAATAATATTTTTCAATTTTTTTATTGTAAACATCTCTGTAGTAAAATATTCATTTGTATAAAATATCCATAAATGCAAATGATCAAAAGTATAAATCAAGTTATTGAAATCGTACTTCATATCGAAATATTTTTTTCTTTAGATTTAATGTTATTTAAATATGATGATTTTGCGCAGATTTCTATCGTAATTTATTGCTAGTGGATTTGCACGAGTACGCTAAGGTGGGATCGTACCAACGAATTTCGATACGGCTTTTAATTAATTATGACGCCGGAAAATCGTGCGGAGGCTGGGCAGAGGCTCATTAAGGACGACGTAATCTCGGTGATTTTACTCGCGTCGACAAAGATCGCGCAAAAATCGTTTCACTCGTGTGTGGGAACTACGGAATACCGATCCCGATTCGCCACATTCGCAGACCGAATCTAATTGCGATCCACACTGTTGCACATTCGATTGCTACCGACGTTGTTCCCGCGCACGATCATTTGGATACTTGAACGATACCTACGTTCTCTCTTTGAGGTTTCCCCCTTAATGATAAAGCGGCCGTGTGTAACCACAGTGTTGGCGAGGACTATTGGTTCCACGCGAGAGCATTGTGTACACAATGTGGAAACCGATTTTGCGCTATATTCCCGATACATATCGGCGAGGAACACCGCGTTCTTCGCGTTCGATCAAGCCATTAGAGTCCCATTCGATTAGATGATGCATCGGGAGAGGTGTCGGCAGATTCTCCAGATTTCTCCATCTCACGAGAGTTGCCGTGTTTCTTCGTAGCTTTGCGTCCAAGCGTCGACGAACAAGAGCAATAAACTCGCAAATAAATATGCATCCAAACTTGAAAAATTAATTGCCATCAATTTATACACAACAAAAGACGTAGTATTTATGTGATAAATAATTTTTAACTTGTGTGGAAGTAATTTTTTTACGAATATTTTTCGATAAAATCTTTTCAAGACCTAAGCTATTTTTTCTTTTTAATTTTATTTCTAAATTTGAAAGAGATACTTACGTAAAGAGACGTATATTACATTGTCCATTTCGGAGAAAGCTGGCAATCTCTGATCGCGTTATATTGCTGGTCGTCCACGCGAGAGTGCATTAAAGAATCATTCATCTATCTGTGAGGGGGATAGGTGTTCGACTACCCGGCATAATATCATCACTCGAGCCCCCTCGGTAGGTAGGCAGATAGGTATACACTCGGGCACGCACGCGAGCGCAATGTGCATACATTGTAAAAAATGACGGATGATGATTTCCCGAGCCGATGACTCTCTATACGGGGCGCACGCGAACGCGTTGGCTATGAATTGCAGAAAATAGCGGACGATGATTTTCTGACTCGATGACCGCATATCCGAGACAACAACAAAAAAAAAGGAACGAAGAAAAGTGGTTTGTTATATGCGAGCGTTCTAGATTTCCTCCTAAATATCCCCTCGCGACACGCGTACGTGTGCGTTCGAAATCACCGACGGAAATCATTCGCCCCGGTTTCGCTGGGAATGACGGAAGTCGAATCGGCTTCTTGCAGAGAAGTCCGCGGGAATGTGATTGTGGGAAAAAAAAATGCGCAACGCGAGTTTCATCGTCATTTTCCGCGTGCAAATCGAAGATCTGATTTATGCATTTTGCGTATTAATATTTATACAGAGATTTATTTACCTATATTTGTACAAATTAATCTTTTCATCGCTTAACGCCACATATTAAATTATTAATATTCCTGATATTCAATTTTTGTAACAAACTTGGAGATGTGAAACACGTGATGCAAAAACATTGAATATGTATTAGAATATCACAAGAATAATTGCTAAGAATTAATTAAATAGAATTAACATTTAAGAACAGAGATATAATTTATTGAATTTTTTATTTTATATCAATTTATGTGTAATATATGCTTTACGTATTTATTTTGTTGTTATTTATATTTAAATTTTTATCTTGAAAATCATATCGATGAACTCACTTTATATTTAAAACCAACGCTTTGACTTGAAAATATGAAAGGAGAGAGAAACGTCGCATGATAAGATACATTTATCTTTCTACTTGCGAAGAATGACACTGGTTGTTCAAGTCTCGTGTTGAAATATTGATTTATTCACGCGCACTCGTGTGTTTTACGCGTTTCTTACTTTGTGTGACGCAGATTTTCCGATAGCATCTCGCGATAGTATCTCGCAATGTTCTTTGCGCATAAACGGACCTTACGGACCGTACGTGTTATAAATTGTATCGAAGGACCCTTGATTCGTATTCTTTAACAAGCTCGAATTATTACGCCAACTTCGTGCAAGTATCCATTGAGACGTAACAATGCACGCAACCGGTACCGTATATGTTGTATATATGATATATGTATCGAGAAAAACAAGAACGATTACTTTGCACGAGCTGCATTTGAAATAGATAGGCGTCTTGTTAGGATTTTTTTAAATTCAAATTTGGTATCTTCTTTCTTGAATCATTGATTTCTATCAGCATTTTGTATCACATTATTGGACTTTTCTAGATTTATTATTCATGAATAGGTTTCGCCTGTTATTTTTTATTCAAAAAACTTTTTCATGATTAATTTTTCTTCTCTTTTTTTCGTATATTTATTAATATTTATAGATTTTCCTTGCGACATAAATTTTATTTACTCTGATGCATCTCTTGTTCTTCCCCTAAAATAAAATCTTTCAAATATGTAATATGTTACAGACTCAAAAATTGATGGTATATAATTATTATGTTTTGATAATGTCTGTTAAATTTGAATATTTTCTATTCATTATTCGTGATCCAGAATACATTGCATCCCGTTACGAAAATCATTCATCTGCATCCGTAATGAAAATAATCTACCTCGGACTTCGTGCAAGTGCCCGAGATGTTAGAAACGCGAGCGAATGCACGCAAACTTAAGAGCGCATTCATCAGATGCGTTATAAGAAGACATTTTATAGGGTAACGTTAGGAAAGCACTTTCTCGAATACCCTCATTTTTTCAAGCATAATCATTTTTTTAGTAATAATCAAACGGCGGAAATTATTGATTTATTCTCAAGTTATTCTGTCTTTTTACTTGCAAACACGTTAAGGATGCTTTGTATGTACAATCCCAGCAAAAAGTAGCTGAAAATCAATATTGACGAATATATCCACTTTTGGTGTATTTTGAGTATGAGAAATTGCGTGGATGTATTTTTTAATATTTATGCGTTTTTACTGAAATATTCTGAATTTTATTAATCGAAATGATTAACTTTTGGCAGAGAATTTCGCCTTATGTCAAATACATGGCTAATTTCATTAAATTATATTTAATATCTTTTTAATCAGTTAGTACTTGTATAATATTATTTGACCAAATATTTCCTCTGTATTTAAACTTTTGCAAATTTTAAACAAATTCGGAATATTATTTCCATGTGTTTTTGTCATTTGAATCGACGTGGTTATACGTTTCCCATAAAAACACATGTTAATTCGGTAACTTGTGAACGCTTAGTGAATCGATTTAAAAATTGTACTGAAGATTCTAAATATATGTAAGGATATTCTGTACAATTTTCATTAAATTCTCAATATTTCAAAATAGGTACACAACATCCTTAAATTGCAAGATAAAAATTAAAAACTTGAAAGAGATAGGACATTTTAATTCGAGTGTGATATATAAAATATGGGCCGAGGAAATATTAACATCTCATTCTCTTGCACACGGAATTCCTCGTTTCCCGTCACCTCAAATTCAAGTCTGTGCACTCATTCGTCCGCGATCTCTCGAGGAAAAACCCCGGTCTCAACCCCCGTCCGCTCAATCGTAACGCACGCGACACGCAGTGGCCGCGATGACTTCGCATGACTCGATGACCGCATCTGAGTCGACGTAATCGCGACTCGGTACGTTTCGGACGATGCGATTACACGGCCTCGTAACCACCCGCGCTCGCGAAAACTCTTCGAGATCCTCGGTCGCGAGGCCTCCCCCTCCAGGGGCGAGGGAAAAAGCGCGCAATGACAGCGTCCACCCACAATGTAATTCACGACAGAGGTCTCGCGCGCTCTCTTAGTTCCATATCTCACGCGAGAAATATAAAAAAAGCTCGCGAATACACACAAACCGCCCGTATCGTTATGGGAGGGAGCTCTTTCGAAGCATCGAGGCGAGCTTTCGCGATTGTTGGCCGTTTAATTGGACTGATAAAGTCGATTCGATGCTCGACGAGCCTTTGTGCCCCGCGTCCGGATAAAAGTAATAATTTAAGTGAAAGGTCACAGGGTGCTTATCGCCCCGCGAGAGCCAGGAGGGAGAAAAAGGCAGAGGGAAAGCAGACCTTGAGTCGATGGAGGTAAGGTTCCTCTCGAGGGGGTGAACCGCCGCCTCGCTATCGAGCATGTTATTTCATATTTATTATTTATACTTTGAGATCTCGATTATAATTATTTCTGAGCGCGATATAGGCTCGGTGAATAATGTAATCCAAGATAACGAACGGCATTTTTGAAATGTTATATTAAAATGTACGATGCGTAATTATATTTCTCTGTCTTTATCTCTTTCTCTCTATCTCTCTCTATTTCTTGAGTTCAAAAGGATACAATTTTTATTTTCTTCCCTTCTGAAAATTAATTATTACAGTAAGTTCAATATTGCAAAACATAAACGTCAATTATATCTGGTATAAAATGCAGTTTGGCGCGTCGGGGATTAATCTCGCCGAGATGACAGGCTTAATTGCAGCGCGTCTTATAAGGATATTAAATATAAATAATAATGATAGTAATAAAGCAATAACGGATTGCTCTGTTCATGCCCGACGGCAATATGTGTAATTTGCATAAGAATCATGTAGAGATGAAATCCATCAGGAGTCTAATATTGTTGCGCGTTAGAGTCTCGGTAAAGATACAATTTAAAAGTAAATTAATAATGGTACTCCGGATGCTACTAAATCTCCATCATGATTCGCCGTAGGTCCTATGAACAATCCTTTTTCTTTAGTGATAACGTGTCTTAGCGACAGCCGACAAGGAACGACAGTGAATTATATCTCGCCATTACCTCGTTTACGTATCTCTAACAACGATCGCGTATTAATTGTCGTTAGACGCGTGAAATGTCGTCTGCGTGATTTAGGACCCGAAACGCACGACACACGTGTCATGCGTAATGATGAATTATTTCGCGTGCTATCCTGATTACGTGGCACAAAGGTAATCACGGGTAGTTCAAAAATAATTAAGCAATATTGATATAATAAAGTAAGCAAATAATTGAATCAGCTATTAAGATCAATATTTCATACATAATATGTAAGTTTTTAAAATTATCATTTTATTATTTAATAACAAACTCATTTAGGAATTTTTTTATTAATAAAATTTAGAAAAGTGATTGTTTATCTGAATCGATATAGAATTGACGTAAAAATCAATCGCGAATAATTCAGTAAAACAAGAAAAATAAACAAGATTAACCTGGACGTTCTGAAAAAATATAAAAATGGATGGTCTCTCAAATTTTAGGTAAAATTTACTCTCATCGAGAGACCTAGCCATTTTTATATTTTTCGTTTAGTTGAAGTGTTTAAGGTAAAAGTTCAAGACGATTATGAAAACTATAAATCACGCAGGCTGTGCCCCGATAATTAAATAAGGAACGTATGCACAGAATGCGCGGGAAATCGTGCGTCCGCAAATTCTCGTTAGCGTTTGAGGTATTAAAAGATCGCGACTTACGTGACTCCGAAAGGGAGCATGCTCGTACTTTTGCGCGTAATCTCTCGGCGGATCAGAGGCGACGCTTCCGTGATGATATGAGGATGAAGGAGACGGTAGAAAGGCAACGAGCGCCGACAAAAAATTTCACATGGTACGTCGACGGCAATATGTTACCTTCTGTCGTGTGACGCGCGTGTTCCGCAGGTACTCGAACAGTCATTTTCTCGTAAATCTCGCTTGTCCGTGGACACGAATAAATCTTGTCGTCATTTACATTATCGTGCGTAATATTTTGGCGTAGCCGTAGATGTAATAAAGCTGCCGCGCGTCAAACCAGCGTCTCCAAGAGAGTAAATTATTATCGATCATGTAAAGCTACTTAAAAAAAGGATAATTGCCGTAACAAGGACGAGGAGGATGAATAATCGGTATCATTTACAACGCGCAAAAAAGAAAGATTAGAAAAATTCGGAGAATAAAAAATGTTTAGAGGCTTTTATCAAGATGATAGAACTTCTTTTCATTAATATTTCAAACCTGCGTAACAGAATACGATCTGAATTGTTTTATTGTTGCAATTACATTTTCTTGCGAATAAAATGATTGTAAAAATTAAGATTTATATTTAAGAGCCTACAATTTTTTAAATTGAAAAACCTATCGATTTATTCATCGCGAATTATTTAAGGATGTTTTGTACCTATTTTCAAAATATTGAGAATTTAATGAAAATTGTCTTTACATATGTTTAGAATCTTCAATACAATTTTTAAATCGATTCACTAAAGCGTTCACAAGTTACAAAGATTTTAATTTGCTTCGAATTAACATGTGTTCTTATGGGAAACGTATAACTACGATTCAAATGACAAAAACACATGGAAATAATATTCAGAATTTGTTGAAAATTTGCAAAAGTTTAAATACAAAGGAAATATTTGGTCAAATAATATTATACAAGTACTAACTGATTAAAAAGATATTAAATATAATTCAATGAAGTTAGCCATGTATTTGGCACAAGGCGAAATTCTCTGCCAAAATTAATTATTTTGGTTTAAAAAATTCAGAATATTTCAGTAAAAACGCAATAAATATTAAAAAATACATCTCTGCACTGTAGTTAAGATCAAATTGTAAAATTCCACAATTTCTCATACTCAAAATACACCAAAAGTGGATATATTCGTCAATATTGATTTTCAGCTACTTTTTGCTGAGATTGTACATACAAAACATCCTTAATTTTTTCTCTCTCCACCTTTACTTCTCTTGCGCCATCACCCTTAACAGAGATTATCCGCTGCAAACCGCAGTGGATTCGACATCTTTCCTTCCTTGCTTCCTTCGTGGCCGTCGTTTCCAAGCTAGCCTTCCGCCGGCGTCTCCCGTGAGAATCGTACCTGCGTCGAAGGGTCAAGAGCCGAGTCGCTCCGTCTTTATCCTGGAATTAATTACCCATTAGCAATTACTCGCGTCCGACAAGCCTCGGAACGAGCGTCGGCCGGTGTCTCTCGGCACCGGGCGCAAGTGTACGCCCGTAGATATCGCGAATGATTCACCGAGGGGTTAAGGGCCCCTTCAGGCCCTCCCGGGCCCCGTTTCCCCTTCCCCCCCTTCTCCGTTCGCCCCGCAAGAATCAATTGAGCGCGTTAGCTTTAAATATATACGGTGGGCGCGCGAACCGATCGAGAGAGCGAACTGAATTATGTGGCACATTTTGACAATTAATAGTCGCTAATGAAGACACAGTCGGACTGCCCCGGAGCACTTTCGCCTTTCACCCCTTTTCTCTGTGTCGCTTGTGTGTGTGCACGAGGCCCAAGAGGAATAATATAGAGGGATTACAAAGAATCGGGCCGAGAGGAAGAAGGGGATCCGAGTTGGCCAAACCGCCGGCCGCAGCTTCATAATTCTCCGGATGTAATTGAGAGCTCAACTTCGAAACCGCGATATGCCGCAGGTATATACGAATATGTACGAGTATGTTTGTGTGAATGAAAATGCGAGTGTGCTGAGAATATGTACACTTGATAGTCATGTATAAAGGTTTCAAATTCATTGCGTATTCTTTAAGTATTAATTATTTAGATATCAAAAGAAAGCTCTTGGGGTCCTAAATATTTTTTTCATCCTACATGCACATAAAAATTCGTAAAAATAAATAATTATCTCCAGTATATTGTATTTCAATTAGGAATTATCTTTTCGTGTAAAATTAAAGCTTGTTATCTTCTATGATAATAGCTAATCTTTGATTCGTGAGACATATATTTTATCTTGATATTTTTCCAGTTGAATGTTATTTGTATCTCAATTTTAAATTAAGACATTATCTTTCAATTTCAATAAAAATATCAAGATTTTCGAGGAATATCCAGCAAAGACGTCGCGAATTAAAGTCTGATTAAACTCGAGATACGCAAATTATTTCCGTTTCTGTATATATCGGTTTTCGCGCGGACGAGAAACGTCGAGACACCGGGGTGTACGATACGATTATAATCGCGATAGCGAAGAAGTGCTGGGGGCGCGGGGGAGGGGGGGGGAGAAAGAAGGGGAGAGAATTATTTATGCGCGTCTGCGAATTAATTAATATTACCCGGCTGATTTGTTTCAATTTGTAGCGGGTCCTTTGATCGCACGGACCGAATCGTGTTTCCATCTCTCGGGGACCCCTGTGTCCGACCGGATTTATTCGCGCGCGCGCGGTGCCCGGATGTACCACCATCGGGGGTACGGTGCCCTCGGTACCTGCCTCCGCTGACACTGAAATATCGCGAGAACGATTCTCAAGTTCGACGAGAGCGAGCGAGCGCGATGCCCTGCTCGTGACGCGGCCCTCGCTCGTTTATCATGACGCGTACGATCGATAACTCGAAGTCTCCGTCCTCTCTTTCTTTCTCTCTTTCATAAAATCAAAATCTGTCCACAAATCCGAGCCTTAATCGGGTAAGAAACGAATGGGTTTTTATCCTTCTTTCAATGACTGAAAGCTGTTAATTAATCTTCCTCTTGTTTCTCATGTATCGAATATAATTTATTATATCATATATTTATTTTATTTATTATGTTTATATTATTTCATATTATTATATTTTTATTGTACATATTTTGCATATTATTAATTATTTTATTATATTCTTATTATAACGGTATATCATATTCAATGCATGGAGATTAATGTATTTATGCTAAAGCGGGATTATATGTGATATTTTGTTCAATCTTTCGGAAATGCATAAAGCTTTATCGTTTATTACTGTTATTGTGCAAATCCCTCTCGTTTGCTACTTATAATTACTTCATTTCTAACATTTCCGTGCAATTGCTCAATTATATCAAATGTAAAGGCTGATAGTCAACAAAGTTAATTGCATCGGGTATCACGTTTGACACGCGAGTTTCTGAATTCATCTTACTATTTTTTCGAATTGTCTCTTGCATCAGATACATAGGAATATGTGTATTTCACGCTACATTACCGGAAACACGCGGTTACAAAACCTCACGAGAAATCATTAAATAAGACACCTTTCTATCCGGTTGCATTACTGTTTTTTTTTTACAGCTATTTGTATATAGGAGAGAGAACATCTGCTAATTTTGTCATTATGTCGGAATTTTATCTCTGGAGCAATTTTAAAAGCAGAAATAGAAGCATATACACGTTTGCGCTCGCTACAATTTTACAGAAATGTGAAACGGACAACGGCAAAGAGGCTTCCGTCGCAAAACCACATATAAAAACCGTACATTTACATGCCGTTTATTAAAAAATGCAAATGATTTATAATTAGAAATACGGTATGTGTCATACTTGATACAGTGTTTTTAGCTCGATATCACGCCATGCTCCACTCACATCTAAATAACTCATCCAACATTCAGCTATATCAATAATTAAGTTTCGCAGAAATATTTTTATTATCCTTTAATCATTCTATGTTATAATTAAATAAGATCAAATAAGAAAATTATCGTATAAAAAATTGCGATGCTGATATTACATGTGCAAAACGTCAACATATACGCATAAAATATATTGGATATTTATTCCCGAAAACTGTTAACTTAATCTCTTTGTGAAAATGATTTATATATAATTGTCTGCGTCCGTGAAGATCATTGATAGAGTAACACGCACACGCACGCACAAAATTAATAAATATCATGTTCTTTATCGATATATAATATTCTTCGGAAAAATATAAAAACCTTGAACACACGACAGTAAATCGATTGGTACACGCATCTCAAGAAGCTCGTACATCATCTGTCACGTGTTGGAACCCGTTGGTACCCGGTGTTTTCTTTTTGCATTCATATTATCGAACAAAAATCTTCATGTAAATTTCGAAAATTAATAATCATGAATCCAGATTAAGAAAAATACGTTTAATGAAATCAATTACTCATAAATCTCCGCGAGAAAATGCGCGACAAATATATTACAGAGAATTATTTTACGAGAATTATTATAAATATTCCTCGATAGTGGAACTCGACTCATTCATGCTTCAACTGACATAATGCACTTTTCACTATAATGCTCTAATGATTCGAAGGTTTATCCCGATCCCGTCACCGGCGACGCGATGCGACGATCAGATCCCTCATATATTTGCGAAATAAGAGATGGGCCGACGAGAGGGTCAAGGGACGAGGTGAAAAAAACGAGAATGATCCGAGAGAACGGCCCGTAGACGGAAAGAAGGAGCGACGTAGAGGGAGACGAGGGATCGGGGGCGCGGGGGTGTTAGAGTAGAAAAAGAAAATAGAGCGATGGCAGGCGAGGCCGACGCACATTCTTCGCAAGAATGTAAATCAAGTCTCTCTCTCCGAATGGACGAATGGTGGGAGGTTGGAGGGGGTCGGCGGGGGGGGAGGGGCCCGGCCGCGCCGATGCCGGCGGGGGTGCGCTAACGTCCACCACTAAATAATTACAAGCTCTTAATTAACGACGAGGGCCGATCGTAAAGCCATCCGTGACTGCGCGCGAGCGCGAGAGCCCTGCTCTTTCTTTCTCTCTCTCTCTTTTTCTCGCCCGCGTCCCGCAACCCCGCGGATACATGTTTCGAGATTATTTAAACGAGCAATGGTAACAAACGTTATACGGACGGGCCTTACCGGGCCGTGGCCGCCGCTCGTCGGTGACTGGCCTTTCTCGGGTCTGGCGAGCACGGAAAAAAGGCGGGAAAAAGAGATAAACGATACCTGGGTGTAGAGAACGAGAGACGAGGAGACAAGGAGAGACGATGGAATAGCGGAGAAGCTGTCTCGTGCGCGGATGACATCAAATTGGCGCTTCAATTAATTGATGAAAAATGCGAGAATTTTGCATAAATGTTCGGGAAGATGGCCGCTTCATTTGCATTCGTGAATAAAAACAAAAATGTGGCTATTGATCGATACAATCGCGTATTTGCATTGAGAGATAATCGTAGATGTTGTATAAACAAAGACGAAAGATCTCTTTCTTTTAATGTGAAATAAAATCACAGTTGAGCGAGTGTAATTAAGGAAATTGCAATCTTTTAAAATTATTCGTGTCGATTTGTGCATGTTTGTATTAGGGCTATTAAGATATATGATTAATTCTAGTATAAAAAGGCGATTTATTTCATATTCGAGGCATGCTAAATTTCCATAGACCTCAATTGCTATAGGTCGAGATCTTAATTAGCACAATTTCGAAAGCTAATTATACAATAAAATTATATATGTGGATTAAAAAGCATATGCTTATTAAATCATTATATTTCGAAGGTCTTTTATCCCGCATAACATCATAAATTCAAAGAAATTTGCATAATTATCAATGTTGATTAAATTTAAAATTTTATTTTAAAGATATGTTCATTTCTTTTATTAATGAGAGCAAAATATTATTATTTATTTAAATCATAGATACTCATAATATTTTAGTTTCTGTAATTCTAAAGCTTTGTAACTAATTTACATTATTGCATGTAAATTTCACACAATAGAATTGAATGAAAAATTAAATACTGACACATTATATGCACGATGCTTTAGCTATTTAAAATCAGATATTGATATTGTCACAAATAATTAAATGCTGAATAAAAAAAACGCGAAGGAAGTACAAGTATTCTTCTAATAAACTTAGTTGACTTAATCGTGTTCGCACAACTTGCGAATTCAGTATTACGAGGTTTAAGTTAAGTTGCAAAATGAGGTTATCGAACGTAAATTATATAGTACATTTTATAAATTATATACTTATTGTCTATATTTCAATAATATTAAAAATGCGAATTGAGTCTCGCGTTTTTTTTATTCAGCATTTAATTATTTGTAACAATATCAATATCTGATTTTATATAGCTAAAGCATCGTGCATATAATGTGTGTACTTCATTAATATTTCGCGAAATTAATATCGTTCATCTGCTGCTGAATCGATTAATTTTGCACATACTGCACAACTTGTGCAAATGATAAAAGAAAGGATTATCGATCAAACATAAAATGCGATATTTACATGAGATTCTTTTAATTTTAATAATACACAGCATTTTGATATTTATTTATCGAACAAATAAAATATTTTTCTAGATAAGAGAGAGAAAATTATTAAAACTTAATTATTAAAATATAAATGATGAAGCACTATAAAAGTCACGATAATATCAATTGGAATCGGAAAATATAAATGCTATAATACATAAAATATTAGGTATATATTATGAATATCAACTTTTTCCCCAAAGGCACATACTTATTAATATGTATCCTTGATGTCTCGAACAAGAAGCACTGAAAGGACGAACTTACTCGAACGGAGCAATTACATTAACACATGAGAATTACGTTTACCTTCATCATAACGCGTCACGAAACAATAGAGCAACGAACAAATAGTTAGAGAACAATTTAACATGCGTAGAATAGAGGGAGGGGGGGGGAAGGAGCTTTGTAATTCGTTGAAATGCGTTTCCAAGAAAATATAATGACATTAAAAAGAGAAGAGGAGACGCGAGAAAAGGAGGAGGGGATGAAATTACATTGATTATTCTTTTGATAGGAATCTCGGAGTTCCTTAGGACCTATTCATCGGAGACGTTTGACACGGTCCGATTATAATTTGCGTAAGAAGCACAGGCACGTGAGCGTGCAATTATATCCTCGTCAAGTCGCGATCCAGGCCGCTTTGCTATCGACCGGCGATTAAAATATAATTTGTGATTAGGCCATTTAACGGGAGCGATCGTCCAGATTGGAGGCTTATTATGCGTAGGTACGTGACGACAAACTATTACAGTAAGATGTAATTGTGGATCGTTTATAAGTCCTGCGATGGCGTTAATAGCAATTTACACTTTGAATCAACTAAATCGATGGACGATTTTTAGAGGGACATTGTGCGTTTTCCAAGAGATGTGTCGGAAAATGCGTATTTGGCGATCTTTATTATGAGATGTAGGAGATTATAAGATCATTGAAATATCTCTAATGAGATATGATTTCGTTGAATCGATTGTTTGTATAGTAAAGTATATATTTATTATTTATTATAAATATTTTACTATCTATAAATCTCCCTCATAAATCGAAGGTTTGCTGGTCAAGGATTATCATTATATTTATATTTTCTTAAGTATTATTTGCTACAATTATAAGATCATTGAAGTATCTCTAATGAGAGATGTTGAATAGAAATGTAACAGCGAAATGCAACCAAGCGTACTGTATAGTTAGGGGTTAAAAATATACCGGCTGACCTCGACCACGTTATGCAAAACAACGTGTATCCTAGAAAACTTTACTGTACTCTCCATTAAATAGCGGATCGGACAGGGTAATAACGGCAATCAATGAACAATAGCGCAATAAAAAACAACGAATTGGTTATTCGTTCCGATTATAACATATAGCGCACGGTAAACATGGAGGATTTATATGATACAATCATAAAACGCGAGATTATTTCTATTACAGTTGCGTGACGAGAATGCATTGCTATTCTCTTTGATGACTTTGAAATAAATTGTTTGTATAGTAAAGTATATATTTATTATTTATTATAAATATTTTGCTATCTATAAATCTGCCTCACAAATCGAGGGTTTATTGGTCAAGGAATATCATTATATTTATATATTTTTAAATATATTATTTGCTACAATTATAATTTAATTTTCAGATATTTTTAAAATGGACACTTGGTTCTTTTAAGAAATTAAAATAAAAAATAAAAAATTATGTTTTACACAACAATTCTTTTTATTTTAATTCTTGTCCTTTAGAATTGCTATGTTAAATTATTCTAATATTATTTATTTCATCTTTAAAAAATCTAGCAATATATCTGTAATAATATTTTTAATTTATATATAATTTATTTTATATAATTATTTAAAAATTCTTAAAGTTACTTGAAAATATAAAGACTTATATAAATAAGACTTGTATAGAAAATAAAAAAATGTTCAAACCTTTTTAATAAACAACCAGCATTTCGAATCGTGGAAAGATTAAGTCGTATGATAAAATTGCTGGGCGACGACGATATAAATAGGTCGTTTTAACAGAGTACAAGAATAATCCAGGGCGTCGTGCATCAATGAGAATTACAAGCGGGTTTATTCTCGTTGTCCCGATATATACTAGTATCATGGCACGAACGAAGGGCGAATACGGCCGAGCAATTACACGTTTCACTGTACGTCCAGGGTGGTGAGGTACGGACGGTGATTATCGCGAAAATCATATATAATTCTTAATTAAAATTAGAGCGGCTCTTGCGATCGCAGCGGGAATATTGCGACTAGAGGAAGAAGAAGAGGACGAAGAAAAAGAGGGGAAACAGTTTCGCGCTCGAATTCATTGGATCCCACGGCGAGGATCACGGACTTTTATCTCTCCCGCTTACCTGCGGGGGTTTCATCGGAACCCCCCCGTTCTCCCTCGCTGTATTTATTGAGATTCGTAGTTTTACGATTGGCGAGGAACGTTCCGCGATAAAATTACTCTCGCCGTATCGTATGAAATTTCTAAACGTTTGTACCTCGGCAATTGTACAATCGATATTCGAATTGCGTTATGAAAGGCATCATCAAGTAGTATACGTGGAGCTTGGTCAGCCGTAACGTTATTTATTACATTTAAAATCAATTAATTCTTAGGAATTTCAAAATAATTTATTATACTCTTCGTTTATAGACTTGAAACAATTTAATCGAATTTTCACACGAATTAATCATAATTAATCACAATTAATCGATAAATTATAATTAATCATAATTAATCATAATCAATCAATAATTAATAATACAATGATTCACAATTAATTAATAAAATCTTAATTATTATACTATTGCGACCTTAATAATATTATTAATTTAAAATCATTATTTCTTCATCGAATGAATATATTATTTATTACAATAAATATAATAGATTATAGTTTTTGACCGAAGGAGATGAAAATACTAGACACAATAAGCATTGAGAATGACACGAAAGCAGAAACAGGAAGAGACGTTCATCGTTGAATGTAGGATGTGCGCGACGGACGATGTGGCATTACTTTAGAAAATATCTGATCGGCCATGACGTCGACGTAAGCTCGCGTACGGCACATGTACCTACATGTGTTCGACGCACTTTATCGCGCATAATTAATCCGGACTAGTTCACGAAGAGCCGAGGGTGCGAGAAATTCAACTTTTTACTACACTACGCTGGTTGAATTTAATTCCCGCATGTGCAAATATTATAAAAATCTGATGCACTGTCCGTTTGAAGTAACGTGCTGTTGTTTCTTTAATCACACTATCGTAATAATTTCGAAACAAAAAGAAAGAGAAATATTATAATTAAATATAAGTAAATAAATAAAGTAATATAAATAAATAATCATGAAAAAAGAGGAGGTTAAAAACTAGTTTCGTTGATAGAATTTTGGACACGTTAGGGATAAGTAAGATATTTTTCTATAAATATCTCTGGAAAAAATCGTACTCACTGGAAAAGATATTTACATACACGAGATACAAGTGTCTTGTATCTCGTACCATGGATTGCGCGTAAAACAGGACCAAGATGATTCCTGTCAGGTCGAACTAAGAGTCAATAGTAGGTGTAACGCGTGACTTTTAATCCGATAATCGACACCCTGTGCACGCATCAGTCGTGTGCCCTGCTCTCGAAGTTCGCGTTTGAATCCTCGATACTTCTCTCTCGGAAATCCAGATCGAATTGACTCGCTCTCTCTTGCTCACCTCGGCCATTACCTGGTCATGGCTATCAGTCCGAGCGAACGCTCGATGAATAATATAATAAATCACGTCGGGCCAGAGAGAACGATACGACTTCCGAGCTACCGAGCTACGTTTTCAAGCCGTGAGTACGCTCGCCCACGTGTATCTCTCTCGCTTACAACGAATGTGTATGTTTTGTTTGTTCGTGCCTAGGTGTATATCAGCGACGTCGCGATCTCACGACTTCCATGTTTAGCCGCGCGTTCTCCGCGTTGCTGCTGCTGCTTACGAGCGAGAAGTTGCGCGACGGTACGTCCGGTACGAGGACAACGATGACGACGACGACGACGAGAGAGCATCGATCGTGTGTGCCGGTCGTTCCTCATGTTTTCCCACTCGAAATTGTTATGTAATTCCGTGGTATCGATTGCCACGCGGTGCGAGGCGCCCGGATTCTGATGATGACACCTCGAGTTCGAAACTCCAGAGCTTTTATGATACTCTAGTAATCTTAGATACTCTTTACCTCGAAGCAAAGACGATATCCGCCTTATCGATGTAACAAAGCGTTTATTAATTAAGTAATTAATTATTACTAAATTATGTTAACACCTCTGTTGATAAAATTATTTTGTTGAAGAGAAACAATAGGTCTTTAATCCATTGACAAATTTGTATTTTGGCAGGAGAACTAATTCACAATTTAATAAGTTGTTAAATTAATAAATTGTGTTTTTATCGATATGAATGTCGAATAATTCTCGTAAATATCTGTAAACTCAGAAATTCTATAAAAATTACAAAATTGAAAAATTTACCCAGCAAAGTAGCTAGCAATGTATGAAAGGATAATTAATATTTTTCTTATGCTTGCAAGGATTTATTTAAGAAGAATGTACTTGCGATTGTTCAGATAAAAAATATGTCTTTATCTTTAAGAATGCATGCATTAGAAAGGGACAAAAAATATATCCTTAGCAGAGCGTGGTTTCGATCCACGGACCTCTGGGTTATGGGCCCAGCACGCTTCCACTGCGCCACTCTGCTGTTGTTATGGGGGATAGATGAAGTTAACTTTTTAGTAACATGCTATATTTTAATTGATAAAAAATTATTAGAGGTAGAATTCAATTCTTCTCCCAGCAGTGCGTGGTTTAATTCACGAGTCTTTGGGTTATGCGCTTGTTGGGTATTTTTGTCTTCAATTATAAAAATATTTTTAAAGTCTGATCCATTATAATAAATTTTTTATCATCCACATTAACACATATGTTTTATTTTATTTGTCAAAAAGAGAAAGGGAAATATATTTTTAAAATATTTTACGAACAATTTCAGAAGTTAAGGGAGCAAATTTACGAAAATATTGTAAATTTCATAAGCCTTTGATTTCGCAATCAGGTTTATTTTACACTGCAATAAATTTCCAGGTGATTATAAAATCCATCAAAGTCACTTCTTCGGCTCTAAATCATTTTGGCATGGCTCAAATATATTTTGCAAATAGAAGCGTTGCTAATATTGATCCCAATCTGTTTCAAGCTCAGACAACTTGAGTATCGTTCGTGGTGATCCTTGTACGCATTGTGGTCCTTATATAAAGTTCCCATAAATAAGATTACGCGAGCGAGACTGACGGGAAGAAAACGGTAGTCGAAGAGCCTAATCGTAAATAATGGCTCGGTTCGCGCACGTTCGTGACACACGACAGAATGTATGCACGAATTCTTAGATTGGATAAACGCGAATGCCGGGTGCTTGCCAGGTAAAGAACGCGAGCACTGTTATTAACTCGTTTTATAACCAGTATCTAAACTGCGAATAAACGAGCGTTAATTATGTATGGATAAAATAAAATCCGTATTGTGCATGTCGGGAGTAAGTGAATCTCAGGTATTTTTCTCGACAGCAGTGTCGACCTATCATCCATTGAATTTTAAGGAAACGTTTTGTTCGGATAATAAAAATATTATCATCTTTCAGCCCCGAATATATAATCGCATAGTCTACTTTGCATCTCGATTTAAATTTTCCCCAACGAAAGAGAAAGAGAAAAGCAGTATTAACAAAACTTATTCATTTTTTTTCCAGTCTGACATCGTCCATCAGAGTGTCTACGAACTGGTGCATAGCGAGGACCGGGAGGAATTGCAGCGGCAATTAATGTGGAATTCTTTCCTGCCTGCCGAAAGTGCAAGTCTGCCCTTGCACGATGCACTTTCACCCCAGCATTGTCACCTGCTGGAGCGCAGCTTTACAGTTCGCTTCCGTTGTCTGTTGGACAATACATCCGGCTTTCTCGTATGTATACATTCCCTTATATTGCATTATTTATTCCGCATCTTTTTGCTTACGTTTTTTAATTCTTAATCATTAATTCACACAATCCACGAAAGACGATCTTTTAAATCTATTTTAGATCTATATTATGGATATGTTTTATATAAATGTCTCAAAAGTTTCTACTCTGGTTTTATTAGTCTAAAGAATCTTTAACTTCTTTTATTATTTAAAACAAACTTTTGTTTTAATTTTTGATATTTAAATAGGAGCTCCCAACTTTGTTAAGATTAAAGTCGATATTTTATTTGATTTAGTTTTTCATATTAAATAACTAAAAGATTAATAATTAACATTAATACAAACTATCATAATTAAACTAATTTGCAATTTATTTATTTGCTCTCTGAAAACCGAAATTAATTCCATCTCAGTACTCCATTTTCCTTTGTGAAAGCACGTAAACGATCTCGAGATCTCTGCGGCGAGTGCGTCAGATAATTACAATAAACGACGCGTACGCCAGGAGGAAAAGAGTCTAGAGTAAGGACCAAGCCAAGTCTCTTCACGGTTACAAAAGAGATGTGCCGGCATACAAAACAATAATTAATAATTTCACTGTCGTAAAGAGAAGAGGAACGAACTCTTTTCTACCGCCACTGTTTCCTCCGCTCTCGTGTAATTGCTTTTCTTTTCGTCCATCTTGCCATTCACCTCTCCTTCTCCGATCCTTCCTCCCGGGTTGTCTCCTACTTACCCTCTCAACCTGCCACCGAAGCTAAGTCGCAAAGATATACATCATTATTATTTGCAGCTTTATACCAAAGATTTTTTCTTAATTTTGCGAAAAATTAAACAAATACGTTTTAATACACATAATAAATTATAATTATAAATTATTTTTACGCAACAACAGAAAAGTAAATTAATTAAACGCAGTGAATTAAAAATGAAGTAAATAATAAAGACGCTGACTAATCATAATTTTATCGGGCGACAGGAAACTTGACGGTCAATTTAATTTATACATAAATAAATATGATTGTGTCATTTCTGGGAAATAGGAGTTTTTTAACCGCAAGGAAATATTCTCACAAATTTCCTGAACATTCCCAGAGAAATTTCGAACAGCGCTTACGTAAAAACGGCCTTAAATCTGGGCCGTAGGGCCGACATTATTCCCCGCGCAAAAGCTGAACGTGTATAATAATAGACCCAGCCAATGAACCGTGACAGCGCGGCGAAGATTGAAACGATAATTCGTCCGGACGGCCGAGCTGTCCATCGTTGGTACCGTTGTCCCGATGGCGTTCAAGAAAAGGTATAAATCAAGGACCCGAACAAAACCAGGTTCTCCATTCCTCCGGGAAGGAGGAGGAGAAAAAAATCGGGCGAAGGGAAAAGAGAAGGGAGGTCGAGGTACGAAGAGACGCGGCAAAACACTAATTATCTTACGGCAAACACACCGCGGATGCGCGCACAGGCGATGTCGAGCGCGACGTGGTCGGAGAGAGATAGCACGATGGTATTAACTTTGGCAAGGAGGACACAAGGACGAGAGTGCGAGAAAGAGAAAGAGGAGTCAGGGTCCCGAACACCGCGCCCGAGCTCGGGAGTTTGGCAAAAACGGCGCCGCTTTGACGTTTATGAAAATGAAACTGTAATCGTAAAAGAGGGTTTACGGCGCAAGAGATTCATCCGCCGCCACCTCTTTCAGGATCTACCTCCGGAACCTCGGCGGTATCCTTCGCGATGGGACATACGATGGATCTAGCTATCGGACGCTTTCTTTTATTTTTCTTATCCTTTTCATCGGATAGATCTATATTCCGTTTCCAATGCCACGAGCACGATCTGTTACTCGCATCCACGGATGCTGTGCGCGAGATTTTTCGAGAAATATGTTTTACGAGAGGAATATTTCAAAAAGGATATATAATATTCATAATTTATATCTAGTAATGTAAGGCGAAATAATTTATATAATAAATAGTTATAATAATTAATATAATGATTGTGTTTATAATAATAAACTCCATATCAACTACTAAATTTAATAAAAAAAATTTTTTTCATAGCAAATATATACATACTATACACATAATTAATTATTTAAAAATAAAATACCTTATTCAAATATTTATTTATAATGTAACGTAACAGATATTATTTTAGATAAGTTACAAACCCAGATTACCACTCGATGTAGAAAGTATGCAAAATAACATTTTATATATTTTTAAAAAGAATCGCATGCACGGAGAATAAAATTGTCAAATCAAATAATCAAAAAATTTATGTTTATTTAACTAATTAATATTTGCTGCATTTTGTATCAATTATAATTTTACATGTGACATTTATATAAATTGATTGTTTGATAATTAATTTTTTAAATTAATGTTTGGCAATTACTTTTCTAAATTAATATTTGACAATTAATTTTCTAAATTATTTATTTTAAATTTAAATAACTTTTCATTCTAATTTTCAAATAATTTGTTGCAGCGTCTCGACATCAGGGGCCGAGTTAAAGTACTTCATGGTCAGAACCGGAAGACGGAAGAGCCGCCGTTGGCCCTGTTCGCCCTGTGCACACCATTCGGGCCTCCTTCGCTCTTAGAAGTGCCGCAGAAGGAAGTAATGTTTAAAAGCAAGCATAAATTGGATCTCGCGCTCGTAACGATGGATCAAAGAGGAAAGATGCTCTTAGGCTATTCTGACGCGGAACTAACGAATCTCGGTGGCTACGATCTAGTCCATTACGACGACTTGGCTTACGTCGCTAGTGCGCATCAAGAATGTAAGTATATTATGTTTTTAAATTATAGAAAATTGCTGCGTGCAGGAAAGATAATATTTTATCACAATAGAAAGTAGAAATCAGTTTGTTAAAGATATGGTCAATTAACATGAAAGCTGGCTAATATTAAAAACTTGCTAATTATTTTATTTACTTGATAGTATTAATACTTTTTTTTATTGCTGCAAAGTTGATTCGATTGAAATATAATCATGTCATATTATCTTACGGAATCAAATAATAAACGAATATGAGAATTATTTTAATCTAATTTGCATTTCCAGTATTGAAAACTGGTGCATCAGGTATGATAGCCTATAGATTTCAAACGAAAGACGGCGGATGGCAGTGGCTGCAAACTAGCTCTAGATTGGTCTACAAAAATTCGAAACCAGATTTTGTACTCAGTACTCATCGGCCTCTCATGTAAGTTTCAGCACTAGCGTTAACAAAGGAATTGGCATTACAATTGGCATTTTTTTTATATTTCAGGGAAGAAGAAGGTCGAGACTTGCTCGGCAAACGTACGATGGATTTCAAAGTGAGCTATTTGGATGCTGGATTGACCAACAGCTACTTTTCGGATAGTGACAGTTTAACGGGATCAGTTATGACGCCGACGTTACCGGCACAGCCGGCACCTCAGAGAGGGAATAGACGATACAAGACGCATCTGCGAGACTTTCTTTCGACATGCCGAAGCAAACGTAGCAAACTCTCCGCTCAATCGTCGGTCTCGCCACCGGTGACTCCCACAGTCGCGTCCGTGGATTATCTTGCGGCGGACACCAGCGCAGCAGCCGCAGTTGCGGCAGCCTATAGCAATTTAAATACCATGTATCCGAC
Organism: Camponotus floridanus; assembly: GCF_003227725.1. Classification (NCBI taxonomy): domain Eukaryota; kingdom Metazoa; phylum Arthropoda; class Insecta; order Hymenoptera; family Formicidae; genus Camponotus; species Camponotus floridanus. The sequence continues at coordinate 491,857 of NW_020229216.1, read as the reverse complement.
GCCGTATGCGCCAACAGCAGTAGCGGCTAGTACCGATCCTTCCTTGACGACTTACATCGGTCACACGGGCAACTATCATCAAACGCTCTATCCAGCAACTGCCTTAGATAACAGGTAAGTTGATTTAAACTGATGCAAATTTCTCGAACTTTAAACTACCATGAGAAATTTAATTAATTTAGATAGTTTATTATAAAGTATTTAATTTACTAAATAAATCATAGTATGAAATAGCAAATGTAATATAAATGATAGAGAAAATTGTATTATTTATATTATTTATATTTCTTACACAGATATCTCACGGCTGCAACAGAGAATCTATTCCAATATAGGCCGCTGGGCTCATATTATCCAGAATATCACACCGGCACTACGTACAATGGCTTCATCGACGTATCGTTGCCCACATACGAGACTCATCAGTTGACTAGCAAGACAGAAGAGAAACTCTACTGCCAACAACTGAGCAGTAACGAATCGCCCAAATATAGCTATGTGGAAACGAGACATCCCGGTAGCGTCAGCGGTTCGCCATACGCTGCCAGTCCAGTAGCGAGCGCATCTACGATGCATCCAGCGACGACCGACATGAATGTTGTACGCGCCGGAAGCAGACATTCACTAGAAGGCGCGTCGTCCAGCAATTCCGCTGGCAGTTCACCAGTGACCGGCGCAGCCAACGGTATGTTGACACCGAAGATAGAGGACGTAAAGCCCGAAGTGTACAGTAACGAGGCGCCACGGCAGACCGTGCTGATGTGGGGCGCGCCGCCATCGCGCACGCCACCCAGAAACAATGGCAGCTATAGCCCGCCGACACCACACTCGACTCATTCTTCCACGCACTCGACCAACACCACTGGCGATCCGCTAAAATCGCTGGCGGAGATGAATTCCATGAATGGAGATTGCAAATGGCGGCAAACCTCCCCTACGGATCAACAGTCAAGCCCGCCAAGAAATAATAAAACGCAACAATCTCAGCAACAGCAACATCATCACCAGCAGCAACAACACCAACAGTATCCGGTGACCACGTCTCAGTATCAAGCGGCTGCAGTCGCTGCCGCGGCAGCCGCCAGCACCATTGGTTACACGCATTCTCATCCAGGTCATGGCGGGCACGGAGAAGCGGGCTCCGAGGTATGGCAAGGAGTGCAACATCACTACCAGTACTATCCCTACCACCATCACCACCCCGCACCACCAAGGCACACGCCCCAGTGAGTGTCACTGCTGCCTCACAGATTTTATTATAATTTTCCATTGATGCATTTATAATAAGGTGATCAATCTTCGAAAAAGATTAATATGTTCTGTTTATTCTGCTTATAATTGATTTTACTTTTATATTGATTTGCAAGAAACAAATTTTGATTTATCCGCTTAAGGAAAACTTTAATTTTGAAGATTATATCTTTTCACCCTGAATCGGATATTATGTACACATTATCTACATAAATATAAAATTGTTAATTGTGTTAATAGTAAAATCGCTTTTTACAATCGTATTTATATTTTAAATATGAAAAGTTAAAAGAGTAGAAGTAATAATAATTTCAATAAATCAACATTTTGAATATTTTTGGAAGGATTGGTCACCTAAATTTAGCGTGAATGAGAAATGCTATAGTGACGAATGGCTCATGGCTAATCAAAAATTTTTTCTGTATCATTTTACATATAATTATAATAATTATTTAGAAAGTTCATTGCTACTATTATATGAATCATTAAATTTATGAAACAATTCCAATATGAGCATAATTTTAAAATTTAACGTTACTTTTAACATCATTAAAATCAAGTAAACCAAATATATAAATATTAATACATAAGAAATAATCGCAAGACAATTTTTATACCATTAGAAAATCACACATTTTGATTTTCAATTTAATTTTTTAAGAAAAGCCTCAAGCATGCCTTAAAGATAAAATAAGGCATAATTTGTTATGGCGTTTTTGCACTATTATTTTATTCATAAGCTATTACTAGTTGATTTTTTGCATCAAATCAAGCTTTACAATTAGCTAATATTTTAAATTTATCTAAACAAGCCATATATCTAAACTTTTTTAGTAATATTAATATGCCGATTTTCAGTTACTCTAATGGCTCTATGTCACTATCTGAAGTAAGAGAAGCGTACATTTAGTACATGTAAGATAACGGTGAAACCATCCATTTGGTTGCAGCACGCCACCGTCAGTTGCGGGAACGGGGACGGGGGTGGGAACAGGCATGGGCATGGGCACCGTGGCGGACAACAACACCAACAACAGCAACAACGTCTTATACCACCCTCCGCACCACCACCACCACGTAGTGGGATCATCAGCGGCAACAGCGGGAATGGGCCCGCCTGTTCCACAGATTCCAAACCGGACGCCGGGAGTCCTCTGTTGTCCATCTCTGAGGTGACTAACACCCTGCTCAACCAATAGTCCCTTTGTAACCTCGGCGTCGCTTTATATCAGTGATGAAGGTACGTTCATGGTTGTTCAACCGATGTTAAATAGATACGCAACATCACCGAAGCTAATTTAGCGATTCAATAAGAGAATGAACTGTTTCGAAAATATAGAGAAAATAACTTTGAATACCCTATTTTCGGATTATAAAAATATATATTACGATATAAAAAAAGATTGTTTTCTAGTAGATTTTATTGTCAAATGGTTCATGTTCTCAGTAAAACACTCAATTGTAATATAATATAGTTTTATTTTTAATTAGAAAAAAGTAAAGCATTATTAGAATAATAATAATGTATAATGTGTAAATGGAAATATATAAAGAACAAAAAATATCCCAACAAAATTTTCATCAAAATATAATTAATTAATTAATTGAAACTGAATTTACGAAAGAAAAAATGATCGACACTTTTTGCTTTAATTTAATTTTGATATAGATATAAAATTATTCTTATATATGAGATTTAAAAAAAATAATGCATTGTCTTCTGTTTGTATTTCTGCAGGTATCTCTGAAAGGATATCTTCACCGAAGCGGATTCCAAAACACGTCACTGTACCATACAGATAATTGTCGATTACAAGAATTAAGAGTATTCTTATTAAGAGTATTCTATTAGTACTGTAACATACTCATTACAAAAGTAATAACCAGTCTACTATTACATAACTTTCATTGTATTGATTTATCTGATACGTTAAGTGGATATTCTTCAGGATTCATAGTTTGAGTCTGCATGTACACTGATCATGATCTTATGTACGTAAGGGGCAGCGATCACACACAAAGCGCATATCTTACAATTTCATTTTTGCAATTATAGAATGCAATTAATGAGTAGCAATAGTACTTCATTGCAGAATGAATAAAAATAAAAGAACTGATGAATTTCAAAGTAATTTTTGTATTTTTTCGAAGATTAACTTTTCAAAAATACATATTCAAATGTTTATCTCAATTCATTTTCCTTTTAATATGAGAATATAAATTTTTAATTTATTGTATATTATTCTGCTATATCAAAATAAAAGCAATCTTTATTATATTATAGAATAAGGAAAGTCGAAAGAAGTAAAGGCTTATACATACTCTGAATAAGAACAAATTTTATGTATTTTATTTTTATCTAATTATAATAAATAAGTGCGCGTGTTTTTATTCTGCAATGAACAGGAGAAAATATAGTGTAAGATAGTGATCACTGCCCGGACACTAAAACAAAATAAGATTAATGAACGACATTCCTTTGAACCAAAAACCGTCAAGCGTTATTTTTATATTTGAAAGCACAAAATTCGTCATTCGATCGGACTAGGACAAGCGCAACATACGCGGCTTTAGTTTGTATTAATAATGCGTCTACGTATTTGTACTGTAATTCTAATTCTCTAATGCGCACTTTTGTATCCCGTGCTATTGCGTTTGTATAATTTTTTTTTCTAAAAGAGGATATATGAATTCTGTGATATGTGTTAGGTAATTTAAAACAATGTTCTTCAAAGAGAAGGCATACTTGAGTGTAATATTTATTGACATAGAATGAGACGATATAAAGAAAACTCGTCGAGTAATGATCAAGTAGTGAAAGATACGAGCGACATATCGTGTGATACGAATTATATAAATATAGAAATACACGAGAGCGAATCCTTTTAAATAAAAGTTGGAAGTATATTCCGATTAATTGAAAAGTCGATTCTCAATGAGGACATATGTTTTAAGAATGCATACAATGTAAGAAGCGATGGTCTTAAAAACATTTCGAGCAAATTGTTATTAGCAAGCGATAGTCTTGTTTAAACGAAAACGTACACACTATTAACATTCCACATATACGTATTAGCGATCTCTCTTTCAGTTACATGCATCGAAATGAAATTCCTGTTATCGGGATAAAGGCAAAGGGTAAAGTAAGGTGTTCTCTTCCTTTTACAATAAACCTACTTTCCGCTTTACACATTTTTTTATAAAAATCAAGACTCTATCACACTAAACATTTTTAAATAAATTCACTATTTCTGCGTGACTCTTGGCTTCCTACATATTTATTTTGAATAATAATTTATAATAATGAGCAGAGATTAAAAAAAGGTAATGTTCCTGTTTACATCATCGATTAATCTTAATGTAAAAATAAAAATTTATCCATGGCAAACCAATTTTGAACAATTGGTATATTGTATATTGTATTATAAAATAAAAAGTCGTTATAAATTTTTTTCTGAGAATATTTCACGACATTTTTTATTGTACTGGAATATTATGGAATCACGCACGTGCGTTTATACTTATAGCGATAAAAATATATCACATTAAAAATATAAATAAATTTTTATGGAATACATTATTAATAAATTGCGATTAAACTCTTTCTATGAGTCAAATTTAAAAATTGTTGGCGGATGATAATTTTTTTCTGAACATAATTTTATACTTTGATTAATCAATTATTGTAACGGGAACAAAACTTTGGTTCTTAAGTTACTCAGATTCTCTTTCGAGCATCAAGAATCTCGCTAAAATCGAAAATGATACAATGTTTGTAGCCTGTTAATTCGGCTAAAACTCAGTCTTGCCAATATTTTTGTTAATAAGTTTGTAATTTTTGTACTTAATTAATTTATACATATTATTTATATGTATACGTGTAATTCGTGTTTAGCAATGCTAGATGGGCCTTCCAATAATTTTAAGTGCATTCTCACTTGCAAAGTCAAGGAAATCTCCGAGAATTCTCATTAAACCACATCGACAAAAAAAGAGAAAATCCGTGCGATAAAGAATATTATATGAACACAAGAAGAAGAAAGCTATTTTAAGATATCATTGAAAGAGCTATTATTTCCACGCGCTTTTAAAAAAAGCATAACATTGCATATCCATTGCAATCGCATATCAAAGTGGTAAAAATAAAACGTTAAAGAGAGAGCGAGATATATTTAGATATTCTCTTCCATACTTTTCGAAAAAAATCATCACATTATTTATTAATTATAATATGTAAGACGTATATCAGGTGTGTTGTAAAAATGACGCTCCCGTTAATAAGTGAATTCTGTTTCCTACACGTTTCATTCTTAACGCGTAGTACTTTTTATATGTTCACATACTTATGAGATATGTGTCTATATTTTAGCATAATCAAAGCACCGGATGCAAAAATTAAAAAAACGCCTTTTTTATGCGAATATACTGTATATGATTTTATTTACAATTAAGGGCATGAATGTCTAGATAAGAATAATTAACGAAATATATTGAAAATATAAAAAAGTGCAGGAGCACATTACTTCTATAATTAAGATCTTTAAAGCAAGATTTTAAAATGTCTCGCTGATCTTTGCAATATTTATGAAACAATCTTTTGCATCCCGATCTTCGATTATCTAAAAATATCCCACTCTACTTTGATTGACTTTGTAATTAAATACAATTCAAGATGATATTGAAACTTGCTACTATCAAACATATCTTCATTATTTTTCGAATAACTTGTCATTTATAGAAATATACATATAAAAAGTTGTTAAGTTGAAAAATTGAAATTGAAGCATTGAAAAAAATACTTTTAAAAATTAGATTATACTAAAAACATTTAATTAAAATTTTTTAAAGTAATCGATTATTTTTCGATTATTCATTTCTAATTCAATTCTGATTTACTTTATTTTATTAAAGTCTTCCTTATATCTTTGAAATACGTTACAATTTTCAAAATATGATTCCTTTAACGACCGATTCTAGATTTTTGTGAAAGAAACAAATCACAAAATGAAACATGTAATCAAAAATAGAGAAAGATAAAAAAATTATTACAAAAATAAGGACATGTTGATAGTAGACTGTTTCAAACCGATATCTTGTATATCTATATTTCTGACTTATTGTTATAGCTTGCGAAAGAGATATCCTCGTTTCTCTGCAATATCCTTATAAATGTTAAGAAGCTATTATTATTATAAGTAATCGAGTCTAGTCCATTCATAAAAAAAGCGAATTAGTAACGATATGCTTAAATTGTGATAATATTCTCGCTATAAAGCTAATTTAACCGACAATCTTATTAATTATCACTGTAAGTTTCCTCGGCGCGTTAACATGTAAATGTAATTCTAAGAAAGGATAATAAAATATAATATCTCACGAAAGAAGGAGAGAAAGAGAAAGAGAGATATTAATCGACAGTCTTCTCTACACATATATGTTAAATTGCGATCGCGAGGATATTTTGACGATCTAAGCATAAATGTATATTCATTGTATATTTGAAGTAAGGTATCTTATATTATATAATAACGAGCATATAATTAAGATCATAGTCAGTACAGATTTTCAAGCAGCTATTCGTATAGATAAAAAATATGTACCTTATTTTCTGGCAATTGCCTCGGAAGAAAAACGCAATTGAAGAGCTCGATCTTATAATTTTGCTAAGAAAGTTCGCTTCTTCGAGATATTCCGGAGATGATCAATTCGTTGTTTCAAGCGCTTCGCAAAACAATTTTGACATTTCCGTGATGAAACAATTTCTTGAAAAATATTGTTGGATTCTTCTTTTTCGTTAATATTTCAATATATGAAGCTAAAATATAGATAATTAAAATTAAATTTCTTCCAACAATTTGTATTTGTAATCTTGACACTTTTCTCGCGCGCTTACGACGGATACTCTCCGGTCGAAGACGAAGAAGCGAAATATGCATGTGCGTTTATTGTGAAAATCACTAAGACGGTCAATGCGCGATAGTGCGTGGGCGATAAACTATCGAATCATAGGAAAGGGATGATAGGACTTACATTTCGTTCTTCTTTCTGCAAGCAATTTTGTTTCATATTTCTAAACGTATCCAAGTCGACACAGTATCATGCCAAACCGAATTTTGAATCTTGATCACTCCATCCATTTTTCTCTGATATACTATATCCGATAGGATATAAATCTAGCTATTATTAACACCATTGCTAAAGATATAAGTTCTACAAATAAAATTTTAAAACTGTATCAAATGTTTATATATATGAAATAAATTATAATAATGCAATAAAAAATCGAATTAACTTTTCTCTTTCCTATTATTTTTCTTATCATAGAAGCCTTTTAGGCTTTTTCTTTGTCATGATGAATAGAAATCCATACAGGACAGAAACAATATTGCGATAATATTATTAATATTATTGCTACAATATTCTAATTACAATTTAACACAAAGATATTACGGCATAAAAGTTATTCAATATCTGTTCCAATTCATTTTGACGGAAAAATTTAAAAACTGATCTGGAAAACAGTATTTAAAAAATATTGTGATGTAATGATATCGACCTGTGAATCATTATCATTCATTACTAATAAAAATTAAGGCAAGGGATACATAAAAGGGGATAAGAGAATTAATTATGTTATGATCTTTGGATCATTGATGCTAATTATAATAATATATTTTTAACAATATTAGAATTAATTATATTTCGATCAATGTTTTAAATTTTTTAAATTCTTGCTAATTAAACAATATACAATTTTAATCGAGAATCGATTAAGGGACAGATAACCAAAATATTAAATAATCACTTCGATCGTTGCGCGATTTTTACGGACAATAATTATTGTTTCGATACTTAGAGTCACAAATATAATTCATCCGTGTTATTTTATCGATCTACCTGACAATCTAAATATAATTTGGATTATGAGAGATCACGAAGTAAAACAGTCGAATTATAGATGCAAATAATTAGCATAATGAAAAGTTCCGTGTATAACTTGTTTAATAAATAATAAATTTTAATCAATAAATTAAAATACTTTATTAATTTAATGTTCCACGTTAATGTATATTTTGTAATATGCAAAATATTTCAGCAACGAATTATCGATACACGGCGTCCGGATTTGGCAATATAAAATATAAACAGTAGTGCCCTATACATTACCGCTTTGTCATCATTCGCACGGTGACTCTCGAACACGGAAGCAATGGTGAGAAACGCTTCGTATATTATAATTTTTTAACTAAATATGATTACGATTGGTATCGAAACATAATTTGCTATAAATATTAGTAATTAAATATTAATTATATAATATAAATAAAAATAAAACTGTATCGCAATGATAAATCTTTACCGAATCGTAATCATTCATTACTAATAAAAATTAAAGCAAGGGGCATAATATATCTTTAACAATATTAGAATTAATCATATTTAGACCAATATTTAAATTTTTTCAATCTTCGTTAATTAAACAATATACAATTTAATCGATAATTAATTAAATGATAGGAATCTAAAATGTTAAATAATCGCTTCGATCGTTGCGATCTTTACAATAATTATTATTTCAATACCTAGAGTCACAAATATAGTTCATCCGTGTTTGTACTTTATCGTTCTACTTGAAAATCTAAAAATGATTTGGATTATGAAAGAACACAAAGTAAAACATTCGAATTATAGATGCAAATAATTAGCATAACGAAAGGCTCCGTGATAAAGTGTTTAATAAATCAATTTTAATCACTAAATTAAAATATTTCATTAATTTAATATTCCGTTAGTGTATATTTTATAATATAAAATAATATAAAATATGTCGGAAATTATTGATAACACGATGTTCGACTTTGACAATATATAACGTTAACCGTAGCGCGCAAGGTTACGGCTTTGTCATCATTCGCATGGTGACTGTCGAGTAATAAGGTAGTGGTGAGAAACGCTTCGTATACTGTAATTTTTTTACTAAACACGATTACGATTAATATCGAAACATAATTTGCTATAAATTTTAACAAGAATTAATTAATTAAAAATTAATTAGCGACATGAAACAGTATCGTAACGATAAATCTTTATCGAGTCGCAATCATTCATTACTGCGAACAAAAATTGAAACAGGGGATACGTAAAAGGACATAGATTTAATTATGTTATAATCTTTCGATCCTTGATGATTATTATGACATTTCTTTAATTATATTACAATTAAATATATTCGATCAATGCTTTAAATATTCTCCTTGTTAATTAAACAATAGTTATGTATTATGACATGTAACTATTTTAATTTTACGATATATTAATACGTTAGATATATAAGATACATTAATATGTTAAAATATTTCAACAATGAATTAACAACAACATAGTACATAGTATCCGACATAAACAGTACCGCGCTAATGATTTTGTTTTACAGTCTTGTTATACAAATTTAAATTTATGTACTATATACTATATTACAAACTAAATTTCAAATTATATATTATATATTATATATATATTATATATAAAATTGTATATAAATTATATATATTTATTAATTATATATAAATTATATATAAATTATATATATAAATTATATATATATATATATATTATATATAAAATTATATATTATACAAATTATATAAAATTATATATAATATAACCTTCCCATGGGGTACACCTTGTCGCGGTGGGAGGGCTTAGTACTTGGATGGTGCTTTGAGGTTTATTGTAAATTTTTCTATTTATGATAAATCTTAAGGTGCCTGAATGGGAAGCTAAGTACCCTTTCGCGTCGTCGGTGCCGTCAACGTGCCGCGGACGGCAAGCGCTTCGTTATCGCGTTTTCGCGTTGTAGTATTTTCGCATCGTCGCGTTTTCGCGACACTTTTGGTCTTTATTTTTATAAAATTTTTAATCGCATCGAAACAGTGCGGAAATCGTTAAGTATCGCGCGTTAAATAACGAAAATAGCGATATAAAAATATCGCCCGTGAGTGCGGGAGTGCCGTTGAAAGTATCGCGCGTCAACAACATGAGAAAAGAATAGCCTGGGAGAGGCATCAGGCACCGATGAAACAATTCTATGGTAAGTAAATTATCGTTGATGTATAATTATTTATTAATTACGTGCATGCGATTTAAATTAAGTAATTAATCGCGTAATTTGATTTTTTATTTACATGACTTAAACAAGAGAAATAGAGAGAAATTTTTACATAAAAACTGTAATTTAAAAGTTTCTACGCTCTTCTATCGTGCGGAACTGAATATTCATGAAATAAATTATGATAGCGAAAATACCGTGCTGTTTCCGCGTCCATTTCGCATAGTTATACAAAATTATCGTTTTAACAAAAGAATTTTATCTCTGTCCCTCTCGTCAGATAATATTCCTAAGTATTGCTATTTAAATATAAAAAAATATCGAATAAGTGAAGATTTGATGTGATAAGTCAACGATTAAGTATTATCTTTACATAATTTAATGATCGCCTGCGATATTATAGAATCGTAAGTTAATTATTATGAATTTAATAATTTATTTTTTCAGTTATTATATTGGTACATTTACGAATTTTGTGCCGGAAAATATTCACTAATAAATTAATAAATTACGGTTGCGAAAACACCGTGTTTTTCCCTCGTTCTTTTCGCGTTCTTGACGAAATTACCATTTTAATAAAGGATTTTATTGCTGTCCCTTTTGTGAAATAATATTCCTGAATATTGCGCTAATTAAATAAAAGAAATATGGAATAAGAGTGTAAAGATTCTATGTGTTAAGTCAACGATTAAATATTAGCTTCATAATTAAATAAAATTAAACGATCATCTTCGATATTATAGAATCGCGAGTTAATTGCTATGAATTTAATCATTTGTTTCTTCGGTTACGTTTGTGTATTTATGAATTTCGTATCGGAAAATATTTATAAATAAATTAATAAATAAATTGCGGTTGCGAAAATATCGTGTTTTTCCCTTGTTCTTTTTGCGTTCTTAAACGAAATTATCGTCTTTTAATAAAAGAGTTATCGTTGTTCTTTTCGTTAGGTAAACGTTAATGAAAGTTACGTAACTCGTACCGCCGAGGAGTCGAAACGATTTTGATCCTGGGGAGTTATTTCTTATCGGTTTTTGTAAGATCCATTCGCGACGTCTAGTTTGGTGCCCCGTTAAAAATTGATAATTTTTATTGTAAGATTGGAAGTAATCCAATCACAAATATTTATTACCGCGATTAAAAATTGAAACAGGAGATACAAAAAGCCATAAGAAAATTAATTACGAACTTTCGATTAATTAATAATTATAATATTTTTTAACAATATTAGAATTAAATATATTTCGACCAATGCTTTAAATTTTTTTAATCCTTGTTAATTAAACAATATACAATTTAATTAATCGAGAATTGATTAAATTATAGGGATCCAAAATATTAAATAATCACTTCGATAATTGCGATTTTAACAAATAATAATTATTATTTTAATATTTAGAATCACAAATATATTTCATCCGTGTTACTTTATCGTTCTACATGATAATCTAAATATAATTTAGGATGTGAGAGAACGCGAAGTAAAACAATCGAATTATAGATGCACATAATTAACATAACGAAAGGTTCCGTGATAAATTGTTTAGTATATAATCAATTTTAATCAGTAAATTAAAATACTTCATTAATATAATATTCTGCGTTAATATATATTTTACAATTTATAAAATATTTCAGCAAATTATCGATATCATGGCCTTCGACTTTGGAAATATAAAATATAAACAGTAGCGCTCTATACGTTACCGCTTTGTCATCATTCGCACAGTGACTCTCGAGTAATAAAGTTGTGGTGAGAAACGCTTCGTATATTGTAATTTTTTTTGTTAAACACGTTTATGATTAGTCTTGAAACATAATTTGCTGCGAATATTAATATATAAATGTGAATTAATTAAAAATTAATTAACGACATGAAACTGTATCGCAACCATAAATCTTTATCGTATCGCAATCATTCACTACTGCGATTAAAAATTGAAACAGATTATACATAAAAGAGAATAAGAGATTAGGTTGCGATATTTCGATCATCGATACTTATTACAATATTTCTTTATAATATTAGAATATAATATCAGAATTTAATATATTTCGATCAATGTTTTAAATTCTCTCAATCATTGTTAATTAAATACATATTTTAATCGAAAATTGATTAAATTATAGGGATCTGAAATATAAAATAATCACTTTGATAATTGCGATTTTGACGGACAATAATTATTATTTTAATATCTAGAATCACAAATATATTTCGTCCGTGTTACTTTATCGTTTTACTTAATAATCTAAATATAATTTAGGATGTCAGAGAACGCGATGTAAAACAATCGAATTATAGATGCACATAATTAGCATAACGAAAGGTTCCGTGATAAATTGTTCAGTATATAATCAGTTTTAATCAGTAAATTAAAATACATAATTAATATAATATTCTGCGTTAATGTATATTTTACAATTTATAAAATATTTCAGCAAATTATCGATATCATGGCCTTCGACTTTGGAAATATAAAATATAAACAGTAGCGCTCTATACGTTACCGCTTTGTCATCATTCGCACAGTGACTCTCGAGTAATAAAGTTGTGGTGAGAAACGCTTCATATATTGTAATTTTTTTTGTTAAATACGTTTATGATTAGTCTTGAAACATAATTTGCTGCGAATATTAATATATAAATGTGAATTAATTAAAAATTAATTAACGGCATGAAACTGTATCGCAACCATAAATCTTTATCGTATCGCAATCATTCACTACTGCGATTAAAAATTGAAACAGATTATACATAAAAGAGGATAAGAGATTATGTTGCGATATTTCGATCATCGATATTTATTACAATATTTCTTTATAATATTAGAATATAATATCAGAATTAAATATATTTCGATCAATGTTTTAAATTCTCTCAATCATTGTTAATTAAATACACATTTTAATCGAAAATTCATTAAATTATAGGGATCTGAAATATAAAATAATCACTTTGATAATTGCGATTTTTACGTAATTAATTATTATTTTAATATTTAGAATCACAAATATATTTCGTCCGTGTTACTTTATCGTTCTACTTAATAATCTAAATATAATTTAGGATGTGAGAGAACGCGAAGTAAAACAATCGAATTATAGATGCACATAATTAACATAACGAAAGGTTCCGTGATAAATTGTTTAGTATATAATCAATTTTAATCAGTAAATTAAAATACTTCATTAATATAATATTCTGCGTTAATGTATATTTTACAATTCATAAAATATTTCAGCAAATTATCGATATCACGGCCTTCGATTTTAAAAATATAAACAGTAGCGCTCTATACGTTACCGCTTTGTCATCATTCGGACAGTGACTCTCGAGTAATAAAGTTGTGGTGAGAAACGCTTCGTATATTGTAATTTTTTTTGTTAAACACGTTTATGATTAGTCTTGAAACATATTTTGCTATGAATATTAATAAATGTGAATTAATTAAAAATTAATTAACGACATGAAACTGTATCGCAACGATAAATCTTTATCGTATCGCAATCATTCATTACTGCGATTAAAAATTGAAACAGATTATGCATAAAAGAGTATAAGAGATTATGTTTTGATATTTCGATCATCGATGCTTATTATAATATTTCTTTATAATATAATATTTAGAATATAATATTAGAATTAAATATATATCAACCAATTTTCTCAATTTTTGTTAATTAAATACACAATTTAATCGAAATCTTATTATGCAAATTTAAATTTATATACCATATTTCAAAATAAATTCCAAATTATATATATATTATATTATATATTATATATTATATTATTAAATGGAGTGAGAGTAAAGGATTTGTGAGCTTTTACTCTCACTCCATTTAATTATTTTTTATAGAGAGCTTATTAATTACAATTATTATATTATATTATTATATATATAAAAAAAAATTATATATAATATAACCCTCCCATGGGGTACACCTTGTCGTGGTGGGAGGGCTTAGTACTTGGATGGTGCCTTGAGATTTATTTTAAATTTTTCTATTTACGATAAATCTTAAGGTGCTTGAAAGGGAAGCTAAGTACCCTTTCGCGTCGTCGGTGCCGTCAACGTGCCGCGGACGGCTGCGCTTCGTAACCGCGTTTTCGCGTTATAGCATTCTCGCGTTATCGCGTTTTCGCGTTTTCAAAATCCCAATTTCGTTTTTGTCAACGAGTCTCTCCTTCCGACGCCAACTAAGTGGGATGTTTCATCGAGTCGTTGCTTTGCGACGTACTCGCGCCTTGTGCAACGTGGCACTTGGTGATGCCGGCCGCGCAGAACGTATGTCCAGTACAAAATGTACATGGGCGCGCGGGTTCGATGCTTCGCGCTCGATCGGCTTAGTGATGAACACGCTCTGCTTCGTCAATTGATTTGGCCCGAATCGGTTAGAACTCGATCGATTGTTCGAAATGGTCGTCAATGGGTCCCTTCTCTTTGCTCGTCTACTCTACAGCCACACGCCTAGCGTGTGTTAACCCTGTCGAGGAGTCGAGTGGATTCCCCTAGGCACGATTTTCGCTCGGTAAAAGGGGTTGCCTCCCCATTTTCTAAATTGCTGAATGTTAGCTTTTAAAAAATGTGGGTATCCTCTTCTTTTATCGTCTATCAGCCTTGTGTACTGCGCTAGTGATATAGCATCCGTGCGGGTCACTTGAAATCGTGCTTAGCGGGTCCAGGTTCGATACGAGATAGGATAATTATGCGCGAAAAAGAGCTGGTGAACTTTATTTTCCTCTATTCCGTCAATCGTTTCGTCTTCTTTCCGGTTCGGGCCTAATCTTTGCTCGTTGTATCGTTGCATTCCCGACCTGTTGGCTCGAAATTGATTCTCGCGAAATGAAATGGGATTTTCGCTCGTACCGAAACCGGGAGTGTCGGACAAAGTATATATATATTAAATATATACATCGCGCGACAAAATTTTTAATCGTACCGAATTAGTGCGGGAGTGCCGTTTAGTATCGCGCGTAAAATAACGAAAATAGCGATATAAAAATATCGCTCGTGAGTGCGGGAGTGCCGTTGAAAGTATCGCGCGACAACAACATGAGAGGAGGAGGAGGCCTGGGAGAGGCATCTTGCATCGGCGGAGCAACCTGATGGTGAATATTTATTATTTGTATATCAATTGTTATAAATCGTACGCATAATAATTCGATCTTATTATTGAAATGAATTAAAGAGAATTAAAGAGAAAATTAGAGAGAAAGATTTTTATAAAAGTTATATAAAACTTTTTAAAAAACTTTCTTAAAAAACAGTTTTAAAATTTTATAAAAATTTTCCACACGTGTTTATCTCTGCTTATAATTTTATACATCGGATATAAAATTCCGCGCGATAAAAATTTTTTGAAATATTGATTGCATTTTGTGAGCATTAATATAAATGAATTTTATATTTGTATGTTACAGACAACTAGCTTCGATAACAACAACTCCGCTGTTGCGCATCAGTGCCGGTGAGTGAGAAAAACTTTTATTTAACTTTAAGGTAACGGATTCGTAGAGATTGTAGATGTAGATTGTAGATTGTAGATTGTAGATTGTAGATTGTAGATTGTGAATTGTAGAGTAAGTCCGTTGCCTTAAAATGGATGAGCTAGGATAGATTAAATTAAATAACTTTTAATAAATTCTTTCGAAATGCTTTGCATCTATTGCGAAAATATATTGAAGTATTAATTTAAAAAAGAGAATCAAGAAAAGAAAATTTTTTTTGTAAAGACTTGACTAGTATATTAAATCAAGAGCACGCATTAATAATTTTAACAATTTTATCAATTTTTGATACTACTTTATTCTTATAAAGCGCACTTATTTTATTCTAATTTCTTATATCATAGCTCATCCATTGTAGAATTTGTTTGTAGATATTGTTTTTAAATTTTACTTTAACTTAAAATAAAGTCAAACGATTAATTAATTAAATAATTTGTAATATCATAAAAGTTATACACATACATGAATTTTATATTTTATTAAAAAATATAGTATATAGAAATTTGTAATTTGGCTTTATTTGAGTTAAAATAAAGTTATATTCAAATATTTAAGAAACGATCGTAAAATCGAGCGATCGTTACGATGAGCGTGAAATATTTACGCTCATTTGCCGGTAATTAATCGGCAAAAAAAGGAGTGTTTATCTCCTTTTTCGATCTCTGATTAGAGATCGAGCGAGAAAGTGGCCAGAATCAACGAAAAGTAAGTTCAATTGGCCTGAAGAAAAGCTTTACGCACAATAGTACGTAATGTCGGACATTTATTCACGCGGTTAGGGCATGCGGTTAGAGAATGTAATTAGGGCACGTAATTAAAATATACGTGATTAGAGATAGGCTTTCCTCGAATAATTTCACTTAATCGAGAAATAGGATTGTTAGGGCTATTAGGTGATCATTAAGATTTTTTAATTTTCCATTCAAAAAGTAGAGGATTGTTAGGGCTATTATGTGATTAATTTAACTGATTTTATATTATGTATCTTTTAAGGAATCAGGAAATGTAGGTTTAAATAATATTAGGGAAAACAAATTAATAAATATTTCAATAATTACGAGGGTCGTTTGATAAATTTGGTAAAAAAACAAGTAAAACACATTGTTTTGGAAAAAACAATCTACGTTATTTCTCAACATAGTCTCCATTGAGGTCTATACACTTGGTCGAACGAGATTCCAATTTTTTAACCGTCGAAAAAATAGACTGTCTCAAAACTTGCAAAATACTCGTTGAATTTCACGGAAATTTATCAAACTTATCAAACGACCCACGTATATTATTAATATTAAGAATTTTTAAGGGATCAATATTTTTTGAGTGTTTTTTTATAGGTATTTTATTTATATAAAGATGAAAATTAAATTGTTAACACTCAATAATTTGTATAGTAATACGAATTTTTTTGCGAAATTTTATGTACTTATGTAATACGAAATTTTAAATGAAAAATTTAAAATACAAATTTATATATTAAGCTATTTTTTAGTAATATGAATAATAAGTTTCGTATATTATAATTAATATTTATGAATTTATAAGTTATTTTTAAATATAGAAATTGAAAGATTTAAAATAGAATTAAGAATTATATTAAAGAATAGATATTAAAAATGAATAGAATTTATAGGAAAAGATGTATTATTAAAATTTCAAAAAAAATTTTAATTTAAATAATATTTTTAAATAATAACTTTTCGAAAATTTATATATTCATTTATTTATATATTTATGGTTTTAATTTAAATAGTAATTTTTACAAAATTTATATATTTATATACTTATATATACATTTAAGGTTTTAGTTTAAATTATAATAATTTTTATATAAAATTTATATGTTTATTTTCTTATATATAGATGTTTGTGTATTTATGTATTTGAAGTTTTAATTTAAATAATAATTTTTAAAAAATTTATATATTTATATATATTTTGAGATATATATAATTTCAATTAATTGTATTATTAATTAATTCATTAATTGTATTTCATTAATTTTATTTATATAAATTTATCTAAACAACTTATATTATTAAAGTTTAATATCGAAGATATTAAGAAAATTATTTTTAGATATTTGTGAATATATATTGAATGTATATAATATTGAATATAGTGAATATTATGAATATATATTGTATTTATATGAATAGAAATTTAATTGTATGTATTATATATTATTTTTATAATAAAAATATATAATATTTTATTATTAAACTGTATAAATTAAAGAAGTAAAAATGAAATAAATCATTAAAATTTTTAAATATTCCTTTTAAGAAATAGGATAGTAGTTTGTTAGGGCTACTCCATATAATGCTCCTTATGCACATGGTTCCGGGGACTTGCGCGTTGGAAGACTAAGGAAAGGCGCGTGGGGTTTTTAGTTGGTAGTCCCTGCCGTTAAAATGGCGGCAGGGAGAGCCCAACACTACCTCGACGGGACCGCTAAATAGCGGTCCCGTCGGGGTGTGCATAAGGAGCATTTTCCCCACGTAAAAAAAAAAAAAAAAAAACTTGTTAAATTATGTTGTATTACATTTCAAATTATATTATATTTTAATAATGAATTTCAACGATGAATAACATAATATCCGACATAAACAATACCGTGCCAATGATTTTGTTTTACGGTTTTGTTATGCAAATTTAAATTTATATACTATATTGCAAACTAAATGCTGCAATTGTATATATTATATTATATATAAAATTATATATAATATAACCCTCCCATGGGGTACACCTTGTCGCGGTGGGAGGGCTTATTACTTGGATGGTGTCTTGAGATTTATCTTAAATTTTTCTATTTATGATAAATCTTAAGGTGCTTGAAAGGAAAGCTAAGTACCCTTTCGCGTCGTCGGTGCCGTCAACGTGCCGCGGACGGCAAGCGTTTCGTTACCGCGTTTTCGCGTTGTAGTATTCTCGCGTCGTCGCGTTTTCGCGGAAATTTTGGACTTTTTCATATAAAATCCCAATTTCATTTATTGTCACGAGTCTCTACTTCCGATGCCAACTAACTGGGATGTTTCGAGTTTGCACACGTTGTTATGCAACGTACACTCGCGCTTCGTGCTTCGTACTTCGTCAAATGATTCGGCCCGAATTAGTTAGAACTCGATCGATTGCTCGGAATGGTCGTCAATGGGTCCCTTCTCTTTGCTCGTCTACCCTACAGCCACACGCACTGCGTGTGTTAACCCTGTCGAGGAGTCGAGTGGATTCCCCTAAGCATGATTTTCGCTCGGTAAAAGGGGTTGCCTCCCCATTTTTTAAATTGCTGAATGTTAGCATTTAAAAAATGTGGGTATCCTCTTCTTTTGCCGTCTACCAGCCTGGTGTAGCCATATCCTGCATTGCGGGAAACTTCGTGTTCCGGGCGAAGCACCTGAAATCATGCTTAGCGGGTCCAGGTTCGATACGAGATAGGATAATTATGCGCGAAAAAGAGCTGGTGAACTTTATTTTCCTCTATTCCGTCAATCGTTTTGTCTTCTTTCCGGTTCGGGCCTAATCTTTGCTCGTTGTATCGTTGCATTCCCGACCTGTTGGCTCGAAATTGATTCTCGCGAAATGAAATGGGATTTTCGCTCGTACCGAAACCGGGAGTGCCGTTAAAAGTATATACATATTAAGTATATACATCGCGCGATCAAATATAAAATTTTTAATCGCATCGAAATAGTGCGGGAGTGCCGTTCAGTATCGCGCGTAAAATAACGAAAATAGCGATATAAAAATATCGCTCGCGAGTGCGGGAGTGTCACGCGCCAACAACATGAGAGGAGGAGGAGGCCTGGGAGGCATCATACATCGGCGGAGCAACCTGATGGTGAATATCTATTATTTATATATTAATTGTTATAAATCGTTAATTTGTTATAAACGAACAATAATTCGATCTTATTTAAATAATAATTAAAGATTATTATTCATTTAAATAATGAATTAAAGAGAAAGATTTTTATAAAAGTCATATAAAATTTTCTATTTACAAAACAATTTTCTATTTCAAAAATTTATAAAATTTTTCCATACGTGTTTATCTGTTTATTATTTTACACATTGGATTATAAAATTCTCGATAAAAATTATTTTAAATATTAATTGTATTTTATGAGCATTATTATAAATGAATTTTATATTTGTATGTTACAGACAACTAGCTTCGATAACAACAACTCCGCTGTTGCGCATCAGTACCGGTGAGTGAAAAAACTTTTATTTAACTTTAAGGTAACGGATTCGTAAAAATTGCAGATGTAGATGTAGATTGTAGATTGTAGATAAATCTGTTACCTTAAAATGGATGAGCTAGGATGGATTAAATTAAATTAAATTAATTAAATTAAATTAAATTAAATTAAATAATTTTAATAAGTTCTTTCGAACTTATGCTTTGCATCTATTGCGAAAATATATTGAAATATTAATTAAAAAAAGAAAAAATCAAGAAAAGATTTTTTTGTAAAGATTTTGTCTAATTTATTAAATAAAGAACACGCACTAACAATTATCAATTTTATCAATTTTTGATGCTAATTTATTCTTATAATACATATAATATTCTTATAATAAATCTAATAAACTTATTAAATTCTATTATTGCGTATCGATTATTAATAATAAATATCACATAATTAATCAGTCTTGTCTGGACTATGTAAAAATTTTTAGTAAATTATTAGTAAATTTTATATTATACGTATATTTTGGACATTTTCGTGTAATAAATTATTCCATGTAATAAATTATTTTGTATTACGTTTCAAATTATATTTTACATTTATATAGAGTTTAATACAACTTTTATATTAAACTCTATAAAATTAAAAAAAATTTTTCCTCCTCGATGGTATCTTCACCTTAACGAAGGCATTTGCCGGGTGAGGAGGTTTGAGTACTCTAAACCTGAGAGGCGGTAACGTACATCGATATTTATATAAATTATTCTTATATTTAAAATCATCTCTTAAGTGCTTAAGATTCTATTTGACTAATAAAATGGTTATATAACATTTTCAAACTTTACTTAAAATGATCTTAAATATAAGAAGACTATGAATATAGATCGTAGTTACTGGTATTATTATCCATGCCAGACAGGTCGAAGGGAAAGAGTCAGATACCTAAGAGAGATACCAAAATTATATAAATATATGTTATATTAAGTATATTTTTGAACAAAATGAAAGAAAAATACCTAATATAACTTTTAATTTTGTATTTCAAATTAAATTATTATTTTAGACATAATAATTTCCTTTCTTTGCATTTCTATTGTAATCTAATCGATTGTTCTACTAATCGATTGTTTCTCTTTGATTTAAATTTGCGATGCTTAACCGCATCGTGAAGAAAATCGCGCTGATGTCAGACTGCACGTCATTTTCACGCAGGGAAAGTCGTACGGGCTATATTCGCACCTCTTTATTCGTCTTTTAAAAATAAATAATAATATATAAAAATAAATCCAATATACTGTGCATTTTCTACGTTATTGAACTGAAATTGCGCGAAAGAGGAAAAGAAGAACAAGACTATGAATAGATATTTCCATCCTTTATTAAAAAAAACAAAAAATATCAATTATTTCTTTTTTCGGGCAAGCCTACATATATGACCAATATGATTAATTGATTTTATATATTTATATATTTTCTTTATATATTTATCATTATGTGCTATTAATTAAAGCCGTAGACAATATTCAGAATTCAAAGTCGCGCGAACGTCGAGCGTAATAATGGCCATGCGCAGAAACGAATGCGCACCGGTTCGGCCGCCATGTTAGCGCGTCATGCTACGTCATCACGCCATACGTGAATCGGAGTCATACGCAGTTACACGGATCGTCGTACATCCGCACTTTTCGCGTCTTTTAACCGTAAATAAACGAATATCGCGAGTGAACGAACGTCGAGAGTATCCAAGGGTGATCGTGCGACTTCCATAATATGTCGGTGAAAGTGCGCGACAGCTATTTTCCACAGTTTCGGTGATTGCGCGATCGCGAAGATGGAGTGAAGTTGCGTCGCATTATTCGCGTCCTTGATGATGATTATCGGATGCGAGCGAGTATCGGGAGTGCCGAATAAAGTGTCGCACGTTCGCGTTGATGATATCGTGTGAGTTTGTGTGCATCAAGATCGGAATAAGACGTCCCGAGGCGAGCGAATGGAGCGGCCTGTGGAACAGCCGGTGAACGGTGAGTAGATTTGATTTATCATATTTGCGTGACAATTCGTGCTCATTCGACGCTTATACAGCATCGCGATGTCCCGAATTACGTTCGGGCAAATTGGCGCCGCGTCATAATTCGATTCGACGCGATGCAATTCAAGGAAAGTCAATCGGGTGAAGATAGTTAGGCTAGAAGCGATTTGAAGTTTATTTTGTAACGCGCGTGCAGGGCTTGCGCAGCCTATCTTGTAGGGCTGCCAACTGTAAAATGATGAAATAATTTTTTCGATCTAACCCAACCTAACCTCTCAGTGTCTTCAGATGTCGAATGTAAACACGAGTATATGTTGCATGGATTTTACCATGCTTTTAAAAATAATATTTAATCATTAGTGTAATACATTTTATTATGTAGTATATTAATCGTATTAAATGTACGAAAAGTGGTACAGTTTTACACATTTTAATGAGAAGCTATAATATGAGAATATAATATCAATAAATAAATCAGAATAAAAAGCACTACATAATAAATCAGAATAAAAAATCATGATATTAATTTATTGTTGAAATTTTGTACATACTAAATGACGATGTAATGTATATATACATATAAAGATACCTATAAAGAGAGAAGGAAAGAGAGGACTACAAAATACATTTAAATTAAAAATTTATTTACATTTATATACAGCATTAGTGCTACCGATATTTCGTGCACATAGCACGGAACAGAACCGGAAATTGTACACGTTATATATGTTACCCTCTGAGAACACTCGTCAATCTTAGCTTTGTAGTTCACATCCACGTGTTTAGGGTCCACAGAGAGCGTATTACTTTCAGGGATCATCTAAAAGCGAGCGTCATAATAGTTTTCGATCTTCTCTGTCTGGAGTTACATAGTTGAAAACGTATTTTTGTAGTGTTTGTAATTATAAATTATAATGCAAATAAGTATGCATTAAACAATGGAAAGGGACAGTCACAGTTGTTTTATTACTGCGTCTGGATTCTGTCCGGATTGTGGTTCAATTTTGCCATTACTGGATGAAAGTAAAGATACCGTTGTATGTTTTGCATGCAAAAGGGAATGGAATGCTGAAAGTACGTACTCCGAGTTACAAGAAAGTATGTAAACATGATATTCAAGTCTCAATTATTTAAAAAATACATGACTTAGAGTTTCATTGAAATACTACTCAAGTGTGCTAATGCGAAATCTTTCACATTCAAAATTAATAGAATTATTATATTCAATTATAATTACAAGAATTTACATTCGTTTGAAAGTCAGGTTTTGATTTCATCTTTTTCAGCTTTCGGGGATATGAAAATGACACATACAATTCATTTTAATTCTAAAAACACTTATATATCCGCCAGAGAAGCAGATGATAGTGACGATGATGCGGATGGACCAATTGTAGAACGAGCATGTCCTCAGTGTAAAAACGATAAAATGTCATATGCTACATTACAATTAAGATCTGCTGATGAAGGGCAAACTGTGTTTTATACGTGTACGAAGTGCAAGTATGTTTCTACGCAAAACAATATTATCGCTTATATAGACTATTTATATTTGTTTATATTAATCCCTTGCGATTAGATGAATGCTGATTGCCAAAGCTTTTTCAGCACTATATAATCCGCAAGAGGATTAAAATAAAATATATCAGATTTTTATATTGCTCATAATATTTTATTAATATTTTATTAATAAATAATTTATCTTATATTTGCAGATACAAAGAAACAGAGAATTCGTGAAGTAAAATTTTTGATTACATATATTATTTTGTAAAGTACTTGTTGTAACAAATATATGATTTTTTTTCTTTTATTTTCTTTTTTTTATATTATATGAAGTAATATATTGAAGAAATATAAAATTCTTGATGACAATTGTAATTTTTTAATTTTTTTAGAAATTTTATATTTTGCATATTTTATTGTATATTTTATTAGAATGTGCAGAATATATGTAATATTAATCTACTAGTTTATTATTAAGCGATCCATATAAATGCTTAATAACAGGATAGTTAAGATATAAACACTTCGTCTCTTAATAAAACATAGAGCTTTATTTATAATACACTCAACAAATAGTGGTGAAAGAGAGTACATCTGTCATAATTTTATAACTCTACTGGGCCATTGTTACAATATCTTCTTTCTAACAATGCTTTATTACCTTAATGTTCAATTACCTTAAGTGTTCAATTAAGTAATTCTCTATGTACAACATGTGTGTCAGGATAAAAGTTAACAATTATTTTAATAAATTCATCTTGATCCACTCTTGAAATTGTTACAGTGGTCCTTGCATTAAAAAACTTTAATAGTTAGAGAATTTGTCGATAGTTTCTTATTTAGGTATATATAATATATATTGTGTGCATTTACACATTGGCACTAATATTTGCCCATAATCTAATAATAATAAGAAATAGATATGATATCTCATTTTAAGAAAAAGATGTCTCGATAAACTAATTGCTGTCTAAAGTTTATATTTAGTTCTTATATAAACTATAGAAATACAAATATGATATATAAAGTGATGTAATTGCACTTTCTTAATACTCTGGTATACCCACAAACATTAGAATAGGGAAAAATAAAATTTATATTTGTAACTAAAAGATTTCTTCAATTTAATTAATACATATGGAATGTGTGAATTCTTATTTTTACAACTAAAATTTAACACACATCAAAAATTTTTAAAAAGCTTGCTCTCTTAAAATCTGTCTATCTTTGAAAAAAATTTGAATCGATTTTTCATTGAATTTTACAGATTTTAATATAGTATTTTCAAAAATATAAAGAATCTTGAAGTAAAGAGGGAGAACTGCGGAAAATATTTTAAATTTACTTCAAGTTATTTAATTATATATGATTTCATTATCATTTAACATATTTGAGATATCAACAGCATTTGATAATCTTGACAACAAAAATTTTTGCCATAGTAAGATAGAGTCCAAAGATCTCGAAAGATAGGATTTTATTATTTATACATCTCTCGCATGAAAACGCGTGTTCCTAATAATCTATGTATTAAAATAATATTATTAGAATTAATATTTTTACAACGCTGTTATCAAACGTGATGCACACACTTTCCAATATTATGCTCGATAGCATGTAATACATATGTCTTATAAAAAACATACATTTTAATAATTTGTATATATTATCATATACCTTTATTACATGTTCTCTTTTGGAAATGCTTTGTACATATTTTTATAATGAAATAGCTCTTTCTTAAAATGTGCAACAATTTCATCATGATTAAACTGATCTATCATGATACTAAAAATAATATCTATAGTTATCTATAACTATAGATCATTATAAAACATTCCTTTTACGTATATTTTCGATTTTGAAATAACTTGATTACTATTTTGCATATAATTTTCATATATAATTTTTCGGTTACCATGAATTGTATTTTGTGTTGTCACACTTTCTTCCAAATTACATTATATATTAGCAACGTTACAATAGTTGATCATAAAACAGTGCTGTGAAAATATGTAACGCTTCAAGAACAATTCTTTCTAAATACATTTTAAAAATTAAGTGGCACAATTCCATTTTTTTTTGTATGCAAAAGTTTGATTTTTACATTATATATTAATTGATTACATTGTCGGCGAATGTTGTAGAGTTCAATCAGCAAATTTGTGCTTGTACAATATTCTTACTTTATCTTTCGATTAACACAACAGTATAATTATATAGCACTAGCATCATCAATATCGTATATCAGAGTAAGCGAGATTAATTTATTCTCTTTTATGAAACTTTTACTTAACTTTTTGCTGAGTATTCCAGAGCCTTAAGATAACATATATGAGTTCAGAAAATTCAGTTTTGCATAAAAATTAAAATTGCTTATAGCATTTAAAAATATTGATTATAAATATATTATCGAAAGTTTAAATGTTGCATTGTAGATATTTAACAGATGCGTTTCAAATATGAATATGAATAGTTTACATGTCGCGTTGAATAGGCCGTAATAATTGTTTTAGAGGATCGTCGGTAATATTATTGTCAGACAGTATACGTAGTATACAATAACGTACTTTAGTTTTTTATCATCAGAAACAAATCAAGACATACATATAAGAAATTATTTGCGAAAAAGAAAAAAATATTTTAAACAGCCTAATATATATATACATATATATATATATATATATATATATATATATATAAATTATATATATGAATAAATTGAAAAATATTGCATATCCATATTTTCTTAAATGTTAATCACATTAAAAATATTCTTAATTTTTTCTTAAAATTTTAATATAGAAGATTTTAATATAGAAGACATCTTTTATTCTATTAAATTCTATATCATACGAAACTATTGGTTCTTGAAAATAATGTTTGTTTCTATTTTACTTCAAATGCGATATCAAATCTGATTCATAAAATTAGATTTTTCAAAAATGTTAGCCTCGTCTTAAGATGTAATAGCTGAACTCATATATGTAAATATTTTAATTGTAGTAATTTAATTTAATGTTGTACCAAAGAAGAAAAGAGACTGCGGTTATAGTAAAAGAATTGAACGAATTCAAATAAGAAACACGATATTCCAGATGATCAAATGTGTATATATTTAATTCAACTAGTTTTTAAAAATGCAATTTTTAATTTGAAGATACAAAATCTTTTATCAAATCGATACAATTAAATAATATTGACAGATGTTATTAAATGGAATTTTGTCAGTATCGAATCACGAAACTATGAACTTATAATTAGTCGTGTCAATAATCGATGTTCATTTGATCATCCGGAAAACAATAGTTCATGCATTAATACAACATTCAAAGAATGCTAAGATAAAACAAGTCGCGAATGTAAGTACGAATTGCAACGATACGATATAATAATACTTTGTGGGATGTGAATAGTTAGGCGACGGGGCCCGCGCCGTGATTAGGCCTTCGATGCACCGTTTAACCGGGTATCTTAAAAAACGTATCAAACATGTTTCTCACAGACCTGCCCTGCGTAGTTTTTTTTTCTTGATTCTGATTAAGTCAAATTATTCTATCTCTTTTTTTTTCGCTCTCTTTTTCTCTCTTTCTCTCTCATCTTTCCACTCCCCCTTGTAATTTCATCGCTATGTACATTTTCTAAAAACGCTCATGTTACATATTGTACATAAACTCTGTACATACGATAGATTATTTACAAATTGGTAAATGTGAGGCAGGTGGTGTACAGCGTCTAGATTGTCATCACTATTCCATGCTCCGATCATGATGATGTTTGAAAGCATTCGTCGAGAAAGTTTTCTAGCGAGTGATACAGATGCGCTCGCGATTGGACGATACCGTGGTCCTCGTCTGTATAAGTCTGCGAAGCACAATAATATTTATTTATCATTTCTATAGATTAGATTATATTTGTCACCGTCATCTCGATACTCATTGAGAATCGAATGAGACGCGTACCTGTTGTCTGAAGAGGATATCTTTCTGTTCCAACACTTTTGCAAGCATAAGCGATTGTTGGTAGTGCACATTGTCGTCTAGAGTCCCATGAATTAAATAGTACATCTTATTTTTAATATTTTCAACTTTGTTGAGTAACTGGCCTTGCTCGTAACCCTGTAGATTATCAGGAACGGTTGGCAAACCCATAAACCGCTCGGTATAAATCGAATCTGTAAATTAAACAATCATGATTATCTTAATAAAAATAGAATAAAATTGCTGAACGAAAAATGGAAGAAAAAAAATCGGTCCAGATATTCACACACACAGACACACAAACGCTATTATATACGCGCGAAATATTTTGTGCAGAAATTGCACAACTGACGCCGCATAAGTCTTTCTAACATCACCCTGTAAATCACGTGTATTTTTCTCGCGTGTTCTAATGAGGGGAGGTAATGCTGACACGAATTTAAAGTAGTTGAAAAAGTAACATTAAAACTGCAGCAGCACGTCTTTTTCACGAAGAATATTTTTCTTCGTTAAAATGTCGCCGCGTAAAAAATTCTTAGACAAATCCGAGGACCAAAAAGACTTAACATTCTCCACAAGTTTCTTAACAACATTTCCTTATAATAAAAAGTGTCAAGCGTATAATGGAAAAATTCTTCGTGATGTTACTGGTATATCACAATAAGCTGGAATACGTTGCAGTTTTGATTAATTTTTTACTTTTTCTATTTTATCTTTTTATAAACATTTCAAACGGGATATCTAGAACGAATCGGTAAATTTCAAAATGATTTAGCTCCATCTAAGATTAGATTTTACACCAATCGATTTTACTTAATTACATAATTAATATTTAATTCTAGTTTCAAGATACAAGTTTTTTCCTACTTAACATTGAAAATCCAACCACTTGTTGATAGAAAAGTTTTCCGGCTTTTATGTTATCGTAAACCAGGATTGGCTTACCCCTTATTGCCTTATAAGAAGAAGAGTAACTTTATGACACAGCTTTTGTTTTAGTCGTTTATTAAGAATCCTTCCTTTCTTTATTAGCAATCGTTAAAATAACCTGTATTATGCGTTAAGTAAGATTTAATAAATAATGAAAGAGGAAGAGGGTTATGCAGCTATCCTCATAAAATAATCCTGATTTACGATATCGAATCATTTTTCTTTTCTGCGACAGAACTTTAAATTAAATGTTATACCATGAAATAAATTGCCATCGTGTGTTGTGTCATTAGTTTGGTTTTAATTACTTTATTACGTACCATAAAGGGCCCAATCCGTAACGGGCGCGACGGACATTCCACACTTGAAGACACCCTTTAAATCCATGGCGAGTGTCATGCCGGTCGCGTATCCACCATAACTCCAACCCCATATCGCCGTTCTTGTACGGTCGATGAAGGATAATTTGTCCTGCAGATGTCTAAGAAAAAAAATGTTATATTTTATAAATGCTATTCGTGATATAAAATATTATTGAAAATATATGTTAGACATATGATTATTTATAATTGTGTGAATATCGCAAAAGACGCCAGTAGGAATCTAGTAATTCCATTTATATCGCAAATTACCTCAGCATAAGAAAAATGACTGTGGAAGAGAAAGAAAAATGTGAAAAAATGAGGATTTTTCTACTTACAAATTTTAAAACACGATATTTAAAGGAATTTTTCCGCGATAAAATCTTTTATCTTCATCTAAGCTCCAGCGGATCGCGCAGAAAAGCGCTACGAGATTGCCTCTTTTCGTCGAAGAATACCGTAACGCTCGTAAAAAAGACAATCCTTTCTCACTAAAAAGCATGCACACGGCGGAATAATCGAGCACTTTGATAAGAATCGATGTTACTTTGTAATTTCTGCTTCCCTTTCTCCATTATCTTGCGTGCACTCTGCTCGATTATACATGCGATCAGTGTGCTCATGTTAAAGAACATGGGGCATATAATCACCTTTCGCAAATTGCACGGATGGATTACAATTTTCTATAAACTAGCGCATTTATAAAAATTATTATTATTATTAATAAATAATTTATTATTATTAAAAATTCTCGAGAAGCCTAATTATCAACTATTTTAATGATTGTATTTTTAAATCGAATTTCTTCGTTTAGAACGTACATCATAAATAATAATTTTTCTCAGAGATACTAATATAAAATCTTGCAAATAAGCATATTTAGATAAATTTGATAAGGTTTATTTTGCATTTAATTTCGAATTTGCATTAATTTTGCTCTCTCTTTCTCTCTCTCTCTCTCTCTCTCTCTCTCTCTCTCTCTCTCTCTCTCTCTCTCTCTCTCTCTCTCTCTCTCTCTCTCTCTCTCTCTCTCTCTAACAGCATCTTATTTCTCCGATTATTCACTACTATAGAGGCAAAATTTTGAGAAAAGAAATTCAATCACAATATTCTTAGAGAGAAACGCACAGCACACAATTCGATCGAACCCATCGACAGGCGAGAGGTGTACGCGGTGACGATACCTCCGGGACCGTCCTATATATTTTTTAGATCTCCGTCGGAGATCGAGTGCCGCGTCCTGCCTCATGATTTCCGGAAACCCGGAGAGGGTTCCGCGCGCGAAGTGCCGCGCATCGCTCGCTTCATCCCCTTCATCCCTTGGACCCCCTCTCCCCGGGATGGAGTGGAAGAGAAAAGAAAGGGAAGAGAATTCGTATTTCTTCCTTCCAATCTCTTCGGACTATTGTCTCTGGCATCTCGTGTGTTCGATAATAATGGCCCCGCCGGGATCAGGGTGCCCATACCTATGCCCGGTCGAGCGCCCGTAGAAATAGTAACGGCTCCTCGTGCGGCGACGCGCGGCAGATTTCGTTTGCCCTCCTGCCCCCGGCTCGGTGAAATTTATTTACCTCGTAAATCGACCGGCGGTACGTTGAATTCTATTTCTTCTCATAAGGAGAAAAAAACAAGAGGGAGAGAGAGAAAAAGAGAGAGAAAACTCGAACCGAAACTGCGCTTCCCTCTTTCGCACACACGTTACGTATCCGAATAGAATACGTATTTCGGATCCTACGACGGTATTCCGGATGACCCTTTGTTTCGCCTTTTGCTCACCCATTGCTCGCTTGTTGCTTATCGAAAACGCCGCGACTCGATCACTGCGTGAATTTAAAGCAGGATTTTTCCGGCGCTTCGAATAAAGTCGCATCCGGGCTTAAATCATTGGGAGGTTTCGGAGGGATTAAATGAAATTGGGAAGGAGCGCGATAAAAATAAATACTAAAGAGCAAAGAGATAGATGTTTAAATCGCGATTATGGGATGACGTATTTTAAAATCTGATTTGGAATATCTTCTTTTTTATTATTACAAGGAGGAAAATACATATTTCATGCAATTTTCACGTCTTGTATTTCAGAAAATATAATTGCTTATCGGCATCAAATTTTTTCTCCAACATAAAATGATCTTGTAACAAAATTTTTGAATTTTTCAAATACTTTTAAAATTATTTCTCTCAATATAATTAGAAGTATACATATCTTTATTACTTGATGCTGTTTGTAAATATATTTTCTGAAATCTCTTGCATTAAGGATGTTTTGTATGTATAATCCCAGCAAAAAGTAGCTGAAAATCAATATTGACTATATGATCAATATTGAATATATCTGCTTTTGATATATTTTGAGTATGAAAATTGTGTGGAATATTATAATTTGATCTTAGCTACAGTGCAGAGATGTATTTTTTAATATTTATTTTTACTGAAATATTCCGAATCGAAATGATTAACTTTTGGCAGAGAATTTCGTCTTGTGACAGATACATGGCTAACTTCATTGAATTTAATATCTTTTTAACCAGTTAGTACTTTTATAATATTATTTGATCAAATATTTCTTCTGTATCTAAACTTTTGCAAATTTTAAACAAATTCTGAATATTATTTCCATGTGTCTTAGTCATTTGAATCGACGTGGTTATACGTTTCCCATAAGAACATATGTTAATTCGGTGCAAATTAAAATCCTTATAACTTGTGAACGCTTTAGTGAATCGATTTAAAAATTGTACTGAAGGTTCTAAACATATGTAAGGACAACTGTACAATTTTCCGTACAATTTTCATTAAATTCTCAATATTTTGAAAAGGTACAAAATAGGTACAAAACATCCTTAACTTTTTCTTAGACAATTTTTGGTATCTTTGCTTTTTATATAATTGTTATCTAATTCTGCAATTGTCAGTCCCAATTAACTACAAGTTCATCTGCAGTTAATTGGAGCTACGACTCTCTTATTTGAAGCAAACGATTGCTAATCGCTTTCTTTCAAGGGTTCATTTACGCTTATGAGGGGTGCGTCGCGTCGTCCCTAAGATTTTCGCGTTTCAACGCCGATTACAGCACTCGTTATTCACCGGTTAAGCGATCGTGGAAACAAGTGGATAGGACTGGTTAGTTCGGTTGGCCGACTCGATGACGGAACAAAGGCAGACAGAAAGGGAACAAAACGCAGGGGGTTTCGCGAAGGGATCGCCGAGCGACGAGCGGGTGGATGGAGCGGAGGGCTGCGAATGCGAGAAACGGAGAGGGAGAGATTCGCCGCAAACTGATGCGTAGGTTGAAAAGAGTCGGACGATTCCGCAATCGTTTGGACCGCTTCCAAGTTCGCGGCTCGCTTTTTACGAGCCGGACGCCATGCGATACCCCGGCAAAACACCATGCCGGAGAAATGCACGGATAGAGAATACGCTACTCGCGTTTTCGTGGATCTTTACATTGTCTGTGCTCACAATTGCGAAATTCGACGATAGAGAAGACGTGATAGTCAGGGTGACGGTATTTTCAAACACTGTCCGCCGTATCTCTTTTTCAGAGAAGTGACTTTTTGATTTCTCGGGAAATTTAAAAGCCTGTCACCCTATTAGTAATGCAAAAATTTCCGTAGTTCATGCATTGAGATTTTACTGACATTCTTCTTAAAGTTTGATGGAGATCGTCAGAAGTGGAAAATGCATCGCAAATAATTCAATATATAATTGTTTTTTCTTTTTTTAAGTGCAAGTATAAAATACCATAAAAGCATCATACAGGCATGTCGATGACTTTTGGATTATTCAATATTTAAATACTGAATTTAAAATGCATATGGATATCTCGAGATATCTTTCAGATGTTCCTTGAACTTCCTTCTATTTATGAATATTTCAGCCCATAAAAGGAAATAAGCCGATGTACAAAAGTAGAGTTTCGTGGTTTTTTTTAGGAGAAATTAATTATTTATATAACTAATTCGATTATTATTTTTAGAGAAGCAACTGTTTTCTTATCTGTATATTGAGATTTCTATCATGATATAAGAAAAGACGGACCATACTTTGTCCTCTCTTACATTACAAATAAAGAAGCCTCTCGTCAAGTGAAGAAATAATGAAGTTATAAAAGTCGGTACTTCGGTGAAGAAATAATGAAGTTACAAAAGTATTCGGAACAATACAAAATGAAGAGCGAGTTTGTAGCAATATGTGTCTGTTATTATTAATATTATTCGAAAGAGGATCCGAGGAAAAAGTGGAAAAACAGAGCAAATAAGGGAAAATACTGATTCCATCAAAATTTACTATTTACGCCATCGCGTTTTATCTCCGGTATATCTTCTCTCTCGCATCCTCGATTCAACATTTATTTCGAACATTGCCACGAACATTGCCTCGACACTTGGCGAACTTCTTGTTGCTATTGCCTAAATTACAGTGATTCCGCGCCGAGATTTGCGGAAATGCCAGCCTATGCGCGATGTCGAGTTTGCGGCTTCGCGGTTGCAGCGCGTGTCGTTTAAACGGTAAAGCATGACTCTCCCGGCGGTGGAATAAGCATTATTCATCACGGCCGGAAGTTTGATGTTTCGGTTTAAAGATGGACGAGCATATAAGTGGCGGAATTGTATGCCACCGACCTGCCCATTCTCTCTATCTCTCTTTTTCTCTCCCGGCATCGAGATAAATTACTTTGGCGGCAGCCGGTGAAAATACGAGAGGAGAACCCGAACTCTTTCCCTTTCCACGGAGCGGAAGGGAAGAGGGTCAGCCGATAAATTCAGATGAAAGTACGAGCAATTTTCTTCTTGTTAACGCACGCCGCGGTTCACGGACATCCGGGCCGTGAAAAGAACTTTGTTAAACCCGCGCTCTCTGTTCGTTCTGATCGTTACCGGAGTTAGATTAGTTAACTTAGGGGGTTTAGCGGATTACCCCGATCGCGGGACGATAAGTCACTTCGGAAAGTAGAGGCC
Organism: Camponotus floridanus; assembly: GCF_003227725.1. Classification (NCBI taxonomy): domain Eukaryota; kingdom Metazoa; phylum Arthropoda; class Insecta; order Hymenoptera; family Formicidae; genus Camponotus; species Camponotus floridanus. Next base: position 458,024 of record NW_020229216.1, on the reverse strand, counting down.
GCAACTCTATAATTAGGTTTGTCCTAAAGCGAAACTTTGCTCGCTACGCTTTCAACGATGGGCGCTACCAGCTGTTTCCAGCCACGGATTTCGGCCCGCGATGGCTCGTTCGTTATTCTTAACGTCGTCGAGCGGCTAAGAAGTACACGTCTGAAGTAATTTCCGGTTAACGAGCCTTCTGCATCTCAAACGAATATACGCCCTGACTACCACCAGCACCGGAACTAAAACCGGATTATATGTGACCTAAAGCTAGACATTGTTGAGAAACCAACCGGGAATGTATTAAGAGAATTTAGAATAACGGAATGGTCGGTTATACATTTCGAGAGAAGTCAAGCGAAATTTAATGAGTTTTAAATTCGAGATCTCAGGTGAGATGTTAAATAAATTTTGTTTTGACAGTTCTCGGTAACATCTTTCGATAATTGTGGAAGACTCGAAAATTTGTAATGAAATTACAACGATAAATCCTCTCACCTGGTAACGTTAATCTGGTCGAAAATTTCGACGGTACCGAGCTGCCGGTATCCGGCGAACAGCATGTCGTTGCCCATTAATCCAGAGCCGCGGCCGTCGATGGCAGCATATATAATGCTTTTGTTTGTCACAAGATACATGCCCCAGTCCATGTTAAACTTCTCCGTCACCTGATACGAGTCCGGTCCACCGTACCTAGAAAGAGGAGAATTAGATTGTAAGACACACAAGGTTATCATAGACAATTATTGTCGCGGCATTTTTTTCGTTAATAAATGTCGCGCGTATATTTTTATTTGTACGTTTTATAAATTTAATTCCTGATAAATTTAATTTGAACGAATTAAAATACAAAAAAATTACTAGCAATTCTGACCGTTATTATTGATTTATGGTGTATTGCTTGGAGTATCTTGATGGACAATTTTTTTGGATAATTGTATAAAGTTTTGTATTTTAAATTCAAAAAGTAATATATGTGATCTCTTCTTATATAATATAGACAATTACAAAAAAATTAATTTTTAAAATATAAAATAATATAATATAATAATATAAAATATAAAATAAATAATAATTTAAATTTAAAATATATTAAAAAAGAAGCTCTATATTCGCGACATTTGCTTATTGTTGGCCAAAAGAAATTGACCTTTCCCTTAATTAAAAACCCAGCCAGATTCGGCAATTGTAGTAGGCTACGCTTTCTCGATTATTTCACGAAATTCCCTCGGTTTTCACGCTCATTATTGCTCTCGACGGTCGTTTGCGGGAAATCTCAGGTGCCACTTGAGGGATTCCTCGAGAGAAGGCTCGAGAGGACGAGCACAGAGAGAAAGAGAGAAAGGAATCGAAGACGATGGCGAGAATTAGGAAATGGAAGTTCACGGAGGAAGATGGCTTTTCTGATACGGCATCTTTCGAATATAGCAACCGACAGTAAAGCGGAAATAGAGACAGATAGTAACGATCCCGTGGATGATGTGATGTAAGCGCGAATGTGTGTCTGAGTATGATGGCGTGGCAGTAACATGAAACATTATGACACGTTCGAAATGGACCATACGACGACAACCGATGATCTGCTCTATCGAATACCAACTCATAGAGAAGAACGATGAACGTAAGACGGAAAGATAAAGATGCTCCAAAAAAAAGAGAAACAGATTTTGGATCATTTGTTCATAAAAAAAGTACGTGTACCTTTTTCAATTAGTTTAATTAATTTCCGTAATATGTTCTTTTATTTTTCTATATTTTTTAAATGAATTTATGAGAAAAAAATGTCTGTCAACATTATAATTATTAATCAATTAGATGATTAATATAATCAAAATGTATACTAAATTAATTGCAATGCTGCTTTATATAAATTTTTTAATTCAAGATAGAATTCATCCAATCATGCGTTCTTCTATTCTCCATTCGTGTAAATTAGTAAGACATGGTGGTTTTTAAAAAATATCAACTTAAGTCATTAATAGCAAAATAAAGTAACGTTATAATAAAGTGAATTGGATAAAAAAGAGGATATGATTGGGACCGCATTGCGGATGGGAACGCGATACATCGAGTGGTGCTTTTTATCGTGTCGATGTTGTTTCATCGTAACGACGGAGACCGCTGCGAGCTTACATGGAAAACTCATTAAGTGCAGAAACACGTGAAAATAAAGTACTAATGTCATTAACTCGTGTATTTAAATCTTAATACGTTCGCCGTTATCGTTCATTTTAAAAGGAGAAAAAAGTAGAAGAGAAGAAAGGACATTTTTTTCTCTTATGCACCATAATGTAAGAAATTCTTTGATTATGTATCACTTTTAAAATAATACGACATAAATTTTAACTTTTTTAACATATCGACTAACTTTCCGCGTCAACCATTCATTTTTCTGGCATCGCAACTTTAGTATCTTGAAAGTTTTTTGCGACTTTTGATTTGATGATCCATCGTCTATTCCGGCAACACAGATTCATATAGCGCGAACAATACGCGATCGATAATCTAGACGTAGGAAATTTCATCAGATGTGAGAAACTAGAGAGAAAACAAGCGATCGTCCGGATACCTGTGATATGTGAAAAGTCGGTGGAATCCAATATATCGTTTCGAACACGAAGACACTACAATTACTCGACTATAAAGCGAACGGAAGCTCAAACTTCTCTTTATTCGCCAGCGTCAAGCGAACGAGCGTTCATCGTGGCAATAGTTCCTCTATAAAAGTCTAACTTTTAGTTGTTTCCCTCCGCACGATCCTACATTTTCCTAGTCGGTAAAAATCTAAATCTAATACGGATAATATGATCTATATAGCATTTGCAATGTATGTAAATTATCCATTAATTGTCATGTACAAAGAATTTATTGAAGGTATGTTTATTGAACGTTTAGTTCTCCATTTTATCTTTTTCATATAAGAATATTATTATATATTTTAAGAATATTTTATTATAAAATATTTCATAATATTTTACATTTTATAATATTTTATTATGTAATATTTTAATATATAATATTTTAATCTTCACAAATTAAGGAATCCCTTAAAACTGAAAATATTCTTTTAGAATTTTTTCTTTCAATAAAAAACGGGATGACAATTAATGTAAATTTATCATATGTTTAAGAAATTTTTTTAAAATTAATTACAATCGTCTATAAAATATTCACAGTGAAATAATAAATATATAGGATTCTTTAAGATTTTTCGTTAAATATATTTTTGCGAATATGCGCAATTAAACTCTACTAAATTATCTAAATTTTGATTATCTTTAGCGAACAGAGGAATCGTTGTTGAATATATTTTTCGTTACTATCTTCCTTCTGACCGTTAATGCATAATGCGAAGCTTGCACTTTAGAAATGCGGACATCGCAACACACATAACTTCTACCATAAACTCTTTGTACTTTCAAAGTACAGACCTGCCTACAAATTAGGCGTTATTAGAATTTATACCGGAAAGTTATATCAACCTTTCTAGAGCGTGTAGAGCTTACCGCGTACATGTGTTTCTTCCGAGAAACGCATAAAGCTCGCCATAATGATTAGTTGAATTATTTTTTCCGATGGAAAAACAAGTGTACTACCTTGACAATATTTTTCATTAATGTAATTATGGACGAGTACGGGTCAGAATCGATAACGGGCCGCTTTTATCGGGGAAACCGCTCAAGTTTTCGTTCGTGAGAGTGAATACGGAATGACTCATCGCTTCGTGGTTTTACATCCTGCCCTAATTCAGGCCACGTAAAGGAGAGCTTCGTTTTCACGTCACGGTGCAGATTGCGTTCCGCTGCTGCACGTTCGTCATTGCTCTCCATTACGCTTATCTCGCGGCTGCATTATGACGGAACCGATTGATGATGCCCGCGGAGTGCGTTGTCATATTTCTTGTCGCTTCTCGAAAAATATGAGTGCTTTTAAGTGTATGAGAGACGCGCGACGCCGAAAAGCGACTAATGTAAGAACTCGGTCGGGGTGGTTAGAAAGTGCCACTATGTCGGGCATGACAATTTGCCAGAATACACGGTATATCTCTGATATATTTTATCGATAGAATTTTATCGGTCACGAGGTTAAATGATTAAGAATATCTTTCGCTCTGTATCTTAAGAAGTTTTCTGCGAAATCTCAAAGGAACTCTGTGTACAATACATGTAATCTTAAAATATTTATCTTAATTTTAGCAGAGATTAAGCGAATTATAAAAGTATTTAATTTATTTAAAAATTTATATATAATATATAATATGAATATTAATTAATATTCATAAGCATCTGAATATTATTTGCAAACTTTGATTCTTGAGCGAGATACAGCAATATGTTACTTTCGTATACCTTTATCAGACACAGAGAGAGAGAGAGAGAGAGAGAGAGAAAGAAAGAAAGAGAAAGAGACTTTGTTTATTGGAAAAATTAAAGAACTTACACATAAACCAGCATGGGATACTTGGTAGCACCGCTCAAATCAGCACCAGGTGGGATCAGGAGCCTCACCTGGGCATTAAAGCCACCATCAACTGGGATTTTGTATTTCTGGACGATCGGCTGCGATCTCTCCACTATTATCTCAGTTACCACGTAATTATCCTCCCACACGAAGAGCAACGTGGAATTCTGAAAATGAGAAAATGCTGGTTTAATATATACAGGATAGCTACAAATGATAGCATAATACAAGATTTATAGAGATTATTTTATGCTTACGAATATACGTATAAATATATGCAATTTTCTAATAATAATGCTAAAAATCGTGCAAATTAAATGCAAATTTTTTGAATGCATAATAAATAAATAAATATATATGTAATATATATATTATGTATATATAATTTATTAATATTTTATATATTTATATATGGCTAAATTAATCACGTCTATCTTAATAATAGCACTCTATCTTCTTAACGCACTCGATTTTCCTTTCATCTTTATCCTCTATCTTGACTCATCAATTGTCGGTTGCCTCCTAATTTCGATGCCGCCATAACCATAATAGATTACACCGAGGGCAGAGAATAACACATCGTCAACACACAGAGACATCGCAAACTTACGACGAAGTCGTAAGACCAGAAGAACCTTTAACGGTTTGCCTTCCCTAAAGTGCTTCGCAACTTCAGTCGACACTTGCCTCCCCCTTCTTCTCCCGAAGATTTGCTGATCGGAATCGATTCGGTCCAAAGGGCAACTACTTTTGTAAGTAGTTGTCCGAAGTTCCTCTTTTTTTTTTTTCCTCGGCGAAGATCGCGAGAGGGAAAGAAGATTCGCGGTATAACCCGGTAAAAAAATTGCATTAGAAGACCGAGCCAATGCTCGGCAAAGAGCGTCGCTAAAGTTCCCGGTTTCCGTTTTTGCGCCGAGTTTACTCGCGCAAATTCTATGGCCATCCCTCTCTCTCTCTCTCTCTCTCTCTTTCTCGGGAAAAGGGGATAGATCGGGGCAAATGTAGCGCGCAATCTGCGAGCTTTTGTACGCCGGGAGACGCCGCCGTTTGCTCGATTCTGTGATGGTGAATCTCGATTTTGCATCGCAGCGAACTTTTTCTCACGCGAAATCGGCATTTGCCGAAGTTTCGTCGCTGAATGACAGGCGATCCGCGAGGCGTTTCCGGCTTTTGTGGGAGCGAATCTCGTGCCGATCGCGATATGACGCAGCGATATCGATTTTCGATTGAGACGGGAATATATATATATATGTATACACATTTCTTTTTTTCGTTTTTTTTCCTCGCGAATTTTTCGCCGCCTCAACAGGGTGACTGCGAGTGTGTTTGCGCGCATGTTTCGCGTAGAGTGGAAATTGATAAAATTTTAGAGAAAAGCCAAGAAGTGACAAAGCATCTCTGCTTTTACCGCGTAAATTTCACGCTTATTTTAACTCTCTGGAAAACATAAAAGGCAAGAGACTTTTTCCTCAAAGTTATAAGATAGAAAAAAACCGTGTTTTCTCCTGTTATTTTTAAAAAATTATTTAAAAATTTTACGGTTAAATTTTAATTGAAACAATATTTAATTGAACTTCTTACAAAGCATTTAATAATCAATATTTAATTGAACTTCTTACAAAGCATTTAATAATCAATATTAGAAAACTTATGAAGAGAAAAAAAACGGAATCAACCATATTTTCCTTCAATCTTTTATGTATTAATTTATCTATTTCCGAACGCTTGATATTTTATCTTTCCTCTAAAAAATAGGGGGTGAAAGTTCAAATAATAATATGTAACTATTATTTATTGTCGATCACGAAATCCATGATATAAAACCGTGATATCGGAAACGACCACGAATCTGAGTTGTTATAAATATATACAAGAGGTTAAAAAAATTGAACTTTAAATTATAATCTCGCTACGTCAAATAAATACACGAATTTGTAGCCAGGCGATGACGGGAGAATCGCTTCGATACAACAGGAAATAACGAAGTAGAATATGGAACAGTTATATACGATCAATTGATATCGCTTTGAGCCTTTTGCAAATTTCAATAATGCCGATATCATAATATCTACGTAATTGGATCGGCATGCAAAAGTACACCATAAATCACATCAGAGTGCGGCAAAGATGGGTAAAGGGATTCCAGAGAGGATTTTGCACATGTTTGCGAACTTCGTGCATGCACGCGCAATATCCACGTGAAACAAATTACTCTATTAGTTCCAGCACAAATTGGATTAAAAATGTGCACCGTCATATTACAGTCTTATAGCGGTCTCTTTTATGGAAAATATGCAATAAAATATTTGTAATTCAATAATAAGCGTTTGGTCCAAATAAACATGGATGGTATTTTGCAGTTTGTCACAATTGTAAGGTAAATAAAATAGATAAATTTAATACGATAATAATGTACCCTTAAACCGTTAAAATAATATAAAGATTGCAAAAAAGCAATAAAAAGATGTTAAAAAAAGTTTATACTTTCAAAAGTATTATTAATAAGACTTCAATATTGAATTATTGATTGAGCAGTTTATAAGATTTAAGAAAGCGCAATTTCTCTTGTGGCTGCAATTAATTTCACAGATTTTTAATAATTAGTCGATGTAGACGTTACACGAATCAAGAAAGAGAAATGCGGGAATTTATCCGCGTTAATTGAAAACGGCCAAAGTCGAACGGAAGCGTCGACAGAGTCGATTCGCACGGTGTAAAAGCGCGAATTTCATCGGCAAAGTCACTCTTTAACGTAATTGGATTAATGTTCATTGTCGACGGTTTCCCGAGCGAGAAGACCAATTATCAGCGTTAAGCGGTCGCGCAAAAATAAGGGAAAAGAAGGGAAACAAAGACGCCGGATAGTCAGATTTTCGCCAAGTTCGCTCTTTCCGCTCCGTCGATCGCGATAAAGCACGTAGATTCGTACCCGACATCTTACGTTAGTCGTGTCCCCGAAGTTCAATGACTTCCACTTCTCCTTCGCGTCTGCATCTGTCGCTACGATAATCAGATTACAAGGGAATCGTCCGATGCATATCTTATTTCTTTTTTGGCGAATCGAGACATTTCAAAGACATTTCTAAGTGTAATGTAATTTAAAGATCCAATATAGCTCTCTCTCGCTCTTTTTCTCTCCCTTTCTCTCCACATATATTTATATTTAGTTATTTATTATAAATTTAAATTAATAAACTTAATTTATAATAAATTTAAATTAATAAATTTAATTTATAATAAATTTAAATTAATAGATTTAAATTTATTATAAATTAAATTTATTATAAGTTACATTTATTATAAATTAAATTTATTATAAATTTATTAATTATTAATTTTGGACTCTCTCGCTCTCTTATACCATATATATGATTAAATTGCTATTGTTGTGGTCACAAATGGTGTCTCGCACAATTTGTGACGTTTCGATTTATCTGTCATCATATATAAAGTCGACGAAAGAGTTTGATTATCGAAAGTAATGAAACTTTCATCCGATCGCAAACTTTTTCTGGCGTGCGGTTACATTGGCGAATAAGCAAATGGACGGATAGATTATTAGATAGACTGTGGGAAGAGAAAGAAAAGAGAAGTTCGAAAAGAGAGGAGTTTCCTCTCTTGAATATATTTAAATCTTTAAGTAATTTTCGATCGATTCATGAGAAAGATACAAGAGCAATATAATAGAGATGCGGTTGTTGAAAGGGAAACGAGATGCGCGAAATAATATTTTCTAAGATAACAACTTGTATTCAAAACATTACTGTAATATGCACACTAATATACTCGCTGCTGAATATGCTCTTGTCGAAGTTCATATTCAGAGGCCAGTAATTGGAGCTTGTAATAAGGGAATGAGAAATGAACGTGCGTTTGCATTAATACAAGTTAATGAAGTGATGTTTATATGTATGAATAACGATAGGTTTCAATGTCGGTTGTCGTTAATGGGTGAATTAAACTTGCTAATCGTTATTTACTAAAATGAACTTACACTTCATTTATCTACATCATGACGAGTATTATGATTGGGAAATAAACGAAGAATCGATTTAAATAATGCAATTAAAGTCATAATGCAATTAAACGTACGAAATCATTAGAATTATGCGCCAAAAAGCTATGCATGAATAAGTTTTACTTAATTTTCTGCAACTTATTTTTTTTCTTCTCGATACTTGTTAATATGCTCTCATAAATATTTCTTAATCCACATTGAATTATGCGTTGTGAGAAATATCAACGTATGTTAGAACTTATTAATATTATGAATAGGAATGTTATGGTAATAAACATGCATAATTTTCTATATCTGCACGACGTGATTACTATCGTACTTTCAATGAAAAAGTATACTGTAGAAACGATGATATCGCGATGTAAATGCATTCTAAGTGAATGGAAAATGAAATTATAATAGTGTTTCTCTTATATGAATGTAACATGAATACAACATGAATATAACTTATATAAATTTACAGATCTACTATATATATATATATATATATATATATATATATATATATATAAAATGTATATTTAAAAATTACCTTTGATAATTTTAATGAATCCTTCAAACAATATAAAATAAATAATAAAATAATAATATATTTTTCTCTTTAAAAAAATACAAAGAAATCATGGTCGTTATAATATTTTCAATATTTAATATAGAATATCTTAACAGGTTAAATTTCCGTAATTATAATTGTAATAAAAAATAAAGTTACATAAAGTTTATTTAGAGATTTAACGCTTAAATTTTTTAGGTAAATGATGTAAGCGATTTTATTATTCGCGTAAATTTGAAGGTAATGAAGAAAAATGTTTAGCGTGTAACAAATTTTATTTCACGCTGTTACATTTTGTTCACTGTATATGTTACTAAGTTTATACGCATTCGGAATCGTCGATGCCTATTATCGTTCGCTGCTGATTGCGTCACATTTCTGTCAATCTGTTTTATTTGCATAGCGAAATTAGAAATCGATTCAAAACGTGACTAGATCGAGAAACAAGCACCGCGGTCAAACAGCGATAAATAGAGACAAAATATTTTTGACAGCTTATGCAACCCCTTCAAAATACAATCGATATCGATAATAATAATAATAATAATTTAATCTTCGATATATAAGAATGCGTTTCGAAAAATTTGCACCGCTATGCAATTTCTAATTACACTATCGAACGCGCATAACAACCAAGTGCTCGCCAAGATAAATGGCCTTTTAGTTTTCGCGCTTAATACCCTCCTCCTACGCGGTGGAAACGAATTCGAAAACAATACGAGAAAATATTTATATCCGCAGCGCTCGCGGTTTAAATGTATCGTTATTACACCGGTACCATTGTGCGTTGCATTCTCATGCATTGTCATGCTTTTTACGGAGACAGAAACAGTGTCGCGATAATCTGTCTCGGCGTGATTCCGATCCGATTAGGCCGAGCGAATCGTATCGCGGGCGCAATGTATTTTGCGCGTAGAATTTCGAGGACCAGCTTTGTATACATGACTCGCTAAGGGAGACAGAGAGAGCGTGTATGCAAGAGAGAGAGAGAGAGAGAGGGGGGAGAGAGAGAATGTACTGTGCAAGCCGCTCGTATATTATTCACAGTACAGTACCGGGACTCAACCGTACATAGTACGAGCGCATTCTATTGCTGTAACAATTTATTCGATTCGGCGGCCTGATAGGTGACCGGGACCTCGTGTACCTCTCACTAGCAGAATTACGCGGCTGTCATCCATACGTCTATATCACATGCAAATACGCGAGAGAGCGATACGAAAAGATCATTGTGTTCGCGGTTCCCCGGGTATAATGTAACGATTTGCGCAACTGCATTGGAGAGCAGAAGGAATTTCGCAGAATGTACACGCGAATCTCCCCTATCTCTCTTTCTCTTCCTATTTACATAGCATCAAATTTGTATAAACTTCGACTGCGTGCAGTGTAATGCTTAATGAAATGCGTTTATCAAACGCGCGCTGCGGCACAATAACATTGAATTCAAAGCTGAAACTAATACGAAGATGGGAATACGATATATCCGTTGTGTTCTTTTGGCTTGTAAAATTAGAGGTACGATCTGATGCGTGTGGTAATTTTATTTTGAATAGAATGTTAATTACTTCAAAGTTAATTTCACATGCATATTTTAAATGTATTTTTTATGCATACTGATTCATTTATTTTTTATAAGAGAAATAATAATACGTATTATATTGAAAAGAAATAATTATACGTATATTTAAAAGAAATAATTATACGTATTATATTGATATTTATTATTATATAAAAATATAATATCGAAATACAAGGCTCGACATTTATATCCTTTTTACCAAATATGTTATTTGGTTTCATTATTTTTTTTAACAATATTATCGTTGCGAAAATTAAATTATTGAGAAATTTTATCTTTTGTAGAAACTTTTTATTTCGATAGAAAATTTAAGCTTTTAAAAATACTGCGCAAAGTGTTTTAAAAATGTATAGATAACACATACCTTATTGTAGATGGTTATGTCGGGCACTCCAGGGCCAGCACAAGTGAGCACGTAATGCGAATTGTCAGTGGAGAATACAGCACTGTTGTACAAACAGCGACTGCCGTCCTCCTCTCTGACAATGTTACAAGTCAAACACACTGACTTGTGGTCCGCATCTAACAACGACACTCTATATAAATGCTGAACCGCCGAATCGTCTTTCGAAGTTGCCAAGTAATATCTGCAAAATAGAAGAAAGAAATATTCTTTTCAATAAATATTCATAAACGTGATAGATCTCGATGTTAACTTTCTTGTAAATAATCGTAATGTTTTCAAAAAATTATTTTTATCATTATTTTTCTCTTTTAAAATTGACTTTTATTTTTATACGCAATGTACAATAATCTGACAAAGAGATCATCGTTTTACGTGAGCATACGTATGTGTGCGAGAGAGAAAAATTTGCGCGCATTAGAATAACGTCGCCGCTAAGAAATTAGCCCTTCGGCATCTGCATTGTGGGACATGAAGAACACCTGTTGCGACCCTAAGATATTCGCGATAGAGGGGTTGGCGAAGACAAATTGTCCACCAAGCTCGATGCCGTCTCACCAAGACGATATTCCGCGCGAGAATATATATATAGTATTTAGTCGACTATTATTATCCCTCGCGTCTCCCTCAAGTGACAAAGATATTTCGCGAAACGGCGGCTCGATTAATACTCAAGAACATTGCACAGAGGCGCGCAATTTCCATATGGACCGCAGTCCATCAGGATGCCAATTTATGGAGTTGTTCCCGTTCTGACCTATCAAGCGGCTACCGTTGACAGAATGCTACCATTAGATACAATCAGAAAGCTGATGGTGTAAATTGCGACTATTGACTGACCGCTGCTTGCCGGTAGCTACCGCTCTGATGCAATTACGCATTAATCAAATCTATTGTTCTCCGGTCCTCAATGTTCTCTCGGCTAGCGATACGCTAGAAGAACTGTCTCTTTCTTTCAAAGATCTCGTTAACGTAAGGTAGAAGGTCTGAAAAATACGCCTGAGAAAATTATATGAACAATACTTTGTTCGTATCTTTCTAATTATATTTAATATGCAGCTCGAAGAAAATTTTTATTCGAGATAAAGAATAAATTTTATTTCGAATTTTGATTCGTGAAAATATTTCTTCAGCTCTTCGAAAGTTGATAATTTTCAATGTAAGGGATGATAAAATAATACATTTTCATGTCAGCGCTACCTTGCAATTTCCAGTTCGCTCGATAGTGTGTGAAAACGCGTATCTTGTATGAGATTATTACATATTTAACAAGATAAGAGGACCCTTCGAAGTTTAGGTCCAAAGACCAAGGGTATGTTCATGAATCCTCTATCACCCGCGAAAACCGAGGGGGAAACCTAGGCAAACACGTTAAGTCGCCAGCATTTCCGTCGGGCTGGCAAGATAGATGACTCGGGGTTATTTAGAATGGATTAATTCGAGCATCCTGTTAATTTAGCCTATCGCATCAATCTTGAACGACCTCGAGCCGCGCGCTGCCGTCATTCACCCGCGCGTATCCGCGAATCCGCAACTTCTGCGGGCTCTCTCCGCCTCGCGCCTTTCCGCGAAAATGAAGATCGATCGATTTCGAGCAAGTCGTTTCCGGGACCCCCGGGACCCTCGGGACTCCACCCGGCAGCTGATACTTCATTGTCATAATCGGGGATGACAGTATTACGGCGGGATTAAATTCTGCGGTTGGATGTACCCAATAGTCAAAGATATGTCGCATCTTTACAGCAAATTACGGACATTTACAACAATTTCGCACGTCAAAGGAATTCCGAAAGCAAATTGCGAATATTCTATCATTTCCTATGAATTATAATCCGTATGGATAAGCGGAGTAGCCTTGAGGATGTTTTGTACGTATTTTTAAAATATTTAGAATTTAATGAAAATTATACAAAATGTCCTTACATATGTTTAGAATCTTTAGTACAATTTTTTAATCGATTCACTAAAGCGTTCACAAGTTAAGGATTTTAATTTGCACCGAATTAACATGTGTTCTTATGGGAAACGTATAACCACGTATAAAAACGCAATAAATATTAAAAAATACATCTCTGCACTATAGCTAAGATCAATTGTAATATTCCACGCAATTTCTTACTCAAAATACACATGTAACATACAAAAGTGGATATATTCGTCAATATTGATTTTCAGCTACTTTTTGCTGGGATTGTACATACAAAACATCCTTAAATTAATCGTTAATTTATCGTTAATTTTTACATAATTGGAATTATTCATGAGAAAACGATATCGAGGTTTTAATCTTTAGAGATTTTTTTCACACGATTATCGAGAATTCCAAAATGAATGATGACAAACAACATCTTTTATATTTAATAATTACAATAAATGATTGCATGAGTTCCATGAAATTTCAAAAAATTTTTCTTAAATGGATAAAGAAGTACATAAAATAAAATGAAGAATTTTCTGATGATTTAATTGAGCGGAATTCGCTCGTCCTGCCTGGTCGATTCGGATAACCGATAGAGCAATTTTTCTTCTCTTCGTGGTGGTCTCTCTCGCTTCCCTTCCCCTAGCTTCTAGCGCATTACTACAATTGATCCCGGTACATTAGTTACGCCAAGTAATATATCTACTGCTGCCATTTAATTACAGACAGCAGCTTCTCGAGCGGCTCAAAGTAGCGATCTTTCGAGCGCGGCAAGTATTTCCTAATGAAATTAGTCAACAAATCCATCGTCCGGGGGATTGCTGATAAGTATAAACTCAGCGCATGCCAATTTTATCTCGTTCATGAAGTATTAACGGCGTCTTCGTCTTGCTATTCGGGTGCGACTTTGGCAGTTGTCGATTCGCCAAGTTTCCAAATTGCAAAGTTAACTTGCAGTTACTATGCGATATTAAAAGCTAATACCGAAAGCTGCAAGTTTCGGAAATCTGGAGCTAAACCCGGAATTACATTGGGAAGTACATATCGGATATGTGCCCCCCCCCCCAATCCCCAAGTCATAATGACAAATGTATTCATTATGCAACTTTTATGATATCTGGATATTGATATTGTTGCTTGATTTTCGAATGAGCACAAAATCGAAATAATCCCAATAAGTGATCGATCATTACTGGGCCTTTCAATTTTGAGAAGCAAATAAATAATTAAATAAATTAAAAATTTTCTGCAGAAAATTATTATCGTAAATCGTATAAGAGACATCGTTCTTCCCCTTTTTATTCACTACTTTTCAAATTCTATTTCGTAGGTAATTCCGCGATAAATTCTACAGTGTTTATCGCACGTCGGAGATCGGAGGTTGAATAAACGTTCAATCCTTCTGGTAATCTGTTTATCGATAATAGAGTTCATTGTTTCATCGGAAGTCGCTTCTAAGCGCAATATTACACGGTGCAACAATGTTTACGCATATATTCCGTAATACAGCGATTCGCAGGCGCACCTCGTAATTTCGCCGGAACTTCTTTGCATAAAAGCGTAGGCGTAGGCGACATTTTACACGGCAATTTTCACCGTAGCGCACGCGTGCGCGAATCCGCGCTTGCGAAGCGCCGTTTCCAAGTTATCTGTCTTACGAAACTACGCGATGAAACTTTCAACGGTGCAATTTAAAGTTGGCCTATCGCGACAGGCTGCTCGTTCGCGCGTCGCAAGGAACCCTTTCTCAGGCGAACTCAAAGTATATCTATTTCAGGTTGTTCACCCATTTGTGACGATAACTTGTTATTCACGTTACACGCCGCTTATCGATCCTGTGGTACACGCACGATAATGCGATAAATTCTCACGTAATAAGGGAGGGAACGAGTGTAATATAAAAATCGCGACTTTCTTCCGTTCCAGTTTCTGGCATTTATATTGGACATTTTTACGTTCATACAGAGCCTATATATATGTTAATATAAAAAGAATTTGAAATGACCGGTTTTAATTTCGACAGAAATGTAATGGAAGTTTAGAATTTTACGAACGCAAAATTTAGTTATGTAAAATGATTATTTTTTTTAATTCATTTACATTGTAACGAAGAACAATCTTTGGCTTTAATATCTTGTCAACTGTCATTACAATGTTACAATGTGATAACCGTATTCTTGATGCTTTGATCTCGAGTTTCATTGTACAGGTTTAATTGCGTATGAATGCCAGAGTCTGTAGCCCGAATAAAAAAGGTCGAGAAATGAGATTACGGACCGTTGGGATGAGAATTATGAATATTTAGTACAAGCACTCGCACGAGAGCAGTTTCACATATTCGGACAGCTTGCAAGGTGTTGTTAGACACGAGTCAAAATTAATGCTCATGAAAGAAATTAGAAATTCCTGAGGATCCGTTTGATTAATCATCTTCTAATTCTGAATACGATTCACTAAATTAAAAAAAATCTAAGCATGTAAAATATATATTTTTACAGAAAAGTCGAAAGAATATAATCCTTTATCCTTATATCAAAAAAAAAAATAGAAATTAAAAATAAAAAAT
Source organism: Camponotus floridanus (assembly GCF_003227725.1). Classification (NCBI taxonomy): domain Eukaryota; kingdom Metazoa; phylum Arthropoda; class Insecta; order Hymenoptera; family Formicidae; genus Camponotus; species Camponotus floridanus. The sequence goes on along the minus strand of NW_020229216.1, from coordinate 442,544 downwards.
GAAATAAAAATAATTGAAGTTAATTTAATGCTATACTTTTTAATCGTAGTAAAAATGAAAGTGAAATCAAATCTTTATTATATATATAAAAAAATAAAGTATAATATTTGATGTCACAGTTTAAATATAATTGTAAAATCAGATAAAATTACATTGCTTTATTAAACGCATGTTGCATACATACCGTGTATTAAAGTTTCTATAACGTATGTACTGGAAATTCCGCGGGAGCCTTTGGGAGTCGCTAACATTGAATATTTAAACAATGCGGTTTCAGAAACATTCGGCCCCCAAAGACTTGACGTAATTATCACGTCACAATGATCGATGCGATCCATTGCGTCCAATTTTTCGATACATACATCACGAATTTACTTTGAATTATCCTCCCCATTAATTTCGAAAATTGGAACCTCTCTATCCTTCCTGAGACTTTAACGAAAGGCGTTGCGGCCAGTGCTCGTGCTCGTGCCGCGGTATTGTCAGAACAATCTACGTTATATAAACGGATAACGGCAGAAATTCTTCCGATGAGGTAGCGAGTATCGTTATTGCTTTCAACGGTGCAGGGGAGATCGCGGGACGGGAGGGATGGGGGACCTCGTCCCCCTTTCCCCTCCTCCTCTTTCCGCGCGTTCCACCGCAAACTGATGGACATTTCGCGGATTCTTTCCAACAGCGGCGGTCCCACGTGTAACGATCGCTCGTTTACGTTATATACAGCTGCAAGTGAACGCCCCAGAAATAACGGAAAGGAAGGGAGCTTTCTCGGGGAACCGCGATATAATATTTGTTCGACAGTCTCGTCGGCGAGAATACGGACGGCCGCGCTCGCCGTCTTTTGTGCTTCGTCGCGTTTGTGATTTGTTGCCGCCATCCGTTCGGTCGAGCGGCGACATTTCGTCGATAATAGCTTAAATTGGCTGAAAAACGTTTTCATAATCGAATATCGTCGTGTGCATGAAAAGCGTCGATCTATCGCCCTGAAAAGCTGCGCCGAGCGGAAACTTCACGTTTCGCTGATTCACTACGCGATCATTATTCTCATTCGTTTGATGTGTCATTAACGAAACTTTGATGATACGCTCCGCGTTTTATTTTATTTTTTTTTCAATTTTAAATCTCAATTTATTTACGACAATTTTGATTCTTAAACCTTGTCTCTCTCTCTCTCTCAAACGCACTCCGTTAAAATAAAACTCCCTTGGAATTAAACGAGGAATAAAGTTTCGTTATCTTTTTGTTTGCTGAAGTTAAATTCTGAAAAACTCTAGTCTTAAGCCACTTAGGAACTTTGGAACTTTGGGTACCTAGATATCTCTTTTATCAAGAGAAAATTTTTAGACCTAATTGTATGCGGAATATTAAATTTCATGTAAGATTCTGCTTTAACGAAGAGAAATTAGTTTACAATGTAAAATTAGCATAGAACAATGTACTTGAATTCTTATTGGCAATTTTTATTTTGTCTTTCTTCACTATTTTCGCGATCCTGAAGACAGTAGCCATGTTCGCTCAAGGTAGACTTTTCCGTTCCTTAATTGGTTTGCTCAATGGATCGAAAAGTTAATCAGACTCTATCGATTTTCGTTGTATTTAACTTTAGGAGCTAAAAGAGATTAAGATGCGACAGCTGCGTGACATAATTCCTTTCGGATGATAACACCAGAAACTTTTATCAGAGGGGAGAGACTCTTGCAGGTTGATTAACATTTGAGGATTAAATCGAAATATTCTTCTCTCATGGCGGGATCGTGAGAAGGCGCCCATTCGTCGAGAGAAATAATGCACCGAACTTTTGAGCAGTTTATTCCAAATCTTAAACAACGCAAGAGAGAGAGAAATAGATAAAGATAGAGAAAGAGAGAGAACAGCCGGACGAGAGTGGCCGCATCTTTGAATAGTGAGGGTGTTAAAAACTTTTATAAAAGTTGAAATTGAAATAGCGAGAGTGAAAGCTTCTCTCTCTTTCTCTGTCCTCGGAAACACGAGAATATCATCGTGTATGAGTTTTTCCCGCTCAGCCTTATTTTATTAGGATTCTACCTGCGGCGGAATAAATTGAATATACCGACGAATACGAAATATCCCGCAGCGCTTGTTTTTCTGAATACACTTCTACTTCACGTCAATATGTAACGCGGGTAATTTCACGAAATGAACGTTAAATATCGCGGATTCTTATTCCACGATTTAAATTAAAGCGAAATGTACCTTTCATCGATATGCGAAATTAAAATCAGAATACATGAGCCAAATGTATATTAAATTATTAATTTAATTATCCAAATTAATCAACTTTTTATTTTTCCCGCGTACAAAATCTGAGATTTAAATTTATCATTAAAAAATTTTCATCTTTTATCTCCGTTATATATTTAATTTCTTCAGAATATATATCATTTAAACAACATATATAATTATGATGATAATTATATATTTATATATTATAAATATTTAATTTCTTCGGAATATATATCATTTAAACAGAAGATAAGTATGATAATAATTATATATTTATATATTATCTATTATATATATTTAATTTCTTTGGAATGTACAGAGTGTATCTTAAAAAGTTCCCACTAAGCAAATAGCGTTATTCCTGATTAAAAACCGAGTCAAAAAATCCTAAACCATTTTTTTTCCCAGATTCATTAAATAATTAATCAGATTTAAGTATTAAAAAGATTTCTGAAAAGATGAATTGTTTAAAAATTAACGCAAAACAGTTTATTTTTTTGCTTATCCAAATCTTCATATGTTGATAACGAGGAAATTTGTCTTTTTATTGGCGCGACTTTACTCATTAATTACTGCTTTATTAAGCATTATGGAAAAAATGGTTCAGGACTTTTCGACTCGGTTTTTAATCAGGAGTAACGCTATTTGCTTAGTGGGAGCTTTTTAAGTTACACCCTGTACATCATTTAAACAAATAATAATTATGATAATAAATTGGTAAAAAATCGAATGCGTTAAGAAGAGAAAGAATCGTTTGAGTCGCGATGTAGGAGAAGATCGCTAGAGATCCTGAAATCATGGTACATCCTGCGGGACATCCTGGGGGGGTTCAGGGTTAACGAGTGCGCACGACGACTAGAATAATAAGGTCGGTTAATAGAACGGGCGTAACCGCGTCTCTCACCCGGTGTTTATCTCCGGATTGCAGCGACGTTTCCATTTGGCCTCGCCAATGGCGGAAAGCTTTCGGAAACAGCTCACGAACGTTCCCCACGTATGCACGAGGGGGTTCTTGCGGTAGCGAGGCCTGTCCGTTCGCGGAGGCTGGCAGACGTGCGAGTTAATTCGGCCTTTCGTTCGGGGAAACAACGGGAAGCAGTCGGGGTATTAAATCTTGGGCCGTTTAACGTGCTTAATATCTCATCCCTAGGTGTCTCGCCCCGGTTTAGGATGCAGCAGCGATTAACGCGTGTCACTGCAATTACATACTTAATCGCCCCCCTCTATCGGACGAGTATTAGCGCGTGAAATTGCACTTCATACTCACGCGAATTTAGAATTTACGCTTAAATTGAATTATATAATGTTCGCGTTTAATCAATCGAAGGATCGTGATTTCCCGCCGATTTTAATCGCGATTAAACTGACTATCTCTAGACGATCGACAGCCACATTATTAGACAGACAGATTTTACCATCGAATTTAGATGCCTAATGGATTCGAATGGTTGCGGATGATATTGATTGCACGAGATACTAATACAACGATATATACGAGCGCGGTAATATCGACGAATTCCGGCGCACGCGAATGTGATCGTATTGCGGATTCCGCGCATTGATTACGCGTTACGCCGCTCGCAGGCCGTAAACGCAACGCGCCACTGAATAACTCCTCAACTCTCTCGCCGTCCTCTGTGTTTACACCGTCCTAATGATTAATTCATGCGCGTTATCCGAATGCGGACCCGGCGTTGCTTGATGCCTGGCTTTCTTGCACGAACGAAATGACGTGTAACGAAACGACTTCGTTAAATTCATCGTGCACGAGTGCATAATGACGGGAAACTCGAGCGAACGTATCGGGACCTCTCTCTAGGATGTTGTTTCGAAATTCCGTATCGCAGTTTTGAACGAAATTTCTTCGCGATTCATTTTGCGTATCGATATTAGATACTTTATTATTTAATATTTTATTATTTCTTATTATTTTATTATATTATTATTTTTATATTTATTATATTATTATTTTATTATTATTTTATTTTATTATATCATTATTTTTATATTTATTATAAATTATTATTTTTTTTATTTTAATATAAAACAAGAGGCAAAAAGAAGATTTAAATCATCAAGAGCTATCATCGAGAACTTTATTTTATTAACAACTATAGAGTACCTGTTTGTTTCGATCACGAATTGTTTTGAAATTTCAGTCACTCTTCCGTGCAACGAGACGCAACGAACTTTAAGCGATCATTAATACCCGATGGAAGCGATTTTTCCGTGAGATAGAGAGGGGAGGGGATATCTGGAGGAAACGTTCGACAGGAAGTCGTCGTCGTCGTCGTCGTCGTCGTCGTCGTCGTTGCCGACAACGACATTTCAACTTTCTGATCGCGCGATCTGCCGATAATTCGATTCCCGTCGGCCACTTCCATCGAGCGTTAATCGACCGACGTGGATTTCGAGACGCGAAAAAAGCGGAAGACGCCGACGACGACAACCGGCGCGGCGAGTCGCTCGCTCGGTTCTCTCGACGGAGATCTCGTTTAATTTATGAACGTGTAATTAAGTCAGCCGCTTCTTGCGAGGCGAGGTCAACCTACCGAGAGGATCCATTTACCCTCCGTTCTCTACCTCTCGGTCTCTCCCTCATCCCTCGAAGCCGCGACGATATTACGCAACTTCCCCGATCCGCGCCATCGCGGAGAGAGAGAGTTCTGCTTTCACTTCGTATATTACTTCCGTGTCATTTCGCGTGTCAGCTATCTTTCCAAAGCGTCATCGGTCGCGAAGAAACCGAGTTTTTCGAGGGCTTTTCATAATATGGGCCTAGGATATGTACACAACAGTTCTATCCAGGAAAAGCAAAAGTATGTAAGGTCAAAAACCCATTTTAAAAAAAAGCTTGCAAAAATGCAGAGTCAATAATACTAATTAATATTAATATAATAATATAATATAATATGAATATAATAATAATTCGATAAAATGTAATTACAGAAAAATTTGTACATGTAATAAAACAGATTGCAAATGTGAATAACACGAATAAAGTGCATCATTTTGCACAGCTAATACTTTTGTGAAAACTCTAAATATTACTTCCGTAATTAATTTCTAATCTAATTTTTTGCGATAGATAATTTCCAAGATTGATGATTGTTTAATTTTTAAATTAATATAATTTTAATTATAAACAGCTATCTTTTTTTAATACATTTTTATTTTAATGTAAATATATGAACATCTTGTGATTAAAATCTTGAGCGATGAATAAGCTATATGTTGACGCTACTGATCCTCAATTATCTATGTTCCATTAAATTATGCATCGGCAATAAATCGATTGAACTTCGACAATCCCATTTCGCAGCAAGAAGAAGCTAAGATTGCCGGAAAGTTTCCAAAGAAGTGAAAACGTGATCTATTTGGTTCAATCGCTAATAGTAGATTATCGAGGAGGAAGTTTTAAGTAATTGAATTGATCTGGCTTTTCTTGGAAAAACTTTCCTTCGAAGCTTCGAATAATTGTATCGCTTATATAGATATTTAAATCGCTAAAGACTTGCGTCGCTAATGCTTTCTAATTCGATCCGAGTATCACTTTTTAAATTGTGTTCGCATCAAAACAAGTTCACAATTTAATTCTTCAACTTAGCACATGTAACTTTCAATGAATCGTTTATGATAAGTAGCTTAAAATAATACAAAATTGTTCATCTTAATGAAATTATCAAGAATATAAAATCAAGAAAAGAAATTGAGAATGCCATTTAATTAGCAATGCACGGAATATTTGCGTTTAACTTACAGATACGAGTCCTCCTGATCCCACGATATTATTTCCGTCACGACAAAATAGCCAGATGTAAGAGCGGTGGTGGTCGGGTTGCCGCTAGTTGCATTCGTAACGAGCACAATGTGTCGCCAATTGCTGCCGTTCTTCTGTTTCTGCGGTAAAATCAGAAGGAAGGACGTACCGTCCTCGTTGAACCTGGGTGCCTCGAACTGTTCCACCCAGCCATTTTTTTCGCTGTGCGAAAGCGCCTGAAAGCAAGATATTTTCTCATTAATAAAATTGTGCTCTGTCAACTTATTCAAATCCAATCTTTGTTCGTAAAAGGCTATTAAAATTTCAATATCATATCTGTTCTATATTCGTTCTATATTTTTGAAAAATTAAATCAGCTTTGTATTTTCCACAAACATCTAAGCCAAGTTTTAATATAGAATTAATAAAATGATCCAGAAAGGGGGATATTTATTTTTTTCTCTGATGAGAAAAAGAGTAAAGTGAAAGTAATTACAGTCTCTTGACGCCTTTACTTTTTTTTATAAACATTTTTCGATATAACATTTAATTTGCGTTAATATAAAAAAACATTTCACGGAAAAACATCTTTTGTGAAGTTAACATGTCATCAATTTTATTAGAGGATTTTCTTGTGTAAAATCTTTGTCGATTTATTTAATGTTTATAAAATTCAAAGTTTTGTAAAAAAAAATTGCGAAAGATTCGACTGCAAAACTACAAATTAGACGAATCGCGGGCACACTAAATAAAATATTATTGTTCGATCAAAGAAAGAGCACTCGTCTAAATTAAGCCTGCGAGGGTTCGAATAGAAAGGAAAAGAAAGAGCGGAGTTTCCGCAAAACTGATTATCGAATGAACCTGTAGCCGGGTTCGTAAGATCACCCTCGATGAAGACGAGATGGTACTTACTATCGTGCAATTTGGTTGCAGGCTGTCGACGTCGCAGAGCTGGAAGTACGCCCTGTTCTGGACGCGGTTCATCCAAGTCGCATACACGAGATTGTCCGTAGGAAAGTCCACCGCCGACAGAATCCTCTCGGTGGTAGATAGCTCTGGCGGATGTTCGATCTCCACCAAGGTCACGTTACCCTGCACCACCATCAGGAGATCGACGCAATATAATTTGATCGTTGGATTCGTCGTGCCACTCTGGAACGGGAAAAACATTTGTGAAAGGTTGGTCGATACCAATAAAGATAAAAATAACCAAAGAAATAAAATAAATGGAGAAAAGTACAATTACCAATAAAAAAGAGTCAATCAATTCGTGACTAATAAAGTGCATTTATCAAGAAAATATTGCTTTTTTATAAATTATTTTACATAAAGAGATTTAAGAGATTTTAGATATCAATATTGAAAGAAATTTTAGCTGTTTTAACTAATTGACTAGTTAATTAATTGACTGTTTTAATTAACTGAATAGTTTGACTCTTTGAGAGTAAAATATTGTAGTTTTGCGGAGCGTAAGATTTAAAAACATTTACGTATATACATATTTACAAGAAAATGCAATTTTCTTGTAAAGTGCGTCAAGTTGTTGTTTGCAAGGCTGTTTACGTGTGAAAGTGTTTTAATGAAATTGGAAACATAAATCTTCGATTCTCTGTTTGCCATAGCTGTTCCTTTACTGATTACTTTAAGTGCATCTGAAATCCTGAATCTTAATACTGAAAGTTTTAATGACAATCCTGTTTGATATGGGGAGACATGTAATTGCTGTTCGCAGTGTTTATTCGTTTGTTTGACTTCACGATATTCTACTAATATTAATTTACCGACGAGTAAAATTACTCTTGTGCTTCATTAAAAAGTAACGTGGTTCCGCTCGAGTCGCGGTTGTCTTGTTTGTGTGCAACTTAAGTAAGATTCTTGATTATGCTTTAGTAAATTATAAAAGTTTTCACACGTATACACACATCCTAACTTTCAGCAAAGCAGCATCTATTTAATAACCGAAAGAAACATTTCATTTTTTGATAAAAATTTTGTATAGTAAAAGCGCAAATTTAACATAATTAAATTTGCGATATAAAATTCTGTAAAAATTCTGCCACTATTATTATGAGAAATTCTCTCGTATTGTATATATTTGATTCATACTTTATGGTTCACGCTATTCGAAAAGCAATGCATGTAATTTAAGATTCTTTTATTTAGCTGCCCTTAAAATTTCCGTTTTATATTATTTACTTTTATTATATATATAAACCACAATATCATATTATTATTTTAAACATTATATAGATATCCAAATCAAGAGTACATATAAATAATATATGGGTGTATCACTTTATTATCTGTTATGCATTAATTAAAAAGGAAAGCATAACGTCGATAAAACATATTTCTCGATAAAACGCAGAAATTTTTGAACTCGATGCAAATTTCGTATATTCGTATTTAATGCCTTTGTCGATAATATTGGCATTTTCCAAATGGCGTAAATTTATGTTACGAGCTATTTCACATAATGACCTATTTGCGAATCGTAAAATCAAATTATTCGAGTCTCTCAAATACATATTTGCATTTTATTATAATTTCAAGAATATGAAATTCTGCGTCGATACGAATATTTACAAAACACAAGCTCGTTCGTTTTCGTACATTTTATATTTGACTAGAGTAAAACATTTATACGATTCCATTTACACGGTAGTTATCATAAACAGAATAAAATTAACAAGACTCGGGTATAAATAAAGTTTACTCCCATTAAAGTATTTCCTAAAGCATGAGCTTTAAAGCACAATAAAGTTTCAAACGGAAGAAATCCAAATAAATGTACATTAATGCTTTTCTCTGCGGAAATGACAGAATGGCGGTTTATACGTCAAGCGAAATGAATCACTCGGGACTGACGAGATCGTGACTTTAATCCATCCAAGAGGCCTGGAAGTTTATGTACTTATAGAATCGCTTCTCTAAAAGACGGCAGTGGCACTCGGAATAAAACTGTACGTCAAACTTTGAATTCTATTGCTCTCTGGAAGAGAAATCGATTTCGCCGTGAACTTTATTTGGATATACGTGACGGCAAAAAATATCGAGAGTGTATTTGTCATAATCTTACGATTTTCATCTCGCCGTTTCATCAATTGCGCGCACAATGTCACAGAAATAAATCACAGAAATAAAGATTCTTATAGCAATTGCCTTAGAGATTATAATGGGATTCTCGTTTAAATATTTAATCTCGTTCAAATATTTAATCTTTCATATATTCAATCTCGTTTAAATATTTAATCTTTCATAATCATCGACGACAATTTTAAAAATTTTAATTGCGCGCACAATGTATCACAGAAATAAAGATTCTCGTAGCAACTGCCTTATAGGATAATAAAATTCTCGTTTAAATATTTAATCTTTTATTATCATCGACAATTTAAAAAATTTTAAAAATTTTGAAATGTCTACGATGTAATCAACAAATATAATTATTTCTGTAATATTAAAATATTAAATGTACACATTTTATGATTGTTTTATAAAAGAATTAAATGTATAACTTTATTAATTGACGGAAACAGCAAAAACACTTATGCATGCAAGTAGAAGTATTTCTATTCAATATTAGATGCCATTTTTTTGACTCACTTGTCTACTCTTGTCTGCGAGCAATTTTCCATCTCGCGGTTCATCGTTCGAAGACAAAGATGTCACGCAAAAGGTTGAATCAACAACGGATATTTTTCACGTCATGCCAAGAGTTTTTGCGGTTGACGTCAATCGCGAGTTATGAAAAGACATTGAAAAATGCAGAGGTGCCACGTTCACGTTCCTCTCATCTTTTCAGGATGTAAACTTCGGTTAGAAGGCTTTTCATATCTCGGACGACGGCAACGCGACGCGAAGATTCGCGAGGAGACAAAGTAAAGGAGACGTTTCCGAGAGCGTCTAACGTAGGGAATCGCTGCTTTTTAAAGTGACATTATGTTTTGCGAGAAATTCAATTTTATTTTTCCCGAATAAAAGCGCGAACGCTTCTTCGCACGGGGAGATAATCAATTGAAACGGTAAATATTAAAGATGCAAAATGTTTAACGAACATGTAATTCGCGAATATATTACACATGAAAAAATATCGCAGAAAAGATACATAAAATAACCTGTTTGCAGCAAAATAAATTAAACTTTCGCGTGTGCTTGTAATTTAAATTAACTCACGGAGCTATTGCATTATTTTAAATACGACGAATAATTTTCCGATAAAACCATAAAAATGATAATGACATTCGACGTGAATTCGAAATCTACAAAATAAAATCAACTATATCGGAAAAATATTTTTCTATCATATATAATGAAAACAATGAGGAGCAGTGATATATAAGATTAATATTTACTTTAATACTTACTTTAGGATAGTGGATTGGTATCGACGAGGTGTATTGGAAAGTTAAGCTTCCGGGATATCCGTAAAACGGTATGGTCATAATAGGAGTATTCGAGTCATCGAAATAGCCAAAGGCTAATTTGTTGCCGTTCGGAGAAAACCAAAGCGCTTTATTCGAGCTGAATACTTCCTCTGTAACAATAAATAAAGAGGAAATTAAATAACAAATTATTATTGAATTCATTTGGCTTTAAACATAGCATTTTATAGAAGCAAGAGATTAAAATGCATACATAATTCTGTATTTTTCTTGTAAATATTGAAATTGTTACAACGATAATATTTCCCTGTTGCAAATGTACACGTACATATCTAATAAAAAACCTTGTATAATTATTATTACATAAAGATTCGACGCGATTTTTCACGAGAGGAAAATATTTTTCATTTAATCACAAAGCATCGTTCTCCCCTGGGTCAAAGCGCAGCTTCGATACACATTAGCGTGTAATAAATAAACAAAATAAATGAAGCGCACGAAAAGGCTCGCAGCAACCCTCTTGTTTTTTTTTCTTTTTCATTTTTTCCGTCTATCGTTTTAATCGAAAAATCGGCAAAAACTGACGATGGGTGAAATTATTATGAATATATTGCACGCATCTTCTATCGGTTTTACTCCGTAGCGCTATAATCTTTTTTTTCGCAAGGTATCGTTGGATCCTGTAACGTTGTACGAAGCGAGAAATTACGAGGATCGTTTCGTTCTTCAGTAACGCGAAGTTCACGAGCAAAGTTCATCACGGGGCATTCCACTCGGTGTATAATTATAGAGCGTATCGACGAGAGCATAGGATATCTACGAAGGGAGGATCTCGTCCCTTTTCCCTTTTTATTTTGATAAATAAAGCGTGAACGAGGAAAGGAAGAAACTCCTGTTTGATATTGGTACTCTCTTGCTTTACTCTGTTCCTGCAGTTTCGCATAACCAATCTCATCAAAGACCTCGCGTATATATTGACTTTAAAATTGAAGCGATACTATTCCCCAGTACTTTGCTAGTTTGCAGTAGTATCTCGTTATTCTGCAGTACCTCGCTATTCTGTAATATTTCGCTATTCTGCAGTATTTTGCTAGTCCGTAATACTTCACTATACCTCATTATTTTATAATACTCCTCGCTATGTATTATTCTATATGTATTATTCTATAGTATTTCGCTATTTTGTAATTCCTAGCTATAAGAGAAAGTAGGATGATTAATATTGCTTTTGATTCAGCAAAAAGCAAATTTGCTGCGAATTTCCTTTCGCCATTCAATTCGCGTCTCGATAAACAAAGCGTAAACGCTTAGAAAAGTTCTTTAATCAGCGTTAATACCACTTTTTTCCCACACGTTGCAAATAAGGAGCCTGCGACAAAGGGAGAGACCGCACTCTCCCTTCCTCTTTGTCGGTTCGTAGAAAAATCGCTGATGTAATAAGCGCCCGGGTTCATAGAGCGTGCAGGAACATCGGAAAGGAGCCGAACGAGTTACGGGGGAACCGAGCGGAAACTCTTTATTTCGTTTCCTCTCAAAAGAGGGGAAACTACGGCTTGCGAGCGCACTAGGACGTAAATATCCAGTTTTCAAGCCGCGAGGAGCATCGTAGGAAAGAAAAAGAGAGAAGAGACGAACGAATAGGCAAGGAAAGAAGGGAGAGAGAAAGGGAAGGACACACTGGCAGATTAACCCTATGATACATGTTCTCTGAAATGAAGCTTTATAAAAGAAAAAAAGGAGCGAGGAAAATTATTGCGGGATATTTAATTTAGATATACTGTAAAAAGATAATTCAAACAGGTCTGTGAAAATTGCGTGGAAGGAGATGAGATTTGATAAAAAAATACGCAGAGTATCGCGCGTCAAGAAAAAAAGGTAGTCTGTTACCGAATATGAAAGATCCTTAGGCGTACACACACATATACACACACATGTACACACAATTTAAAATTAAAAGAGATTGTGAAAGCTTCTATATCTTCAAATTCTACCAGATATTAAGGATGTTTTGTATGCACAATCTCAGCAAAAAGTTGCTAAAAATCAATGTTGAATATATCCGCTTTTGGTATATTTTGAGTATGAAAAATTGTGTGGAATATTATAATTTGATCTTAGCTACAATACAGAGATGTATTTTTTAATATTTATTGCGTTTTTATTGAAATATTCCGAATTTTGCTAATCGAAATGATTAACTTTTGGCAGAGAATTTCGCCTTGCGACAGATATGGCCAACTTCATTGAATTATATTTAATATCTTTTTAATCAGTTAATACTTATTAATACTATAAAATTATTTGACCAAATATTTCCTCTGTATCTAAACTTTTGCAAATTTTAAACAAATTCTGAATATTATTTCCATGTGTTTTTGTCATTTGAATCGACGTGATTATGTTTCCCATAAGAACACATTTAATTCGGTGCAAATTAAAATGCTTATAACTTGTGAACGCTTTAGTGAATCGATTTAAAAATTGTGCTGAAGATTCTAAACATGTGTAAGGACATTCTGTACAATTGTCATTAAATTCTCAATATTTTGAAGAGATAGGTACGAAACATCCTTAAAAACAAAAAAATAGATTTGTGTTGAAGAGCATAAGATATCATGAATTTTCAATGATAAAAATATTGATACTTTTTCCTCATTTCCATGATTTTTTAAGATTCTCGGTTAACGTTACACATGCTTATATATAAATCCGCTCTTGAGAGATGTGGAGCCAGCAAAATGGGAGAAGTTAACATATTTCGAGAACGTCGGCGAGACCTTTGAGACCCCCGTTGGATCCGGTTCGCGACGTTGCGAGACGGGAAGAAACGTGAGAGAAAAGCACGAGCAAAAAGCTCCGTCGCTGGCAAACCCGAAGAAGCAGAAGGTAACAAAGGGAAGAGAGAAGTGGAGAAGAGAATGGCAAAAGATCGCAGCGAAGGAGGAAGGGAAAATGCACAAAGACGCGACGCTGCGATGCGCAGCTCGCTGGACGTGACTAGGGAGAAAAATATCCCGAGGGTGAAATTCCGGGCGGACGTGAATGTGTGCGTGCGTGCGTGTGTGTGTGTGTGTGTTGAGACTGCGACGACGGGATAAGGAAGCAGCCGGATCTGAATGGCACGCGAGGAAAAACGACGCTCGACCGGCGAACAAGTCCTGTCGAGCGACCGATAAATCCGGTTTGGCAGGCCCGCCGACCAATTACTTACGTCCGGTAGTGTCTATCCGGAATAAACTTTTTTACAACTCCTCGCGCGGTTTCATTGAGCTACCTAAGTCCGAGTAATCTTCCCGGATAGATGGTGGGTGGTCGCTCGCATTTTAGATGTACGAGGATAAGAATGCTTTAATACACGAAATAAAAAAGCGCGCTCGATAAAAACGCGTTCAAATGTATTATTTAAGCTCCTCAATCTTAATAAACTTTCCGAGATGACTACAGGTGAACGAGCACTTGCTTGAAGATTTGTAGAATATCTTCCTTTCAAAATTGTGTATGTATTTCGATACAATTTCAGTCGGAAAAAATTTGTCGGATATAAAATACCCAGGTTTCGTGAATTTTGAAAAAAATTCAAACCGATACCAAGACATGATTTTTAAATAGAATAATATTCGATACAATTACATAATTAAAAATACGTGCGCTTTGCGTAAACCAATATTGTTCGTGAAACAAATTTCTTTTAGTTATTACTCAGACACTAAAAGTTTTCTGTTATGATACGGGAGTTCTCGGTATATAAATGCATTTCGCCACTACCGTATAGTGCTCAAAGGTTAAATAAACTCTGTGAAAAATAGCGAAACCAATCCAACCTTTCTCCGAGAGATATTCCCATCGAGATTGTCAAACATGTCGCGAAGGTACGAGATGGCGCGCACACGATGGGAAATGTAAAATATCCCCCGCAATTCGTGTTTACGGTTTGCAACGGGGAGGATAACGCATATCCCGCGCATAGAATATAAATCTTGCGCGAGGACATTTCTATCGAGGAGCATCGCACGCGCGCCCACCGTCATGCGAGGAGAAACATTTCGGAATCCGATCAGAAATCGAAATCCCGTAAAGGAAGGAAGAACGAGGGGGAAAGGGAGCCATTAGCCATCCGGGATTTGGAGAAAAGGATTCTCTCTAAATCCTCGCCGCTCTATTAATGTCACATTCGCCATTGTTGAAAGAAGTAGAAAGCGCGGATTTCCATTTTACACGGGATGTATTAATGTCAGAGCGATCTTTCTCGCGCCAGATCTTACGGCTAAGTGATGATTCTGCAGATATCTGATACGTATTTCATTTATTCACTTCCTCCCCAATCGTAGATAAGCATTACATTTTCTCATCTCCTGAATAAACGAGAAGAAAATTAAAAAAAAAAAAAAATACAAATACAGAGAGAGAAATATATTTTAGTATCTGATAATGTAAAGCATATCATTTTTGTTTCTTTCGATGAAGAGAAAATCGGAATAAGCTCGATTGAAGCGATTGAAACGTGAAATATGTTTTCGGGGAAAAAAATCTTTCAATTTTTCTCGTGAATTATTAGATTATAAATAATTATATGAAACATGCAGCGACTACGAAAATTATGCCGATCAAATGCATTTATAACGATGTAACATATCTCGCGCGGTCAGCGGGAAACAAACAATTGTAATTGATCAAGTAACGTGACGGTAATGTAAACCGAATTATTACGCGCCAACAAAAAGCCTTTAATAATTAATCCAGCACGGAATGCGCCTGACATATGGTTTACCTTCCACAAATTTCCGGCGTAGTCCCCGGGTTTTACCCGGGGTTACCGTGTAATTTACCGTATAATATCACCATAAATGTAAGGTACGATATCTTCATCAGTATCTATCTCATAACATGAATACTTTCACATCGTTATAATACATTAGATCGATATATTTTATGGTAATTTCAAAATACGTCTCGTTATTGCAAATTTACGCGTGTACTGTGTGTACAAAAAGTATTGGATAAAATTAATATTTGTACAGTGTTATAATCATGTAATACTGTATTACAATATTAATATCCAATTTAATTATTGTGCTACGTATAATGTGTACTCTTCTAAATTAATATAATTAATCTTAAAGTGAGAAAAAAATTTTTTACTCCAAATTGAAAGATTAAATAATTTTACCAGTATTAATATTATTATTGAAAAATTGTTGCAGTGTTAGTTAATAATGATTAATATTTAAAAAAGATTATTTTCGACGAACTTATATTCAGTGTTTAAGCGCCAAAGAATTTTGAGTTAGGCCTGTACTTGCGAAAAAAAATATATATATACATATCCTAAGGAATGCGTGCCTCACGCTATCCCTATGATAGCACAACACCACCTGTGGCGATAATGGAAAATTTAATTTCGATGTTCGAGCAGTTAGCGAAAGATCGTCTAACGGTGCGCATAATAATTATTTCGGTGTGAATAATTATTTCCACGACCACAATTTGAATAAACGGCTACAGGAGTGATGTATCGATGGATTTTCTCGTCTGGACGTGTCGAACAAAAATTCTCAACACACGTAAGTCTGTCCATACACCAAACACTAGCTAGGAAAATCTCAAAGCTACAATAGGTACTAGATATACGTTTCGTCAGCGAAACCCTCGGCTGACGGGAACAAAATATGGACTATTGAAAAGTTCATTCTTGGTATGCTTGTAGAGAGCGGCGGTTTGACACTTTTTGACGACTCTTTCGTGGCTGTTCGACTGTGTAAAATCGCGAGCCTGCACCATACGCGAGATGAAACGTTTTTCGCATCGCCTGCGGTTATTGCGAATCGATTTCTAGTGACGCAATAACTACGAATCTTTTCGAACGATTATATGTATGTACGTTACGGATCTTTTATTGTAAAGTGAGCTCTTTTTAAAGCGCTTTCTAGATCGATCTTTTTCGTAAAAAGTCTGGACCTTCTCTATTTAACTTAATTTTATTTATTTAATAATTTTTATTAATTTAACAACATGATAATTTAAGAAACGAGCAATAAGAGCCCAAAACGCGGATGCGTAAATTTCATAAACATTTTTATTAATTTAATTTTATAATTTTTTAGATTATTTTCTTATATATATTTTTTATATTATTTAATTCGTAGAAAATATTCACGTATATTTTTCCGACGCAATTCATATTCATGCTCCTCTCATTCAAGTCAAAATCCTGTTTCTGTTACTTTTAACAATATATACGCTACGTATGGATGACTCGCCAATTAATTGTCATCGTCGTATTAATTAATCATCGCTATTCGTAATGGATTTAACGACCGATAACGTAGTCGGCAGTTTGTCATTAGCTCGCGCTACGACCACGACGTGCATTCAAACGGCATTCACAAACATGGACGTCCGATAGCATTTCCATTACGATGTCCACAAATACTCGGAGATATCTGCGAGATATTTAAACACCAACGTGCCACTGACACTCGTGAATTAGCCATATTAAATATGATTATGCATGAAAGATGATACGTATCTTTTGTAAAGTGAAGAAAATTTGTGTAAAGTGTGTCTCATTGTCAGATTTTTTAAATGCATTCTAGACACAGTTCATCAATGTATAAAATATAATATAACACGTTCTCATTAGTTTCTTTTACTTAATGAAGAATGATGTATATCTTATAGTGTTACTAATATTATTATTTCATACAGTATTCATAAAACATTATATTATATATGTTATATGTTTGACATATTTAATGTGAATAATTAAAAATGTGAATAAATGAAATACGTTAATGAGCAATAAAAATATAAATTACAACTTTTAAAAGAGAGAGGCATAAATACTAAAAACTTTTAAAATTGGAAGCTCCATCCTGTGTATTTTCTGGCTTGCTATAAAATAAAATAAAAAAAGAATAAAAAAGAAAAGAACTTGGACATCAGCCAACTATTCATTGCGCTTTTTCACGACTCGATGAAACGAGCACCAAACTGCACAATTGAACTTGTGAATAGTGAAATTTTCAGTTGAGGTTTTCGCTGATGCAATTCGGATATTTCTTTGTAAATGCACAGAACATAAATCTGTTAATTTTACATTAAAGAAAAGAAGAGAAAAAATGTTAAATTGCTCGTGTTACTGTACGAAAAAAATTAACGCGACCATAACTGACTTTTTCAATGATTCCCATTCTAGATATATTTTCTCTTGAATTTTTCCTTTACAAACAGGAATCACATTGGGAATATAACGCGCTAAAATATATTGCATTTCAACTAATTAAGCGATAACATATTAACAATTATTAACATTAGATTTAATCAGCTAATGTAAATATTTTATTTACAATTAATTAATTAATCTTTAATTATTCAGTTTCTATTTGGTTTTGATAAGCTTTTGACTGAATTATTACACATCATTTTACTTGAATTATTTTAAATAAAATGTCAGTTTAGTATGTATTAAAATTACTATTAATAAATTATATCACAATTATTAATATAATATTAAAATTTTTGCGTTATGCTAAGCGACATCCTGAAAATCTCAAATGACATTGTTGCTTTCATTAAAATTTACACGCTACTCATTATATTCTCGCTCGACACGCAAATATCCTTACTCGCGTGCTGTTTTTAAAATGTACGTAATTTAAAATACACATAATTTGAAACGCGCTATGCTCTTGTATCGCACCCTTATTATTGACCGCGACGTTTATGACAGTCACGGAATTCCTGTCCTATTCTGAAAATCAACGACCACAGCGTTGTTTTGGTTCCCTTGATATCGTATCTATGTATAGATATATCACGAAGTTATCAGTTCCCTGTAGAATCCACCTCAATCTCGTACATTTGCAACGCCATTTCCGGCAGCGAAAACAAAACGCGTCGCATCGTGCTCGACCAAACGACGCGATTCACTCGCAACTTTTGCGATAAATCAACAACAGAAATGCGTAAACAATTTCTATCATTTATCCATGTGGAGAGATCAATCATAGAGCGCTGGCGGCACGATTTAATTATATGATCGTTGATCGATCGAAAGATTATAAATACGAGAAGATCGCAAACGCGTAAATCTATTATATTATACTATAATAATAATCTCACAAATACAACCACAAGTGTTCAAATCAAATTTTTCAAATTATTTTTGTCTGTTGCAACATTTTATGCCATTTACAGAATTTGAATATTTTTTTACTGTATTTTATTACATTTTATTTCTTTCTTTAAAAAATATCATATTAAAAATATAAAAAAAATCGCAGAAGGCAAAGAGAAAATTTTTTATATTCCCGATGGATGCGTAAAAAATTCACGGATAATTAAACAATTCCCAATAATTGATAAAACTAAATGCAACGATTGCGTCCGCGAAAATGCGCGAATAAATACGACGAGATATGGATCTTTCGCATCGGTCAACACGCAAAACTGTTGGCCTTGCCGAGGCAATCGTTTGGGATATACACATAAAAGCGTGGCGTGATTCTGCATTTTAAATTATACCCCGGCTTTTTCCGTTGCTTTTCAACAGCGGCAGCTGCTCCGATCCAGCTGCCAATAGCACGGGACGGTATGAATCCGGACAATTTGCCGCGTTTATCCCTTTAAATATAGACGCGCGCCCCGTTGATCCACTTGTCGTTTGTGATATTAAGCGCGTTTTTTTCCATAGCCGCCGGTATTTTTATGCAGATTCGTCGAAAAAAGAAAAACACCGATATAACAATCGCGCAAGCAATAATCTCCGATCATCACCGCTGATTGTTGTCGATATCAAAACTCCTTTTATTGCGCAATATACGATATAAATTTTTTAATTAATGAGAGATTCTTTAGCTATACGATTTAAATTATTTAATTAATGAGATTCTTTAGCTATTAATAAAATAATTATTTTAATGTTCAAATGTTTCTAATGTTTCTAGTGTTTAGTCTAGGGCAAATTCTTTCGTGTGGATGCAAAAATATTGTACAAATGATATACATATACGTATTTCAGTTGAATTATAAATACAATATCACGATACGATTAAAATCGGGAAGAAGCCGTTCTTCGCGTTTTCTTCTGCTCGTTTCTCTGCGCGAAATGCTTTTACGCGTGAAATCGATGCGCGACTTTATCGCCGTGACATACGATATTCATGATGATGAACGTCACTCAGAGTATAGGAACTAAATCTAGTGGAAGTGACCGTAACCCGTCAAAGTGTTCCCTCTCACATTGTTCGTGGACTTGCTTCTTGATTGATGAATTTTTATGCGACTCATCCGTTGATTCCCATCGTTATCGCGGCGCGTGGTAAAACGAGGTGTGACATCGAAAGGGACAAGCTAAGGGTGAAAAAAGGGCATGGCTGATGAAAGCTCGGGAATATGCAAACGCGGATAATCTTTTGGAGCACATCAGCTACGCCAATTATTGTACAACTGAGTCTCTCGCGATGCATTTATCATCATCGCGCAAAGCGGAAGTTCCGATTGACGAGTCTCTTTATTTTTTGAATATAATTTCAATAAAAATTTCATGAGAGATAAAGTTTTAATAATTTTATTAAATATATTCTATGATAGGTATATTCAACCATCACCTGGAATATATGCAATTCCGTAGAGAATCCGTTGGCTGATTTAGTTTCCAATCCAACGAAAGAATTGACAAAAGTATAAAAAAAGACAGCGAGCGTGTCTAGAGATCAACTGCGATAGTTTTTCTCTCTGGAGAAAATCCGCCGTATTAATTTGCATTTCTAATGAGCCTGATTACCCTAGAGTTCATTTCTTATCACAGTACGAGAAAAGAGTAGAATAATCAGCAACAAAGCGTTTTCCATTAATTTCACGCACTTTCTGAATTAAACGAAATTATACAGGAAGCAATCGAATTATTTGACGAATTTTGTATCATTTTCCAAATTTTTCGCACACCACTGCGCTCCTCTCTTTCCTCTTTCGTATGTTTTCACGGAAAATAAATAAAATATTTTTGGATGGAAAGAGGATGGAAGGAAGAGAGGTGTACGTTTTGCAAAAACAAATTCCTCAAAGGGATAAATATTACGTGATTTGCTCAACCATTGATATAGATAAACGAGCACGATAAATCGAGATCCCTAGTTTCGGCCACACATACACAGCGGATCACGATATATCGACATTTTCGCATAAAGGGAGTATATTAACCCAGTTTAATTTGGTCTTTTTCATTCGATTATTAACGCGCTCTTTTATTTTCGAATTTAAAAAAAATTTCAGAGACTTTAACAATGAAATTATGCGATAGCCGCGAGCTACTGAAGAGATTCTTTGCGCGAGATTTTTGTAACGTGAAGAGTATTTATTAAGTGATTTCAATAAATATAAAATATTATATTTTATTAATTAATATAAATAATATATATATATATATATATATATATATATATATATATAGGGTGTCCCAGTTATCTTCCGTCATCTTTCAAAGACAGATTCCTGGGATCATTTGAAGACGATTTTTCCTCAGCGAAAATGTCAATGAAGGCCATCATTTTTTGCATATTCCTGATTTTTGTCATCATATATCTTTGCAATTAAGTCTTAAATTAAAATTCAACTAAAGTAAATTCTATTTAAAATTAATCAAAGAATGTGGTTTTGTTAATATTTTATTTCTACAAAGCTTAGTTTACGAAAAACCCCTTATTTCCAATCACTTATAATTCGAAAATTATTAGTGCCTCGACATTTTCGTTGAGGAAAAATCATCTTCAGATGATCCCAGGAATCTGTCTTTGAAAAATAACGGAAGATAACTGCGACACCCTGTATATATATATACATGTATAAATTATATAAATTTTTCTCAGTCCAGAGAAGCTACTCACCCTCGTACACCCAATCTGGTACTCCGTTGTAGATGGTGCCGAACACTCCCGTGTTGGTTATCTGATAATCATCGGCCTTTTCTGCCTCCGGTCTGTAGTAGATATTATTCTGATACACGTAGATCAGGGCATTGCCACGTGGTCCCCAGGTAGCGAGCTGCAACGGCGTAGATTCGTTGGCTGCCAATATCGTCTCCGCCCCTGCAAACATAATTATAACGCGAGTCACAGTTAGCGTAGTAAAAATAATCGCTTCTCATTCATTCATGATTATTTTTTTCGCGTTTTTCAAGGAGGTTTACCATTCGTTTTTCGCATCTCGCGAAAAAAACCGCCATCACGTTCCACCCGCTTTTTCGCGTATTTCGCTTTTCCGCAGCAAATAAAAAGTTCATCAGTTAGCATTTTTCTCCCCTCGAAAGACGAATGGTTATAGCGAAAACATTACGACTCTGCATAAATATGTCTGTTTTATTATTTTAGTGACAAAAGTGACAAACAAAAGAAAGATACCATGAAGAATAGTACGTTACTATTTTTTATTCAAGAAAGGAAAAATTATGAAATAGGAGAGCCAAATAGGACACGAAATAAACTTCTCATTTATTTTTCATCTCTTGATTTCGCTTAATGTATATTGCTATGACACACTTTTTACACGGAAAAATGATTACGAAATATCAAGTATAAAACGCAAAAATATAGAGGCTGCAATTATTTTGGAATTAATTGTATTTCTTTCTAAGCTCACTTGTCGCGCGATTTTCCATCGATTTTGATAAGGTATATATATATATATATATATATATATATATATATATATAAATCCGTCACTACAAACTAAGGAAACTACTGAGATTTGGGTTTACGAAATCAAAACAGAGACAAAGCAGAAGGAGAAGGAAGATATCAGGACGTCGGAACACGTCCACCTTGTTATTGTTTAGCACGTTCGTGACCGATCGCCGTAAAGCAACAATGACGTCACTGTGTCTCGGTTCAACAATGCCGTAACTCTCGGTATGATTTTAGACAGAGAGAGAGAGAGAGAGAGAGAGAGAGAGAGAGGGGGGGGGGAGCATGGTCCTAGTTTGAAACTACCGGACAACCAAGAGATGTAGCCTCGCATAACTACGGCTCCGTATTGTTCCTGTTAGTTTCGGCCAGCGGAACGTAATACACAGGCCGCAAATTCTTCGTCAAAGGTTGCAGAACTTAAACAATGGCGGGGATTATTACCGGTCAGGGAATGATCAAATAAAACGGCGAATAAGTAATTATTCTGGGAATAATTACGACTGTAATTCAGAAATGCAATTAATTTCGGAACCCGTGTGTGCCAGCGCGCGGGCTATTTCCGCTTTCTGGTTAACAAGTACATTTCAGGCAACCGTGTTTATTGGTGCTTTCAGCAAGCGGCAAAAACTATTGTGGAATTATATATTATCGCCGGCGATTAATTATCCCTTATGTTAATGCGCGTATTAATTACTCGTGTGATAAATGAATATCCCATTATAATAATTATCGATTTTTTTTTAACTTTAGTACGTCCGAAGTGAATTTAAATGTATCTAAGGGAGATAATCGAATAGATATTTTCATTTTCAAAATATCAATACTTTTTTAATTCTCTCGTAAACCGAATGATTAATCTTTATCGGGCAATTTCCATCAAGACTGAAGACCTCTGACGCTCGTTCACGAGTTGATAGAAGCTGTGTACAAAGAGCTTGAGAAAAGCCGATTAAGGGAAGTTGATTTTTGCCTTCGTACTTGATAAAAATGCCACAGTAAATATCATCCTGACAATTGACAAAAAAACATTGAAGTTGCTGTTTACTCAAGCCAAAGCTGAGGATTTTGTGATTATACAGTTTTGTGATTATACAGTAATCGCCTTATAGTTTATATAAGAATAAATTTGTTGATTTATAAAGATAAATTTATCCATGAAAAAATTTCCTTTTGGTTATATAATAATGTTATATTAAAAAAAATACAAAAAATATAAAGAAAGAAGAGAAATAAAACATATAACAAAAAAAGAAAATGAAAAATAGATGCAAAGAAATTAGATATAGTTTTATATGTCATAAATATTTAATTTTCTAAATTAAAATAAATAAATTCATAATATTATGCATTAAATTTTCTAAATTGCAAGATCTTATCTTAAATCTTGGATAGAATTCTGTTAAATTTTTATAGGCATCCTGCATCGGACAATTACGATGGTTTATCTAAAGCGCTCTGCAAAAAGTGTGACAATGTCATTTTTACGCTTGTGAGCGCTATTTTCTTTCACTACCATTTAGAGTAAGAGTTTTATTCATTTGAAATAAAAGTTTTGAAGTCTCGATCTGATTCCTTCTCTTTCTCTAGCAAATCTTGGCAAATTGCCAACTATCACCAGCATCCACTTCTGTATACAGAAAACTATCAGGATCCACTTTCTTGTAAGAATTGTTGGCAAATACGATATATCAAGCAAGAAACGAATAAATCGATGTTCAACTATTGAAGTCACTGAACTTCCTGACGCTAATAGATCAAAAATAGAAATAATTGTGCGAAAACACAATCTCTCTCGATAAAATAACAAGTGTACTCTTGTAATTATATCATAATTTTTCAATTCATTGATTGTTGCAAAATCGAAATGTTTTATATATTTATGTTCTAGTGATTGAACAAATTAATCTCTCTCTTCCTCTCTCTCTCTCTCTTTCTTTCTGTATTAAATTTTTTATAAATCTCTTGAATAATTTAAAATTTAAATATATTTTTTTTATTATGAAAAAACAATTTATATTTTCATTATGTTCCATACTTTTCATGGAAACTTGTTTTGATGGAAATTCCAATCAACATCGATAAAAGAGTTTCAAACATTGTAAAAATGCAACTTCCATTTTATGTTGCGTAGTATTTATTTTATATCCCACAAAAGCATGTTTTTATACATGTTTTTTAAATGTATATCCTTATGTATACATTCAAAAAAGAGAGCAAGGAAAAGTCTCTTTTCTATAAATAATAAAGTCGAAAACCATTTGCGAATATAAACATCTGCTACACATTCTATAATTCATTTCAAGACGACTTTTAGAATTTTAGGCGAAATAAATAAACGTTTATTATTATATAAACAAACTATCATTTTTGTTTTATCTACTTCTGAAATTTAATTTTGAAAAACTGAGGAGCTTTTAATGTATTTGTTGAGAAGATAATCTCATATTAAATTTTAAATTAATAAGTCTTGTAAACATGAGATGCAAACAAAACTATTTCGTATTTTTAAATATAAAAATACATATTCCATTTTTAAATATGATTTAAAAATATTTCTCTAAATGTATTAAAAATATTCCAGAATTTTTAATACACAACAATGGCTCAGTTTACTTTTTTAAGGAAAGAATAATATAAATTAAATTCAAAAAAATTAAGATAAATTCATTAAAATTTCTCAAATCTCGGCATTAAAAAATTTTTATAATACATACATCAAAAATCATAAGAAACTCCTCATATTATTAAATACTAGGGTTCACATATAATCCATGTGTGTGTATGTGAACTTTAATATAGTGTTCTGAGACCGAGATAAATTTCTGAGTCCTTAAAAAAAATGAATCAGACCACACTGTTGCACTGATCTGTTCAATTGCTTCTACCTCGCCGTCATATAGAAAAAACGAGCTTTTTCCAGCTGGATTCGCGCAATGACCCTCCCCCTCTTTTATCCACTGGCGTTTCATTCGCGCCAGCCGGCCGTGGAAAATCGATGAAAAGCGTATGCGCGACTTGACTGCCGTCGTGTCGTCGGTGGATAACGTTCGTCGTCCCGGTGAACTTCTTCCCGAAAAGCCATAAATAAAGGCGCCGGTATTCATGCGGCGTACAAACTGGGTTTATGGCGGGACAGGATTCGCCTGGTCTGGCCTGGCCTCGTCTCGCCTTGCTTTGCCTTGCCTTGCCTAGCGTGGAATATATAGCGAGGAAACTCACGGCTTATTTACTCTCTCTCTCTCTCTCTCTTTCGCCCCAAAATACACGCACGCCCACACGTCCACCTGTATCGTCATCCCGGCTTTTATCG
Source organism: Camponotus floridanus (assembly GCF_003227725.1). NCBI lineage: Eukaryota > Metazoa > Arthropoda > Insecta > Hymenoptera > Formicidae > Camponotus > Camponotus floridanus. Next base: position 417,161 of record NW_020229216.1, on the reverse strand, counting down.
CGACACCGAAAGCCAAAAACGACAGCGGATTTACTGGCCCCCTCGACCGTTTTCCGCATCCGTGATTGTCGCCACGCGTGAACAAACTATCGCGGCAATGACGAAATTTGCAAGGAAACGTTCGCACGGTTGATCCGGGATAATTGGGAATGAGACTTTTGATAACATCCTATCCTATTGCGCTTTCGTGATAGCCCGGTAACATTGAACAAATAATTTCCGGGAAGCGCTCTCGACATTTAGGAAAATATATTAACGTCCGTGGTCATCAAGAGGGAAGAAAGAGGGAAGGAGCGTGTATAGTTAAAATAAAATCCAATTATTTTCGTAAATTGAAGAATTAATTGGTTTCAGAGAAGCTTATGATGTAATTCTAGATAAAAAATTTTTGGAGAATGAAAATGTTAAATATTCGTCAAATAATTTTTTTCTTTGTGTTATATTAAAAGATATATAATTAATCATCTATACAATGCTAAAATAATAAAACACGCGCGCGCATCTTCTAATATATTTTTCGTATAAATATGCATTTAATTTAATGTCGTCGAAAAATATTATTATTATTAGCGATAAAAATAATCGTTCGGTGTGTAAATTTTCATTGTGCTTTGTACGACGGAACTATGGGATTCGAAATACACATATAGCGATATGATATGACGTAAATGCAATATTATAATCGCGAAAACGGTAGCGAAAACGCTTTATCTAAGTACAAAATAATGTTTTTTGGCACGAGTTCGTATTCCCGTATCGAATAAAAGCCGATATGTACAGCAAATATATGCAAATGAGCATAAATTTTGCGCAAGGGATTTATTTCTGGCGCGCGTTATATGCATCTCGAAAAATGTCTCTCATTTTCATGGCATTCGTTTCATGGAGAAAATCGCTTTTTCACGTCAAAACGTAAAGCATAACATACAAAACAACGAAATGTAAGATTATGACGTTGACTATCGCGAGCGATATATCGTGTATCAGAAGTGAGCATATTTCTCGTCTTCATAAGAATATCGCGTTTGTCTTTTCATTCCCGTGCGAAGCTATCGTCGAAAATGGAGTTGTCGCAATGCAGTAGTCGTACAATAAATCTTATTTATCTGCAAAATTCGTCATAAAACGCACGATTTAACATTTTACGTGACATCGAGACATTACTTCTCTCTTTGTATATATATTTTTTATAAGGATTATAAATAGTGTTATATATATATATATATATATATTTTTTATAAGGATTATAAATAGTATTATATATATTTTTTATAAGAATTATAGATAGTATTATATATATATTTTATAAAGATTATAAATAGTATTATATATATTTTTTATAAAGATTATCAAAATTAATATATTATGTACAAAACAGTTATAAGGATTATAAATAGTATTATACAATATATATTTTTATAAATAGTATTATTATATATTATAAATAGTATATATTTTTTATAAAAATTATAAATAATATTATATATATTTTTTATAAAGATTACAAAAATTAGTATATTATGTACAAAATAGTTAATATAGGTAAGATGAGTAAAAAACACGTATCGCTAATTATGATTTTAAGTTATGTTTACATCGTATTTATATCGTATATAATTTTTAATTATTTCGCGTCTTCTCTAAGGATTTTAATTATTCAGAGACTCCGGGGACCTCTCCTATATTTCCTTGCCTAAAATGATCTCAAAGCTGAAATTCTATGTTCAAAGTACATCTCGAAATACTCCGCCCGTCAAGACTACTTCGTTTGCGCTCTTTATCTAGAAATTTGACTCTCTCTCCGAAAACCAACCATGTAACTCAAACTCGACAGCGAAGTTATGTACACATGTATACGTACCCTTGTTACAGTCACGCGGTTAAACCTCGAAATGGGAGATTGTATGTAAGGATGACAAGCGGCCTTTGCGTTTGCGAGACGCGCTCGAAACGGAGCGTGATTTGATCTGCATGACTATTTGAGAGTGATGATCTCAAGCACGATGGTAAAGCCCGGCAAGAGATTCACCTGGCGTGGAAGCCGCGGGCATCCGCACATAAAGGCGAATTTCGCGAAATTGCCGCGCCCTCGGCTTTACAGCTAGGATGTCTAGGATGTGGTTTCACGTGAATGAACCTCAGGATCCTTCGGAGAGGGCTGCTCTTCGGGGAAGTGCGAACGAGGACGAATCTTGAGAAAGTACTCGCGGTTTCGCGATCGCGTGAGAAATTGATCGTTGAAATTTTGCGAGTTTCACAGGTGACCCACTTCCTTGGATGACTTAAATTCTGGAGGAAGTTTGTAATATATGAAGAGAAAGAGGAAGCGGGATTGTCTTGAAAGTAATATATTAATCCCCGTCTATATTCGGTGAAAAAAAAGTAATCTTTAATTATTGCGATTAATTTAAATTTTCAATTATGCTAAAATTAGAATAGAATAGAATTTAGAGAGCGCATTTATTTCTTGTAAATCCTATTCCTATTAATGTACAACTTCCTATAAATAAACGTCACGAGAAACAATACTATTTAATATGTATACATGACATGTATACATAACAATCATACTGATAAGTAAACAAATATGCAAATAGTGAAATATAGACAAAATATATGTACAAATAAATTTAACAAAGGCATGATGAATCGCTATTTGAAATTGATGGAATCGCTATTGAAATTGATTCTAACAACTTAATTAATATTAAACTCAAATTAATAATATTGACAATATTATCAAAATTAACTGGAAATTTAATAAACTCCAGAATCTAGCACAAACGAGAGAATATATTTTGCAATACAAAATATCACCTCCAGGCAAACTTAATCAAGTCGAATCTGAGAAAAAGTATGATTCAAAAAATTAAAGCAAAGAGGGTAGAGACTTTCTCGTTAAAAAGGAAGAGAAAGTTCTATGTTGCCTTTGCAAGACCAGCAAACGTCGCAACCGCGGAAAGCGCAATCGAGCGAATAAGTTTAGGCCTTAAAAGGTAGTTTTAGCTTTTTTTTCCCCCAGGGGAGGAGGAGGGAAGACGAGCGAGGAAGGGGAACGAGGGATTGCGGCGGTCGGGGATGGCGATAATCGTGATATAACCGCTCCTAAATGCTGAGTTAATGATCAAATCCGCGAAGGAAAGTTCTCAGACGTGGAACGGGCGGAGGGATAAGGGGTAAGGATAAGGGTAAGGTAAAGCGGTGACGGTAAGACGAGCCGGGATTAAATTCGTGCACAGTTTGTAATTTGCACGCGCGGTACTACGCCCCCAGCTTTTCCAACTTTCCCCTCCTCTCCTTCTCCTTCCCCCTCCTTCCTCCTCCTCCCCTCGCTCGGCTCACGGGGGCCGAGATTAAAATGCAAATCTGAACTTGATCACGGAATAAATTTGAGATATGATTGTCGCAAAATGCCGCCGAGACACGGCTCGTTTACTTACAGTGTTTCCAGATTCACAATCCTGTAATGGGCCAGGTACGTATGACGGTACAGCTGAAACAAAGAGGACAGAGAGAGACACGTTAGTAAATTTCTCGAAATTAGTGGCGATTAAACACATATGAAATTTAAGAGACCTCCTTTTGAAAAAAATGTGCGCGCGTAAAACGTCTCAAGTGGATATGCAAATAAGTTATCTCTTGCCAAGTTCAGTCTCTCTTTTCATTTGCTTTAATTATTTCCTTCAAATGTATCTCCTGAGACAAATTAAATATATTCTTCCACAGTTCCTTCCAGCTTATTTTTAAGCAGCTATTTTTTTTATATTACACCTCCGTTTCGCAATGTCTCTTAAAAGAAACTTATTTCGAATTATTTTTTTACGAATTGTCGCTAGAGTCAACTTTGGGAATACTTGATATACTTTCGATAAATTTATTTTCGACAGTGGAAAATCAATCAAACGCTGCGAGAGCAACGACATACAAATGATGGAAATTTCTACCTCGGAGCTCGTTGCGTTAAAAAGATCCGCTTCCGTGCAAACCATCTGAGCGTGACCGAGGGGTAACGCAAAATACGATAACATGCCATCCCATGCACGGATTCTATTTCGTTACCGCATTTTGCCGTGGGTTACCCCAACCAACAGTTTCCAGTTCTACCGTGTGTTACTAGCCATAAAAACCTCTCGCTCGCGTTACTCGCGTCATTCACGTGGCACAGATAGAGCACAAAAATATAATAAAGGCGGCGTTGATAAAAATATCGTACGTATCCAAGTCCAGCTCGTACTTTTCTCACGCGTATATGTGAGATTAACATGTAAGATGAAAGTAATAAACAAGGTTGTCGTGCAATGAAGGGACGATTAATGAATCATAAACGGCAAAGTGCTTTATTAGATGAGAAAAATAAACTGACATAAGGAGAATTACTGATTTATAAAAATACAAAAAAATGGAAATCTATCTCAAATTAAATTTTAAATAACTTTAATAATAACGTAATTATTTAATGTGTGTGTTTGTGTGCGCGTAAAAATAATATAAATATATTTTTAGAATTTATTGATGTTTAATACAAATATTTAAATTCTAGCTTATATAATATATATAATTTCCAGAAATTTTATGAGATCAAATCGATGAATTCAAAGCCGATTACAGCGTTTAAATTAAGAATATAGTAAATACCAACTATGAACTTTTATCGAATACTGTTCCATTAGATATCAAACCCACAAACTTTGAAGCTGTGTGTACACTCGCAAGAGGCAACTCGATTCTTAGAAAGTCGTTTAATCCATACCTCACGTCCCTTATAGCTTTTCTCCCTTCTGCACTAATAATAATCATAGTAATAAAAGCAATAAACGGCTTAAAGCAATAAACGTGCGTCTGAAGTTTAAACAGCAAACGGTGCAAGCAACATAAACGCACGTGCGAATTTATCGGCGGTGACGTAAAACACGCTTAGAAATTTAATGGTTAAATTTTCTGATAGTGAATCAGGAATTATTAGATATTTCGAGGACGAAATTCTTTTAATTTAGGATAATAAAATAGGACATCAATAGATAATTTTAATGCTAAAGTATACACACGCTAGCTTTCGGAAAAATATATAAAGATATTTTTTTTTTTATTTTCTTAATATTTCAACTTGGTCATATCTATTTAAATATCTATTTAAATAGTTATCATATATTTACAAAGAAAACATTTTGCAGCGATAACCGTTATATTATATGACAAGATTTATTACGAATATTTTGCTTGGTTTAAATAATAAAAATTTTAGAGAAAAAATACAATTTTTTATTTAATAATAAATGTGTGATTTGATTTTCTCATTTACTTCCAAATATATACTTAATAAACATTTGCAGTTAGAGGATCAAAGAAACTGTAATATATCCATAATGATTAGAGGAACCATTGGCGTGTTAATTGGCGCAGGTAGGTAGACAGGTAAATAGGTAGGTAGGTAGATAGGTATGTAGGTAGGTAGGTAGGTAGGTAGGTAGGCAGGTAGTAGGTAGGTAGGTAGATATAGCTTGTGGCTGGGAACGGTCCAGCTATTCCCATGGGAACATTTCGGAACCGGGAGATCCGGGCATCCGATAGAGAGGCAGAGAGAGAAAGAGAGAGAGAGAGAGAGAGAGAGAAGGAGAAAGAGAGAGAGAGAGAGAGAGAGAGAACTGGCCGTCGAACGAACCATCGACAGCGCGATACGGAAGGATTCATGGTGTGCACCGCGCGCTATTTTGCCTCCATTAACTCTCTTTCGGGGCAGACCTATAAATCATGGGCCGCCTGATAAGGTCGAGCAACGCCATTTTCACGTGTTGCGGCTGCGTTCGCTATCGGGCGCGGGCTCGTTTCCATCGCATTATTCCCGCCTTCAACACCCTGCCCGAGGTACACTGCCCTCCATTAACCCTTTCGGTGTTCCAGTCTTCCTAAGAGTATGGACACGTTCTTTCGTCGTGTGCAATATGCAACACGCTAGCATATAATTTCAGGATTATCCGCCGGCGAGTTGTATTTATGAATACATTCCGAGTGTTTTAGCATAACATCACATGTGATTTCTGAATGAATTAAATATTTATTTATTTAAACATTTTTTTTTCTTCGAAGATTATTCACTATTTTCTTTTTAATCTTTGTATTTTTTTCTTTACACATATAATTATAATAATAGTCTGATCTATTTAAATGTAAACCAAAATAAACATTATAAATGAAATAATTATTATAAATGAAATAATTATATATGATGGACGTAAATGTAATATTATAATTATAAACTTTATTAATATTTATAAAATATACATAGATATTAATTCCTACAAAGTTTATATAACTTTTCAACAAGATTCGCGATGGAAAATCTATCTTTAACAAAATTGAATGACTAATTTTGAGAGAATCTGAAATAAGTTAAACAAATTCGTTAAACGGATTCAAAAAGTAACGATGAATTGGGATTTGTCTAAAATTTACTGCCAACTTGTTGCTACACCTCGTAAAGATTACGATCGAATAAAGACTCGTTCGTTCCCCAAGCTGTCCCTCGCGAGAACTCGTCGAAGCGAATGAGATATTGCGGCCAAGAAAGTCTATGTATAGAATTAAGAAAGAGATTATTATGTCTGTCGTATACAAAAGCGTTTATAATGTATCCCAAAAATGTTACAATAAAATGTGACTGAAATTTCAAGATTCCGTTCAATAAATATTACGATCATGACATAAAATTTATTACCGGAAATACGACTTCCGAAAGATTTCACATCTATATAAACGCCGTTTTATCTGAATTATATTTTATTACATTGTAGAATCGTTGTATGCTGTATTCTAGTATTTTTTATCGTCGTATTCATATTTCCTCGCGAATTTAAACCATAGGGGAGGAAAATGAAAAATGGATCTCGAAATGAAAATCGCGTTAGGGATTAATCAAGGCTCACGTTATGTGAATCGAAAAATGACAAGCCATAGTCTATTGTTGATGCGATTGAAATGATACGAACAAGTGGCCGATATATTTTCCAAATATAAAAAATTTGGAAAAATTTGGAAAAATTTCACTTTTCGTTATGCAATGGGAATAAAATAGAATATCACATATTATTAAAAATATTAGATATTTATTGAGAGAGAAAGAGAAATTATTATTTATATATTAAAGGGGTATTTATAATATATCATAATCTTAAAAGAATTTGGGGAATTTTAAAATAATGTATTTAATATGTATAATAATGTATTTTAATAAATTATTATAATATATGTAAGTTTTTTCATGATTAAAGAAATCCAAAATTTTATGCTCTAATTTAATACTTCATTGATTTCTTGCACATTGAGGAAAAATAATGTTGAATCAACAACATCAGTGTAATTGGAATTTATTTTATTCATTCAATAATCAATATTATAACGTATTGATTTGATTAATAATGTTATTGAATAAATAAAAATGTTAATTAAATGATGTTGACTTCACATTATTTTTTTCTCAGTGCAATTTTTCTCGCAAATATAGAAAAAGAAAAAAGAAATAAAATTATATACAGTCGATTTTACAAACTCTCATTTAAATTTCTCAATTATTACTTATTATTTTGTTAACTGTTTAATTCTTAATGATAAATCCTTCTTCAATCGAAACAAAACTGATATTTTCGTATCCAGAAACGAAATGACAGTTTGACACTCGAGATAAAATATTTCTCAAGCGATAAACAACTGCAATTTACGAGAGCAAACGAAAGTATGTGAGTATCGCTCCTCGAGTAGCAGGAGGATTAAAGATATTCGTTGTTCGGGGAATGATTACTTCATTTTCAGCGGTCGGTTGGCGCAAGCCGTTATACAAAATTGAGAGCACCGGTATTTCTCGGCGTTGTACGACACCGGCGGGAATACCGGGCGGAAAAGAGTTTAAAACGGAATTTAATGTTTCTTGGGCGGGTTACAGCGGGGGAGGTTGGATCCGCGCTCGCGCGCGGGAGCACAATTCCTAACGCGGAATTAATTCCCGCAGCGCCGCGGGACACGCGTTCCGTTCTACCGGAAGCACGGCGCTTTCCTCGCTTCGATTCGCGCGATTTAAGCATGGATGGGCAAGAATAGCTGCGAGAAGAGGGGTGTATTGTTTGCGAGAATAAGCGCGTACAAACGCACGTACGAGCGAGTGGACAGACGATCGTATAATCTCCACACGAGCGTTTACTTTCCGCGCTACCGGGCAAGAAGAGTTTCACTTCGTCCCTTGGTTTCATCCTTTTTAAAAAGAGAGGGAAAAAAGCAAAATTCGCGTATAATTTCTTACGCGAGAAAAATCCAACAATTGACGCGGAGCTTTTCGGATTCGTCGCATTTTCAGCCCCATATCTCATTCATTATAAAATGAGCGGCTTACGCATTGCAAGTTGTACAATTTTTGTCTACCCAAAGTGCCATAATTTGGAAACTTTCTAATTGGCAATAAATAATATGTTACAATAGAAAATGTTTAATTAATTAATTAACAATTTTGATACGCCTCTCATTGATAATATATTATGATCGACAATGATCTTATATATTACCTTGAACTCGATGAACGATCTGTTTGATGATCAAAATTTGATCGTGGAGGATGTTATATGTAATAGAATGAGTATGAAAAGATCCTTCGTTTATTATTGATAGCGAAAGTCGTGCTTTTCACGCATACAATGCTATATAATAGAATATATGATCGATAGATAATTGCCTAAGCGTTTCATTGCGATAATTAGTGAATTTTTAATTAGAATAAATTTATATTATTGACAAGTAACATTATATGATACATAATAATAAATAATATAGTAACAAAATAAGATGAAACAAGATGTAAGCAATTATCAGGTATATTTTCTTCTCTCGTTCCTACCCAATTTTCCAAAGCACACGTATTTACAATGGCAATATTTTATTAACCAATTATTTGATGGATAAAATGATGACACGCTACAATAATTGATGCTCATAAAAAATTGCCTAATCGTTTCATTGCCATAATTTATACATACATATAATTTTTACTTGATTTAAACTAAATTATTAATTTCAATTTATACATACATATTATTTTTACTTAATTTTACTTTAAACTAAATTATTAATTTCAATTTATACATACATATAATTCATACTCAATTTAAACTAAATTATTAGTGAATTTCTAATTAGAATAAATTTATATTATTAACAAGTAACATTACATGGTACATAATAATACATAATATATGGTAACAAAATAAGAAACAAGTTGTAAACAATTATCAGGTATATTTTCTTCTCTCTTTCCTCCCCAATTTTCCAAAGCACACATACCTGTACCATACAAAGTATGGCAATATTTTATTAACCAATTATTTGATGGATAAAATGACGATACGCTACAATAATCGATGCTCGTCTAAAAAAACATTTATAAGCAATAGTAGCGAGCGCAAAAATATCGCGTAAATTCTTGCCACGAATGCATCTGGACAGCGCCTTTGGTAATGCAGTCTGCGGTTGCTGTTGTTGGTTTCGCGCGTTTTTCCGCCGGCGCACTTAATTTCCCAGAGGCGAACCACCCATTTGGTTTTCGGTTAGCTGGCCGCGCTCCAATACAAGTGGCCGACCGTCAGCCGTACAAATCGCTAATGTCGCTAAAAACTAAAAGCGTCTCTCGCGTAGGGTCGATTAAACGGATAGATGCTAATTAAGAAACTTTCGTACGAAAAGCGTGTATACGATTTTATGCCCGGTACAGTTTCGCCGCAATTAATTCTTAGCACATAACTCACTCGATTTAATTTCCCAGAAGAATGAGAGCGTGCACGTTAGCTTTTCTTGGTTTTATAATATCGCTTAAATATACAAGCGCGGGTAAAATGCGCGTGAAATGACGAGAGATGTAGGATTTAAATTTTAATGATGCTCTGAACAAACTTTTGACGTCGTAACGTTTCTTAAGTTGTTTTTCTAACGTGCATTTTCATCGGACGGTGAACGCATATAAATGCAGGTGGACCTCAGAATAAATATTACGCATGAAACGTTCCGCAAAACTTCTGTGAATCGTGCATCATACTTATGCTAATGTAGCTCGTAAGTTACAACTATTACTGTTAAAAAATGCTTCAAAAATTAAAATTCCGTAATAAAATGTTTATTGTTCCAGAATTTCTTTTCTCTCACGATAAGAATTTAATTTTCTGCCGGCAAAAAGTATAAATCAAAGTGAGTACGAGGGAGTAAAGTTAACGTGAACATTGTGAAATAATTAAGATGCATCGATCGATAATGGAAAAAAAAGAGAAATAAAACTCTTATATACTACTTATAAAGTTTTAAATATTCTTCTCTGAGGAATATTTTTAGGAGCTTGATAAGTTTATTATTAATTTCATTATTTTATATAAATTTACTATTACTTTGTAATAATAAATAAATTCATGTTTAAATTTATTATTTCAAGGTTCTAAATATTCCTCTCTCCAACCTGAGATAAATTTTTATTATTAAAAAAAAATACTAAAAGTAGAACATAGCACATCTCGAGTCGCACAATATATCATAATAAAAAATAACAAACAACGATAAAGCATTTCGTGCATATCTTGTAATTTTATCGCGGGAAAGAGTAAGAATTTTCGTCGAAAAATTGTCAAAAAATTTCGCGAGATGATTTTAGATTCGAATTTTACTGCAGGAGCTCGGATCACAGACATTTATACTCGCCGTTCCTCGCCAAATAGCCGTCCGTCATGGAGAGCGAATGAAGCACTTTTACGATACTGGGTCACGTTTCGATTTTCGCCCCGGTGATTCGCCTTATCCCGAAAACGAGCGATTTATTCCGAAGGGTCTCTCACACGCCGTATCTTCAGCATGTGAATCGACTACGGAATCAAACTTGTTCGTACGAAATGTATCCAGTTTCAGGATGCGAGCGTGAGTATCGAGGCCAGTCACGCACCGAATCAGATCAGTCCCGCTTCGAATCAGACCTTCGCGGTCTATATTGGACCAGTAATAATTGATAGATCATTGATGACAAAGATTTACAAGAACTTGGTTGAACATTCGCGCGATAGCAAGTTAAATATTGATCCCGAAAACGAGTTCTCGTATATAATTCAGTCCACGTATCATATAATCAACATCGTATGAAAAGTTTTAGAGATATAATTCCTAAGATATTATAAGAAAATTGTTGTAAAGTGCAGAAAAAATAAGCACATATACAGTCAAAAATACAGACATAATCAAGGCATTCAATTGCATCGCAAATATTTGGAAATGAACTTGTGTGAAAAGGGTAATATATTTTTCTATATTTTTCCCCCGTTTTTTTTTTAATAAAAAATGGCTGTCGAAATCTTCAATCCGTTTTCCGGATTTAATCCACATCAGTTTGAGGAGATCAACTCTCGAAAAGTGCAGTAAGTATCATTAACGCGAATTTTCTGCACGTCATTCATCCGCTGTAACCGGGATTAGAGCACTTTGGATTATGCGCGACAAATGAAATAATTAATTTGTCAACTGAAAGCGCGGATTTCAGCGCGAATTAATTAATTACGAGAGACGCGCGGTGATTAAGGAATAAAAGTCGCTGCACGATGTTGTTTTATGCTTTGGAGAAGATAATGCGCGCGATTAAACTTCGAATTAAACGTCAGACGCACAGTCGCGGTTGAGAATCTAAAATATTCCATAAATAAATATTTTCTCATCACAAATATTCTCTCTATACCATAAATCTTGATTCACACACACATTTCACACGAGATAAAATTTCTTAAATTCGCGATTCGATCTCAGTTACTGCACATTATTTTATAAATTTAAAAAATTGTAAAAAGATATAATATTAATTAAAACTTCATTTCTTTTAACACGAAACGTTGGAATAATTACGAAATATTTCTATAAATAATATATTAATACAGATTCTAATACGTGTCTCGAGCTCAACTCCAACTTTCGAGCTTCGAAGTCAAGATTGCAACCATTCGACCAAAGATCGTTAATGTCTTCTTAACGGTACGTTTGCTCGCTTCTTAATAGCACATCGTCGATGTTTATCCCGCTTCTCATAGTCATCTCGATGTTACGTTAATGCGTTAAATGGTGCGTCGCATTGCAAAAGGAATGAGGAATTTAGATTGCACAGGCGATGAGTACTTATACTCGCAATGTCGATTTAGCTGCGATATCGAACGAAGGCGCGTCGCACAATAAATGTCAACGGAACCGCGCTCGTGGTCTCCGGACGGTCTGATCAAAATCGATTTTATCTACTGCACCGAGTTTCGCTCGCGGCAAACCCGTATATATATATATCGTATATCGAATGCGTCCGCGTAATAAAATCTCAACGTTCGTTTTTATTGGCGTGCTCTAAAAAAAGAAAGGCTCTTTCTCACGAACGTCGACGATGCATACGGACCGAAAGCGTTTGTCTCGATTCCGCTACACGAGATGCACATTAAGATTACGTGCGCCGGCACGTTTCTCGAGTACTTGGCGATAAGTATATGGAACATTTTCCTATCAAATTTATTACTATCTGCGACCCTTTTCATCTATCTTTGTCGATTGCGCGAAAAGTAAGTGCAAAATCGTAAATATTGACTTTAACCGTTGTAAGCAGCAAGTAAAAGGAAAGCTAATTTAATATCTAAAAAATGCCTGTCTTAAAAATACAATTAATAAAAAAATAATAAATGTGCATTTGTTATTCGAGTAATTAATTGATTAAAAGTTTGCATTATATTAACTTTTTCATCGCATTTTTATGATTGCGAATGCAATCATGTAAACAGTTAGCTTAAAGAGAACATTTTAATAGGCTTTCATCTGAGATTTTAACTAAGAAAAATTGTTATGCATTAATATTTTTCATATTGCTTATTAAAACACACAATAAAAGCAATGACATACTAAATGGAAAATGTAACAAAATATTTTATATTCGTTATCGAGTTCCATCATCATGAAAAGTATGGTGAAAAGTTTGACGAAATAAACGAATGCTGACGGTTTCATAAGCAGTGCATTAATTATACTACTAAAAATGATCAAAGTTGGAAATAAAAAGTAGGTCGGAGAGATTTATCATGTGTTATAAATAATTAAAAATTTTTCGACATGTTTCACATGGTTGAACCATTTTAGATACAGATTGATTATTTTTCCTATTTAAATTTCGAATTAAAAACATGAAAACTTAGGAAAACTTTAAAACGACAATAGTTTACTTTCTTCTCTCGCCTTTTTTAAAATCTCTTTGTGTGTCCTAGAAAGCAATATTTTGTGCACAAGACGTTTATCGGAACAATATTTTCTCGTCTGAATTATATCACCGAAAAATATATCACCCACCGTTTTCTTATTTATATATCAAGGGAGCAATAATCGCGAGCGACTGTTTCTCGCGTCGAGAAAAATCGCGTCTCGTTTCAATACACGACCAATTCACGCGAGTGGACTGCGAACTCTCTTCCTCCCCGATATCCTCAGAGCAGTGCATTAAGAATTGATTCTAATGCTCCACTCGTGGTTTGTATCGTACGGGAGATGCATGAGGGACCATGAACACCGGGTACACCGGATACTTATATTGTCTGACGCGACCATCGGAAATTTCAGCTGCTGTGCGCTCTATGGATCCACATAATGTAAATCAAGAAGCGATGCATATGCACCGATTGCGCTCCATTCGACGCATATGGGTCCTTTATTGGTTAATATCGTCGAACATTATCGGTCAGAGTTCGCGTAATCGCAATTTTTTTGGTTTCATCGACGTCGTATAATTCGCCGATAAATTTGGCCGATTAACGAGCGTATTTTAATAAGAGAGAATCTCTTGAAACAAAAAAAATCATTATAATAGTTGTCAGATTTTTCGATAATTTTAGGAAGATATAAAACGTGAATTTTTTGATATTTTTTAATAATAAATAGTATAAATAAATATTATGAATAAATAGTATAAATAGTATAAAAAGTGAATTTTTTGATATTTTTTAATTTACGTGTAATCTATTTTTTTATTCGATTAAAAGCAAATATAATGTGGCGTTCAAATTTTTATGATTATTGAATAGAAAAAAATCATATGATTGAAAAAGGAACCATTATCTTCTTTCCGTTTGTTCCTGTCATTAAAGTAATTTATATATTTTCTGAGCGATTCAATTTACAGAGTTGACATTCGATAACCTACCCTTATTATAGCGCCGGTATTAGACGATATTTTCTCGATAGGATCCAATCTTCGTCAACGTATCATGTCATTGCGGTAAAGAGAAGCGCAAACTTATGATAGACAGTAAGCTAGCAATTTATATAAACAAACTTGTTGAAAGTGGAAAATATTGAAGGTTTAAAACCACTAAAAGGATTGAACCCCATGTTTTTCTTTTTCGCGAGAATGAGTTTTGCACAGCAATGATAAAAAATATGTAATATTTATTTGCAGACATATTTAAATAAGTACTTTCACATATTTCTCTAGAGAATTATATATATTTATATAAAATTCTTCTTTTTTTAAATATATAATATTTAGGTTGTTTAGTCATGATTGAATGCATAAATAAAAATATAACAAGTCGAAAATATCTTTCTTTTCTTCTTTTTTTTTAATATGTTTAATATTAAATATCATGTTATATATTGTCCCCAAGTCATATAACGTTCCTTTTCTTTTCTTCAAAAAGATATTGCATAAAGATATAAAGAGCGTTTTTATACAACGCTTTCTTTAACGTGATACAGGGCTCTTTTCATAAACACCTGCCTTGTTGTTTTCTGTGAAAATATTGTTGTGGTATAAAATAAACGTAAACAAAATATTACGTTTTTTGAAATTAATTTTTTAAGATTTGGCGAAATGAGAGGATTTTTACATTTAATAATAGTAAATTCAATATTTTTTCATTTGCTTGAAAATTGTTCACGATTCAACTGTCCTGTGGGAAATATTGAACATTTTTTAAGAAATCTCAGAGTTATATAGGTGCTTTTTCGCTGCTACTTCAACCGGCTTTCCTCGATCAAAGTACTCGCCTGTCCAGCGAGGCGTTGGTCCGAAAAACGTTCCACGAAAAAAAAAGTGGAAGCAACCTTTATATATATACATATATAGTGCATCGCGCTGGAATCGGCAGGACGCCTCTCTGAATTACCGGTGTGTCCCTTTCAGGAAAACTGGTAATATGTCACCCGTATGAAGCTCAGCGGGCCATTTCCCATGAGTATAAACGGAGATGCGATGAATATAACGACCAAGTAGATCGTTACATCAAAGGGCTACAGATTGCACAACAGCTATCAAACCACTCGGGATACATCTACTCTATTTATCTGATAAAATCGCTAGTACGCGGACGCTCATCTTTAACGTTAATTAATGCTTTCAAAATTGATAAGTTTCCAGGATATTTACACGCGTATAATAATCGATTCTTATTTATAATAAATGATTTAGAAACGAAGCTTCCACGAATGAAATTCAAAACGTGATGCAAGTGAATATGTTACAATTTACTTGTAAATTATTTCGATTGTTTTTCATTAGCTTTAATTAATTTTTTCTTAAATTATAATTAAAATTATTCTTTTGATATAAAAGAAGATATTGTGTATATTATTATCACACACTTGTGAGATAAAAATGCGATATAAAATAGAAAAAAAGTTTTATATGCATAAAATTATTCGAAATATAAATTTTGGAAAGCTTTTTTTTAAGCGCACAAGAGGATCTAGAATTTGATATAATTAATTTCAAATATTATACATTAATATATACACACGTATATCGAATATTATCCATACGAATTATTAAATCACACAACCGTATAATTTTAACTCCTATTATCGTTATTGGTCCTTTCGCTTCTGTAACTAGCAAAGCCTCAACCTATTCAATGAAACTAAACGTAAAAGTATTGCTATGCATAATTATTTCGAGTCAACCAGGCAATTAATTATTATAATCAGCTTTGGGCGTTCTTCTATTTGGGCGTTTAATTTCCTCTCTATTGTGCAATAACAAGTATGTGTTATGCACAATCATGAGATAAGTATAAGCATATTAACAATATTAGATAACGATAAAAATAAATTTTACTTCAGCACATAATTTCTCGATATGGTACTTTCAGAGAGTTTCAAACTATAAAAAATATTGGCAAAAACACGCGTCCCAATTAAATATACTTCGTAATTTTGTAATCTTTATTATTTTATCACAATATTATTTTATTCATAACTGTACAATATACAAAATATCTATAATATTTATTACGATAAAATATATGATCTTTTAAGTTTAATACATGATGAATGATTATTTTATTTTTCATTAATTATATTTAGAATTAAACTTTATAATATTTAGTCGTTATACCGTCGACTTGTTAATGATAACATTTTGCGAAATATGAAACTTGATGCACGATGTAATTCGCGTATTCCACATAGAAGCATATCAACTTCAAGATCTCATTGTCGCGAAACATTTCCAGTTTTCTTAACGTTATTCAAAGTGTCCGTTCCCTTTCTTGTTACAAGAAGTAGTATTTGTCTAAATAACCATCTGGGAATATCTTCCTTGAATGTCCTGTGGGACATTTATATTGAAAAAGATAGTTAGGTCATTTTAAGCGATGAGAATCCTTGAGTCTGTATTTCTACATGTTATATTTTTATCAAAACGAGACTATTAATTTATCTTTACCTTAATTATTCTGAAAAATGAAAAAAAGAAGTTGTGACGAAAAGATCTGGCAATTTTTTACGGACAGTCTTCAACAAAATAATACGGTAAAATAGTGTTAAATAAAGATTATATTATAGTTATAAAGGTGACGAGTTTAACATGATGACGAAAAAATGCAGCTCAGGAATAATCGCGTTACCGAATACCCTCAAAATTCGTGAAATCGATGAAATATATCAAATAAATTGAACTTTCGCACGTGACGCATTGTACCTACGCTACAGCCCTAATCCTTTGACGTGCGTTAAGCCGTGAATTAATTTTTCGTAACGCTGTGCCAACGACGCTTCGCTCAACTTTAAACGCGGGTGACTGGCGATTTTTCAAACGCATGTCACACCTGGTGACGCCACGCTGATGGCTACGTGTCCTGTCGGCGTCTAAAATTACACGACATCATCTGTTTTTAGTTTCGCTAACCGAGATTTTTTGGCAAGCGATAAACACGAAAATTTTCGCTAAAAAATTTAACCTTTTTTCTCCAATCATTTTATATTTTTCCACAAGAAAGCTTGTAAAAACCCGAAAAAAAGAGAAAATTCGTAATATTGAAAATCTCGTAAAAATTCGACAGTAAAATTTCATAAAAACTTTGCTGTAAATTTAAAACTCTACATTACATTACAAAAAAAAGTAATCTTAATATAAACTTTATGAGCTAGTAAATTCAAATATTAAAAAGACAAATATAGATGTCTTGTTTATTAAAACTATAAAGTCTGTCCTCAAAGGTAAAATATAATACGCGCACCGAATGGGGGTTTTCCTCTGCATTCTCCCTCTCTGCATCAAGGAAGCCTTAATCCTATTTATACGAAGCGAAGGTTGAACAAATCCGAGCTAACCGAAGACACGACCATCGTCGAATATCCGATGCAGCCGTGCGGCGCGTTTGCATTTCTGTCGACTGCTTCTGTAGAAATCTACTCTGGAGCCCCGAAAACGGATGCAATAATAGCACCTAGTGTGAGAATGTTGTCACCGAATCCTCCTCTTTATGAGTCTCGCTTATCCCTTTCCATAATCATGTTCTCTCACGATACAGGTACACGTACAATGCCTGATACTCTAGGAAGTTTGCGAGAATGTGGCTTGAGAAACAGTCTTTTTAACTTGAAATTTTAACAAACTACGTAAAGCCAATAGCCTCGCGAAAGACTCCAAGTGCTGTTTGCGAGACAACAGGATGCAAAGAATACTCTCTTTCCTGAATCAAATAAATAAAATATTCCAAAGAAGGAGATACATAAGGAAAGAATTTTCAACATATGACTTACTTAATCGTAAATTATAAAATGTATCCTTTTTAGAGTATTAGGTGATTAAGCCTCGAGAATAAAATATGTGTATCTGTCCTCGTGGATAATGCAATTCCGACCGAAGCACGGCAATCTCTGATATTCGGATACGCGGCCGTCATTAGCATGCTAAAGAGCAAAGTTTATTATGAGCAACAAGATTAGGAAGCGTGGTATATAGCAGAATTTCTATCCCGAAATGCCATTATTGCATCCGCTTTACACACGTCCATTTGCGCGACCCTCCACTCAGGACGGTGCGATCCGCGCTATCCTTCCTACACTCGCATACACGTAATTGTACAAGAACAAAGCGACGCGGTCAGTGACAATGGTGACACACCGGGCGTGCCGGAATTTAGATACGTTAATGACATTGTTCGAATCCTGCGGTGAACAATTCGACTGCGGCTGAGCGCGTCTCTTGCGAATGCGGCGTTAGGTTCGTTATTGCACGGAGCTGACCCCTCGTCGGGTTGTACAGCCGAAAGATGACGATGGGAATCATTGAAGCGTTCATTGGAACGTCCGATTGCTGGGATTGATCGCGTTCGTCGTCAAATTGTCAGCGTGCTATCGTTCAAACGTTGACTATTACGAGTACATGTGATTTTTCAAGGAAAACTTTGAATTACAGACAAGCGTCGTGCGATAAGTTCTTCCTCTCTCATGTTCTCTTGCTATTATTTTAAATTTTAAATTTCATTCCACACAGTCGTCCTTAAAAATGTAAATAACTTTGCAACGCAGTAAATACAACCGCATAAATTTTTCCTTGGAAATTAAAATTAATTCTAATTTTTTCGCCAATTTAACGGACGCGGCAAATATTGAATTTGTGAAAGAAAAATTGATGGGATGTTTCTTAGAAATAAAGATAATAGTCGAAAAAATACCAAACAACACCGGTTTATTTTCATTCCTCGCGCATATTCTGCCAGTTTCAGATTTTATCGCGGAATTTTCTTTTTTGAAAAAAAATATTTGCTGCGGCGTAGCATGTTTGTTTTTATAGAATGAGTTTTGCTAGATTGCGTTTGTCGCGTTTCACGCATCAAATCAATGTCAATATTGAGCAATCGATGTCTATCGCATGGATATGGCTGTACAGTAGTGAACGGATAATGAATTATGAGCCCATTGAGAAGCATCGTAATGATCGTTATGTCATCGAATACCACTCGTACGATGCGATCGCCAACATTTGCGCGTTCTAACTTATTTGTTTCTCACCCCTTTCATTCAGTCAGCTTTATCGTAAAATGTTAACTATACGAGAATCATGTATTAATTATAAACAAGAATAAAAATATTCATTACAAACTAATTTACTAACAATAAGAAATTTAATTTTTTATTTGTCATCCGTGTTTAGTTTTTATTAAAATATGTCATGTAAATATGCATGTTTTTCGACAAAGAATTCATGTTTTTTTCAATTAACAATCATATAAATATTATGACAAATATGTAAAATTTCTCTTATTATAAAACTTGTAGGAAAGAGTTACGTTATAAAATGTTAACTGTACGAATCATGTATTATAAACGAGAATAAATAATATTCATTAAAAACTAATTTACTAACAACAGGAAATTTAATTTTTTATTTGCCATTCGTGTTTAATTTTTAAAATGTGTCATGTATGTTTTTCGACGAAGAATTAATGTTTTTTACAATTAACAATCACATAAATATGAAATTTCTCTTGTTATGGAACTTGCAGGAAAGAGCTACGATAAAATAACTGAATTTTGCGTTTTCCCCATGTTTGCTTCTTTCAATGAACGAGATATGTTATTGCTTATATTATCTCTCCGATGAACGATTCAACTATAAACCGAGAAATATAAATTTTCACGATACGTTGTGAATTTATCGCGTTGCTTTTATTCCGTGTTTTTCAAAATATACGATCAGACACACTCATAAGCGCGCTCGCAGAAATTCCAAGCGAATAATAAGCGCAATGATAAGTCTTCCCATCATCGATTCGACAATCTTCCCACGTCTTATGACGTGAGAGATAAAACTGTTGCGATTAAACGGACGGGGGGAGGGAAAGACGAAAGGTAATAAGTCATGGCGAGGAAAAGGAAAGCGGAAAACGCGGTGGCAGTTGCAGCTGCGGTTCCAACGACGGCAGTTATTGCTTACGTTATGCGAACGCGACGTGAATTCGAGATCGCAGAGGAGAGGCGGAATCGATATCGCCGCCGCCGGAATCGCGTTGACGTTTTAACGGGCCACTCTCTGACCTGGAATTTCGCAAAAGACTCCTCTCCCCTCGATCCCGAAGAGAACGCGGTACGTGATACTTCCCTGGTCGCGTTCTTCATCGAAAACCAAGAGGGTTCTCATCGTAATTGATCGGCCATCTATTTTCCAGTGAGAGTCATTATATTTCGACATCCCGGGGCTACAAAGACCGGCCAATTTCCATTAGCAACTTTAATTAATTAACGACCGACAAGCATGGTAAATTAATGCGCTCTCATCTATGGATAACGGTGAAAAATTGATCTCACTCTCGATTCTGATCGTCGGCGGATTTAACGATTGAACGGCGAGAAAATTTGAATCGCAAAAATTTGAATATGGAGCTCTACGGCCTTGTTCGATGGAACGAATAAATGTGGGGCGCGTTACGTACAGACGACGGAATTTTTGCCGGAAACTATTTAGTTTGTCATTTTGAATTGTACGGAACAATACGTTTGAACGCTCTTCGAAACAGTCGCGCTGCAATTGACATTGAATTAAAAAGGAATTTTCATAAGCACGTTATTGGCAATAAATAAAATGCATACGTTGCGTCTGTGTCGTGAAAAGCTTTCATGGAGCGAATAAAAAAATGCATGGAACAAAATAAAATATGTACGTGTCATAATCTCGAATATAAAACAAATTTTATATTTAATTAATATGAAATTAAGAGGGCTAAAAAGAGCAAGTGAAATTTGCCCCCTTGGTCGTTACGTGCAAACGAGAGAATAAAACCATTTTTAGCATATAATGTGTATTAATTGATATTAAAAAACTCAATTGATTTAATTATATTTTTGATGAAAAATATTTCGCTCGATTGATTGCAAGAAATGAGCACCATTGAAAATAATCGCGCGATTTTTGCGCGCCAAATTTCGCAAACGTTCGACCCGATAAGTTCGTCGAGCCGTCAAAGCTTTTATCGCTATCGAATATCAAAATAAAATGTAACGATCGAGATGACCGTCACAGGTATCGATGACAATCGCCGGGCATTAAATCTTCGCAACTGGCGCCGCCGTTCGCGAGAATGACGATAACGGATATGACGGAGTATCCTGTTGGAGAGAGGGGCGATTCCGCGATCGCATAAACGCGCAAACGTCTCGTTAAAATCATCGATGAACCGGTTCCCACCCCCCCGTCCCCCTTCCTCCCCCCCCGCCTCCACGCGCGGGAACCCCATGTCCCCCGATCCGTTTACCGTATGGATGCTCGGATTGATGTTACGGTCTCGGAACACGTGTACGTAACTACTACGTAACACGGCCCCATCGTTTATCGAAATCACGAACACATGGCGCTGTCGCGCCGGAGTTCTTTATGGGCCCCACATCCTTTTATTTCCCCCTGCGACTTGGACTGTTTACGAACATCCGCGATCCATCGATTGTCCGTCGAATGAAGCTCAATCAATTCTCGCGTTTTTCAAAAAAGATACGATCTCTTTTCAAAGTGACTCGGCCTCTGACGCAACTTTAATATCTAAAACTGTATAATGTTTATTATTGCATTAAATTATATTTAAAAATGTATAGAATTTTTAATAATATTAAATATTATTAATTAATTTAATATTATTTTAGTGATGTTAAATATTATTCATAATTCCATATGTTAAAAATATATATAATTTTTAATAATATTAAATATTATTAATAATTCCACATATTAAAAATATATAGAATTTTTGATAATATTAAATCAAAATGATTTAAGTCCGTAGCATTTCTAGCTTTTAAGTACAATTGATAAGCGACGAGAATTTTGAATTTTAAGATAAAAAATAAACTTTTCCGCGTTATTATTAAATATTCTATATATTTATTGTTTGTATAATACTTTCAGTTTAAAGATAAAAAACATTCGCATCAATATCAAGCAACAATAATTTCTAACAGACAATTGCTAAAATAAAATGGAAATAAACATCAGAACTGCGGATAGATTCTGAACAAATATATCGACTAAATAAATAATGTCGAATATTGATATATACATTCGTACAAATATACATATAATATGATCAACGCTGCGAAATGCGTAATATCGGTAATTCAAATAAACAGGGGCTGATGGGTGACAGGTACAGCACTATGACAGCTTTCCCGCGGCATTTAACGGCTTATCGGCGAGCCAATTCGAAGATATCAATAGCCATCGGAGTTACGCGTAAGTAAGTGTCTGTGTGTGCGCGGGAGAGACGGACGAGTTTCATGAATTAGTCGTAAAATTCTCACAGAGCGCTGTCGCATCCGATACATCCCCGTTTATGCTTACACCGGCATCGCGTCTGGCCCGTCCGCCTGCTTTACTACTGACAGTAGTAACAGTCGTCCGCCCGCGCTCCCGATCCGCTCGCGCTACTGACAGCGGTAGCTTCCGGCGTTCCGAATGATCCGTGTCGCCAGTAGCGAGAGTCCGTTATCGGTCATCCGGAGGCCAGTAATGGACCGCATATGCGACCGAAAGAGCACGCGATCGTGATTGAGATATACACGGAGGCGATTACATCGGGATTACGCCCGATACCGTCCCGTACGTTCGGTATCTATTTTGTCCCGCAGCATTTTCGCGCATTATCCCCGATTAGACGCGACTCGCATCGCTTAATCCTCGATCGTGCTCGCGAGCTATAGATTACGAGCACGACTAGTTATATTTTCTCTCGCGCGTTTATCGGAGGAGTTTATACGGGCTTCCAAATAATCTTCACATGCGCCGAGTTTGATAGAATATGTATAGAACGTATGATAATAAGAGCCTCGCATTTTTCGCGCATTTTTCCCTTCGCGAATTTTTGTCAATAATATATTGCATCTATGTTTATCGATATATAAACATTCGTGCAGCGATCGTTTCGCGATATTGCATACAGAATGCGCATCCTTCCGATAGATAAGCTGCCCCGAAAATATATTTACTTCGTGATAAATGCTCCAATTGCTCCTGCAGATCGAATTCCTTCCAAAACAGGTGCATTTTCGTGAATTTTTCATGTCCCAGATATCAATCTTAATAAGTGTGTCTCAATCCTTTGAATTTTATCAAGTAGAGAATTTCACGAAAAAAATTTTCCTTCTTTTATGTCACGAGAAATGCCCCTCAATCATATAAACTTTTTTGAAAACTGGAATTTTCTCTGGAGATTTTCATTACCGAGCCATTTGGACTTTAGCCCAGATTTGTAAAGTTTCTAAATCATGTCAAAGAGTATTTCTGATATATACGTATTTTATAAATTTCATATTTCTATTATAAATTGAACTTCCTTTTTATCATATTTTCACTTAAAAAATTAAAAATACAAAAATCTGATGACAGAGAGAGAGAGCAATAGCAAACTAATTAACTCGAAATATATTTCGTTGCTATTTATACACTTTTTATCTTTAATTACTTCAGTTGTCAAGGAACGTGATAAACAATAGTATTCAAATATTTTCCGAATAACGTGTAATTTTAAAAATGTGAATTAAAACCGCAAATCGGACAAATCTTCTCGTTGGAAAGCGGATACAGTGAAAAAAGTGCATAACGAGGAAACGAATCTCGAGATTCCACGAGGAATGGCAATCTGCCTTAATTAGTCGTGATAAGATTAAAACAACCGTAAGAAGCGAGATAGGGGATATATATGGGGTCGAGATGCCATTGAACGCGGACTTAATGCTGCCGGAATGCAACGTCATTCGGTCGAACGCACTGCGCTGGAATTACACGCCAACGTCATCGGTAACTATGTCTAAGTATCGCCGGCATAAATTCCGAATTAGCGAGAGAGCGCGGTATAAATCCTGGATTAGAACCGAGCAAGTAGTCCGAGGAACTTGGGAGACTTCGTCGAGGTGAACGAGAGTTGGCGAAAGAAAAATTCGATCGCGAGCGCGTTCCTTGGATGTGGGCCAAGAACGTCACGACGGTAAGAAACGATTCGAGTAATTCATAATTCTAATGGTCAGATTGTGTGCCACAGTGGATGAGATATTCTCCTAATATCGAACCGAGGAGAATGCGATGTTATCGATCATTATCGTTTAGAGACAAATATGAGACAAATATGATTTCATTTTGAAAGTTGCTAAAAGTTAGCTTTTCTCCGATTTTTATCGTATCTTCATTGCTTGAAATAAGTGCAATGAAAAATAGTATCTTATAACTGTTTGTCACAATTTAATCGACAAAATAGCTCGGCAATTTGCGACAAATAACTGAGTAATTAATATATAAGAATTTAAAATAATCTTAATTTGTTGGAAATTATAATATTTTCAGTTTATAATATTATGATGATTAGTACAATAATTAGTAAATTAATTAAACTTATTTAATTAAACAATATTTACATCTTGTATAATGCAAATACTATAATTGAAGCATCGAAAGTAAATGAAATAAATCATTATTCTCGAACTGAAAAGATTTTTTAATTAAAAACATGTAATATTTATAATTGAAACAAATATTTTGTGCAATTTACGGTGTGTTTCATTCACTTTACATATCTCTGAATTTTATACATGTAAAATATTTATTTAAACTGCGATTATTTCAAGATTTAATTTTTATCAATAAATACTGTTAAAAATAACTCTAGCAGATCGGAATTAGTTACATATTAAATAAAAATATATTTATATTTCATGTAGCCTTCAATGTTATGATGATTTATTTTATTTGTAGATAGAGAGCACATTGAAAAACATTCAAACAGTAAGAAACAAGAATGTATATCATTATATCATTTGTTTCTGTCTTGTTAGTTGTGAATTTGTTATTTTCCCATACATTTTTCAGGACGTGCATACAGAGAGCATAAAAAAGTTGAGCAACATAAAACAAAGAAAGTCGAGTTAAAAAAAAAATTCTTGGAAAGTAAATGTTCATCAGTATTCTCGGAAATGCAAACAAAGGAAAATTATGTTTTGAGTTATCTGTTATAAGTTAATTATATTGTTATCCTCTAGAATATCTAATTAGGTAGAAAAAAATAATAAAATATGAAAATCCAAGTATTACATGCAATACAAATTAAATCTGGATCAAATAAATTTATGATAAATTCACGAAAATATCACATCAAAAATTTGTTATAAAAATTAATCGATCTAAAATATGCCAAATAATAGTTTCGAAGATACAAAATATTATGCACATCTTGAAAAATTATAATTCCATTAAAAAAAAACATTCAGTTTGTCATAAAATAAAATAAATAATAAAATGCAATTAATGGCAACAAATGCTATTATTTAAAAACAAGAAATTAAAAGTAATTGTAATTCTTTTATGTGTAAGAAATTTTTTGCAAATGTAGTTCTATCAGAAAGTACGAAACAAAAAATGTTCTTTTTGCCATAAAGAGTATTATCCCTCCCTCCTCCTTGAAGCACTAATGACGCAAAAAGCGCGCATGTAACATATACTATAGCGTGCTGGTACTCAACTAAAGGTTTCCCTAATGGTACAAGAAACAGCAAACGCTGTGTTTTCGTATTCTTTTTGTGTCATCGACGGTCGGAGACTCAGTAGTCTATATGAGGTCCTTTATGCGGTCATATATGAGGCTCGCAAATGCACCTGGTATCGTTATCTTAAAGATAGAACGTCGTAAAATATTCTGTCGCGTCGCGAGCATCTCTTGCAGAATATTTTCCATGTAATAAAGATAATAAGAAAAAAAATATCGCGATTTTCTAGCACGATCTTTTTATTAAGAAAAATACATAGAAGACTACAGCTTCATTATTTTTGAAATGCACATTTGCGAATGTAAATACACATATCAGAAATAAAAATGGAAAGGCTATATAATTCTAGAACAAAACTTGTGTTTTTTATTATTAAAATTTTTTGCGAAATTAATTAAAGAAATTTAATTGATTAATAACCTCTACTTTTGTTTAAAAATTATCGAATTATTTATAGAGCACAAAATATGAATGAGTCATTTAAATTCGTTATACCTGCTGGTAGCGTATTGTAAAAGTTTCTATTATCGATGTAACATAATCCCTTACTTCTATCCCTTCTATTCTCCTCCCTCCCTTGAGCTCTAAACCGAATCGAAACGGAATATTTGGCGCACAACGGGATTAAGAAAAATTATCTATCCGATTTATCACCGATAATCCCCATGATCATGGATTGTAAATTCAACAGAAACGCTGTTTAATTAATGGTGAATATACGTGGATCGTGACGGGATTACGCCGCTGGCGTTTGACGTTAAAAGTTGACGCAGAGATATAGCGAGATCGGCGAGAAATAGCACGTCGGTGCGATGGCGTCTGTATGTATGTACTGATAAAAAAAAAATTAATTGAATATGCCGGCGAAGCATGAAATGTGAACCGACACAGTGGACTGCGAATAATTCTGTCCGTTTAATTGAAAAAGAGATCCACATTTAATTTCGAACTAATCAACTGTAGCGCTTCTTTGGTCAGATTGAATGGAAAGGAACGGTGCGAGAGAAAGAGAGACTCGCGGTTGATCAATGTCAAAAATCAATTATACGCGATATCGTGACGTCATTGTGTCAATTGACGTGAGTTGCGTACGCTTCCCGTGAGTATCACGTGAACATCACCGTGTAGAAAAAAATGAAATATTCGCATTGTAAATTCCTGCGAACGACATCAAGGAATGATGACTTGTCTTCGATGTTAGGCGTGTCATCAAGCTAACAACTGAACTAGAATTAATTCTCACACGAACTCGATCAGTTTTTTATGTTATTCGCGACGTTCGTAGCGATGAGATTCGTCGATTTGATCCTCGCAAATATGAATAAGAGTCACGCAAACAAGAGACTGAACCAGCTGCGGAGTTGGCTGTGGACCAACTCGACTACCTTGCTGGTAGTAATGTTGACAACAATAATTTAACAGATTTAAACTTCATATCTGAAGTATCTGAATCGTTTAATAATTTAAAACTCGATAACGGGATTGAAGCAAATATTATTTAGAAATTTACGCGAATTTTAAATCTGGGATAATTTTAAAGTTTTTCGAACATATCGTTTAACGATAAAATTAATCAATTCTATATAAATGTCTCTTTTATTTAAAGATAAAACCTATATTCTTCTTTAATTAAATCAATTTTATTATATGAATAAATATTATTGATTTATTAAAAATAAAGTTTCCAAACGCAATGATGAATTTTAATAAATCGACAAAGAGAGAGAGAGAGAGAGAGAGATTTTGCTACGCTGTAAATTAATCTTTTGATGCAAAATGCCAGCATATTTTTTTTAAAGGAAAAATTTAGTATGCCTTAACTTTAAAAAGTAGTTTCACTCTGTAAATTTTATATAAAATCCAAATTTCAAGTTAATAAATTTTATGGGTAAAAAAATTCACGGACATTAATATAATTATATACTTTTGTTGTTTTATATAATAAAAGAGATAAAAGAGAGCAATGTAATATATCTGCGTTATGTTTCGAGTACATAACGTCATTCTTCTTAAAATAATACGCGAAATCCACTCGCACGTAAGGCGTAATGCACTTAATTCATAAAAATGGAGTAAGTACTGTAAAACTCCGCAACATTAATAGTGCATAATTTCAAGGTATTAGAGATATACCTTGCGCCAGATGCTGTTTCTAATATCGCAGCACCGTGCGGAGAGAAAAATTAATAAAACGGAATTTTTAACGAAGAAAAATATCAGCAGATGAAAACTTTTAATTACTTCTAATGAGAAAAATCTCCACTGTGTCCAGTTTTTATCCTCTGTTTAGGTATTGCGGTAAGTTTAATCGATATGCCCTGCAAAAAGAGAGGGAGAGATAGAGAAGAGCAAGAGAGTGCTTTTATACACATATTTTGGATTTCACGGGGGAATTTATACGACAGTTTACATAATTATATGCGATACAGAGAATTCAATTAAGTGTGTCAATTTAATTAGTTATGCATATCAATATCATTATAATATTATAAGTGCGATAAATATATTTTAATGCATCAGAGGATCATTTTTTAAAATATTACTATTATTATTAATAAACTGCTCAATTATTATAAATTGTAAAATTATCACTAGTTATGAAAATAAGCCATTATATATGTATTATTTTCAAATTTGTAATAAGATGATTAATCATATCACATGTCCAAATTGTGTAATTTACAAAAATAATTATTTAAAAAAAAACTGCTATAAAACAACTAAAAGTAATTTATTCTCCTACGTTTCTGATTTTTAATAATATAATATAAAATACAATAATTTACAACATGTGTTTTCAATTCTTTCTGTCTTGTTTCTTTCTCACTAAATCTTCCGGAATCATATTAGCCCAACCCAGCAATCCATTCAATCTTGCAAAATGCCCCAGCATTTACTACTCTCCGAGCAAGCAGATCGGTAGCCTCGGCGATTTCCTCGCTGGCATCCGGTCCTTCTTCGGAAATCCAGATGGTTCGTCCAGAACATAACTCAGGATTTCACGTACGTCGCGCCGGTAACAGCGCGGCTACACGGTGGACTATAGAGAGAGACGTGCACACACACCTATACGCATACGAAGGAGCGGATGAAAGGGCGTGACGAGGCAGGGGAAGCAAGAAGGGAGAGATATGGTAGTGGTAATGTATGCAATTGGACTGACCGGCGTTGTTGGTCGGTTATGGGTGGTGATGCCAGGGCACGACGGTTCCCTGGTCCAGCGGGGACAGAGAGGAGGGGAGCGGGGGGATCGTCGCAGACAATCCTAGAATCCCCACGTGGCGCGACCGCGGTATTATATGGTGTTTAGTTTGCCATGGCGTACTCGTGATTTAACTTCTCTCTCTCTCTCCCTCTGTCTGTCTGTCTCTCTTTCTCTCTCTTCACTCATGATCGCGTCGAATTAACTTGATCGCGCTGTGTCAAGAGCAGTCGAAACGACATTAATCCGCGTATGGGGTTGGCCGAACGTATAAACGAAAATTACAATCGCACGCAAACGTACATTTTGTTCGCGAGAGCGTTATTTGAATTTCGACATATATATTTTTTTTCCAACATTGTTGCGATAATTGAAACATATTTGAAATACGATTTAAAGCAACGCTTGAAAAAGAATTAAAATAATAGAAAATCTTGTATTGTTCAGTACAAGAGACGCAAATAAAAATTTAAAAATGTGTATTATATTTTTATCTATAATATTAGATTTTATATGAGATATAAAATTTCATGTACTTTTACTTTTTTTTGGAGAAAATATATAAAAAATTTTATACATACTCTCTGGGTATTAAAATGACGAATTCAGATAAAATTTGTACATTTTAAAACAAATCCTTAAAAAATGCGCGAATAAATCATATTTTAACTATGCTAACAAAAAATTAGCAGCTTAATTCAAAAATTGCAATACAGATAAACCATGTATAAATAGAATCGAATGATAGAAGGAACTTTATTGATGCTAACATTAATCAAAATTCAGATTCTCGGTGAAGTCTGTGAGCAATCTTAAAGTTTTAAAAGAAAAGCGTATGTATAATGAAACAATTGTAAAAGCAAAGGGACATTCGAAAATAATCCGGATTATCGAATCAAATAACTGTAATAAACATCTTGTTCCTTTTCTTCTGTTACTCTTCTCCAAGTACCGTTCGTCAAGCGATCCGATTGTACGTCAGCCTAGGAAACCGCTTAAATTTTCAAAGACTAGTAATTATATAGGGAACTGAGGCCATTTTCGAAACTCCATGCATTCGCATCCCGAACGGATGCACTCGGATAAACCGCGTAGTAGCTTAAGGTTGCGCAATAATCAAAGTGATGCGAAGTTTGTTTAATCTAGCGATATGTAAAATTCATTTAAAACAATATGTTTTGAGCATTATAAGTACAAAGTCGAAAACTGTTATTTTTCTTTTACCGTTTAACATTCAACTTGGCATATTTTGCAAGCTGTGCTTTAAGTTTTTGATACGTTTTCTTTCCCTTTTTTTTACCGAAAAGAGACCAGTCTCTCTCAGTTTTTAATAGTATGTAGTAATACTTGTTTTGAAAAACATAGAGAGATAGAAAAAACATGCTTAGTGTAAAAGATCAAAAGTAACAGTGTTGGCTAACTAGATTTATAATAAATCTTCTACAACATAATGTCAAGCTTAATAAAGATTTTACATATTTTGCTTAATTTTGGATGTTAAAAGAATTTATACATAGTTTATCTGTATTGCAATTTTTGAATTAAGCTGCTAATTTTTTGTTAGCATAGTTAAAATAGGATTTATTTACGCATTTTTGTAGCATTTGTTTTAAAATGTACAAATTTCATCTAAATTCGTCATTTTAAAACCCAGAGAATATGTATAAAATTTATGGAATGAGAAAGTTCCATTTCGTATATACACAAATTAGACAAATTTTTATTTGTAATGTACACAAATTACACAAAAATTTTTTAAGTATTATAACTGATGTTAACTGGAGGTACATGCAACTTTCAATATTTCTTATTAAATATATCAAATTGTGGTAATTAAAATGAATGACTTATTTCATATAAAGAAAGATAAAATTTTAACGTTACTGGAAAAAAATAATCACGCAATATAAATACGAAAATCTTAGTAAAATCTAAATAACAAAAGTCTAAATTACCAAAAAAATCTTACCAAAATCTAAACAATTAATTTGCAATTTATTCAAAAATATAGAAAATTATTATTACGAGAAAGCACTCCTTCATTAACATTAATATTAGAGTTCGCAGTCTATCGTTGAGTTTATTACGGGAGCATCAGACATGCAAAGTCAGAAATTACCTGCTCGCCTAAGGCTGAGCCGAGAACAATTATATCGCACTGCTGTAATCTTCATTTACATATGTTTGCGAGGAGAGTTGCGCCACCAGCATAGGAATTATTACGTCATCAAATACAAAGCCGTGATTTTAATTAAATAATAAAGTATAAACCCATCTGAATCAACGTTTCTTTTATCGCACAATCACAAATTTCTTTAACGTAACGCATCTACTACTTGAAATTATTTTAATCTGTCAAAAATTTAAAGCGCGCTTACCTTTTGATAGTTGAGGGCAAGCAATAGATACTTCTTATCGGCGGATAATTGGTGATCGAAGCTCGACAACAGAGCCTGTAAAAATAAAAAGTAACAAATTATTATTAATCAAAAACATTGCTAAGCATTACACGTACATATCTCGACTTAATAAGTTTCTAGTTCCTCAGTAAATACATAATATTTCAAAAAACGAAACGAGAAAAAATATAGTGGACATAGAGATAATTTGTATCACATAGTTCTATAAATGTAATGATTTTATCAATTGCTTTGTTGGATTTGATTTTACCAATTGCTTTGTTGGATTTGACGCCGTTTGGAAGCACACAAAACGATTATCCTCCGAATTAGTCTGCATTTGATGCTTAATTAATTTGCCGTGTAAATTAACGCTATCCCATCATAAAGGATCAAAATGCAAACATGACCGCTGCTAGTTAATTACGACACCGGAAGTTAGTTACTATCTGTACAAACAGATGATGTCGCGTGGTGTAAGAACGAGAAGATGCATTAATTAATCCGAAAAAAAAAATCATAAGGAGAGAAGTCGGAAAATCTCGCGTGTCGAGTCGCAATGATTGATCGTCAAATACGAAATCGTGCTCGCCGAGATAGAGCTTGTCGCTTATTACGCTTATAAAGCGAGTCGTTAGCGGGACGAGCATGGGACGATCAAAAGAGGCATTATTATGCCGCGACGATCCGGAACGGTTCGTCGAAATCACGACGAGTAAATTACGATCACGCGCGGGACACGAGCCGCACGAATTGTTGAGTGAGCTACGACGACGACCCTCCTCCGATAGGATGACTATCGTTAAGCGGAGGTCGCGAGATCCGAGAACGAAACTGTCGTTTCCCGACAGTTGGTCGCTCGGTGGACCAACCGACTGGATGATGGTTCCAATTTAACCGTATCATCGCGATCATAATACGGTAATAACTGCGGTGGAGTCCACGCAAATGTTATTATTACTTTAATAGGACAAGTTTATTCGTATGATAAATGCGGTTGACGAGGTCACGTTCCTATGTAATAAAATTATTTCGCGTTTCGATTCCCGCTGTTGAGTTGCGGTGCATTTTCTGTTGATCCGAAAGATCGAATTTATATGCAAATTGAGGAAAATTAAGTTTCAGATCTTCAAAAGCGCCGTAAATTAATTTTGCATGGAAAAAATCTACTGATTTTTCAAAGTTGGGTATTATACGTTGAATGAAAGAAGAAGAGATTTTTTTAAATATATCTTTAAATACGCAAAGGTCAATATGTCACAAATTATTAATCTGACTATATTAATAAATAAAAAAAGAAAATTATTCAAACATTTGTTTACCAAAACCTTATATTAAATTTTTGTAATGAATTACATTGAAATGTAGCAGTAGAGAAATATATTTATAAAGAAGAAATTTTTAGCTAACATAATTTATTATCTTTGTTACATACGCATGTTTCTCGTAGATTAATAAATTTCTTAGGAGGAAAAGAAGAAAAAAAATCAGATACGATATTGGCATGAAAACAAAGTGGCAGTGACAGTTTTATTATGTTATATAATAAAGTTATGATTCTATTAGCAACTTTCCTAACTCATTTTAAAGTGTTCAACTGGGACAGCTTGACACGTATTAATAAACTTGTTACTTCTCAACATGCAAAATTTTTATACGGAACATACAGAAATAAAATGCAAATTTAAACTATCACGCAGTTCAAAATCTACCCTTTCGTGAAAAAAATACGTATATACGCAGATAGAATTTTATTCTTATAATATTTTGGATAATCACATCGTGAAAGAATTCATTTTAAAGAGATAAACATACGTTCGTACGAAATTCGATTTAAAAAAATTAATTCGATGTAAAAAGATTAATTTCTAACATTTCTAATTAATTTATCTAACCTTAATTTAAATAATTAATTTAAGTAACACTCGATATATCGGGTTAATAACAAAAAAAAACGTAAATTTTCTCGAGAGCGGTCTTGGAAAGAATATATTTGGACAATTGTATTTGATGAGCCTATTCTCTCTCGGTGTATTCCAAGCGAATGCTCTATATACGCGAGCAAAGCTGCACGGGTCATAAACTCCCTAATAGCTTTCAGACTAATAGCGAGAATGCCCCGATAAGGCCGTTCGTCTAAACTACAAGGAGTTGGACTACGCGCTTGAAGCACTTCTGAAGATTTCGAGCATTGCAGCGAACAGAAGACAAGACGAGAAGGAGAGAAAGGGATGATGAAAAAATAAAATTTCAGAGCATCAAGCCTTTGCAGTTTCGCTTTATTGCCTCTCTCACGATCTATAGTTAATTGAAAAATCGGTTTGTTTCGCTTACTGATTACGGTGTGTAATGAGAGGAAAGAGGAATTAACCAAAGAGAAATCGCCTCGCCGTTTATGAAATTTGAGAGAAAAATGTAGGGGGAATCGCGTACAAGCTTCAATAAATTTATTATATATTATATTTATAAATAATAAATTTATTATAATAAATTTATTATATTTTATATTTATTATATATATTTTTTATACATGTCAATAAAAAAAAATATTGAATAATCATATTAGTTTCTATCAGTTTTTGTATTTTTATAATAATTTTTATAAAATTATTATAAAAATAAACATCAATAATTTTTTTATTGACATATATAATAAATTATATCCTCCATATCGCGAGATACTTGATGAGTATAGTGAGATAACGCGAGTTCGTATAGTGCGATAAAAAACTGCGACACACCTTGCATATGAATCATCCCCATGCAACGTGATAAATAAATTTCGAATTTAATAGAAACATTTTTTACGTTTCTTTGACAATGTATTTCGAAAATTTTGGACAACTCATAAATATTGTATGATAACGAATCCCTATCGAATAACGTGAAATAACGTATTCATCCTGCCATAGATGTTTACTATTTACGCATATGCAAAAATATTGTCGTAAAATCATGAATCATTAAAAGAAAAACGCGATAATGTTTAATGAAGGAGTAGAAAATCCGAGACAAAAATATATAGTTGCGATATATCAAAAAAAAAAAAAGCGCGACAAATAATTTTACTTTACGATACGTAAATTCCACGAATAAATCATTCAAAGCTCGCGTGTCCCGAAGACACCTCGTAATGTTGAATCTCGAGGAGATGGGTATCGTACTCTACGCAGATGTCGTAATGAATCATTTTACAAGCTGCTACCCACCTATCCACCTATGCACGTGAACGAGGATCGTCGACGATAGATTGCGGGCGTCGGAACGTGAAAGATAACGAGCAATTACCGTCACCGGCCGCGATCTCTTCCGCGGGAATAACGATGGGACGTTGCCCCGATGCACGCGTTACAATCCCCCTCTCCCTCCCCCCCCCGGCGGCATCGAGAAATAATTTTCCCCTTTCCGATTTCGCATAACCGCTGCTTTCGCATTCGATCCGCACACGCGGCTTCCGCTTTCATACGTGCGGATAATGGGAAGAGCCGGGGCGGTTTTAATTGATCGCGGACGCGGATATGAATTAGTGGAACGGGAAGAGAGAAAATCTCACGGGAGAAAGAAAGATAGGGCCGGGGACACGTACGAGAGAGATATTATGTTTTCGTTGGTGTATTTCGGTCGTTATCTGCGCGATTTCGGAAGTGAAGCGAGCCATTGCGACGGCGGGTTCCAACGATTAATTCGGCGCCCACCCCGGCTATTCGTTTCGCGCGGTTTCTATTTAATCGCACGCATGTTAATTGTTGCGCATACATTAGCGCACGTGCGGTAATATTCTTTCGCGAAATGAAATATAACGTAATATTAATTGTTCTAATAACACAGTAACATATACATTTATATATATATTATTGTTTTAAAACATATAATTGATACACGTATTGTTAATACTGTGTATTGTTTTATTTGTTTAAATGTCATCAAATTACTGCACTTTAACAATTTGCGCTTTTATACTTTAATATAAAGCATTTAGCATATAAGCCTGATTTTTAATTATTTCCCATATGATTAATGATATTTGTACATGTATATTGTCATGAAGAATATATGAAATAATAATTAAAAGTCAAGCTTATATACTAAATTTATATTAAAGAGCAAAATCGATTGTGCATTAATTAGGTTGGTAATGAAACAAATAAAATAATATGTATAAATAAATGGAATAATATATTAATATTCTTGTATATTCACATATATTATTATATTAATATTATTAATAAGACTAATAAGAGATAAATTGATTTTAAATTACAAATGGAAAATTTTTCGAATATCAAACTTTGAGTAATCCCCTTTTATACTTTTATATTATTTACACATGTAACGTGCAGAAATCTGAGAAAACTTACGGGATTGTTGGAGTCCAACAAGGTCTTGGATGTGTCCGAACTGACATTGTAGATCAGCAAATTACCTATCTCGTCCCGGTAGAGGATCTCATCTCCTGCAACAAAAAAGGATACGTTTATACGTATATACGGAAATTAAATTTTAAATTAATTCATTCGTACGACGAGAAATGGGGTATTCTTATCTTATCTACATTTCGTACTGTTTCGTATATCGTGCGTGATTCGCAATTCCACCTATAATACATTTAAAATTTCTTTCATTCGCACAAAATTTCATTTTCTCCGCACACACGTAGATTAGAAGTAAATTTACTGATTTTGCATCTCGGTACATTAGAAAAATCAATTTTGTTCTAAATTACGTTATGCAAGATTTGTCCTAAGATCTGGCTTAAAGAGAATAATACATTTCAAAAAGCAACACGTCGTACCATAAAAATGCCATATATGAGTTTGAGATGTATTAAAAATATCGATACTTTATAGAAATATAAAAATATAAAAATGAAATATAAAAATGAATAGAAATAATATATTATTCTAAATGTTTTTTTTAATATCTTTGCCCATCTAATTCCAAAAGTTCCTTAAATATTTTTATAAATTTTTTCTCTTTAATCAATTTTCACAAACCACACTCATTCTTTCCTCCATTAAAGACTCCATTAAAAAAAATGAACTTTTCCAGTAATGATGATTGATTAATTGTCTCCACATCATCCGGACGCTTTTGTGCGCCTTCCTGCGAAAAAAGCCGAGCATGTAGTTTTCTTCAAGCGCAATGGAAGTAGGAGGAAGTTGAAAGGAAGATAAAAGGAAAAAAAAGGGAAAGAAAAAAGGATACAGGGATGAAAAAGAAAACAGGGTAAAAAAAAGATACGAGTAAATTTCAAGAGATACGCCGTCTTTCTCAAAAATCGGTTTTCGCGAGTCGACGCTTCGTCGTTTCATCAATCTTGGCGAGATCGGCGCCGTAAAAATCCTCGGAATAACAAGCGTTGAGTTAGGTGGCGATAGACCGTGAGTAAGAAATATTTTTATCGTTATCGAAGAGAATAAAGCACGAGAGGGGAAGGAGCGACTACGAGAACTCCTGCAGCGCGAACACCCGCCGGAAAAACATTAGTTCGACAGGTCTTTTTTTTATTGGCAACGTGAAATGCAAAATGTGCATGGTGAATGTATGACAGCGACAGTAGAGAATAATATCTCGCGCGAAAAATTTCTTTTAATTGTCTTCGAGCGCTCGATCAATAATGCAGCAAATTATACGAGACCGATGGCGCTTATTTAGCGATGTTTAAAGAGAGTATGTCTATTTAAATTAGAGAAGAAAGATGTAAAAAGATCGGAAAATGTTATAATATCATAATATTTAATCCAATTAATTTTTCACACATATATATTATACACCTAATGGAACTTAATGAAAAAGAATGTTTCGCTAAAAAAATATGCAATTATTTTAAACATGATAAATAATAAGTACATAGTTAATAATATCACGTTCTCTTGCTTTCTTCTTTCCTCGCAATCTTATCTGTTTAAAAAAATTGCAATTATTTTATTTACCTATAAAATCAATATGAATAAATTAAACTCAAGGTTGCAAACATGCATTATTTCTATGATTTTCATAAAAATTATTGTATGTTCTCCTTTAAAATATACGTAAAAAAGCGCAACCGCACGTGAAAAACAGGATTTCTCGAAATATCAAACAGACGCACCCCTTTAATGTGAGAGGTCTGCGTGTTTGCGGTATAAACCTCGTTCCGCACGGCTGCTGGTTGTTCGCCCGACCGACAAACAAGGGGTGGCATTGTATTGCAGAACGAATCGCACCGTCCGACGCGACACGGTGAGCTATTTCAACGTACGGATCGTTAGATCGGAGATTTTTCGACGGTAGGAATTTTCTGCCGGGAACTTTGATCCTTTCGAAAAGGTGGCTCGCTGGCCTGCATTTTCACCGACCCTGCTTCGTTTCGATAGAATTTGCATTTCCATACGACAAACAAATGGAACGAACGAAAAGGTTACACAGCGAGCCCCGACGTTATTATTTTTTTTTTTTACTTTCTCAAAAGTCCGAAGTTGGTCTTTAGAAAACTTTAAATGAAAAACCTTTCTCTTCATTCTCGCATAATTTCATTCACTTTAATGTCTTATTTAATTTAGTTTCGTGCAAAAACGATGAAGGATTGATTTAAAGCGCCTCAGAACAAGCACATGTTCGGCAATATGACGCTATAAAAGTTAAAATACGATATCATGTATCGGAGGAAGATTAATTAACAAAGTTTCCCGAAGCAATACGGATGCGCGTTTGAAGCTCGTTACCTCTTTCACGTCAGTAGAAGTTCTCATTACTTTCGTAATTATGAGACATGTATTTTATATTTATATATTAACTTTCAAATTGATACCTAATCGTATTTATTACCTTAAAGTGTCATATTATCGTTGCAAGTTATAATACATAACGACAAGCAAATACAAAGCCAGCTAAAGTTTTGAAAAATTTATTTGAATAATTTCAAACGATCGTCTCCTCCGATTTGCTTTTATGTTATTCACGAAAATATAAGAATTAATATAAGAATTAACGTTCAGAGAAACAAAGTTATTACTGCAGGAAGAAACTCATATTATATAATTAAGAGAAGAATATTTATGTAACAGAAACATTATAACAAATTATATGACATAATTGCAATGCGAAATAAATTAATTTCGTAATGTAGTTTCCATATCAGTTTCTACAGTAATTATTCTTAAAAAAATATCCTTCTCTTTGTTATTCAATTATTTCAGATTAATTAATTAATTCATATATGATATAGAAATAATACAGAAAGGAAATAATAAATCATTTCAAAGCTAAATTAAATGTCAACTTGACTCCAATTAATTAAAACCAAAAAATTAATATTTTACAGTTACATTGAATTATAAATCTAACAAATTGAAATAAATCCTCAATTTATATATTGCGAAATCTTGTCAGAATATTAAAAGAGAAATATAATTTTAACTTTAACGATTTATGTTATGGATAGTGTTTCTCATACACATAGAAATATGTATTTCTGTGATTGACGAAATAATATATATATATATATATATATATATATATATATATATATATAGAAATCTTAGTAATATTATTATATATATAAGATCCATGCATTTTTTTATTTTCATGCTTTTTTCTATTTATTTTGGTTTTAATATCAATGATTCTCTTTCATGAATTTTAATATGATCGAAACATTGATGGATTTTATGCATAGTTAAATTCGACTGTTTGAGATAATTATGTAATTAAATATTTTACACTGCTATTTTCAATTTCTTGTATACAACACTCGACTACATAGAACCGTTTTGTTGTTCAATTAATTTAATAATGGCGAATTAATTAAGCGTTAAACCGTAAATATACGGAGGAAATTATAAAGTCGCGTATTAAAATTATAAATAAATTCTACTTTGTGTCACACTCAAAATACGCGGCAAATTTTCACAAATAGTTTCGCACGAGCATAATTGTACTGAAAATTTTCGCACATAATTACAGTATATCGATATTTTCCACTTTAATGAACAAAATAGTAACTTTGTACTCTGTTCTACATTTATGAACCAGATGTGCTTAATCAGAATTTGCATTGTATAATTCCTATAATTTATCAAGCTACTGATCAACGTAATAAAAGAAATTAAAAGCAATACGTTTAAAAACAATTAAATGTGTCAACCATTAGAATTATTATTACTACTTATCATTACTTTTATTAATATTTCATAGCTAATAGATAAATGCATAATTAAATGTTTATAAATTATATATTAATCATGGTACTTTGTAATAAATGTATTTCAAATTAATGAATTAATTTAATTCAAATTAAAAGGAATTAGGTGTCAAAAATGGAAATAATAATATTCTAGATTCCTTATAAATATGAGATTCCTTATAAATATGATATTCCTTATAAATTATCTTCAATGTTGTGCTTGTGTGTTATTTGTCTTCTAAATGAGACAGCGGGGCAGAAATGATTTACATCGAGATGAGAATTATACACCGAGGGGGTTTGACCGATTTCTCCTGGCAGATAACGCGTTAACGAGACACGCCATCGTATCTTACACGAGGGACACAACAAGAAGACATCCGCCTTTACGGAGCGATGTAGTTTGGATAGGTCTGGAACAGACCCAACGTCTTCTGGGATTTCACGGCGACGGAACAACGGACGGGGGGGGGGGGGGAAGAGCCGCGACGTTTACGATTTACCGCTACCGACCGCGTATATCTCGCAAGAAATAGGCCGAAACGAAAAATGCAAACGAAGCGTGAATTTTATAGGTCGGCTTCCGGGGCTCGCAGGAAGCGCTATCAGGCGAAAATATCGCGCGTCAGAGTGGTTTAAGCTCAAACACTTTTTTAATGGAGCCCACATCTCTCTGTACCGGTTGTAAACGATGCCGTTTGAAACACGTGCGCAATAAGCTTTTAACGAGATTTATATATTTCATGTAAATAATTTACCGAGACTTAATTCGCGTCACTGATTTGATCTCCATTTGAATCACAAATCGACATATATTATCAATGAAATATAAACTGCAATCGTTGACTATTACATGCAAAAATTTAAATGAGAAATTCAAAATTTATTTGCAAGTTAATATAGCGATTAAATTATTAATTTACTAATATAGGTTATTTAAATCGAAAACGAGAATCATTTATTTTAACATTTATTTATCGATATTAATTATATTTGAGATAATTTTTTTATAATGTCAAATCCCTCGTTGACATTATACGTTTCAAAGTATTTCATCTATATTCATTTATAAAGCTAAGAAGCAATATTGCGAGGCGTGAAACATTTTTTAATCGAATTCATCAGCAGTTTCTACAAATGTAAATTAATGTACGCGAACGGTTTAGAACTCATCCTCGAGCAGGCGGTAAATCATCGTTAAAATCGGGCGTAAATAAATTTGTGCAAAACAATGCTCATTTAATTAATATCCGGGGGCGAATTATTTCTTTTAATGTCGCATCATTACGCGATGATTAATGACGCGTGTTACTCCCGCGTCCCGATTAAACCGACAACGGGCGGGAATAAATTTTGCAGCTAGTTTGCCGATCCCGTATGCGTCGACGGCCTATTTCCCGCGTCTATACGTATATGTGTTTCGCATATTGTTGAAATATGTTTTGTAATGACATACATGCGTCGTCCGTGCACATCCGGCCGGTTGGCGCGTGAAATCTGGCACGGCTGGGACGAAAATGTATATCCGCGAAAATGCGCGACACATTGCCGCACAAGTGGACTTGCCATACGTGTCATTTACATAACCATTTCAGAAACGGTCATTAAAGAGTCATGTCGCATTTGCGATACAAGAGCGTTATCGTCGACGACGCGAATTTCAAATCTCGGAATATTATTAAAAATTAGCTGTTTAAACTCTCTCACTAGAGCGACGACTGGAAAAAGTTGTAAACAGCTGAAAAATCTTCTCCCAGATCTACTCATCGCAACGGAAATATACGAAAAATTCGCGTTAATACAGTCCGTGCTTGGATCTAAATTACCTTCCCCTATTGTAACTATACCTGTTACTATATGTAAACAATTGCCGGCAGTTATTGCAGCTACTTCGCCGCTGCAGAAAGAATATCGCGTTTACTTCCGTCATATGAAAATATTATTTCGCCTGTAACGTTTGTAACAGTCGCGCATTATGCTTCCGTACAATGAAGAGGAAATACGCAAAGTAGAAGTACTAAGTTTTCCTAGGGGCGAGAAATGTTATGCGCGAAATGCGAAAAGGAGTTGCATTTCAGTGTAAATTTCGCGGTGATGCAAACGCGCTTTACGCCTTGCACCTATTTTCTTTCGTAAACACGTGCAACAGGATGCATATTTTATTCCAAGTAGAATGAAAATGAGAGTTGTGGGGCATGAAATGTCAAAACACATGTTATATACATAACAAATACAAATACGGTAAATTAATAATCGTAGATTAAA
This sequence comes from Camponotus floridanus, assembly GCF_003227725.1. Taxonomy (NCBI): domain Eukaryota; kingdom Metazoa; phylum Arthropoda; class Insecta; order Hymenoptera; family Formicidae; genus Camponotus; species Camponotus floridanus. The sequence goes on along the minus strand of NW_020229216.1, from coordinate 375,319 downwards.
TTCGACGTTATTATAATAGAACGAGATATCTAAATATTAAACTAATAATATGTTTTAATAATTTATCTTATGCTTCTTTAAACATTGATAATATAATTTTTTATTTTCAATTAATTTGATTGGCCAAAATATATATACATTGAATCTTATCAATAAAAGAGAGAGAGAATAATGATAAATTTTCAGAGTAATTAAAATAAATCGATTATCTTTTTCAAACAAAACAAGTCAAGAATATACTCGTATATATATATATATATATATATATATATATATATATAATCAGCAATGTAATTCTCAATAGAGAAAAATTAAATTAAGATACTGAAAGAATTAAATCCTAAAACTTTTCTCAGAGGAATTATAAATCTCGATTAAGATTTTAACTTTTGTATCAAAAGTTTTTAATTCATTTACAAAAATTTATTTTTATATCGACAGAATTTTCCTATATTCAAAAGTGCTCGAAACAATAAAAGATCTGTAAACAATAATATCTCGAAACAATAAAAATCTACAGGATAAACTAAATAAAAAACACAGCGCAATTATGTCGACAATAAAATGTTATTCTAAAATTGCAATATATTCAGTTCTCAACAAAGCAATAATAGAAATCGTTGTTTGATATTTTAACATATTTAATTCTAAATGGCTGTCCAATTTATAAATATTTTATCAAGTTGAAAATCAGATAATTATGTAATATATTAAAAATAAAAATAGAAAGAATTTTCATTTTAATTAATAAATACCTACAGATAACGTAATCAAACACGAATGTTGATTTGGCATTAAAAATTCCTGATATCCGACTCACAATTATTTCAAATTAAATTAAATATAATATTACGGGGTATATGAGCAAATATAAAACGTTTAATTAAAGATGTACAAATATTTTAAAATTTTTCGTTCCAACTCGAGTTTCTAATAATTCCTCTCGTAATTCCGTCCTCAGTAAACTATAATGATCTTAATGGACAGCACCATTGCTGTCGTAATAAAGATCATAATATTTGACGAGGCCGTGCGCGAAAAAACGTCATCTGACGCAGAATAACCTAGCAACGAATGGTAAGAAAAAAAAGGAAGGGATATCGAAGCAATATGGGAGGCTGACATATGCCGGGCTCGCCCAACGGGACCTGTTACCGAAAGATAACAATGATCCAGTCCGCTTCGCTGGTAGTTTCACGAGAAACGACGATACCTTCCCGGTGGTTATGGTCGTCTAGACGAATCGCGCACGCGTTCAGCACGAAAAACTCGTCCCACGGGTGCTATAGTCAGCATGACTACACCAAACAACCCCGAAACACCGAAAAAAAATCATGGACAAATTCCATCCACCGCATCCAAGCGAGGCATTCAATAACTATTTATTTGCTCTCGGCGAATGGCACGAGCGAATAGCATGGGACATTTACGAAAAACATATGATGTGTGTATATATATGTATACTGTATCTCTAGGTGTTGATACATCGTATCTCTGAAGCAGAAATATCTATGCAAAGTGCAAAAGCCCTAAAAAAGCCAGGACGCTATAAATCTCTCTTCTTTCGGAGCGGAAAGAAAAATGAAAAATAAATTTAAACTAATGATAAGTTAGGATCTCGTGAAATATTTAAATTAATTTTAATTTCTACTAAATTAATCTATCGATTTTCCAATATGCAGTCGATAGAATTTATTAAAATAGAATTTATTGCACTTTTTATAAATACACGGAGAAAACGACTAAGGTTGATACAATTAAAATTAAAATGTTGCCGTACGGATTGTTGGGACATCCGTATTGTTTTGTCTTGTTTTGGAATGTGTGTCTCTTGTGTTTCAATTTATTGTGTTTGTTGTACTAAATGCATATAGTTGTCGTTGGCCAGTTGACTTGCATCGACACAATACAGCATATGCCAGATTCGGTACGTGCAACATACCACTGCATCCTCGACAAACACATTAAACAGTGCTAAAGCACAAGTTTGATTTTTGATTTTTATTGTCATGCACGAGCAGAAATATATAGAAGGAATATATCCCAAGTAACAATGATAGTTATTTTCATTTGCGTCACCTAATTCTTCATATAGAAGCAACATTCTATATGGTTTCGACATGAAGTTATTTGAAGCTCCAATCATACAGTGTAGTAATCTCAACAGACGACAAGACTAAATTGATATGGATGTGACAATCACATATATAGCTGTACCAAATATTACAATTTTTTATGGCTGCATCTAATAATTATGTATTTGGTAACCTTATCGTTTTCTCCGTGTATGTATTTAAAAATAAAGTTCATGAGATTTAAAAATGCTCAGAGCTATATTATAGTTACTTTTAAAATGAAAATCTATCACAAAATAAACGTGAGTGAATGAATAGATTATTTTTAACTTTAAACATTAAAATGTTGTAATGATAATAGATTCGCAGATTTAAAATTGCGATGTGATATCAATATCAGAAATTAACCAAGATATTTAAAACGCAAATTTAAAAGCCGAAAAAGGAGAGATTACATTTAAAAAAAATTGTTAAACAATTTAAAAAATTTATAAATATAAAAGAAATCGGATCAACTATTAGCATTCGAAACAAATATATTTCCAATAATTATTTTCTAATAATCTCTTTCGTTCTACTTAAACACATCTTGTGACATTTAAGGATTTAAAAAAAAAAAGAAATTATCAATGAATGCACATCAAATGTTTTTCTTGGACAAGATTCCGATTCGCGAGTGATATAATTCGGTAGTCTGGTATGTCTACCTCAATCGATCAATACTTCGGAACTTTAACTTTGGAATGCAGAATCCATTCTACGTACATCCGTATATGCATCCTTTGTCCTCTCTTCCCAGCTCTTCTATTTGCTACATTTCCCCATTACTCGTGAGAATTTCACGCCAAGAATACGTTGATGCTCGGATTCATCCAAGTGAAATGGATATGGAATTTACATTTAAAGTAGTAACGGATAAAGTAGTAACCGAATTTACTATGTACCATCGAAATAAGTTTCACTTTATTTTACTTCTTCGTTCGTTTGTCTCTCAACTTATCTGATTTTCAAATAACTTAATTACTTCATACTAAATAATTATTGCGCGATTTAAGTTAATAAATACATCTTTTTAATCTCTCTCTCTCTCTCTTCTCTTTCCTGTGCACGTGTATGAATTTAGAATAAAAGAAAAAAGATATTAATGGAAGATGAAGCTTTTTAGAGAATAAACGAAGGAAAATCAAATAAGAATTTAAAAACGAATATTGAAATAATATTAAACGTGCAATTTTCACAACTTAATGAATGAGATAAAGTTCAAAATCACATTTCAGCGCTGCTGCGTGATAAGAATATCGGAGAAAGTATGAGAAAGCAGCTGAAGTAAAAAGTGCTGCTCATTAATAAACATCTCACACGACACGATTTTGCTCTTCTACTCTTGCAACATATTACATCATAATCTACATTTGCCTTCATAAAGAGTAATTTGACTATTTTGGGATTTGGGCAAACATAAAATTTTTAAGAAATATACAAAGAAAATATTATAATAAAAATTACAATATAATAATTTTTCTAATTATGAAACATATTAAAAGAAATATAAAAGAAATCGTGATATATTTTAGTATGATATAATTAGTATAATATAATTATGATTATATAATTAATTAATACAATCTAATTATAATTAATAATCTAATATTATAATTAATGTAATCAAATTATTCAAATATTTTGATGCATAAACAAATGCATAATTATTAACAAACAATAAGTTGAGTGCATAATTGCTATAATAAAATATTCCAACATCGTTACTCCAATTTTATAGTAAATATTCCACGAGAGAATGTATTTTTCACATGTAATTTATACTAAAGTTAAAATTTTCCTCATATACATTTAGAGCTTGAAAAAATTATGCAATTTCTTTTGAGTATCTCTACAGAAGCAGAGCTTTTTTTAATGCTATAGAGTATATTTGAAACTATGCTTCTTCTTGATATAGTCGCATAAATTCATTTTACATCTACACAAAATATACAAATTTTTTATATCCTTGCCTAACTTTCCGAAACTTCCAAATTTGAGGAAATTTCGAATTCTTCAGGTGAAGTGAAATACGTACGGTATCTTTTACGTCCAGCTTAATATAATTTTGCGAAAGTTACGATGTGTTTGACCGAAAGCAATCGCTATTCCGAAAGAGCACTTCGAAGAGTAGAGTTACAAGTTTGCGCCAGTTTTATAGTTCGTGCTTCGCGTATTTGCAGTAGGAAATGTCCCGTGTTCACATTTGGGAAGAGTCGAGCAAAGTAAAGGCACAAAACAAAAGCGAGACAACGGATAATTTCTACAAAGGTTCGATACGTTGATAAAAAATGTGCTTTCGATTTCAATTCGTCTCTCGCGCACGCATCATTCAAATTTATCCTCCGTGTATAATCGTCTTTTCCCGATTACTCGAAAATATTACAACACGCGCATTAAGAGCAACAATGACAATTATACGGATAAAATAAACAAAACAGCATTTATTATATTATACAATATTATATTATACAATATTACACCGCGTGGGTGTTATTCGCAGATGATTTGCAATAAGCATCCATTAACGAGGCTTAATTGTCGTTAAATAATACATTTAACAGTCACATTGTGTATAATTCGATGGTAATAAACGCGTCACGTTTTGCCGCGACTGATTGTCATGCGTCGCGCAATTAATAATTACTTACACATATCTATGCAAATTATGTATCCCGCTTGCGCCCTACTCCGCGCGCATCGACGTAACAATAATCGATGTAACAATATATAATACATCCTGATTGAACTTCGCTGGGTGGGTCGTGTGTTTTCGCGCAACTCACATTATTTATATAAACGTGTCAGTTTCGCCGAAGTCGCGCGGTGTTTCCCCCGCCCTTCCGTCGCGAATTAATAATTCGCCATCACTCTCGAGGGATGAGCGGCGCCGTTTTATGCAAAACGCGATAAACAATTAGCTGTCGATGTAATAATGAACGGACCGCAAACGATCCGCCAATTATTTCAATCGAATTACGAGGCAGGGTCCAAGCGCGATCGCGCTTTTATATTCGGCGGCTAACGATCATCGCGTTTAATTGCCCAACATTTGTCCCGTCATTCGTCTTGTCGTGCCCTTTTTGTCGCGCGGCTTTTGTCGGAGGGCCTCCCGGCGCTCTCGGTTCATCCGATCGAAACGCAACGCGATCGTTTTCCGCGCGCGCAGAACGCGAGAGAACCGCGGCCGGCTTTTAATTACTTTTCATTTACTTTATCGATTCTCGTTGCCGCGCCCGTTAAGTTCTTTCCACCGGTCGCGCCTGTGGTATGGTCGTCTCATATCGAATTTCTATTACATCCGTACCTTTTTCCACTCCTTTGTCCCCCCCCCCCCTCCTGCTTCCGCTGTCCTCACTCGTTGCCGGCGGAATTTCATTCCGATATTATTCGGAGACGCGTTCTTCCGGAATAGCGATACTATGCTTCTTCATTTATACGTCAATCAGTATAAACAGCGATGTATGAATCGACTAATTAAAATTCCAGCGTCGCAAAAATATTTAACAAATGAATGCAAAAACCGCGCGTGCGAGGAGGGATTTAATTATCATTAATTAAAATTCTTAACATTAACGTTCCGTGTAATCGCGATATATAAGTAACGTTATCTTTTACATCTCGCATGTACTTTCTGAAAAATTTTTCAGTAATTTTTCATTATTTTTAAAATTTCATATTTCGCAAAGAATAATCGACCTTGCATTATTTGCGTATAAAAAGATGTAATAACATTCCCTGCGAAACGCGAGTCACTTTTTCGCGCGTCGCTGTAATAGTAATCTGCGAAAAGATGCATTCTTTCGAGAAAGTCTACTCATGCAATGATAATAATCATTGTAAAAAGCCAGCCAAGGCTCTCGACGAGCAGCGTCCCGTCTCGCCTTTTGCATTTCGAGGAAATGATACAGCCTCGCGTGCCCTTATAACGTCTTTTCCCCTCCTTTCAAACCACAAGATCTTATGAACTTTGAACGCGATATGTAAATTCGTGTTGCAACGAACCGACCCGTTTGTAACTCTCGCTGCCAATAAAACTGGCCGCTTATTCTAATTAAATATATATTTAAAAAATTGGAATATATTCTGAGATTACTAATTTTAATTATTATAGTGTAACATTTAAATTTAATGACTTAATTTCTTTCATTAATTTATATTGATTTATATTTGGAAATTTAGACTTTTAAGCTGAACAATATACTATATAATATAATCAAATTGGCAGCGCCAAGTTTTATTAATGAAATTTTTTTTACTTTTTTGTTTTATATTAATTTGTACAAGTTTTTTTTTCTTCCTTGTACTTTTATTTATCTTGTACAAATTTTTAACCTTAATAGGCGCAATTTTTATATATCACTATTTTCGTAAATAAGACAACAGTTAGATACAATTTGTCCATGATTTTGGCGTCCTTTTTTTACTTTTTTTTTTTTAATTAATATTTACGTGCAAATTAGAGCGAGAATCTCGGAAAGCTAATTAAAATAGCGCGATGATTGCAGAATGTATGAATAAACGCAAGGATATGAATCGATTTCGATTTCACTCTTCGAATAAATATCGCGATCCGATAAAGTATCTTGTTAAAAAATAATCCTCCTAAAATACATGCTTACAATTAATTTTACATTATTTATTAGCAATTTTGCACGTAATTTTTTTTAAATATTAAAAAAAATTTTCAATATATTCTGTACTGGACAATAAGTAATTAATACGATATAAGCATCTCATTAAAAAATGCTCCTCCTGATTGTACCTCATTGTTTCAATTAATTTTATGTTAATTATTAGCAATTTTTTAAAATATCATATAAGATTTTTGATATTTCTTTTCTATACAATAAATAATAAAACTATTTTGCCAAAATTTAATAATACAAAAGCCACATAATTGATCTTAAACGCGTAACGATTCAAATAATCATTAGAATTCAAAATAAACGTTAGAATTGTGTAAATTTTACTTGGCCTCAATTTTTAAACTGAGCTTTATGACTGAAGTACGCTTCACAAATCATTGTAAGTTAAATATTGATTTAGGTCTGTAATGAATCTGAATTAATCACTTGAGTTTTTGCAAGAAAATTGGAATAACCGAGAAAAGAACGATTAAACGAACTTTGGAAAAGGAGCGATTAAATGTGTAATTAAATCAAGTTCTAGGTAATCTACATAAAATAAAACATTGTTTATATTAAAGATATATTATTATAATATAAGTATTAATATTTATTAATACTCACTAATTTTTTTATTCATTAATATAAGTATTAATATTCATTAATACGAAAGTCCGAGAAGACAGCTTTATAGCAACGGACAGATTAATTAGACAATGTGCAATATAGAATAAACACGATGAAATTATGTCGTATGTTTTCTTCCTGCTAAACAAAGTATCTTTATACATTTTATTTAGCATTTGAATAAAAATAAGAGACACAATTATAATATAAATATAATTTTAAAGTGATTGCATTGTACAAAATGCAAGAATAAAAATACGAGGATATTTATTTGTAGAATAATAAAGATTCAATTAAAATATTATTCTTGGTTCAGTTATATAAAGTGTGAAATAAAAAAAATATCAACTGCATATTTCCATTGAATTTTATGCTTCTTCGTTATTATTTACATTTAATTGGACACTACATTACTCGAGTCGCTTTTTATTTCATAAACTTTTATGATGATGAATATAAAGCGGTTTAAAACATAAGTAAGATGTAGCTCTTTTAAAAAGAGACATATACGTGTCCAAATGCCGGAAGTGAATTCTTGCTCTTCTCTCTCTCTCTTTTTTTTACTTTGCCCTATCCGTCTAATGACTGTGAATTCTTGCTCTTCTCTCTCTCTCTTTTTTTTTTGACTTCGCCCTATCCGTCTAATGACTGACATCACGCATGGTTGTCTCCGGACACTTTTGATTTGTTCGCCACTTTAGCAAGTCGCAAAGTCTCTCCTATGGGAATGGCTCGATTCCAAGAGCAGGTCGAGCCTCGCCTGTTGCGGTGAGAGAATTCGCGCAACCAATGCTTCGCGGCTTTATCCACCGAAATGGAAGTTATGCTGACATGACGATAAAAATTTCAGATTATTACTCTGCACAATCGCGTCAGTTATTTCGCCTCTAAAAGTTAATACTGAAATATATTTAACGAATACGATTTTACGATATTTTTTTCATTTATAGGAAAAATGATTCATTCTTCCCGAGATATAACAATTTAAAATAATAAAAATACAAATAAAATATTCAAGTAATATTATTTAATTATATTTTAATTATTTTTTATAATATTTCAGTTGCAGGAAAAGAATTTTATATATATAATGTTTGCAACTTTTTAAAATAAAATATTTTTATAGTATCATCAGTGACACAAATATAATCAAACATTATCGAAGAGATACTACAAGACACGCACATACAATATACTTTCAATTTTTTTTTGCATTTAATTAAAGAAAGCATTGATTTATATTTATGAAATAAATATAAATCGAAATATTATTAAAAATATGAAACTTCATCGATAAACGTTTAATAGGAGAAATTAGAAGATTGATCCGAAGCTAATTGCTTCACCATTCTAATTGTTTTGTATTACCTTTACACGATGGCGTTTCAGTAATTATTGTCAGCGACATCAAAGAAATTCATTTCAATGGCTAATATAATTTTCAGTTAACTATATTTGATTGATCGTAAATAATCATGTGTAATTGTCTCTCGTTTATATTGTACATAAATTGTATCGTAATTGGAAGAAAGCTCGGAAAAATTAAATTTGAAGTTTCATTTTCGCTTCATACAACACCAAATTAAATTTCTCTACGTTCGGAGCTTTTCACTTTTAAATTTGAATACTACCGAATATTAACTCGGGAAGAACCTTAAAATTTTTCATTTTCCACACATCGCTTCTAACTTGGAAATTATTAATGTGTGATTAATACGAATGAGGTATTTTCTTTTTTTTTGACTTTTAACCGCGATTTCCGGTGATGCGCCAACTCAGGAATATCCTATACGTGGAGAAGAAACTTTCGGCCAGCCGGCTGACCGTTTTAATCCACGAGTTTTATCTCGGGGATAGAAACGGATTTAATCAGCGGCCATTATGCACGCTCTCGCGCCGCGAGTGGTACAACAAAGTTTCTCCTGCGTCGCAGCAGCCAAAGGAAGAGAGCCGGCCTGGTTACCAATTACCACCTTCGAAACTCGCCCCTCGTTTCTTCGTATTGTATCTTAATTAACGGCACTTTTTAGAGGGTACTGCTGATATAATAGCCGTCGCTTCCGGCGGCGAATTACTTTCCCTCCTCTCTCTCTCTCTCTCTCTCTCTCTCTCTCTCTCTCTCTCTCTCTCTCTCTCTCTCTCTCTCTCTCTCTCTCTCTCTCTCTCTCTCTCTCTCTCTCTATCTATCTATCTATCTATCTATCTCTCTCTCTTTCTTTTTTCGCGTAGAGAATCTCGGCTCCTCTTTGAATGTTTGCGGTTTTTGAATTGACTATATTAGGGTTTGAAAGTTTTCGCGGAGAAGCAAGTTTCCCAGTGATTTATAACGGCTGAACTGTCCCCATTCTGTCTCCCCAATTTTTAAAGATTCACCGACTAATCGACGACACGTGGCTCTTCTCTTCAACGTTTCTTTTCTCTCTTTATACTTTATATTTTTAGAAATCTCCTGAATATATCTGTTCTTTACAAAAACGAATATATTTCTTTTTTTTCGCTCATTTTTGAAACGTACATTTTGCGAATATTATTGCATATATAATTAAAATAATTTTATAATTCACATAATAATTCGATTATAATTTCTCATCAAAATTTTAGAGAAGAAATCAGCCAAGATACGGTAACAGATGATGGTAAAGTGCCATTCATCAAATGACTGTCGTGGTTTGACAAAAATTTCGCTCATCTTCCTGCAATCAATCGAGGAAAGCTTCCGATCCATCATCGCCACGTGCGCGTGACATCGGATCTTAATCGCTATTCATCGACAAGACACTCGGTCTAGGAAGATGGCCCGTCGTAATCAAGGGAATTTCGTATAGGCGCTAATTAGCGAATGCAGATCGCGCGCGCGAGATCCAAGCTACTGTCGCAAATTGCAGGCCTGTCCCGCGATACTATAACGTATATACATATATATATATGTATATGGATGGAGTTTCCTCGTGTGCATGGGCCATTGATTACCGGCGTTACGTGCGTCAAACACGATTTTAACCCTTCACGCTTGTGGAGTGATACACTTCGCCGCTAACTTCGTCGCGAGTTGAGTCTGCCGTACATGATACTGTCCCCCATGTTTATCTGAGGTAATTGTTATGCAAGAGATAAACGCGATTTATTCCCTAATTTTCTACAACGATATTTCACTCTGCATCATTTCCAGCGAAGAATGCATGGCTAAATTAACTTCCACATTTGTAATTAAGTTATGAAATAAAAAAGTTCGAGTAATTTATTTAAAGCTTTTTTTTCGCAGTTATGGCCATAAGGTTTTGCTTTATTTTTTATACATTTTGGGAAATGAAGAACATAATTCTGCTCCTAATTCGTATAATTTCGAAATAATATATTTTTATATTATATTTTTATATTACATTATATTAAAGATTATATTTTTTTCATAGGAATATTATGTATTTTTTTCAATTTTGGGATTCTTGAAAAAATATGTTATAAAAAAGTTGATTTTTAATTAATTTAAATATTACACATGGCCAATTTTAAATATTGTTTAATAACTAAATATTTCATAAATGTATTTCACAATATTCCGCGCACAAAATTATTTATTTTATGATGCAGATATGACGATAATATAAAATTTTTCGGTTCGAAAATTTCAACGAAGATTAAAAAATAATTTTTATCTCGTGATAATATATCAATAAAAAACTGTTAAATATTTTTTATAGATAGACGAATTTTAAATTCGCATAATGACAATAAAAGCAAAATAAGCAATTATGACAATGTTGTCAACAATATCTCAGTGTTAAATCTAATTGCAGAGTCCGCGAGGTCACTGAAACAATTGTAAAATATACATTATCTTTAAGTTTAGTTCTATTTCTACTTTTATTTATCAATATGTAATATAACGCAAAAGAACAATCACAGAGATGTGACACTTGTTTTAAGCTTTTTAAGTAACTTTGTTCATTTGCTACTAAAGTTTGCATTTTACTTCTCGAATTTCATTTCACATTCTATTCTATATCTCCAAGAAATCCAGATAGATTTTGAACATATAGTCGCAGAGTAGTTCGAAAACTCAAATGCGAAGTAGGTATAGCATTAGATATGCAAAGTCACGTTCTGTTAGGTTCGCGATGATCTCTTACTCACGTATTCATACCGTTCGAAAGAGCTAAGCAATTTAACAGTTTATAACTGTTGAGAACAATTTTTACAAACACTCCTCGTCTTTTTATTATCTGCTACGTAATAAGTTATAGATTCTATTACATTTCTTTCATTTTCTTCTTTGCAATTTCATGTAAATGATCATATATTTTTGCAAACGCGCGGCGCAAGTTGTGCGACATATTGCAATTAATCATAAATATAAAAAATATTAATGCTTTTCATTAAACTCTTATTATAAAATTACACAATTATCTAAATTCAAATGATGTACGTGTAGAAGGTAATTCACACATATATAATAATTATAAAATAACATAATAAAATTATATAACAGAATATGCAGAATTTTATCGAGTCCATTTTAATCGCCAATATGCCCCAATAAATACTTTTTTTTAGCACGATAATTTGATAAAAATTGCGCAACACGGGTAGCATAAAATATTCATTTTGTCTACATTTCATCAGTTAAATTTCAACGAGCACGTGAGAAATACATTTTACAATTTCCTGTAAAATATAAAATGTATAACACACAAAATGATCAAACTTCGAGTAATCTGTAAATCGGAAAACACAACAAAATAGATCTCTGTTATTATTTATGTGCGTCTATGTTTGTTCGAATTAAACAGAAATATCTCATGCCAAAGTTATGTATCTCTCGGAAGCATGTCAAGTTTGGAATGTTTGTTCCAATTGTAGCAAGACAGGTGGTGAAACCTTTCGACTAGCCACTTCAGTAGAAACTTCTACGTGGAAATCCCTCTTTGTAACACGTTTACGCCCCGTCTCCCATAATACCGAAAATAACAGTATAAAATCCAGCAACGCTTTACCCACTTTGTTTTCCCAGATTATTCGACCGCGCCAATTTGATATTTTAGCACATGTATTTTTCGAAAAATACAAAATTACAAATATTAATAAAAATATTAGAGAAATATTACTTTTCTAAAATAAAATTATATATGATAAAAATTCCATATAAAATATATCAATCAAAATTTAGTTAAATTAAAGAGCTTGTCGTTAAAATATCCAATGTATATTTTAATGTAATTTATTAATGTATCTTCATTATTTTACAATTACTTATTATTCAAAATAGAAAGCTATTATTAAAGTATTGATTAAAAAAAGATTAATCAGAAAACAAATAAAAACACGAAATAGTAATATAATTGGCAGGAAATCTTCCGAAACAATCACATAGCGCAAGGGTTTGAAACGTGCACAAAATCGGAGCAGACGGAAAGTATAATAGTTGTAGTCTCCAAAGGGACACCGAATAAAATTTTTTTATCAAACTATAAAACGGAGAATCACGAATAAAACTCAGTTGAGATATGAATCGACGAAGATGATTCGGATATTCGGACAATGCGACGAGTTATCGATCAAATAACGTCAACCATTATTTCTGAGCATCGAAGCGATAAAATATCTCTGCCCACATATTTCTCACTGTGTCTATGCCTTCATTAATTTATCGTGTTAGAATTCAATTGTTCTTGCCGCAAAATCGAAATGCCACATTCCGAAACTAATTATCGGGATTGCTAATAGAGCAAATGTATAAATGCGCGGTTAAAAAGTATTGTAAAAATTTTATTTTTTTTTTTCTTATTAAATAATGATAATATTTTTTTATACTTTTAAGTAATATTACATAAAGCGTAAATTTTCCAAAATATGCTAATTTAAGAAAGAATTTTGCGTATGAAATTAATAAAAGAATAGTAAAAAATATGACAAGATAAATATTTGCGAAAATAATATGCTATTAGAAAAATATCATCTAACTGTAAATTGAAGAGAAGTGCAGTTGCAATTTTAAAAATTAACGTTATCATATTTGTACTTCAAAATACTCATTATTTTATATATACGCATAAGAACTAGAAGCACACAACACAATATAACAATTATTTACTTGCTTGCCGATTCAAATCAATAATTATGTAGTAACGCTCGTATAATATACATTGACATAATTACGAGAACGAGACTATATTACAAGATTACAAAATTGCAATTTTGTTACAATCAGAAAATCTCGTTAGCAACGCAATTGTACAACCGGTATTGTACAACCGGTGCATTATATTATGATCGTCATGTTCAGTAACTAGTCCTTGTAACGTGATACGCGCGTGAATTGCGAAGAGATCATTTTACATTCCAACATGTAATTGGCGCCATTCGCCGAGTTCGGATTTGATTTAATTTAATGTCCCATCGTGGCCAACACACATGGATGATTATCAATTATACTGCGACTGTATATACTTGTTAACAATTCTAATTAAAATTAAATAAGCGCATACTTGTTGCTTAACACTTGCCATGCCGTACGAAATTAAATATAAAAGTGCAATAAAATATTCTGTAATTTGATTGGAGCTATGAATCAAACCGACAATTAAAGTTAAAATGATGTGATGCGGAAATGCATGAAATAGATAGTTAATAAAATAAAATTGAAATAACGGTAGACAAAATTTTTAATACACTTAATAAAACAAAATACGAGAATTTTAACGAAAAAAACGTGCCTATTTTTAATTGAAAGATCGAGCTAAAAACAGAGTAATCACTAAATATTAATTTTATTGTGGGTGTAACATTAAATTACTCAATTTCATTCTAATCAATTTTCCAAATTATATGATAAAATATCAATGTTAATTACGTTTAATAAATTATAGCTAGTTAATTAGTTTTAGCTAATCATACTTTTATAACATATAATTAACATTATCAGTTGACGCATATGCACATATCATATACATCACGTTTGATAATTAAATCATGTTTCAATCATAATTCTAATAATGCTTAATTAATTATTAATCTTGCTACGATTATTGCTTTCTATTTGATCAATATTCAAAGAATTCAATTTACATTTAACAAATAATCAAGAGATGTTATGGTTTTGAAAATATGTCGTATAACATCTTTAAAAGTCACCGTCTAAAAAACATTGCGTATAAGCTCATATTAAGTCAACTTTTTTTCCAGAAAAAAAAGTAATCTCTTAACAAATCAAATGGATGATATCGTAGCAATTATAAAAGAAAAAAATTAAAAAAACTTTGAACTCGAATCGACTTTATCGCGGCTCGATACAAGAATTCGTTCACGATTCGCAAGAATGTCGAATACTTTCGTCGAGGTATTACGCGTGTAATCGTACAGGTCGGTCGGAAAAGATCCGAATGTGCGTTAATCTAATTAGGGCATGCGCCGTCTGAAAACCGACGGACAGGTTTACGGGCGAATGCACGTGTGGTAATTAACCGCGCCTCCTCCCCCCCTGCGTCCTGAGTTACCTCAATTTGACGTGAAGTAGATGGTGGGCTGCGGTTCCGTGTAGCATGAAACTCTCATCAACTACCATGATTACCACTATAGAGCACGCTTTTCTCTTCCTGCTTTGCAAACCATCTAATAGCGCTGTCCTTTTTGGAATCCCGATTTTTTTCGCTCTCGTCTTCGCAACGTACGAAATGCGCTAATAGCCCCTAATAGCGGTGTTTTCGCCCTTAAATTTATTTATAAGTCTCTCAAAGACTAAACTGCTTAAAAGACTTTTTTAAATCAATCTAGAATCTTGATCTTTTCGTAATAAATATATTGAAATATATATTTAATAATTTGTTAATTTTATCACGAAAACAAAGTATAGTTTAGAATTAATATCATTATATGTCTCCCCCAAATGAAATCTTATCAAATGAAAAATTTTTCTAATTGTAAGATACTGATGCTTTTATGTTTTGCATGAGAATTTGGCACTCCAAAAGAGTTACCGAAAAATTGTACGCTTGCTCCTCTCTCGGAAGGCATATAATTTGCAACTATGAGAATCTTATTTGTATGTACATATTCTAGATAGCGTATATATTTACGAAAACAAATCAACTCGAGATTCTTGGTATAAGATACATATATATGAAAACATACGACCTCTTAGATTCAAAATCAAAAACACATGAAATAAAAATGATTAATAGTAAAAATCAAGATATATATGTAACAAATTTAAATATAAAAAATATTGAAAATCCAGAGGAGTTACATAAATGTTTTGCAAAAGATCAATGACATTTGGATGGAAATATATAGTAAAACCAAGTATTTTAGAGATATATAATGAAGAACATATACGACCTCTTAGATTCACAACCAAAAATACATGAGATAAAAATGATTAATAGTAAAAAATTTTTTCCCTTAAAATAATAACAATATATAAATGATATTGAAAAATGTAACGAGTTTGATTTGCTTTATAGATCATCCGGATCGCATATGATAATGAGTATAAAAATTATAGGTGATGATACACACATGATACAAAAAAAAATATCAAAAGGAGTTTTAAATTTGATTAATTTGGCCGGGGATCTGAAAGACTTAGGAGTGAAAAGACTATTCATATTACTGAAACCAAAAACAGAAACAGATCGCTTGCAATTTTACTTTACTTACACAATGACCTAGTATTTTTCAAATAATGTATGTCGATGACTTTTGGTTTATTTAATATTTAAATATTAAATTTAAAATGCACATAGACATCTTCAGATGTTCATCTTCTTTCAGATGTTCCTTGAATTTCCTTTTATTTATGAATATTTCAGCTCATAAAAGGGAATAGACCGATATACAAAAGTAGAGTTTCGTGGTTAAAAGTTAAGATTGAAAATGGAATTTTGCGTAAGAATTGAATTTTATAGACATACATAGATTTCAATTATTTTAATTAATTAAAAATGGTATAATACTGAATTCTATTTTACTAGAATTTTTTGTTTCCATTTCTTCTGTTTTTATCATTCTTCTCTGGCATAACAATGCCTAAATGTATTTCAGCTCATTTTTGTTTATAATATGGATATGAATGTGATCCAAAGCATTTTGTCTTTGTCAAAAAAATATATCTATTAAATATGATTTTATTATATCATATCACGTCATGTCGAGTGAGAACGAAGGGATGTGTGACACAAAATTGATAGTTCCAATTAATATGCGAAGCATATATTGGAAATATTTTAACTTTCAAATAACCGAAAATGAGCAAATCTCTAAAACTCACATAATATGCATTTTATGCAGAAAATATATGTATAATACGAAAAGATATGACAAACGCGACAGATTATTTTGTTGCAAATATTGTGAGAATTAATAATTTCATTTTACGTTCTTTATTAGTAAATTCTCAATAAATTTAAATTTTGATAAAATTTTGCTCGCATTCGAGTACACGTGATAATAATTCTAGAATTTCTAGTAGAATAGAATTCATTATTATATACCATTTTTAATTGATTAAAATATTAATTGAATCCTATCTATATGAGTAAAATTTAATTCATACAAAATTCTATATTTTTAATCTTAGTTTTTAATTAACAAAAAATATACTGTGAAATTTTTCATCGGCAAAAAAAATGATTTTCTGTGCGTCAAATTGCAATAATCTTATTCATTAAATAAGATTAATTTATTAATTACAATCGACACGAGTTTAATTTTTATTATCAAACAGAAAAACGAATTAAGAGGAGGATACAAAATAACATGTTACAGTAAAGAAGATTTCGGATGGTAAAGGAGAATTTCCGACAGACGCCATTAATACGCTTTACGTTTCCCTGATTCCTTGGCATAGATTCGATCTCGTTACTTTTTAAGAAGCGTTTTATTCTATCGCGAGCTACAAAAGAGAAGAGAACCGCAAAAAGAGAACGTGAGCTTCTAGATTGAGCGGTACTTTCATGCGTTGCAGTAATTATATTGATCGAAAGATGTATTTCGAGCTGTATATGTGGAAACATATTTTGCTATTTCCTGTGATCACTACGAATGCGCGGAACTTTATCATCATTAGGAGAACTACTGAGAGAGTACGGCTTAACACTGATCTCCATTTCAGATACAACAATAACTCTATTGTGTTACTAGTGCATCCAGTTATTTGCTCTTTCTAGATAAAACGTGTATTTTAGCGTGAAAAAAACATCATACATAATATACGATTATTATACGTATTATTATTATTTTATGTGTAATATACGATTACTATATACGTAATATGTTTCTTATTAAATTAATAATTTTACCATTAGAAATGATTAATATTTTTATGATTGAATTTTTTTGGGTGGTGGTTAATGACTGAGGATGATTTCATTTCTATAAGCATTTCCTATAATATATATACATATTAAAATATATACTACAAAAACGCGAGAGTACTATACTTTATTGAATTTGTACTTTATTAGCTCGACTCATTCGCGGATTGCTTTCATCGGTCGACGCGAATCCGAATAAAAAACGCGCTCGCGCGACAATTTTGGACGACGGACGTTTAATTTCGATCCCCGAAAGCGGCGAAATATCCCCGCTTGGATTTCCGCTCGCAGTCGGAATTACTCCCGCACGTCCGCGAAGGGATGGGCTGTATTACGTGGGGCTCGTGACGCGTTTTCGAGCAAAAAGAATTAAACGATAGCGGGAAGATACTGGTGGCCGCGCTCGCGCCCGCGTAAATCCATTAAAACCCGTCTTTTGTTCCCGACCTGACGAAAGGATTTATAGGCCGACAGCGGTGTCGGCGGTCGTGCCGTAACAAAGACAAATGGATCCGCGAATGAAGTAGAATGGCCAACGCGCCGCCTCAAATATAAAATTAGTTTGAACTTCACACGCGCTTCACGAGGGGCCGGCCGCGAAGCGCCGACACCGCCATTCACTCGGCAAAAAGGGAGAAAAATATCATATAAATATTCGCCGACGCGTCCGTATCCGCTTTTGTGCGATCCTCCCGCGTCGCGTGAATCATTTATTATTCTCTTTTGATGTTATATAATACGGTATGCGCGGAGGGCGGGGAGGAAGAGAGAGAGAGAGAGAGAGAGAAGCCGACAAACTCTGACATACGTTCGTGATATAATTTGACATTTCATTCTCGCGGAAAGACCCGAGCGACTTTTGTCTCACATGCGAGATTTATGGCGTATGATAATTTTATTATACGAGCAAAACGGGGAAAATCGCGCGCATGCCGAAGCCGGGCAAAAACAACTCACCGGGGGCGATGCTCGAAAAAGATTCGCGTACGCCACGAAACACAATAACCGACGTTAACGTATTGGCAAACGAGTTTTTTACGTTCGAAACTCATTTAAGCGGTGTTTTCTCGACGTGAAGCTACCGTTCATGAATTGTAAATTGTTATCACTGCTGATTTAAAAAAGCAGTGACCGCGTTTAAAAATCTTAAAAATGCACAACATGCATAAAATTTTTAACAGATAGAGAAAACGTGAAATAAAAAAATAGTTTCAAATTCTTTTCTTTTTCTTTTTCCTTCCAGCCAGCCATTAAGTATCACCAAAAAAAAATTCAATCATAAAAACATTAATCATTTATAATGGTAAAAAAAATTATTAATTTAATATGAAACATATTACGTATATATTATATTAAAATAATCGCAATTTATATTAAATCGTCAGAAATATTTTCTTAAACTAAAAGACTTAATGCACCCATATTTCAATACCTCTAGTACTTTTAGTTTTAAAATTTCATATCAAAACTCAGAATTTAATCTAGAGATTTTTTAATACATGTATATGTATTTTCTTCCGAAAAATAAATTCATTTAAAATAGCAATGTCCATTAAAAGCAAGCTTTTGTACACATTCAACGCAATTAAACCTCGTATTATTCGCGTAACGCGTTTCAATCTTATTAAATAATCAATCGCCATGAGCTTTCGGGAAATTGTCGATCTGTGCATTGAAAAAATTGTATTCTTAAGTTGAGAATACAATTTTTTCAGTGTGTGAACTTGGCACCCGACTTTTAAAAAACATAAATGTAATAAAAGCATTCGATTAAGCATCGTTTGAATCCGTTTGTACCCTCACGGGAATAGAAATATAGAAAATCAAAAAATCAGCAACTTTGTCATTTTTAGAGAGATAAGAGGCAACTTTGTCATTTTTAGAGATATTCAAAATCTGAAAGCAGGTGCTATTTCCTAATCGTTTGTACCCGTTTGTACTGCCTTCCGTTTCATTTGTATCCTCACGGGGATACGAAAAGTATGGAATATGAAGAATCGCATAAGGGGTAACTTTGTCATTTTTAAAGATATTCTAAAATCTATATTTAAAATTTTCTTTTTTTTACATTATAAATGATTAATTCTTTTATGATTAAATTTTTTTTTGCTCTTGTTAAATTTATGTTTTTTAAAAATCGAATGTTCACAGGTAAATTGTCGTCGCGTCTCGAGGGAGAAGTTCGTTTCGAAAATTAGATTTCCGGCCAGAATAAAAAATCGGTAGCGAGCATATTTTCGCAGCTTTTTTTTCGCATGCGCGCCAAGAGAACGTAAGTGCAGCACTTACCGCTGATCCACGTGCCATTGAAGCTTTTGGGGGACAACGAACCGGAGAGCCATTCCTCCAGGGATATGCCGGGTGCGCCATTCGTCCTCGACGTAGTCGAATTCGGGCTACCGGTCAAGAGGATCGCCGCGGCGATCACCAGGGCAAGCACGACTATGATGACGATGCCGCAGATCAGCAAACGCCATCGATACCGCTGTTTGTTCTTCGTCATGAGATCCTGCAAAGATAATATCAATAAAAGCGTTAGTAAAATTATAATAGAATAATAATTATACATAAATTCGGCATTATAATTTTGATGTGTTTTATCATAATAAAAAAATTAAATCAACTTATTTTTGATGATGAGGTTAATAAAAATTATTATTAAGATAAAACTTGGAAAAAAGTTTGAAAATTATGGGCGAAATAATGAAGTCTGATTATTAAAATATTAAATGAGTTGTATATTTATTGAAAATTTTTAATTTCAGATCCGCTTTCATTATATTTTATACTATACATATTGAAATAAATATATATATAAATATTTAAGATATATCATTCTTCCGTACATCACAAAGAATCGTGTTCGAACTGTACATCCAATATGTACATGATCATTATTATTAATCAAATAATGCCAACTGTTTGTAAATATTAATCTAAAAAATACTGAATGATGATTTTCAGAATTATAACGATTTTATAAAATTCAAAAATTATTACTGCGTAAAATGTTGAACTAAAATTTTTATTTTATTTTTTTATTTATATATATTTTTATTATATATTTATATATTTTTAATTCGAGAAAATTATATATCATATTAATATATGAAAAAATATTGAAATTTTTAAAACTTTTATTTTTTGTCATATAAATTCGATAAAAATAATTATAATGGATTTATGCAGTTGACAAACATATCCTTGCGAAATTAGTATCGAAAAATTGTAAAAAAAAATAAAAATAATATTATAAATTCAAAATTAAAAATAATATTAAAATCAATTATTTCGCAACCTATTAAAATTATTAAGGATTTAGTTTCATCGATAGCATGATTTTTACCAAAATCAATTCAAGGCTATTGTAAATAAAGTAGAAAATGCTGGAGCATATTTCATTTCAGTACTAACTTACTATGCAATTGTTTTATTTACATGTATCAACAATTGTTTGTCCAATGTTTTAATTAAAATGTTGCATACGTGTTGTATTATCGGAAAATGAAGTGCATTTTCTCTACAAAAGTTTTGTAATATCGTTATATTTGTAATGCTCTCGCAGACTCGCAATATATATAATATAATATAATTGATACATCTCGATATCGAGTGTTTCATACACATTCAATACAAGTTTCAGTATATGGCCCGTATCATATATAAATATTTATTTATTAGTTTATATAAAAATAAAGTATCTTTCCAAAAGATTTTTATTCCCAATTTATTAAATTACGCTTTTTTTGCAAACACTCAAATCTACATATATGTAATAAAATCTATTATTTTCGAATCGTAAAAAAAAATGATTTCGATTTTATGGGTGTAAATACAAATTGCAGTTTATTTGAAGTTTAATTCATATCTTCCATAAAGCTAGACATTCGAAGTTTATTAATTTATTTAATAATAAAATTCGCGTAAGCGATTTCGTAATCTCGTAACGAAGCAACCTTAGATGATACGTGCCGAATGTGCCGGTCAGAAATTTCGCACATCCGGCAAAAAGCCAGCTTCTCGCTCTAAAATAATGTTCTCGAACGTGCACCCAGCAGAGAGATGCCGCGCGATCGCGATATGAGAAATAGTCGGGAGGGGAATGCGAGAAAGAGTGGAGCAGGCAGTCTCTGTGTAATCCGGTCTTATCGAAAATTGGATTTCGTATTTCCGGAAAAATAAAAGCCAGTGCTGTGCCGCCGCGACGGTGCATGCGAGCCCATATTTATAAATCTTCTTTATCAAAATTAAATTTGATCGGCGCGGACTGCCGGACGTTATCGAACCAAGGCGCCGGCGTCGCGACCTTAACTTCATTTATCACGGACCCGTCGATGACCGAAACGGCCGCGATTCCAACCGAGAGGATTGACCAAGCAAGATGATCGAGAGAGAGAGAAATAAAAAAATATATAATATACGTATATCAAAAGTGACTATTTGTAAAAGTAGTATGGGAAAAGAATTGTAATGCCTGACATTTTTTAAAAAAATATCGACTTTAAATTAATTATACGGTACGACGAATATTTGAAGATAAATTAAAGATTTATGACAGATTATATTTGTAATACCCGATAACGTATTTTGGATGGAATTTTAATCCATTAAAAAATCCATTATTAATTCGAATGCAATCTTTGAAATGTCATATGGCTTATATGATCGATATTGGGCCGATGATGGACCAGACGATTTTTCCTTCATCCGATATATATTTTTTCTCCCGATTTCAACTCACAAGTGTGCACATCGTGATTTATGAGCCTCTTGATGGTACCAAATACGCTTTTCCTGTAGAGTGGGAAACGATTTACGGTTCAGCGTTTAGCTCACTGTCGCGTTAAAGAACGCGGCCTTTCCATTTATTATGCGTCGATGAAATGCAGCTCCGACGAGAACCTGTCGGAAGCGACGTGATGGAACCTCAATGAAAACGAATCGTCCAAAGCGTAAGCTGAATTTTAACGAAGAAGTGTGCGTGTTGAAAATTAATGGAAATTAAATTTTCCAATTACTAAGCTCAAATATTGGTTGATCTTTATTACTAAATTACTGAATTACTAACTTAAACATAGATAATCCTCAATTATTCAGTTACAATATTAGACAATTTTTTAAATTAATTAATTCATCTGCATGTGGTTAAAATTTAATTCTATTAAATACTTCGAGGAATGAAGCCACGAAAATTTGTCATATTCAATTTTATTTATACTAATAGAATATATTAAATGCAGATTTTTTACTTATTCAAATTTAAATTTTTTTAATTATTTGAAAATTGTATGATAGTTAGAATCAATATAAATGACGCATATTTTTTTGTAAATATAAAAAAATGCAACGTTATAAGATTACAGACATGATGAAACTTTTATCTCCATAAAGAATTGTCTAGTTTAAGTATAAAAAATGCACTCGGAGGACACTTTGGCTCTTCCTTCCCTAGAATATATGACCAACAACTATCCTAAATACATCAGCATAAACAGAAGCAGCAATAATAGAACACAATAAATATAGAACGGCATTTCTTAGTTGCACTCGTAAAGTTTCTAATATATCTCCGTAAAAAGCAACGAGCGATTTCTCTCGATATTATTGCTATTAATATATACAATACACGTATATGTGTAGAGTTGCGGCTACGACGGCACTATATGAAAGAGATAGTACTCGATTTTCCGATAACGTTCTTACAATGCAACGTTTTATTGGCGCCAATTCCCACGGTTCATCTTCGGATACGCCGTTGAATCGCGCGAGAATAATTAATCGATACTCGTTATGTATTATATGTATGATTTGTGATATCGTATTCTGCGGTTACAGCGGTTGTTAAGTTTTAAGATATTCCTGTCACTAACAATTACTGCTCGCTAGTCGCTAATAAAAGGAGTAATTGAAACATTGAAGCAATATATACAGAAAATAATCTAGAAAATTTTTTCACAGAAAATCTGATATTAATTATTTATTATATTAATATAATATAATATAATATAATTAATATATTTATATTATATTATATTAATTATTATATTAATTAATTATTCAATTATTTATTATATTAATAATCCTTTGCACCTCTAATCTTTTTCAAGTCTAATCACTTTCTTTAATCTCAAGATAAATGCAAATAATTTTAAATTTATATACATCATATATATATTTTAATAGACGCTGCATGTCTCAATTGAAAGCTCTTTGAAATTAATCTACGTTATTGCGCAAGTAATATCTGCGCGATATCCTTCCTAATATAATGAAGACGTCAAAAACGTCTTTTGTCTCTCATAATGAACCTTCTCGCTTCGCTTGCATGTATCGGAATACTAATTTCACGCTTCTCCCTCGAAAAACATCATTTCGCGTCGAGAGAAAAGTTTCAGCGTTCCTTAATAAAGCGGCCGCATTAATAAATCCGCGACTCTTTTCAATCGGCATTCGACGCATTCTCGCGTTCTCCATTCATTATTAGTGAAATGAATCCGCCACGAACGCCGTATTCTAATTAGCTCGGTTCTTACTTTTGTTATCACGGTCGCATTCTCGGCCCAATCAAAAACTAACCGTACACAAGGCGATTATCCTCTCTCTCCGTGCGCATTCGTCGTCGCTATTCCATTGCTTGAATGCAGTTTGAATACCACCGCACACCCCTGGTAATGGTATTACGTGCAAAGTGCCGCAATATCGAACGCGTTCGCTTTTACTTCCGCAAACGTGATCTCTAGAGAGGCCTCGTTCGCCACCCTATCTTCCTCGCGCGTTTCTCTGTATATATTGCACTCCTTCGAGGAACTCGAATCACCAATTAAGAGACTCAGACTTCCCCTTTGCGTATTCCTTGTGAATTCTGATTAGCTCTCTCTCGCGTGTTCCTCGCGAAAATTAGTTATAAGAGTGGAATTTTGCAAGCTGCACAAGGTAAGTATACAGGCCAAATTGTCACGAGTAATATATAGTGAAACTATTTAGAGAGCAAGAGAGATTGTTGTATATTTAATCTGAACTTTATCTTTTGATACGTCACATTGTAATATTTTAATTGTTTTAGATTTATTATACCTATTTTACCTATTTTAATAGATATAAGATTTAAAAAGTCATTACAACTTTACGTGATTTTGATGTAACTGCAGATGGCTTGTACATACAAAAATTTAATACTAAGATTTTTCCACGAAAATAATGTCATTATGTAAAATCGATCTTGAAAGTCTATGAGTTTTCAATATCCGCTTTGGTTAACATTTCGCCTCTTTGACACAATCTTGCCGCAATATCAGCAATGGAAGTCGTAAACTAGTTTGAGTGGAGGCGAATTTTTCATTTTACTAAGTCGCCGCACATTCCGTAGAAACAGTGTTTCTCAAATTAGAGAGTTAGTTTCACAAATTTTTGACATTACTTTGGAAATTTAAGATTTAAGATATTTTAAGATAATTTAAGATAATTTAAGATATTTTGTTTTAATCTGATTGAAACTATTAATAGGATAAAATATGACATAATTTGTAGCATCATCTCGCAACAATATTAAAGCATATTCTTTCAATTTACGAGATATAATATTAACGCATAATTGAAAGATTAATAATTATAATAGTAACTCTGACACACTTTCAGAGGCGACAAAATAATTGACATAGAGCCGAATTCTTTATCAATTTATTTAAAATAATTGAAATAATTGATAGCTATTAAAAAACAATAATTAATATTTTTTATAAATATTAAATAAAAAAAGTGCGGATAAAATTTATATAAAAATTGTTTTGTATAAACTGGAGATAAAAATTTTAAATTTTAAATTTGAGAGGATTAAAAGTTTTATATTTATTCTATCAATTATTTTCCGTAATATAATATTTTTTCTTTCAGATACAAATAGATTATTATTCTCGTGTAAAATCTGAAAAAAATATATAAAATATTGCGCAATGACAATTTTACTGCCATGCAATATATATAATTGTGCATAAATATCTTCTATTTATCGCGGTGTGAGTGAGCACTACTGCAGAATTTATTGTCTTCGGACGTTTATGATGGGGCACGCGGTGCTGCGGAATCACGCTCATACTTTATCTCGAGAATATTGATTTCCGCGGTGGTGTTGCGTGAGCCACGTCGATGGTTGGTGGACGAGCAAAAGGAGCTAAAAAATTTAGCGGATGTGATGGAAGCTGGCCTGGCGAGACGCCAAGTACAGCATCTCGCGCTTTGAGGATCCATAATTTGTAACTGAGCCGTCAACGTGGCGTATTGTTATCGAGGGTGACTCCATCCGCGTCGTGCTCCGAACCGAACTGTAAGTACCGGCTACCATATCGAAATTCTATCCGCTGTAAAAAGAAACGCGCATATCGGAAGCTGACACATTTCGCTGACGTATGTAGTGTCTCTATCTTTGCGACCGGAGAGACGAGCTGAGGGCAAATTGAAATGCACGGTTGCATTGATATGTCAAGTCTGATACTCGCAGACACGTTGGAGCTCGTGAAATCTAACAAATTTTCATGTATATTTTTTAAATAATATATATTTAATTATTCCTCGAATCTCAAAACATTTTACATCTATATAAAATAACAAATATCAGAAAAAATTACAAAAAAATAATTTTAAAAAATGCATGAAAAGTCACCACGAGTTAATTCATATTATTTGAATATAAATCATCTCTTGCTAAAAAATGTTAATTTGTAAAATTATTTAAAATAAATCCAATGAAAATACAAATTTAAAAAAATCGAGAATTGAAGCAGAAGTCAAATATATTTTTTGATGAACTTATTGCCAATTTTTGTCGCAAATACTGCACAATATATATAGAATGTAAAATTAACTCAAAATCATGTTACAGATAACTAGATTGCATCGTAAAAGGGAAGTCTCGATATTGAGCGATTTTGTGGGTTGCATTCCGCGTAAATATACAATGCAATTCCAAATACATATTCGGTGATATTTGCTCGCATATAGCTCTGTACCTCGGAAATTAAGGTATTTGCTGCAATCGCACGTCGCCCGTCAACGATATCCGCCAAATGACAGTAAATCTCATTGAATCCTATTCAACGGAATAAGCTATGCCGCGTACAAAATTTAGGAGATATGACGTTAATGTCTTGTACATTGATTACGTTGCACAAACCACGCATTTCATAACATATGATTGTATCTCCGATATATTATATATAGTATGGAAACACAATAATTTCTAAACAAACATCTGATTTTTAGTATAAAATTATTTATATCTTTTTCCTTGCTGTATTTTGACTAATATCTTTTTACAAATATTTTATTTTTCATGATATGAATAAAAAATTCCTCGCATATTTTGAATTTTAAATAAAAATATCTAGAGATTTATCTTCATTATTAAAATTCTCTAGAAAAATCTAAAAGGATATGAAATATATTTTTCAATTCGTATTTATAATATTTTAACACACACACACACAATGGCCGGATTTTCATCTCGTTTAAAAAAATCAGATAATATATTAAACAAAGAAATCATAATTGAAAAATATTTACTCAAGAGTCAGAACAAACTGTAATTTAAAATTTAAAGAACGGATACGCGCAGAGTTGCCTATAAAAATAACGTCGTACATGTTCAACATCTGCTACTTAATTTTTGCAATGTGCCGTCCGCTTAATTGTTCAATTAACATTAACCGACTTCTGGCAACAAAACCGCCTCTCTCTCTCTCCCTCCCCCTTCTCTCTCTTTCTCTCTACGATCTGTAAATATTCTAGAAAAGTCTTCCCTGCGGACATGCGCTAACTAGATCGCTTCTATGTACCCATTTTATCCGGAGCTGCTCTCATCTCATGACTACAGGATGCGCAGCGAGTTTCGAGCGGCAACAAAAAGGATTTTCCGATAACCGTCTTGTCGGGGAGCGCGGTCGAGAACAAGAGTCACATGGTGTTACATTTCTCAAAGCAGATATATCGTCGTGAAGCAAACACAGTTGGACCGCAGGATGATACGGAATTAAGTTACCTCGACCTCGCCGCTTGTCGAAGGATCATTCTCTCCGGTTGTTGCTACTGCCAGTCACTAGGGCCAACATTAAAAGCCGAGAGAAAGAGGCTGGGGTAATTTATTTCGCGTTCTCCTATCCTGCAAACGACAATATCGTCTCACAGTGATGAAATCTGCGGAAGTTAGACTTGCATTTTTGCTCCTCTCTTACGTCATGGCTTTCACCAGTACGATCACCTCCTCGCTATCTTCCATGGCACTTTATCTTCTCTCTCCTCGTCTTATTCTTCCTTTTTGCTCCTTTCCTTTTACATTTATAAAATACTTCCATTCTGTGTTTTTATATTTCCATGCTTATTTGGACTAATTTTTCTCTTTTGCCACATCTTTCTTATTCAACATTTTAATTATTTACTGTTCTCTTATATTTGTTAAATAATTTGATAGAAAATATTAAGTTCCGTATAGTATAAAGGAATTATATTTGTTAAATAATTTCATAGAAAATATTAAGTTTTGTATAGTATAAAGGAATAATCTATTTTATTGTATTCCTCTCTCCGCTCTCTTTTTCTCTTATATTTTCTTTCCTAATTTTCTCTCATGATTTTGCCTTCCATTTTCTTACATCCTTTCTTAGAACTCATCTTTTAAGTGCCTTGCCAGAAACTTGCAACTTCTTTATGATGCTGAACTCGCTCATTTACCTCGCGAGAAGTTTAATGAGACTTACAGACCGAAATGGCACTCAGGCGTTTTATGAGCCACTGGAAAAGACATTTCATCTTAAAAAAAGGTAAAAAAAGAAACACAAAATTCGCGCCGATTGTGTAACGGATGTGTTTACGATGTGCTTGCGCGAAGTTGTTGCACGATTTCAAGCCGCGATGGATTCGTTTATTGACAGGATTCATCAAACTTCGCGTGCACGCAGCTAACTTTTATATTAAGAAATGAAAAAGTAGTCATTTAAGTTATTTGTGGATGTTAACTTGTTTCAAGAAGAGGAATTTCCACAGACGCGTTGCAGATGAAAAATCTATCGTACTCGAAAAATATTTTGATGGATAATAATATAACTTGATAAAAGAAAAATTTTGTATCATGTTTTAATATTTCGCAGAAAATCCTGGAAACTATTGATGGCTGCGTTAAACATTTAATAGAAGCGTTAAAGCACTTCAACGTGAAAGTTTGAGTAGAACATTGTAGCAACATTGTAGCAACATCTGCTGCCTCTTATTTTTTTTTTTTTAATAAAAGTTTTTAAACTGTTAATATTTAAACTTCTTGTCAGTAGTCTGATGAATTAATTTCACAACATTTAAAATATTGTACCCGTTTGTTAATCCAAGAGCCGGGTCCATAGATGAGAAAAATAAATTCTGTCGTTATCTTTGTGAATAGTCTTTTAGCTCTTAATGATCGCAAGAGCCAGGAAACAAAATGTAAGATTTAAAAGCGCACTAGCAAATATTTCTGTAAAATTTACTCCACGTTAAGAAGCTTTAAAACACGAATGAACGTAATTTTATCTTTTTCAAGAGATTTGCTGCTTGCACGAAACGAGTCAATAACTTCCCTATGTAAGCTTTTATCGTGGAAATCTCACATCTCTGTTCTCGGACAAACTCTTTACTTCCGTGAAATAAAAGGGGAAAAACTATAACGTAAAATGTATTTGTCTGATTGTGAAGTTCTCGAAGCATTGATCCGAGAAAAACGAAAATTTTGATAACCTATAACGTACAAGCCAAAAACTTGTAGTTTACTCTTTAAATTTGTTATGTGATATGTTTCGCGGAAGCTAAATAAAAAGATAAAATGCTGTTATAAAAGAGAACATAGTATGAGAGTAAATATGGCGAAAAACTTAATCATTAAATTGAAGATAATATGTTCTAGATGTAACTAATGTCTTCATCTGTCACTGCAATAACTTATCTAAATCAGTGCTGTAAAGTATAGTAAATATAAAATTTCCTATAAAAGATAAAATTTTCAGAAAATTTTTGCAATACATATTTAAAAAAAATAGAAATAATTTTATAAAAAAATATTTTTATAGATATAAAAAGTCGAGAATAGCGAGTTCAAAAATCTCTGACAAATTATTTATATTTTTACTAAAACAATCAGAAAAAGATAGCATTATAAAAATCTCTATATTCTTGCAAAGAATTACAAATAACAATCTTTTCACTTTTTCTTTTTCTATTTGTGCTATTTATATCAATATTGAAGTTAAAGGCAATCGTTTTGAATAGAGACAAATTCGGCTTAAACTTCGCAGCGAAATCGATAGTAAATCGAAGCCTTGCATTGTGAAAATATTTGCATGAATAAAGGAATTTCGCGAGCCAGAAGGAAATTGGACTGTCTTTGACAATCATTGCCATTCTCTACTGGTTCCATGACAATGCATTAAGAATCAGATTCTCACAGCGATTTTCAGCACAGGTGCCATCGCGGACCGACAGGATAATTTGTCGTTGCATCTCGGCGGGAATAGAAGGAAAGGACGAAAAAGAAAGTTACAGATGGGATTCGACGTAGACAAATTTTCGTCGACATTTCACGAGCGTCCTTCTTATTTTGACAAACGGCACGAAGCGTTAGAAAGAAGAGCGCGTAATCCGAGTTAATTAGACCGCCATTACTGTAAATAAACGCGGGTTAAATCTCGCTCACACCATTCGGTCCTTTACCGCAATAAGTCGACCGAACGACGATATTCCTCCCCCGCGGACACCATAGTCCCGCTAAATCCCGATAAATCCGACCAGTTCTCCATCGGTACGTTTCTCTCCCCCGGAAATCGATGAGAGCGACGAGATATACGAGCTGATTTACATAGCCGTCCGATGTAACTCGCCTTTTTGCCGAGGCGGATTACGCGCTCAATTAATGTTTAATAGGGTCTGAGTTTATGGCGAGAAAAGCAGTGCTTTCTAAATGCTGATTTGTTTCGCGCCTTTCAATGCATCAATCCTAGATGATTATTCATTCGATTCGTGTAACATCTTTCATCGTCAAATATTGCAATTGTAATTGTGAGCCATTTCGTCATTTTTCTATTTTACCAATAAAAGAACTTTCACGACGAAAACATCGATAATTTTATACAATTAATAAAAATAAAGCGATTTTTTCCAAATGACAATTTAGAAATAAATATATAATAAAAAAAATATTTTTTAATTAATAAGAGAACACAGTATAAGAGTAAATATGGCGAAAAATTTAATCATCAAATTGAAGATAATATGTTCTAGATGTAACTAATTTCTTTATCTGTCAATGCAATAACTTATCTAAATCAGTACTGTAAAGTATAGTAAAATTTCCTATAAAAGTGAAAATTTTCAGAAAATTTTTGCAGTACATATTTAAAAGAGAATAGAAATAATCACATTTTATAAAAAAATATTTTTATATAGACATAAAAAGTCGAGAATAACGAGTTCAAATTAGAAATAAACATATAATAAAAAAATATTTTTTAATTAATTAATATTCTTCATATTGCTCCATATTATTGAAAATATTTCCTCAATAATATTGAATATTAATTTTCTGCACAAATCGTTTACTTTTTTGGGAAATACATTTTTCGGAAATATTTTTATATTTATAGTTCTATATGTTTACTCAAGTAACATCCTCTTGAGTCAAAATGATATTTTATTTCTGTTTCAAGATAAAACATGCAGAATTGGAAACGGGCCAGAACGAACCATGCAGATTTTCTGTTGCCTTAGGCTAAAGGAAAACTAAATATAATAGCGTATGCGTACAATGCGCTTTCTTCAAGATAAAGATTTTATATAACGTCGTAGCACATATTCTTTAAAATAAAATCAAAATGCATTAAAAATTCTCACAATACAATTCTATTATCGTGCACATAATTGACGTTTATAAATTCATAAAATCTTCATATTATATAATATCTCATAATTCAATAATCAAGAGGTGAAGGAAACTTTGATATTCGCAGAAATATATTTATACTTCAGAAATATATTTTTAATTTCACGATATCTTTAAATGTTAATATTTTTTTAATAACATCTAAATCATTATTAGTTTAATTATATTTTTAATTATTTTATAATTATTAATTAATTGAACATAAATGAAATTTTTATTAGAATTAATAATGCACCTTAATTTCTGATCATGTCTCGATTTTATTGAATATCATCGATAAAAGACAATTATAAGGAGTGATAAAAATATTAATGAACAATAAAAAAGCGTCATAAAACATCGACATGAATGTCCGCGAGAGTGATTTATGAACAGATGTTAGTGATTTCTCGACGACATTCAATTACCAATCAAACTGCTCCGATTGGGGAGTTACGAGCGAAATAAGACTTATATACTTTAGGGGATCTAAGTCGCGGAGAAGTAATTTAGTGTACCTGACAGACACTATAATCCCTTAACGAAATGTACAAGGAAAATAGAGGCGAAATCCTCGAAAAGCGAATCCCCGAAACACACGATCGGCATAAAATGCGCGGACTCCGGACTACGTATGTCGAGGTACACAGGCGCGCGTACGTGATGTTGAGTACTGACAGGAAACTGATTGTGGCCTAGAAAGCATCGAATCGGATGAGTCACTAAACGACGATCTGACGACGGGAGTAATTTGCTGCATATGCGTAGCAACATTGTTTCACGCACGGATAACGAGAGAAATCCAAAGTAAAATTTTGTTCCAAGCAGGGAACATTTTTGCAACTTGACATTTTGTCTTGACATTTTCGCGCCGCTGAAAATCAAGTCCAAATTTCATAGCAAATAATGCATCACCAGTCAGTTCTTCAAATTTGGAATATTCGACCGAAAATTAATAGGACAAGCATATAAATAAGGTGAAATCAGCTGAATAAATATAAATTGATTGATCTCTCTCGAAATAAATGATGCATTTTGCTCGATGCGTCTGCGAAAGAAACAATCTCCGACTGGATGCGAGTAACAAGGCTGGTCCATCATTCGCGCTATTATTATTTCTAATCAGAAGCGATCGTTGTGCGATTGTGTAAGCTACAGAAGCGTCGAACAGGACATCGAACTGACTCGTCTCTGAAAATACACAACGCGTCGAAAAGAAAGAGAGAAAATCTCATCCATAGTCGGAGCTTATCTCGAACGAATCACGGATAAACCGACTTTCGTATGCAGCTTCGCTTTCTTGAATCGCGAATAACAAAATTGAGTCGACCTTGCGGAAGACATTTTTTATCGCATTCCCGATATATACGTTTTCAAAATATGATATTTGCCGAGAAAATCTTTATGCATTTCTCCAATTATACGATCGTCTTGTGCAATTCTATCGAAATATGTTTCGGGAATTTTATCGGTTTTTTCTCGTGTAGCTAAGAAAAGATGCGAGAATAAAATGTAAATTATTACGAAAAATTCAATTTAAAATATGCACAATAATGTAATTTATATTACATTATATTAATTATATTACATTACATTATTATTACATTATTAGTGCACATTGTGAAAATATCTGAATTAAATGTAAATATATATGACAGTACTCGGCATAAAAACTTATTGCCGTCAACGTATTATAAACGCGAATAATTAATTAACAAAGTTTGCCGCGTCGCGAGTGATTTTATTTTCTCGTAATATATAAGTAGATACGCGTACGCGGGTGAAAATAATAGTTGGCATAACTAGTCGTATTAGTTGTTGACGCATTTCCGCTAGAATTCATCGAGAGTGAAAAGACATCATTGTGAAAAAGAAAGTAGCGTGGGGAGAGTTTACGAGGAAACGAAGCTGCGCACCGGAGGAAAATAGCCAGGTCGTCATTTGTATCCGCCATTATCGTAGCTGCAGGTACTTCCGGCGAATATGCCAACATTAAGCACGTCCAGGTGCACGCCGGCGAGTTCAGTGATGGATAATGTATTTTTGGTACCCGGAGTTAATTTATTTTTCAGAGCCGATAAGTGTACTTTTCGGAGTAAAGCGAAAACGTAATGAATCTATAATACACTTTCCTAGATAGTTATGGGAACGGTCATTCTCCGATATTCCTCTAAATATACGACAAATTATTTTTTTTTTACATAACTTCTTTCTGATAAAATAAAAAAAATCTCGGAATTTCAAGCATCTTGTTTTTTTTTACTACGCTGATCACAAGAGAAGATGAAATTTTAAAAATCTCATGAAATAAAATTATATCGTACATAGATAACGATATATTTTTTGTTTGATAAATAAATATTTAATAAATAAATAAACACGCGCCAACTAGACTTAAAAATTAAAATTTTAATAAGAAAGAACCGATAGCGTTTTAGAGAGAAAGTATCGAATAGGTACTTTCCATCAGGTTAACGTTAAATCCGCCTTCGAGCTTTGGAAAAGTCAAGCTCGCTGCGTCCGTTCCTGAGATGCTTGCTAGCTCCGTTAGTGTTGGCCGCTAAATACGTGAGATCCAATTTGGATCCGCCCCAAAATTCAATAGAGTCATGGTGTATATGCGCCTTCCTGTTACACGAGACGCGGCATCTCCTCGGTGGTATCCAATTTCTGAGCCGCCGTGAAAGAGTATCGTGCACTTTCGCGATATTATCCACGGAACGTCTCTTTTCCCTCCCTTCCTTCCTGCCTCTCTCTTCACGAAGGATCACGAGCAATCCAGTAAATCCGCTATCGTATTCTCGGGCTACTCGGACGAATTAAAAGCCATTGCACCGAGCGCAAGATGGCGAATCGGATAAGGTATTATCTAATTGCGCCGCTCGTTTGGCTCGCTAAAGATGCCGCCAATGTAATTGATGATCAATAAAGATAACGTATCTACCGCGATATTAACCCGCGTTGTGCAGTGGCGTGCCATTGCTGCGTAAGGGTTATCGCTACGAAGTAGTACTCCATTCGAATCGGGCAATAGATGAGATGAAAATGAATGAAATGAATCGAAACGGGGGCGATAAATTTAAATTCAAAGAGAAAATCCGAAATATTTTATACGAAAGCAGATCAGTTCGTCGTTTGAAAAACTAAATCAGTCAATAACAAAATAAAATTGTATTTGTTCATCATTATATAATTTAATATTTCATTAATTTCTTATTAACAAAATATAATTCAAAAACCACGAAACATCTATTTTTATTAATTAATTTTTAAATAGTATTTACATATATTAATTTTGTTTATTTAATATTTATAAAACTCTTTCAGTTTTTAAAAAAGAGTTTATTATGATATGTATAAGAAAATTTTCTCTAAACTATCGTTAAGATTCTTTAAAATTTTTATGGAGCTTGAAGCACTTTCACCTATCAGACATCCTTATGCAATTTCTTATGCAATTTAGCATATATCAAATTATCTGGCTTCTCAGATTTATTTCGGATTCGACTCTCAATCTGGATTCGAATTGG
This sequence comes from Camponotus floridanus, assembly GCF_003227725.1. Lineage (NCBI taxonomy): Eukaryota > Metazoa > Arthropoda > Insecta > Hymenoptera > Formicidae > Camponotus > Camponotus floridanus. The sequence goes on along the minus strand of NW_020229216.1, from coordinate 340,189 downwards.
ATTCCGTGCTTCCTAAAGGAGATTCGAATGCAATCTTCCTTTCCGCGATATTATCCGAGACGGAAGCAACCGTCTGCGAAAGACGGTCAATAAGAATAAATTGACTGCTTTATTCTTGCGGCACTAAACAAATTAGGAGAAATATCCGTGGCATAAGAGAATTACTTTTTCAAAGTGCGTTAATTTTCTCACCTTCAATTTTTATGAAATGAGAGTTTAGCGACATGTTCGATATAAGATTTTCGATAACATTTTTGGTTACTTTTATTCTTTTCGAATTTTACTTTTGTACATCTATTTTCTTGCTTTTTCAATTCCACCGAAATGCTTTTTCCCATCGTCAAAATGCATTCATTTACCTTTTCCGATCAAATTTTATCGGCAAGCTCTTGCACCCAAGGATTTTCTTCACAAATCTGAGAACACAATGTGATATCCGATTTTCGTTTACCAGAGGAAACACCATTTCCAAATTTCTAGTTCTTTCTTTATATAAAAATTTTTTGCTGGATAAAAATAACAAATGTGATAAATTTAATTAATATAACTTTATTTTATAATTGTTTCAAATTGTGTATATCCGTATTAACTTTTTACATTGAACATGTGATTTTAATACATTTTTCTAAAAATGGATTATACAAATGGATTATAAAAGCATTGTGAAAAGTTATTATGTACTTCTGTTTTATTGTTTTCTTTTGCTTCCGTTTTTATATTTATATTGTATCCCACACATACACATTTTTTATTATACTATAATACATATATTTAAACGTATTATATAAAAATTCAAAGAATATTATATCATAGCTTATTAATTTGTTTTATACGATTATCTCTATGCGATAAATATTTTTCTTATTAATATTTGATTAAATATTTCGTGTATTTCGAGAGGTAAGTGCATTTCTCATTTCTAATCTTGGAGTTTGTTTATGTTGCTATAATAGAATGGAAATTCAGTGGTTGCGAATGTAACATCAAATGTTGTAAGTTTATGTTATTCGCACTGTGTGCAATGTATATTCGTCTTATTGATAGTTAAAAGGTATAATACCAAATTTATATTTTATATTTAAAAAGGGATCTTTTAATGAAATCATATTTCTGTTGTAGAATAATTTTTGATTAAATAACATTAAATTGTAATAATTTTTATTTCTTTTATATGTGTAAAAATTTAAAAACGAATAGTGGAATATAACTGTATGTGTACGTATAAGCTTTTTAATGTATGTTTTTTATCGAAAAATTGCTTTTTATTTAAATTTATATAAATTTGTTCACCTATAATCCGTAATACTTTTCAAGAAAAATTTACTAAAAATGTTATTATGTATAATATATGTATAAAAATAAATCTTTTTTATACAAAATTATATACATAGAATATAAAAGCTAAAAATTCATTTCAAAGAAGACAGTTGTAGTTTTAATTAATTGCCAAAAATTGTTCACCATTACATTAATTGCCAAAAATTGTTTCACCATTACATTCACACATAGAATATATTCCAAATTCTACAATATATTTTGTAATTTATTTTTTTTCACCGTAGCATTCTTATTATTCGCATTAAAAGATTATATAAACAACCACATAAAATCGATAATACCTTTTTGAGGTCTTGCATCTCGCTCGCGATTGTCAGAACATAATATATCACACGTCAACTTGTTCGGCGGTAAATAGTGTGCTTCGATTTGTCGTAACAAATCCCACAGGGCATAAATCCTTATTAGAGTGGCACTCGGCTAATTGTGCCCCTACTCTACCATGCAAGAGAATGTATGTGGTGCATACAGGAAGGCAGTATCGAGGTTTCATTACAGGCACGCTAACGAGTAGTCGTAAAATCCGCAATGAGAATTCATGGCAGCTGAATCACGCGTAATCTTATTCTTTCCATTTTTCTTTAGACGAAAAAAAATTTATACATAAGCTACACTAGTAAGCTTTTCATTTAAATTTTCTTACTACAACGTTTCTGGATTTTACACTTCAATTGTCTATTCAATTGTCTATTCAATTCACTATTCAATTGTCTATTCAATTCACTATTCAATTGTCTATTCAATTCACTATTCAATTGTCGATTCAATTGTCTATTCAATTCACTATTCAATTAATTTAAACATGGATTACGCATCATTAAAAAGAGTGTTGGAACTTAATAAAGTTATATTTTTTAAAAATCACACGCTGCATATAAAAAAATTTTCCTTTCGAATAAGTAAAATATAATTTTTTTTCAAAAAATATATTTTGCGTTTATAGGTTTTCTATTTATCGTCGAATCTTTAATTATTATTCGAATTGAATTTCTACTTTTAAGAGAAAAATCGAGATAAATTAATTTATCGCGTATATTTCAAGGTGTTTTGGTTAAGTGTTATATTTCAAGGTTTTTAAATCTTAATGAAGACTTGAATTCATCGCGGATTTTTAATTCTCGCGAATTTCATGACGCGGGACAAAAGTACATGATGTTTAAACCGAGTGCTCAAAAGTACAAAAGGGTGGCACGAGCGATCTCTCCGCCGTAAATTTGATTTACGACCAAGAGGCTCAACCTTCCGTCTCGCCGTATAATAAGCGGTAGGATGAAAGTATACGAGGACAATCTCCTCAGGAAGATATACGCGACATAGCGTCGAACCTCTCCTTTCCACTTTAGCGCGTGCCATTGAGAAGAGCCATATGAGAAGATATAGTAGATTAAAAGCATCTTATCGAACGTTACAAAGCATCGGGAAAGCTTTGAGAGATGAGAAAATGCGAATGTGATATCTGCTTTGTGAGATTAAGCGCATTATAAAGTGTATTATAAAGTTTATATTAGCTCCTAAAATGAATGGCTTGATGCAAGAACCATGTAGTCCAAAACATAATTAACTAACTTTTAGAAAGAGTCTATAATTATATAAAATAAGTATCATGTAGCTGCACTATCCCTCTCGCGTTTTATATATTTTACGTATCTAATAATATTATAATATATTTTACGTATCTAATAATTTACGTATCTAGTATTTTAATATCTAATAATTTACGTATCTTCTTTTCATATAGTATAATAAAAAACCAATATTTTATATATGTATTTTAATTATATATTATTTATTATGTATGTATAAAAATATATGCCAGCAATTTTTTAAATTAAATACATTCTCCGTTGAACAAGAAATTTAATATAAAAGATATCTAGGATTTTTCTACGCTTATGCAAATTAATAATAAATATTTGAGGTTGCAGTTTTGTAGCTTATGAAAAAATATTTCGGTAGAATAATGTCCATCACGCAGCAAATTAAGGGATCAATCACGTTTGATTTACGATGGAGAAGCCCAATTTCCCATGCTCCGTAAAAAAATCGTACGATGTTCATAATAAGCAGCGAAAATATGGTGGTAATCTTCCCCTTCTGAGAGAATGGCTTCACGCTAGCACAGTCTCGTATACGGGGTATATTGGATTAAAAACTTCATATTGAAAATCTTATCGCGCGACACAAAATGCCACAAGTATTCATAAGTTCCGAAAAAGAAGTACCTTGTACGAGCATCGCGTGCACGCGTCTAGAGATCGAAATTCGCGATACTAGATGTTGGCGCATGAAAAATAAAGTCTGACATTGCGATTCGTATATCGAAGGCACGATTGAATTGAAAACATATTCGAAAATATGAAATAATTATGCGCAAAGATGGCACATTTAACGCTAACATAATCAAAAGCAGATTCCTCGTCACAAGGTTCATTAAAAATTCTAAACCTTTCTAAACTTTTTTCTAAACCTTATTCATTAAAAATTCTAAACCTTTAAAAATCTAATATTTGTCATAATCAAGACGTAATAATATTGCGAAGTGAACACTGCCTATTTCGAGCATAGTCACATGAATGACGTCATATGAAGGTCGTTGTCATTGAGCACGATAAGCGCAAATTTACTTATCATACTTGTATTAAAATCTTTCTCACATTACTAGTGTATATGTCTTTTAATTTTTTATTTTAATCTAATTATTATAATTTTATTGTAGGAAAGTTATGAACATGTTAATTGTATTCTTTAATTATTTAAAAAATGTATTAAATAAAAATATTATATAGTATAAAAATCGTATGAAAATAAAACCTTATCACTAGCTTAAAATAAATCGTTCGATATAAAATATAATTGAAATGCAAAATCTTTCAAAACGGAAAACCTGTGTATTTACAAAAATATTCTAAAAATATGACAATTTAAATAATGAAAATAATGAAATAATGAAATATGACATTTAAATAAATATATGCAAAATTATTTCATACTTTTCCTATCTTTTCGCATCAACCCATACTTTGTTCATTTTTCTATGCGGGTATGAATATACATTTATATAAAATTATGTGTCAAAGTTATGTATATCTCTTGAGACGAAGAACTTGGATTAAAGTATGTAAAGTATTAAGCGTTGAGATTTGCGCAAGGAAACTTTTCAAAAGTCACTAAACGAGAAGTTTAATCTATTGTTACATATAACTTCGTCGCATGTAACGACGAGAAGAAGCCAAAATATATTTAAAGTTTGTAAAAGATGGTACATTTAACGCTAATATAATCGAAAAGCTGATTCTTCGTCGCAAGGTTCATTAAAAATTCTAAATGTACCTTTAAAAATCTCCTAATATTCGCAATCGAGACGTAATAATGCTGCGTACGGACACTGTCTGCTGTTCGAAAGTCGTCACATGAATGACAAGGCCGTTGTCACGCGCAAGGTCGTTGTCATTGAGCACGACTGCACAATCTGTATTTACATCGCAAAATACGAGCGCCAGCCAATGTTTATTTTTCACTCCACTCTCCATCTCTCTCTCTTCAAACAAAACATTTAACAACAAAATAGATATATAGTGAAATATATATTCTATGTCCATTTCAAATAAATTTCAATGAATAGACTTGAAATAGACCATTATCACTTTAATGTAAATAAAAGAATGTTATTTATAATTTCATGTGGACTGTATTTTTTAGTTAATATTTAATTATCTAATTAAAAAATATATATATATATGTAATGTTAAAATTACAAAAGAAATGCGTTATAAATTATTATAATCGATTACTTTCGGTAATGAATTATATTTATTACCGAAAAAGCAATTCTAATTTCATTTAGAAAAATTCACGCGTTTTCCCTATAAAATTAGAAAATTATATGTATATTATTATTTAATGATTTAAATTCTCGCGATAAATTCTTTAAATTTTTTGGCCAATTTCTTTCGCGTTTTCAACTCTTTCGCGACATTTTCAAATCGATGACAAAATGTTGTCCCCGAGTCACAAGGTTTATGCATCTTATTACAAGCAAAAGTCTTTTACCTGATACGCGAACGGAAAATTGGATTCAACGGTAGAAGCGGCAAGAAGAATAGAACGTCTCGTACAAGAAGAGTAATTGCCAAAGCAATTTAACTAGCGGCGATGTTGAACTACCCTCGCAATATACCATGCCGTTGATACAAAGGTAAAACATCTCTCGAATGTCGAAAGCTTTTCATTCTGCATCATTAATTCTACAACGTGAAATAATAGCGGAAAATAATAGCGGAAACTGCTAATAAGAGTTGATTATTTCTTATAGCAATTTTTTTACAATTAAGATCTTTTAAGGTCATCCCTTTGAGAGCAAAATTTGAAAAAATCGGGATACAAAAACTTTTTCTATTTACAATTAATTATCTCCTTCCATCGTTATGTGAGCAATTTGAAACGGATAGCTAATTAAAGATTGTAGAATTGCGAGAAAGAAGGAAGGGAAAAAGAAACAGAGAAAGAGTCATAGAAAAACTACTCTCTTTTATACATGCGAGTTAACAGAAGCTTCCAATCTAACTGGAGCAAACGCGGTCACAAAGTGATCTTCATTAGAGCGAATACGCGAGACAGCAAGCTTTTAATTCTGTCATTGCTGTACATCAGATCATTAATTTCTTTGTTAAACCGTGCTACTTTAATAGTAAAATTTATTCTAAAAATAAAGGAAAAAAAGAAAAAAGAGATTACCTGTTAAAACTGTCTATTAATTTACTGATATATTTGCACTGATATATTTGCATTTGTATAATAAAAATAAATATAAATAAAATAAAATAAATGATAAAATTAAATATTAATAAGATAGAATGATAAAAATTTAATTTATTTCGCAAACATTTGCTCTCTAATAATGAGACTATTGTTATTAATATAATTAAAATATCATCTGTGAGAGAAAGCGCGTAATTAAAATTAACAATTATACAAAAAGAATCTTTCATTTATCCTTTGTTAAATTTGATTTACATGACATATATTTCTTCATACATTCACACGAAAAAATAATTATCATATCGATTATATTAATTATATAAATCTCATAATTTACATAATTGTGTGAATTAATTTAATTATATATTCTTAATATTTAATTTATTAATATTTAATTATATATTTTTAATATTTAATTTATTAATATTTAATTATATATATTCTTAATATTTAATTTATTAAATTATATATTCTTAATATTTAATTTATTAAATCTGTCATCTTTTTTCCTTAAACAGACAAACAAGCGATACTTTTTTCTATGGGTTAGAGTTCATGGAAGAGAAAGATCTTCCCGCCACAAGTCGGCTGAAATTCCGCGCATCCGTCGCAAATCAATCACCAGGACACGTAGCTCGGCAAATATCCCTTTCTAAATCTTCTAAAGTAAATGGCATTTGAATAAGAGCGCCTGCTTAACATGCGAAGGTTTTCTTCTAGTTTCATCAAACTTTCAGGCCGCTCTTTGAACTTTGAACTTCACTACCCGGGAAACACTACCCTATGAATGTTCGGAAGCGTTTATGCAGCCGAGAATGAAGAAAGTTACTGACGGCGCAATGGAAAATCCGACCGCGACTTTTCCCAGCGCGCCTTCAACTTCTGACATGCTGACCTCCACGTCTTGTTCCGTGTTATCGAAGATTCATACTATAGATCCCCCAATGTTTGAGAGACTATAATAGAGAGATGGATGATATAGAATATAGTAAGTAAAAGTTAGCGTAAACAGATAACAAACTTCTTGCTGTATAATCAACGTCTTCCTACATAAATATCGTTCACGGACGCACAATTATTTTTATTTTAGATAAAATTTTTATTCAAAAAATAAAAAAAATGAATTTTTTAAATTCTAAAAAAAAATAGAGAGCATATTATAATTTAGTTGAACTATAGTACGTTAAAATACGATTTTTTAATATAATGTAGCTCAACAAAATCATTTTTCATACTTTAATTGTGTCCGTTTATTTATAGATTTATATAGATTTTATCATAGTGTCATAGTATCGTGTCGTAAATTTTATTTTAAAGTATTTTTCATATTTTATATATACAATTTCCACTTGATTTATGGAATATATGAAATTGGAAACTATAAAGTCGTAAAAATTGTTATAAAATAAAAAGAAATAAAATTTTATAATTAACTTTTTAATATTCCCTACCAGTATATAAATTCTTTTGTTCCTTTCATTCACACGTTATTGCAATTTTTTGCGGTGTATCTACAGTATGAAAGAGATAAAAAGCGAGAATGTTAAAATAGTTTTAGTTCTCTAAAGGTACTTTAATTCTTTTGTCTATATATTTATTATATATTTCATATGCATAATTATTATTAAAATGACAATAAATAAAACATAAGACAAACTTGTATTTCAAATGAAAATTGGTGTCATCTATTCCTCCCACGAAAAAATCGAAATTTCGACGAATTAAGGACACGTAACTTAATGCAATTTTAACGAAATACGAATAACGATTACGAAGCATTGCAGACTCGGTTTCGTTATTGTAGTGAAACTACATCGACAATCATCAACTCGAACTTAGAGCGACGAATGAACCTGTAATTTGCGAAGAAACAACAAACACGACGTTTGTTTTCGTCTCGATGTGAAGAACTTTACACAGATGGGAAAGTCGCTCGTTTCACTGTCGAGTTGAACAATGAATCTTCAACGGCGAATTTCGAAGAGCGCGACCCCGACGGGCTCATAAAGAGAGATTTTATAACCGCGTGGGAGCCTATTAAAATATACCCGACGAATACCATGGCGCACGTTTGAGAGGTTTGCGATTCCTCGTTTAAACCGTCGCAGCACCAGACCAGAAATGTGTCTTGGAAATATTTCGACGCCTCGAGCTAACAAAATTTGCTTGTATAATGAAGATACAAACGTAATGAGACCAAAAGTACCTCATTTCTGAGTAATCGAAAAATCTCAGTTTGAAAAGCAAAGCGCTAAATTAAAAAATAAGTATATTAAATTTTTTTTATACGGTAGCGTATAAAAAAAAATATAAAAATTAAATGTATTCTACAAGGATAGTAATAAAGCACAAATATATAAAAACTCTCTTAAAATCTCTTTACATCATTACATCTACGTGCAACGAGATCCTTTTCATATTTCCGTCAGAAATGTTCCTCGTTGCGACTTTGCGAATTTTTGCCCGTAGCTTACCTTTCTTATCTGTTAAGACGATCTTAAATTAAGACTAGATCCCTAAGTGCCAGCGCCAAACTCACCAAAGTTTCCCTCTCGAAAACTTTCCCTCCGCTAAGTTGCGGCCAAAGTGGCAACGAGCGGTAATAAAGCGGCCGGCGCGTCACGCACTTTTCCTACTCGCGATCGCGGAAAACCACGAAATCGTTTGCATCGCTTTGCATAATATCCGCTTGCGCGCGAGCAGATCCAAAAGGTGATTCTTGGGACTCTCGAGCAGATAGCACGACGACAGCCTCGTTTAATATCGATTTAATTAAATCATTTTCAACGCGCCTCCCCCGCCTCTTACCGCCTCCCATCTCTGAGAGCCATCCTCCCTCTCTCTCTCTCTCTCTGTCTCCCTCATCACCCCTCGCCTCCTCTCCTTCCTCGATTTTACCACCTGTCTGCCATCTTCCCGTCGAGAGCTCTCTTCCCGGAGAAATGCCGCTATCCTCGCGCGTGATTTAATTCTCTCGAGGGAATTTAATTGAGGAGCGGCGCTTCTCAGGACGATACGACGAGGGGCAACCGCCCGCAGCGGTTAGCCCTGTAATATGTTAGCCGCTTAACGTCATTCGCCAGCTATTTTTCACGGATGAAAGCCGCGGTCAGGATCGACGAGTAATGGGAAGTCAAGGTCGGCGGCGAGACGATAAATCGATAAGTCGACGAGATCGCGAATACTAACTTTGAGGGTAATTATCGTAGTTTAGCAAATCTCTCTACCGATGTCATTAGTTATAATTCGATTAATAATGCTTTTTAATACGTGAAGCAATTTTAATATGAGAAATTATTTTACGTCGAATATGTAATATTGCGAATATTCAAAGCAAGGATAAAATTTAATTTATTACGGACTATTTTTGATTGAAGTTAAATCCTTCCCTAATATTAAGTAATTATATATATGAAATATCCTACATAATTAAAAAAATTGAATATTTATATTTTATATAAAGTTTAAAGTACAAATTAATGTTGTAAAAAACTAATATATTTCACAAATATTTCTGCCAAATTAATCGACTTCGATTCCAATCGTGAAAGTTCAAGCCGAGATTTACGAAAAAAAAGTATTTTCGTCGCGCTTTCGCGTATTATATTCGCGTATTATATTCGCTTCGTGGAGTCCGTCACGCGCTAATTTAATTCATTACGGAAATTTAATTATGACGTGTAAATAACGATAAAACATAGCCACGCTTATTACTTCAATATGTTGACTATTATTTATTGAATATCAAAGCTATTCGGCTTATTTTTAATTAGGAAATGCAGGGAAATACTCGATCAAATAATAATAAAATTAAATAATAATAAAATGAATTACACTACATAATTTATTATATATATAATACTTTTTAATATATATAAAATATTTCGCATATATGTGTACTTTTTTCTATAGAAATATTATCTTTTTCGTCTTATTATCCACTTAAAATTTTGCCTAAATATAAATATAATAATATAAATATAATATTGATAAATCCATTTTTATAAGGATATTGATTCATTTTTTACTGATTATAGTTGTGACATAATCATTTTTTTCGTAACTTTTTCTTTCTTAAACCATTTAGAACTGTTTTAACCAATTTCGATTCTTCAATCATAATTTAATTTGATTGCTTCTTCCTTTCAGTTTTAATTTTAGAAAATTAATTATAGAAAACAATTTTTTGTTTAAAATCGTATCACAAATAACGATTTTAGAACTTTATAAGCCAGAAAATATTTTTAAGATTATGTTTATTTTTCCAACAAGAGAAATTAATTCGGTATCAACAATCCTATCTTTTATAGAGCAACATGATTACTCAATATCCTTACTTTTCACGAAATAAGATTCTGAAATTCCAGTTCATTTTCTTCTCACCACCTTCGTGTAACATTATTAAAAAGAGCACGAGCGACTTTGATAAATGACATTTCCGCCTACTTGAAAAATTGAAATAACTTTTCACGCGGTCTGGGAATACAACATTTCCCCGCCGAATTTCCGACGCGCTCGTATATCTCACCTCGCACAGAACGGGCGGGTTACCTAAATTCGTGAGAAGGAGACTCGATCTCGACTCTCAGAAAATAAAATCTACCTTTCGGTGACATAATTCAGGAAACGCCGTCGATCTTTCATCTCCCTCGATATAAAAAAGAATATTATTCGCAAACGATACCGATGAGGAGAAATTTCGCAATCGCGTAACGCGGCGGCCCGCATAATTTAATACCTTGGTTAACGTCTTCGTTACCATCGTTGGCCATCGATACGTGCGAATATTGGATATCGGGATGCGAAATAATATCGATCAAATCAGGAAGCGAGCGATTCAATGCTCTAGCTCGGAATTTCATTCATACCGCATACGGAATTCAGAGGAATTCTTATTTAAATTCCATCGATCGCTAATTATATCGCAGAGACTTTGCTGCGGAATATCCTTTCTCCGTATATCTTTGCGAGCGTTTCGTTTACAATATTAATTTCATGATGAATATAACATGTGATCGGGATTAACATCTGTTGAAAAATATCTCTTCAAAATATATTGAATATATTTTTTAGAATTTTGAAAAAAGAAACATCGAAATTCGGAAAAACTAACATTGATTCAGTAAAATCAATCAATTGAATGTTATATGAAAATATAAAATTTAATATTGTATGAAATATTAAAATATTACGATTTGTTTTATTATTGTACATTACGTGAATTAAAATGTGTAATTAAAAGCAATAACTCACCGACTGTGCGATGTAAGTAATATAATGCAACGGACACTTACCTATAACAAAAAAAAGAATATAATTAGTATAAGCATTAATAATACAATTGTAAATTTCTAATAAACTATAATTTATTGATATAAGAAATAATTAGAGTCAATCTCGTAATAAATAGTAAATTTATATAAAAAAAGGCGTAAAATAATAATTGCAGTAGCAACGTAATAAAGTGCTCGCGGCTGTACATGTCAACTATGAATGATTCTCCAGCAATTCTTCTGGCCAAGGTTACGAGCATGTCATACTATAGATGGATCAGAATTGAAAATGATTGATGACCCGAGCATATAAACTTGATTTAACTGATATTTCGTCCTCTCGTTCTTTCAATATCTAACATCTCAACTTTATATTTCAAAATTTAATACCTCAAAATTTATATTGTATCTAATACATTGTTATCATTTTTCACTAAATTTACTGTATCAATGAAACGCAAAGCTGTAATTCTTTTCCTTATATTTAAGTATGAATGTAAATTATTTTGCTGTCATCTCGAAGTAAAATATTAGCGCGGTCAAAACGTTTAATATTTTAATTTCAAATAAAAGAAAATTAATGCAAGAGTATGCATTTCTTTCACTTCAACACAAATTTAAAAAATTTGCCAGTTTTTTCACTTTACCACAAATTTAAAAAAGTTGCCAGTTTTATTTGTAAATCCCTCGTGTCGTGTTCAATCCGCGCACGCATTATCACTTTTTTCAATTATCATCGGACTTTCGGGTAATTATCATCGGTTCTCCAGGTCTCCAGGTATTTTAACGAACAAGACGAGATGTTGCATCCGCGAAGCAGTTCATACCGGATTCATCTACGCCGAGAAGTGGCGTAACCCATTTTGGCGCGCGGTAATGGGATCATTTCCGACCCAATAAATTTCACTCCGGCAAACTAAACTCGTCTCTCACTGTCGCCTTCTCTCTCCATCCCCCCGCATGTTGTATACCTGTATACCTGCACCTGCATACGCAACCGGAGGAGAGCGTCTTCGCAGCGGGAAGTGATGCAAGTGTGTTCAATGTAGCGTATCGGTGAAACGACAATCACTGTCTGAGGCTCGAGAAAACCACAGCGTTCATCCGCAATGGCTTCCGCTACGTCTTGATAGCTTCGAAAGGCGCATGGGCATCAAGTTAATTTCGTAAGGTCTAAGGTTTAATGAAAGAAGAAACGGAGTGGAGAGCGGAAATGACGGAGGAATAATTTTCCGCGGCGATAAAATTAATAGCTATCATAAAATTATGTAAGAACGTTAAGCACTCATTTTTAATCAAAAGTCGGTTGAAGAATTGCTGTTGTTCATTTTATTATTGGAAAAACTTTGTCTCGATGATCTAAATTACAAATTTCTTCCCTCCTCAATTATATAATTTATAATGTTCCATAAACTCAAGATTTCTGATTAGCTCGTCAAACTCTAAATAAATTGACATATATAAATATTTAAAAGAGTATATATATGTGTGGGTTACGATAATTTTTATATAAATGTAGAAAAATTATTCACACGAGTAACAGCAACTTGATATTTAAACTATGCGAAGATACTTGTTAAACTCTACTGGTGGTAGAAATACGTTTTCATGCATAAACGTTTGTTTTTATATGTCTCCGCGGATAGTTGTCGTTATCATTGTCGTTGAGATCTCAATTTCGCAAAATGCTCAACGGCTTAATGGCTTTTCGACAGTTAAGATCTAACCGAGACGAGTATTCTCGAAGAAAGCCCCGTTTTTTCCCTGCGGTGGCAATGACGTCGTAAGCTTCGTTTTTCTTAAACGCATTCTCGGGTTTATCGCGCAGAACGCGTTTGAAGAAGCTACAAAGTGTATCTTACGTACCGTTCTCCAATTTTCCGTATATTCACAATCGAGGAAACGATAAGCATTATCGAAATGAATTGGCAATCAACGATATCGTAATCCTCGAGAATCTCCCAAAGGATACGTGTAAATGTTTCTTTTGAATATACTTGTATAAAAAATTTTATTTTACGCCGCGAAAAATAATTTATGTCAAATAGTAAGAGTGAAATTATATCCTCATCAAATTTATATGAATATTTATTATTTTTTTTTAAATAGAAATATCGAATTAATCAATCATGTACATAAAGATATAAATATGAACAAAATTAAATTTAAGTTAAATTAAAGTTAAATTAAATTAAATTATTATTATATTAATTATTATTTATTATTATAATATTATTTCCTATTATGTTATATTAATTATTAATTATTATATTAATTTAATTTAATTAAATTAAGTTAAATTACATTTTAATAATTAAGTGTAAAATAAAAAAAAAATCTTTATATTTAATAAAAAAATTTAGATAAACAAATTTCTCACGCATTATTTGGTGCTTTTATACTTCTCGACTTAACAGTCTAATTAGACGTTTATTGAAAGTACGATGTTTCGGAGTATTCGATATATCTTGAAGAGATCTTTGAGGTACCACGAACTTGCATGAGTACATTACACGAAACCAATAACTTCGTGCTACCTTTGCGAAATTACTCAGGACGGAAATCCGGTACTCCGAGCGGTGCTTAAGATGGAATCCCCCAACTAACCTACGCGCGCCCTCGAGATTCAGATCCCCAAATCTGGTGTAGAGTCTATCCCGTAGCTAAGACTAGACTGTTAGATGCGGGATTTCGCGGGACGTAACCTGGAAAGCTCCGTTCCTCATAATCCATGCTCTATGAACATAAAGCGGCGTCACGGTGCTAAACGTGTCTATCCAGCGGGCTCTATCGTGTTTTACACGTGACACTCGAATAGCGTTCACACGTATGACAGTTATTTCAAAACGCTGTGCCCTTCGCATCACTTTATTTCATATCGCCGGCTGGAGATATTCGTTTCAAATAGCAGCAACGTCTCGTGCCTTCAAATTATTAATGAGATATGGAATTACGCTTATGCATCGTGGTAACCAAATTGCTCTTCCGAGAGAGAGAGAGAGAGAGAGAGAGAGAGAGAGAGAGAGAGAGAGAGAGGAAGAGAGAGCCAAAGTTTCTGTACCAACAGAGTTAGTAAGTGAGAAACTCTGAAATTTACAGTAAATACGGTAACGGCACAATTTAATGAAAACCGAGGTGGAAAATGAATTTCTCTTGAGCACATGCCATATTGTATTTATATATTATCAAATATATATTTACACAAAATTTTGGAAGAAAGCGACAATCTCTTTCAGATTTAAAAAAAAATTAAAGGGAAAAAAATTTAATTTATATATATTTTTTTATATTTATATATTTTATATATTTATATATTTTTACTTTTGTTTAACCTAATTATGTAATATATAATTCGTAGAAAATCTTTTTAATTCTTAAATAATATCGAGTTTATTTATTAATTTCGCTTTATTTTTATTTATTAATTTAATATTCCTGAGATAAAGATCGATTATTGAGCAATTCTTCTAATTGTACTCACAACTGAGTAGTGCAAATTTAATCTTCTGTTTCGAAATTGAATTTCCAGCTTATCGAGCATGAATTTCGATCAAATTTGCATGATTGATGTAACTGAATCAGCTAAGCTAAATGTTTAACAACTTAAGTGTCTTATATATAATGTGTCTTTGTATACAATTGCTCAAATATTAATCGCAATTACGATTATATTTTAAAGAATTAATTACAGGTAAAATTTGTTTAGCTATAAAGTTTGTATTTTCTAAAATATTACAATCTAAAGATATAATGATGTAAACAAATATGAAGCGGTAGAGAAACAATCCTAGCTATAATTTATTATACACACTCTCTACCTGTCTTTGTGAAGCAAGTTGAGCGAGAGTTGAACCGAGTTTACGTCCGAAATCAACACACACTCTCATCAAGCGAGGGTGTTCATTAAAACCGGAAACGTTCGGACGGTGTATCCCCGGCTGGCCTCCGCGCGGTTTCCGGGTAATCGAATATTCGCGTGATCAAGGAGGAACAAGCCGTGCAACGTGATCGCGTGTCAACCTAGTCTTCCCGAGTAAGGCCGCAATTAACTAACCTTGATTGAGTGGCCCGAAAGAATGAAGCCGTCCAACTGCAATGTGACGGATGCGACGGTTGCATCCGTCATTCGAGGAGCCCTGTCGAAATTGCGGCTTTCCAATCTGATTGCTCATCGATCGAAATACACGGTAATTCATTAATTCATTAATTTACGGAGTCTCCGAGTAAGTCAATTTAACTCGTCGAGTGCTTCGAGGAAGGTACGCGTCCATATCTTTCAACCGAGAGAGATATCAATCTTATTTCACTGTAAAAATCTCGATACGTGATGGATATACGTTACACGGTTGCTTTCGCTTGATGGTTTCTATTTCTGATAATAAAGATTGATTCGAAACGCCGAGTGTACTAATACCATCGTTGAAGGAAGCATCGACCTGCCTCTGCAGGGCGCAAACAAACATCAAGAGAGAGCTTGCTTGACCGCGTCGTGACGCTCGTAGGAAATTACAAGAGCGTACCTGTCAGTGGCTAACGCGATTACAGTCGTCTCTGTAAAGACGAATGTTCCTTTTACGTTGGACTCCGCCACCTGGTCTTAAGTGCATCCGCGCGTTAACGTCCGGATGACTTTATCCTACGGAACAGAAGTATCACCGGCTAGCTGACGGATATTGCAAGATATCTCGGAACGGTACCTCATTCTAAGTCGAAATGTTGTCGCGGTACTATTATTGCGGTTGTATTGCCCTGGCTTTATTTTCCTGTTTTATTTTCAACCATCAGAAAGAGAGAGCACGTACTTAACGCTAACTATTAAGTTTATATAAATATATATTGTTAATATAATTATATAAATATATATTGTAAATATATAATATTATTTTGAAACGTAAAGTACGTAGTTTTATTTTTTTTCTTTAGTAATAATAATCAATGTGTATTATATAATTTATATATAAATTGCATTTAAAAGAAGAAGATATATATTCTATTCCAGTTTAGAGTTTATTCTCAATTTAAATAAAATTATTTTTTAACACATTGATAAATAAATCTTATTAAAAATTCTTTTCTTTTGTTCTCAAAAAACCGATCGTCCATTTTAAGTATATCTTTGACAATTTTAGATACAGTAAGAAATAAGAGATAAATTTCATTGAATTTTAATCATTTCCTCTTCATTCGCTTTAATTTTCTCCAGACTCGAACACATCGGGAAAAGAATAATAAATAACAGCAATCAATATATCTTTCTGAAAAATATATTCATGGCTTTTAAACTTTATATATTCTCTAATTATTTATTCATCCATTATTCATGATCTATTCACACAAAAAATTAAGACGTACTTTTATTTAAAAGAAAATAAATAAAAAATATTTAAGAAAAATAAATAAAAATATCTAAAAAAAGAATATAAATTAGAAAATTGTCTTTTACTTGATATTTAAATAAAAGGTAACTTTCAATTTTTTAAATATAAAAATTAAACTACTTTTGTCATGCTGACTCAGGAATGTAAAAGGAAGAAAATCTTTATTAATTCTATATTTTGACAAAAAAAGATACACTAATATAACTTCATATGTATCTTTCCAGTTGGAATGACAGTAACATTGCTTTCAAGAAATAACAAATTTGCATTCATATGGAAATCTTTTCTATCTGTTACTTCTCGACTGTCAGAACAGAAAACAGCCTGCGCAATGTTTTCGAATCTATCTCCGGTGTCACGCGAGAAAAATATAGAAAGCGAGAAGACACTCGTGCATTCGCGACTTAAAAGACGCAGCTCGCATTTTATTTCGTTTCCAAGAATTATGAGCGACAAACCGACGCGATGTCGCCGCTTCGGCGACGGCGTCGAGACGCCTTTCGTACGAGATATAAACGAAAACGCAACGCGCCGCGCACCACGTCTATCCACGAGTGCTCCGTTTTGGCTTGGACGTGCGACACGTGTAAACGCGAATTTAAAGGCCGTTATGCGGCCGGCCATGATGAAGCACATGGTGAAACCCGCATCCGCGCTCGGTTAGCTAGCAAAACTTTATTCAGAAATTCGGTCAACGACTAGAAACGAAAGCACAAAAGCGAGAACTTTAGAGAGCAGTCGACTTGTTTAGGATAAATTGTTGCGGAACACGATTACGATTCATTCGGTGAAAAATGCAAAGAACATGGCTGAAATATTTCATATATAACAGTTAAAATACATTATGCATCTTCCATTAAAGTTTCCAAGGTTCGTGACAACTTGAAATATGCACTAATTCATGTTAGATGTAATGTATAATTTAAAAAGAGAGAGATAGATAAATTTTAAATATTTTTTAATTAAGTTAAAAAACCAAATTTTATTTTTACCTGCACTATAATGATATTAAATAATAAATTTCTGAATAAAACTGCACGTCAAATTTCAATATCGACAAATATTAATTTTTAACTGATTCGAAAATGATTTCTCTTCGAAAAAACCTCGATATTATTTTTTATTAATTCCATTAAAAATATTTTGCTTTATCATGTTTCAAAATTAATCAATTATTAAATGAAAAAATTTAAATACAGATCATAAATGATTTGAAAGAAATAAGTATATTGCAAACTGTATGAAATTGAAAGGTGCATTGTTAATAGCGTACATTTATCCGCTTTTTCCTCATGACTGATTCCGAAATGTCAATAAATTACATATTTTATACTCTAATGGAATTACATGGTTACAGGCTTTATGGCAAATCGGTCGTCGATGCCGATCCGATTTGCGCTTAATCTTCTCGCTCATGTGTTACATTGAACACCGACAAAAAAGATGGGTGAATTCGAGGAGACTAGGAGACGAGGCAGCAAAAAGTAGTCAAACGCAATCATCTGGTACATCTGCGTAACTTTGGAATTATGCAGCGCGACAAATTTTTCCACTTTTCCCTCTCAAGTTTTTTTCTATTCTATACAGGGTGTCCCGAAACTACCGCTAGATATTTTAAGGGCATATTTTGTGGCCAATTTAAAAACAATTTTTCCCTAGCGAAAATGTCGAGGCACTAATAATTTTCGAATTATAAGTAAACTAAGCTTTGTAGAAATAAAATATTAACAAAACCACATTCTTCGATTAATTTTAAATAGAGTTTACTTTAATTGAATTTTAATTTAAGGCTTAATTGCAAAGATATATGATGACAAAAATCGGGAACATGCAAAAAAAGGTGGCCTTCATCGACATTTTCGCTGAGAAAAAATCGTCTCCAAATGATCCCAGAAATCTGTCTTTGAAAGATTCATTATGAGTTTTGAGACACCCTATATTTTCTCTTTTCAAATTTAATGCATCAGATTTTAATAATATTTCTTTTATCGCATTAACTAAAATTTAAACAAAATGTTATCCCCCTTTGCAGTGCACTGATAAATATATATATATATATATATATGTAATATTTAGGGAATTCGCGAAAGATTGTTTAATGAAAGATTATCGCTGGATTTTCAATATTGAGTACAAATGAGCAGAATGAACAATAATTGTAAACGTTGCTTCCATTATTAATGTTCTTTACAGTTCCAATGCGTCACGGTAAAATTATTAATTATAAACCTTCATTAACTACGAAATAATCCCGTAACAAAGCGCGCATGGCAGAGGGCAGGGGAACGGCAGCAGCTGCTGTCATTAAATCTATCGCGACCCGGGCAGCATTTGCTGAGGGACCAAGCGAGCGCATGATGCACGATGCATAGCGCAAATTCGGTGCATTAATCAAGCCCCTTCGATATATCGGACATCGATATCGCAACGCACATCGTAGGAGTTGTACGGAGATGAGTGGAGGAGCCATCGATTGATCTCTGCACTGAGAAAAATTATTTGATTGTATCAACAAGACGTATATGATTGAAGGCATTTTGGTTAAATCAAACCAGAATTTCTTCAGTTATCATAATAAGACTCGATTTTTTATAACTAGAACGTTTAATAGATTTTACTATAAGGATTTGGTTAGCATTTTCTGGTTGGATCTATCAAATTTCTTGTTACATTAATTTCTTTGCTGGCTTCTTAACTTAACTCGTATTCAATATTTGCCATGAAATGTACATAAAGAATTAGTATTAACATCAAATCCAAAGTATATTTTTTTTCTTTTACGAGCAGTAGTGCCAGAAAGAGGACGCTAGTCCTCTGATTGTGTGTGCTTGAGTTGCATCCTCTTCTCGCATCACTGTTTAGCAGTTTAATTTCTAACAAACTGAATTTAAAATAATTTATCCAATAATCGTGTTGAAATTCAAAATATTAAACAAACTTTTGAGATCAGATGGAAAAAAGATTTAGTATTATTAACCAGAAAATTTGGTAAATTTAACTTAAGGAAGTTAATTTAATTTAAGGAAGAAATTAATCAGATTCATCTGGTAATTTCTCCAAGAATTCTGGTGCGTCCATTTTCCAACAAACATACTGGCTGAATCTACCAGAATTCTAATTAATGCAACTAGATTTTTTTCTCAGTGTGATAAATTAAATATACTCGAGAATCGTTCGGGCAGCCCGCGCGTTTGAAAGATAAAGTAACGTTCACTTTTTATCGCCATTTTTTTTTCTTCTTTCTTCCAACTTGCGCCGTCGAATTTACGACAGCAAAACGAAGATCGCTCATAAGCCCCGGCCCCGTACGCACTATGTATCGATTACGTGAGCGGCTTCTCGGACGAGAATCTTCCGCCATTCCGCTAATAACTTTCCCGAAGCTATCGAAAAGACGACGGGGGGAACGGGGTCCTCCTTTGCCTTCACCAACAGGGCGGACACGGTGCGGCTCTTCATCGTCCGTCGTAAATTTCCGGCCGCGAACAGCACTTTTCGCTGCCGCGCGAACGAGAAAAAGCCGGTAGTCAGCACCGAAAATACTGGCCGCGCGAGCGCACGCAAAAATTTATGACCGTGGACCCCGTGATCGCCGGGGCGGGAACGTCGAGAGCTCACCAAGAGCTCGTGTCTGCGTCTTCGAGGTCCGAGACTGCCGTTTAAAACCTCCTAAATTATAACATGTCAGGTTTTTACATACTTCGCCCACGAATTCTCGGACTTGATTGACTACAGATTTTTAATCTTAACCAAAGAGCCGGGACGTCAACAATTTCGAGAGTAAATCGAAGAAAAGAAAAATTTCAAATATCTGGCTCGAGCTTTCTAACATATTAGAATAATTAAAATTAATTACAAATTATTATCGATATAATAAATGTACACTCCTGGACAAAATTAACGCAATTTTTTTCACTTTTTCTTTAAAATTTAAATATCAGTTTTTAAGGATATTTTGTACCTGTTTTCAAAATATTGAGAATTTAATGAAAATTGTACAGAATGTCCTTACATATGTTTAGAATCTTCAGTACAATTTTTAAATCGATTCACTAAAGCGTTCATAAGTTGTAAGCATTTTAATTTGCACCGAATTAACATGTGTTCTTATGGGAAACGTATAATCACGTCGATTCAAATGACAAAAACACATGGAAATAATATTCAGAATTTGTTTAAAATTTGCAAAAGTGTAGTTTAGATACAGAGGAAATATTTGGTCAAATAATATTATACAAGTACTAACTGATTAAAAAGATATTAAATATAATTCAATGGAGTTAGCCATGTATCTGTCACAAGGCGAAATTCTCTGCCAAAAGTTAATCATTTCGATTAACAAAATTCGGAATATTTCAGTAAAAACGCAATAAATATTAAAAAATACATCTCTACACTGTAGCTAAGATCAAATTGAAATATTTCTCATACTCAAAATACACCAAAAGTGGATATTCGTCAATATTTCAGCTACTTTTTGCTGGGATTGTACATACAAAACATCCTTAAAGAAAAAGTGAAAAAAAAATTATGCGTTAATCTTGTCCAGGAGTACATTTTGAAAAATGCGTAATAACCATCTGATCGCCTCTTCATGAATCATGTTGATAATCTCTATTATTCTAAAAGGCGTATGCGCGCATATATATGTGTGTGTAATACTTTTGTCAAGTGAAGACAAGAGGAAAGCTTATGTTTCATTCCGAGCAGCTGGTTTATAACTGTCCTAGTTTTCCGCTGACGACATTTTTAACACGTTACGTTAGAAAGAAATATATAGAAAAAAAGAAAAGGAAAAATCGCGCGCACAGCTGTAATCCTCTCTGGAATCTTCCTCGTATATATATCGGAAATATAATATTTTCTCAAACCCGTTTTCTGATTATGTATATTTCCGAGTGCATTAAACTCGGAAACGTTAATCCGAGTTATGTTTAGATTCGATCAACGCTACGTGGCTCGAGTAAAAGTTGCATAAGTGCAACGTCCACCGTTCTAATTTAATTACGAGACCGTGTGCGACGGATATAAATGTCAATTCGTAAAGTTAATTATTACAACTGATGTTGCCCGTTGACATATGCGAAAGCGATGTTATGTCATGTGGATGGATGTGCATAAATTCGCATTTAGGTTAAAAAACAGAAGAACTTATCGAGTAATCAATTTAATTATAAGTAATAATAACACAAAAACTTTTACGTTTCCATTCAATATTTCAATATTTTTATAGTAAAAAGTTATGATGTCGATCAATCTTTAGAGAATATATAGATTATTTAGAAATTATTCAAATGTGTTTTTAAAAATATAATCTAAATATTGATTATTAATGTAAATATTAAGTACTAATATTAATTTTCAATCATTATAAAAACTATTAATAAATGGCAAATATTTATGCCAAATAAACGTGTGCTCATCAAAACTGATCGCGAATAAAATAAACCAAATAAGCACCTATGATAATTTTTACATGTAAAAAACAGATAAGAGCTAAAATACATATTTTTATGTATAATATTTTATCTCGCGTGGCTTGATTAATCAGATATTTGGATTGTCCGCTTATTTGACATCAATCAAATTAATGAATATACACAAGATAATAAAATTTTACTCTGGAAAATGTACAATACTAAAATAAACTCATCGTAATTACGCAAATGCATCGCGATAGCACAACCTCGCACTTGATTGAGCCATCGTGAATTGTCAAACGCGTGAGCGACAAAACTTGAAATTTGTCGCGGCGGAAATCAACTTATGCACTCACCTTCTGACAAAGCCATTTAATTGTCTGATCTCTTGGACGATCAACGTGGTTGCCCGCTATCTCATTAAACTTCCGCACTCGCGATTTAACTAATTAAAACCATGCAACTCTGTTCGCGACTCTCCGCTCGGCCAAAGGTAAGTTAATTGATTAAACTTGTCCGTCCGACATTTTTCCTGTTCCGTTTCTATATGCACATCCAATTATTGCACGTACTATCGAAATATATAAATAGCCTCTTCGAAAGAGAGATAAAATCACTAAAACTTTTCACTAAAACTTTGAGATATGATTATATAAAATGATACTGTGTAGCCGCGCCTTCGATTAAGGATGTTTCGTACCTATTTTCAAAATATTGAGAATTAATGAAAATTGTACAGAATGTTACATATGTACAGAATCTTACATATGTTTAGAATCTTCAGTACAATTTTTAAATCGATTCACTAAAAAAAGCGTTCACAAGTTATAAGGATTTTAATTTCCATCGAATTAACATGTGTTTTTATGAAAAACGTATAACCATGTCGATTCAAATGACAAAAACATATGGAAATAATATTTAGAATTTGTTTAAAATTTGCAAATTTTATTTGGTCAAATAATATTATACAAGTATTAACTGGTTAAAAAGATATTAAATATAATGAAATTAGCAATGTATCTGACACAAGGCGAAATTCTTTGCCGAAAGCAAGTTCAAAGTATTCTTTTTTTGATAAATATCATATTGTTTTATTGCATTAACAATAAGTATAGTCATTGTTGAATTGATAATTTATAACTGCCTGACATATAAATAGATTGCTAAACTGAGTACAGTTTTATATTTCTACATAATATCATTTTGATTTTTCGAAATGCAAGACAAATTCATTTCATTTAGTATAAAAAATGGAAAACAATTTATTACAATTTATCTTTATTTTGCGCCAAGTTTCTTGATTGCATGTAACAGAACCTAAGAGATATGACAAGTTGTAAATATGTAGACAATTCCGATGTATAAATTTTTAGTGTTTATCTGCTATATATATGGATGTATGTGCATATCTGTTTTATACTTTTCTTTTTATTTTACGAAATTTTATTTGCCGCGAATGCATGAAAAAATGCATCGTTAAAATTTTATAGCGCGTACTCACACACATTACGAATCAAAGACATGATACACCTGTGATACAAACAAAGCAAACAATTGCGATGCGTAAACTACGCTGTTAACTATTATGAAAAAAATGCCTACGAATTGATATAAAACATATTAAAATCTCATTCATAATACCGTTAGAAAAAAACTTCATACTACTTTGATATAAGGTATATATAAAATGTATGTGCAATACATGCATATATAGATTATAATTATAATATTATATGAATATTATTTTAATTATATATTATATAAATATTATTTTAATTATATATTATATGAATATTATTTTGGTTATATATTATATGAATATTATTTTAATTATATATTATGTGAATATTATTTTGATAATTCGATCAAAGAATCTATCGGGAATTCTCTGAATACCCTACAGATTTCGATTTATGGACCACTTGAATCTTATCTTTGTCGTTCCGTTTTCACATCAAGCCAAACTGATAACCGAACTTGAATCACTCCGGTTTCCCTCGCTTCGATTTCACGTTTTTTACACTAAAAACGTTACGTCACCATCGATGCGACGACAAAGAGAAAAGAGGGTGTCGGATGAGATACGACGACGACGTGAATGGATCCAGCGCGCAGATGGTTTGTCTTCAGTCGTAACAGTACGAACGAGACATGGATTATGCA
Organism: Camponotus floridanus; assembly: GCF_003227725.1. Lineage (NCBI taxonomy): Eukaryota > Metazoa > Arthropoda > Insecta > Hymenoptera > Formicidae > Camponotus > Camponotus floridanus. The sequence continues at coordinate 315,856 of NW_020229216.1, read as the reverse complement.
TGCGATTGTCATGACTGATAGCGTCTTACGTCTAATACCGTTGTATTACTTGTTAGATAATAAATGCGCGTTTTGGAGTCTCATATTGACATTTCGAAATTATATACAAGTAATAATTTTTGTGTCAATAGTACTGTTGAAGATTTTTTAAAACAAGATAATTAAGGATGCTTTATGTACAATCCCAGCAAATGTAGCTGAAAATCAATATTGACGAATATATCCACTTTTGATGTATTTTGAGTATGAGAAATTGCGTGGAATATTACAATTTGATCTTAGCTACAGTGCAAAAATGTATTTTTTAATATTTATTGCGTTTTTATTGAAATATTCGATTTAAAAATTGTGCTAAAGATTCTAAACACATGTAAGGACATTCTGTACCATTTTCATTAAATTCTCAATATTTTGAAAATAGATACGAAACATCCTTAAAAAATAGACGAGTTTTTCGACAATATCTTTTCACTTTGTAGAGATTTAAAATTTGTCTTTCTACATTTAATTTTCTTTTATAAAATATATATTGCGTCTATTAACAGAAGACGACAGAAAATACATCGAGTTGTTACTACTCGCAACTGTGAATCACGATAGGATCTCCTCCCGCTACGTCAGACAGAATTCCCTACGATCTCTCAAATGCACGTCGAAGGAACATGCCTCTCAATGCATCTATTGCGTGGCTTGCGCCATGTACACTGTGCATATAGCTCCGCGAGTTTTGCCACGAACTGATTAACTCCGACGCATCCCATCACACCTGAAACCGTACGGAATCGCATCGTGCACCTTGTATGGTACCGCGCACTTTAATAATGAATTATCCACTACTGTGCACGTCGACGCTTCCCACGTTACAGTTAGAATATCAAAATAACATTGTCGATTTCAAGAAATATTAAGTTCAAGTGTTTCTCTTTGGTATTCATGATAAATTCTTTGCGTGTAGGTAAGATAATAATAATTCATAAATAAATATCTGCTTTGTACGACTACAAGCTACAATTATTCATATACGTGTATAATTGCATTGTGAACTTTCCTATCATGAAATTTGTATTCAATAATTATCAAGTGCAAAGAATTAAGAAGCAGGTACACGTTAAACAGCGATAAAGAAATTCTTATTTAATTATATGAATATATATAGTGATAATTATGATAATTACAATAGCATTCCTTTATTGTAATTTCATATAATTATTATATTAATTAAGATACCAAATTTTATTATATATATAATATAAAATTTTATTAAAATTTTGTGATAATTCTCAAGCATTCTTTCATTTTTAAGATAATAATATCGCTACGTCGATCGATCATTTGTTCACGTTCTGTTTTTTTAAAATATTGACGGTTTTAACACGCGAAATGTAAGCATTTCTCTCCGTGTAATTATTTTCACTGTGATTTACAGACAGAACTGGAATTATTGCAATTTTACTGATTTCAACATTCGAGAGTTCAACTAATATGTGATGTTTGAGTTGTAAACTCCAATGTAAATTAGAATTCACAATCCATATAAAATTCGAGTTGGCATACAGATAAACAGGATCAAAGCAAAAATTCTTCACTATCCGCAAGTTACAGGATTTGGATTACGTGTATTTGCGATCGGAATCCATGATACGATGCGTCTAGAATCGCGTGCGAAATGATACAAATGATTACAGAAAGAAATCTTTGAAACGCGACGCGCGATCAAGTTCTCAAAACCGATCCACAATTATAAAACATGCATAAATGAAACAAATAGAGAAAAACATAGAGATGACAAGAAACACGAGTTTAAATATTAAATGTTAAATTTTCCTCTGTTTTTACATTAGTCCTCTTATATAACATATAAATAAAATAGAATTAGAATTCAAAAATATATAAGATTTATCATTGTTTATTTTACATTACTAGCAATCATTTTTGAATATTTTTTGAATATTTTTATAATTTCCAATATATTTAAAAAAAATATAAATCTACATGTATATTATATATATTTTAGAGAAGAAATAGTATTTCCATAATACGCAATTAGCAGAAAAAGAACAACTGTTAACATTTTATATTCCTTATAATATATATTAAATTTTTTTAAATATATTAATACAATAAGAGGACCAATTTTGAGTAAATGTATAAGCTTGCGCAAGCAATATACTTTTAAAGAGATTTATTCGAGAAGAGAAGAGAGGAGAGAAAGAGATGAGCGTTTTGAACGTAAAGGGAACAAAGAGATTGTACAATGAGGCCGCGCGAAATAAAAGAGTCAAGGGGAAAGAGGATGGAGGCAAAACGCGAGTGGCAAGGATGAGTGGAGACAATATGCGATTAACCCTTTACAACGGTCGTTCCGTTATTTTTCGCCAAGGATCGGCACAATTTTCACAACAAACAGGCTACCATAAAGTATCGCTACAAGAGTAGAAGCGGCGCTTCTAAAGCGCAAAATGTTGCATTTATTAGACCAGGTGATAAACGACTCGCAGGTGCAGCGAAAAGGCGACTTGAATAACAAACGCTCAAACTTGAAAACTTGTATCGTCCGATGTGTAACGCGATGTAGTCGGAGGTCGCATCTCTTATTAAAATATTTGTGAATTGTAGACTTTATTTAAGATATATTTGTTATGCTGCCGAGAACGAAAAATCGTCTTCAAAAATTCTTTGCTTACATTTTTACTCCTTTGAAGAACTTACGTACGAAATATCACACATGTAAGTATTCGAAAACTTGAAATAAATAAGTTAATGCTCTTTTATTTTATTATTCAAATTTATGTGATTTCTAAAAAATATGTTTCGATCGGATTTTAATTAAGTATCTGTTAATTACTAAATTATCTCTTAATACACATCATCATATGTAATAAAGGAGCATCGAGACAACATCTTCATCCAAAACAGAGGTGTATGTTTCAGCAATTCTAACTTGTGCTATATTTCATGTAAATATGATCCCCTCCAATTAATAAAGCATTATATAGCACAGTTGAGAAAGTGGAAGTAAGTTTCGTGTCTATTAAGGTGAAACGAAACAGACAGACGATGACAAATTACATGTACACAGCAATCACTTACATTTCCTAGGCGAATTTATTCCTCGATCTCTTGTACTGTTAATATCACAGCCAAATATGCCCTAAAAACAAGCACAATATAAGCTTCATCTCTCCCTTATGCCATTAGTTTATCTTCTCTTTACTTTTTTAATTAATTGTCTGCCTTTTTTACAGATATTTTACATAGTTTTACGTAAAATTTTATTATAATTTTTAAAATTTGCTATTCGTTATCGATTGCATTGTATAAAACTTGGAATTTATTTATAAATTTGGAATTAATTGTCATTGCGAAATATATAAATTGCAATTATTTTTACAAATTTATTTAATATAGATCCTCAAGTTAAAGAAATGTTAATCTTTTGATGCATTCTATTTGAAGTCTTATACATTAAAGTAACATATTGAAATTATTATTTTATGTAACATAAACAATAAAATGTAATAAAACTAAGCCTTTATTGGTATCAGCAAGAGTTTATATATTAAAGTCTCGGTAGAGAAAAATTATCGAGTACATAAATAGAAATTAGAAAAAGACAATGAAAAAATTGATTAGTTACTCTGCTTCAAAGGAATAAATTTTAGCAACTAGAATTCTTCAGAACCTCTTCGTATAAATTTTTTTATATGTTAATTATGTGCATGTTATTATTTAGAATATTAAGTCAGCTTCAAGGAACCGAAAGAAATTTGCATTAACATTTATCGGAAAGCTGTCTGAGAGATATTCTCCTCTCGGGGGAGAAACGCAATTGCCCGCAGTGTGGTACAAATGTCTTTGACGACGGGGGTCGGATACATATCGATACTCGAAGAGAAACGCAAGAAGTCAACGGAGAGGCGAACCACGAGACAAACTTAATGTAAGAATTCCATGACAGTTGCAAAAGTAGCTCAAAGAATTTTGCCGAAAGGATATGTTGTTATTAAAGTTACCCAAACTACTTTACATTTCATTTTTTCTTGTTCAAAAATTATTTCTGATCGCATTTAAGTATACCACTCGCTGAGATAATATCTCTCGCATAAAATAAATAATATAAAATAAACAAAATATAATATAATATAAAGGAAAAATAATATAATATAATGTAAAAGCGAAATGTAATATAAATAGATTTCAATATAAGTAGATATAAGTAGATATAAGTAGATCAATACGTCATGTTTAAAAATTCTATAAACTTTAAAATTATTATAAATTATTATAAATTTTCTATAGTTTAGAAATAAAATTTATTACTCTTTCAGCATTTTCAATAATGAACGTTAACTTCAAGTTTCATAAAAAATATATATTTTTAGAAATATTTAACATTATATATAAATTATAACAAATATAATACATATTAGACATATGAATAAATGTTATTTCGTTTCATAGAGAATTAATCTTTCTCGATTTTGTGCGAAATTAAAAGATTGAAAAGAGATTTTCCACAATTAGAGACTGCAGCTCATCCATCTTAATATAGAAATATGTCAGATTGTACTCTATCCCATGAGATTATCTCTCACTCTAGAATTCGGATTCAAGATTAGAGTGACTGTGTGTGAAATCTATCTTTTATTCACTGTTTCCCACATATCATGCAGCCACCATAAGATCCGCCATTATATTAATATGTAAAGCTACGTACATCTATTAATTCGTGGAATAACACGAGTGACACGAATATATTTATTAGATTAATTTTAATCCATTAAATTAAATTCGTTTGTGTTTATCTAACTAATTTCATTATATTGTTTTTATATCAGATATACATATACAATTAGACTGAAAGTAATTAAATTATTGCAATTGTTCATAAATTGAAAATTAAAGATGTAAAATTTGAAAATTTTAAATTTTTAAAATTTAAAAATTCTTCGTACAAAAAAATATGTAAAATATTTTATCATCAAATATAAATTATTGTAATTTAAAGTACAAAAATGTGTAATTATATATTTTCACATATTTTATTTTATTTCATATAATTATTATGTTTTTATGATATTATATATATTGATAATTTGACTTGAATTTAATGTATAAATAAAAAATATATTTTAAGATAAAATAATATTAACATTTTAAAATTTAATCTCTTGTAATGCTAAAAACTAGACAATGATAAGTTTTTCATCAAGCACAACTCATGCATTTATTCGCTCTAGTATTATACTTTTATAAAAATCGTATTGAATATTTCGTGTGTACTTTTCATACATATAGCATGCTAAATGTAGATAGAATGTGCTTTCATCCTGTCGTGCAGAAGAGGGGCGATACTATGAAAAATTTAGTTTTGTTCCCTAGTCAATATTACGTGACCACATCAAACGAAAATTTGCGTTTGGGATGCTGTAACTATGTAGAGAAAATATAAAATATTCAATATAAAATAGCTCTCTAGATAAAATCTCAAACCAACAGAAACGAGAGAAAAAAATTGCTTAACAGAGACTGATTGTGTAACTCTTTCCTATATCATTTCTTCTATTATAATAAGTTTGGAAATATTACTTTTTTTTAATATATAATACGCAATTGGTCCCAATGCAAAGTTCTTTCGTCTAAAATATAACAAACAATTTACAATAAAGAGTTCAACTTTTATCAAATACGTACATATTAAAATATATTTGAATTAAGAGATTTTTTAAAATGATTTAATTTAATCGTCTCGTATCCTTAAATTTAACTCTCTCGATTATTCAACATATGATTTTAACTTAATAAACTTTGCAAAAAATTGAACATGAATAAATTCCAAATTACATTACAACAAAAAATATAATCACAAATACTTGCATTGCGTGCGACAAATAAATATGTTAAAAATATTATTTTTCATGTAATTTTCTACCAGAATATTTTCTTGCGAATGAAAAGACAACTTTTGCTAATAAATTAAAGGGAAAAGATATATCTATGGTTCAGATTAATAATGTGTTCTCTTATAAATGATCGGTAATTCTACACACGTGACGAGAGAAATAATAAGTTGACTTCCCGCGACAATTAGTGTGGAAATGGAGTGTTGATGGTTGTTAACAGTCATGCTAATACGAATATGTTTGACGACGCACTTTCAACTAATCCATACACCGTCAACATACTCGTTCGACAACCTCTGTCGCACAAATGACGCGGGGTGAAATATAAATCGCTTTAGACGGAACCACTTGCTGAGCAACGCTCAGCACTCTACGCTCATTTCGTATCGGCCGTACGAAAGCCGTTTGCATAACGTCATTATCTTCCATTAAATTCATCGCTTTCTGGGTTATATATACAGAGAACAACCTGTATATACCCTTTTTCTTTCCAATTATTAGGAGAGTTATTCGCTCTCGCGTCGACCAATTCTGCGCTGCAAGTTGTAACAATACGACGCCCACCGTACGCTCGGTGAGAGAATCGAGAAACAAAAGTAAATTTTCAATTTCCCGATGTTAATGAGCAAACTTTTATTAACGGCGGGCAAAATGGATTATCTGATCGAAGAACGAAAACTGTGAAGTGTTATTACTGTTCAACTAATTATTGCGTATTGCTCGTTTTCTCATTTTCCGCTACAATAATCGATCGACAATCAGATTATTGATATTCCACGTTCTTCACGTAAAACTGCATCCGTCAAAATACAAAGTACACATAAATTTTCACTTAAAACAATTTCGAGATTTCTCTAGTAGTTAAGTAAAAAATACAGGATTTTCTTATTCGATTTAAATAAATTAATTTTTATTATTCATTTTTTTAATATAAGAAAATCGTCTCCAAAGGGGACGATTAAGTCAGATTTAAACGATTCCTTCATTAGTCTCAGATGCACAGTCGTCATTTCGGGGATATCTCGCAGAATCAGAAAAAAGGTTTTCAACATTTTTCGCGCAACCCGACTTGCAAAACACGCGGATACAGGTGCAATTTTTTCGTACAGCCACGAATTATTATTCCCGCGTGCGCGTCCCGTGTCAGTCTTGGTAATTCCATCGTCCAGTCGCGTCGACCATTGTGTATATCCGCGTGTTGCTGCCTATGCAGCTGTGCACCTCCACCTAATAGTCCATGCCAGCGCGAAATTGTCGCTGCGCCAGCAGGAATTTTGATTTGTCGTGAATTCGCCGCATTTCGTTGTCTGCCTATCTCTCGAGAGGTAAAATTGCTTGAACGCACGAATGTCGATGAGACGCATTCATCCAATTTTTTCTCATGTTATTTTCGTCGCAATTTTAACAGACGAACTATGATTAATCCTTGAAGCAACGTGGAAACATGTTTTGATTAATGAAGGAATCCGAAAACGTCACACTTAATCGATCAGTCGAATAATCAGAGTTATGTAGCATGTAAAAACGAATTTATGTGTATGTATAATTTCGTGTGTCAACTCAACGGATTATATTCGCGTTACTGTTTTCATGCGCGGATTTTAAATATCAAGCGCATTGCAATATCCGGTGATTCCAAAAAATACATTGTACAATCAGTGTTTTTGTAGTATTACATTGTCCGTCAAATCAGGTGGCACAAATTAAAGCTTGATATGCGCGCTTCGCGAATGAACGTATGAAGATAATTGAAATCAATTAGAATAATTGCGATATGAAAATATTATAAATGTGTGGGACACTAGGATATATTTCAATAATAAACACACACACAACTTAGCAACCAAGTTCGAAAATTATTGAAATAATAATTATATATTTTTGAAATAAATACCTTCAAAAATTTTTAAAAATAATATATATTATTTGAAAATATTCATAATTTTTATATTAACTTTTACTTATAGTTTTAATTACATGTATTTTTTCTTTACTAATATATATACTTTTGCTCAAAATTAAAGCATATTTTTTCACTTTTTCTTTAAAAGCTGATATTTAAATTTTAACGACAAATTTTAAAGAAAAAGTGAAAAAAATATGCGTTAATTTTATCCAGGAGTATATATGTTAGTTATTTAATAATAGTAAAACATTAAAAAGAAAAAAAGTCATATGTGTATAAAAAAGATTATACGCATATGTTTTCATTTTCATATACATTTAATATTTGATTTTATTGTTTAACAAAATCCATTGTTGCATCAATCCGAGATAAAAAATTCGATGAGAAGATTAAATGTATGAAAGTTGATTTATACGACAATTTATGTAGCGATTAATCTCTTTCTCTCTCTCTCTTTTACAACGAACAAGCCAGAAACGACGATGGCTTGCCATGCTAGCATTTCTGTTGCAGAAGAGATGAATACCTCGTGTCAAACATGTTATACGCTTTGTCTTTCACGAGCAGCCGATTATTCGGGGTGAACAGAAGAGCAATTGTCGGGGCAACGAATTGGCCCGAAAAATATATTGTTTCAATAACGTTACCACTGCTACAGTAACTGTTGCATTGCGCGACAGGTGACAGTACAAATTATGGTTTTTCATGTTTGCTCTCGTAATTGAACGTTTAGTTAGAAAACTACTTCAATTTTTCAATCAAACCGTGAAATCTGGTATAACGTAACTCTTCGAAATATTTCAACGCATCGTGAATAACATTCTTGTACAGGAAAAAATTACAGAGATAATTAATCCTTTGTGCTTTATAAATATTTCTGCTTCCAATAAATATTGATAATTTGGAAAATATGAAATATCTCTTAAACAAAAGCTAATTTAGTTAAATATTTTTATATTTTCTTTATTAAACAGTTTATTAATAGTTCATGGAGCGTGCGATTTTATTAAAATTTATATTAAACTATACACTGCATTATTTCGAAATCATAAATCTGGATATTTAAAATAAGTTAAAAATTATTTTTACTTTGAAATTAATTCTGAATTATTTTTTATAATTTTTTTACGATGAAAAATTCTACTACAATATTACAGTCATGTTTTAATCAGAAATTACGCTTTTTATTATTTAATCAGAAGTAACTCATTTTTTAATCAACTAAATTTAGATAACAAACTTCAAATTATGGATTGCCTCTCTTCATATTCTCCTTTATTGTCCCCTTGCGACTTCATTATACGCTTCGTTTAATTAATACAGCTTAATCACAGTTTTTTATTTTTCATAATATTACAATATATTCACAGAATCATCTCTTCGTTAGAAAGAAAACATATTTTTTAATAAAAAATTTGCTAGTAAATTACAAGCAGTAAAATATTTAAAAATTTTATTACATTAAAAATAAAATGATAAATCTAGAATTTTTATACTATTAAACGCGGCAAGTGACAAGTGTTTTATGTAAATTTATAATAACTGAAATTTAATAATAAATTATGAAAAAATAACTTTATCTAATAATAACTTCAGGATATAAATTTCGAGATTTTTGCTTTTTGTATGCGCGTTTTTAAAATAAAACATAAATGCAAATGTGATATTCCTCAGGGTAGATTTCTTTTAAATTTAAGCGACTCTAAGTGTACTTGACGCGATAACGTGAAAGATAAAATCAAGATAATTTTAAAATTTACAATGCTGTGGCAGTTCCTTTATTAACCGGTGTTTGAGTGAAACTCAAGTCGATCCTTAAAATACAAGTTGAAAAATGCTGAGTTAGCGCTGCGTTGAAGAGCAGAGGGATTTAAGTGGACCCTCGAAAGCCGCGCTGTTGCCCAGATTGGCAAAGCTTCGACCACAACCGAGGTTTCTTCGATATAGCCGAATTAGCAATATTTCGTTGGCGGCCATAATAAGCTGCACTTCGGTAGAGTGTAATTTTTTATTTAAATATTTCAAATCTGTCCATTTAATTATCGAAAAAAGTTACAATTTTTACAAAATTAATTATATTTTATTCCTTTATATATTTGTTTTGATTACGATTTTGTTGGAGAAAATTACTTATCTAATTTTGGAAAATATTCCGTGTATCGTTACATATATACTGATATTTATTTTTCTTTAACGTTTGTGATTTATGATTTGTATAAAAATAATAAAAATAATAAAAATAATAAATTAAAATAAATTAAAAAAACGATTTTCTCATTTGATCTCCGCGTACAACTGTGCATCGGAAAAAGAAAATGCGACCACATTTCGCAGCAAAGTTTATGATATAGATAATAACAGTGACATAACTGGAAGGTGGCAAAGCTGATAACGCGTTGATCATTTTCCAATTTCCGCCCGTTACATAGTTCCATTGGTTCGTTATACATAATTCCTCGCCATCTTGCTGATGCACTTTGTTACTCCAAGTATTCTCTCTCTCTCTCTCTCTCAAAATTATTATCAAGATAATCGAATAAAATATTTTTTTTACATTTTCTTTTTAATTTTTTAAATAAAATATTCTTGCAATGGCGAGTATCATCTTATTGTAGGAATCAGCGGTTTTAATTGCGATATCACTCGTTACGACTGACAGATAATTCCAGATTGCAAAATTAAATTAATTCCATTTGATTAAATTCCAACAAATTATAACTTAGTGTAATTCAAGAATTATTCTGATTTAATTAACAAGTCTTCAGTAATCGCTTTAAAAATTTAATTATACATAATAACGAAACACGCGAATCGTCTAATTAGCAAACATTTGAGTCAAACCCCTCAAATGATACACATTTACGCGAGATTCGCGTTAAATTATTCGTTTCTCGTTAGACGAAAATTCTCCTCCCCTTCTCTCTAGTTTCTATTTTCACCCTAGACGGCATCGTCTCACCAATGGTAAGACATGCCGTGATTTGCGTTGTAGCGATCGTAATAAATAACCGCTGCAAACAAGGTTTGCCTGATGTCTTGCCTGATAAATTATTCGCTTCCAACTTAACTTTTGCCGTGAGCTTAGTTTGCGCGAAATCGACCATTAGTCAGTGTCCCACCGGCGCTATTCTCGCGCATCGGGTAGGCGCGTAAAACGAGACAAACTAAAATCGACCATTTATTATGCGGCAGCTGGACTCTGAGCTTTACAGCGAGTGGGAAGCTGGGCGGGTTTTTTTTTTCCTCCCGTTGTGCAAATGGCAGGATTGGGTTTCATTATAGCACGACGAGCGAAGCCGCAGTTCTTATTACTCATTTGCGCATTTGCAATATTCTTTCTATCGCAATTAGACATGTCGAACGAAGCAGCGATGATAAAAAGTGTGGCGCATCGAAAGATAAATTTAAAATGATAACGTTTGCAAATACCGCGATATTTGTAAACCAAAATTAGTTCTCTCTTTGCGGAATATTTTGCGAATGTTTTGCATATAGATCGGAGTTGAAGTGTTGTTAGAATGAAACGTTGCATGTATACCAGTGTTAAACATATCGTACCCTCGGAATCTACCATATAATTAATGCAAACATGCCTTGTGTGCGATGTCACATATATGTTTAACCTTCTCTTGCATATCGCGCTAAAATAACTTTGTTAAAATATGATATCAGATGTGACTATATGTTTAAATGCTTGAAAAATGCTGTTTTTGCAGCAACGCGAAATAACGTAATTTGAATTCGTATTATTTACTTTTTCGTATTCGTCAGCTGTTCGTAAAACTCGCGCAATTTAAACTACACTCTTTGCATTATTTAATATATAACAAATGATGGAAAAGTTTATTACAGCTGTGGTGCAATTTTAGTTACATTTAGGCTACAACAGGAATTCTTCAAGCGAGTAGAAAATTAAAAAAAAAACTTATTCGTATTTTTTTATTGTAGAAGAAAAATCGCTTTTACTTTCTCTAAGAAATGTCTCTATATTATATTTATTACCGAATGTATACACAGAGAAAAATGTATACTGTATTCAAGTAAATATTATTTATTTTAAGTATATCATAAGTTTGTATATCCGCAAATATATCAGCATTTATCACAAGCATTAAATTTAATTAAATATATTCTGAATTTTAGTAAGTGCAGTATTTTAATCAAGAATATTAAATTAAAACAAAAATTTGATTTGCTTACTACAAGAGTTGACGTAAAGTAAGTTTGATTTTTCATTGATACCACTTTACAATATTCTTGAAGAGAAAATAAATTCTTCTTTTGAATACATGATAATGAGATTTTCTAACACTTGTGATGAGTATATTTTAAGATTATTATCAAGAATATATTCTTTGTTGAAGAAAACTATTGTTTAAAAAAAGAAAAATAAACTGAGCAATCGTTTTTCTTGGCGGTAGAATGATATTTTTCTCTGTGTACATTAGTAAGAAGGGAAAGGTACATCACAAATTATAATGTGGAATTAATATTTTTAAAAAAGACATCTTGCTAGGTAAACATTGTTCGACAAGTAATGCGGATAGTTTGTTACTAGTCTCCTTTATTAGAATTTTAACGATAGCACGCTCTTTAACACCAAGCCAGATTCATAGCGAACTCGCTGTAGCATCGTGCAACTTTAGACCGGGCCCACTTTGAGCCATTATCCTCGGCGAACAATCTACAGGAGGATAAGTTTGCGGAGGGCTTTTGCACGTCACGGCCGAGTGCAAAGCCAAAGAGCAGAAACCTGGGCGTTCGAGTGAAACTTTCGACAATTAATGCTGGCGATCCTTCGCTAGGATAGCGGGATTTCAATAAGACTGGACGAACATTTAATCCACGAAGTAGATAATAAAAAGGAAAGCTTGTAATTCCAAGGAAAATGTTGTAAATATAAAATGTCTATTATTGTTACACATTCTGAAGAAAAATTGACAAAATTTAAATTCCCTTGTGCTTTTTGCGAATTAGACATTTTTCCATTGCGGTTTTCAATGATTAAGAAATTTTATACCCGATTAAAATTTTGTATCTGAAACAATTTTTTTTAATCCAATTTTTTATTATCAATCTCAATGTTGGACATGCATTTATATGAATTATGAACATATCCTCTTTATTTATTAACGAAAATGAGAGCTCGATATCGGACGATCAACTTTAAAATTAATGTTAATTCCCTTATACATATGTTATGTGCGATAGATATGTATCCTCTATACATTTTGCACGAAGGCTGACGTGGCAACGCTAAAATAGGCTACTTTTCCGGCACGAAGGAGATCAAAGACTTACTGACGGATACTCATTATCCACCTACATATTCATATAATACGACTGCAAACGTATGTACATTGTAGCTAATTATAAAGTGCCTGCTCGATTAAATGTACACGTCAACGGGATCTATCTTTGTGAGGATTAAGCAAAGAAGATGCTTTTATTACGTAAATCGTAAAATCATTTTCATGTGTATAGAGGTATTAGTACACAGTTGTAGGTATTATATTAGTATTCTAATAATATGATACAGGAAAGTGTATCAATGAAATGAACATAACTGAACATAACTTTGTTTTTTCACTCGTTGATTTTTTTACGTTATATAATTTTTTACATTATCTCTAGCTTTCTTAGTCTTCCTTGACATAATTTTCTGCATTGAGAAGGAATCTTTTTTTCTCTCCAGTGAAATATATCGTGCCCGGATAGATGTCGACGTTGCTTATTGATAGTACGGCGCTTCGAAGTTTCTCAAGTGGAAATTTCAGCATCGCGAAATATTTTATAGGCGTGGCAAAGTCTTGTTTGCGCAAATCAAAAAAGTAGGTGATGAGAATATTTCCTAAAACATACATTGTTTTATGTCATATGAATAAATAAATAATGAACAAATTTCATTCATGATAAATTGACGTAATTATTTGTTAATCGGATTGTATTATTTTGCTCCATCGTTTCACCGCAATCGAAATGCCACTTAATTTCTCTCATCAAATGCAAACGGTATCTATTTTACAAACCATTCAATGCGCACGATAATTTTCATTAATTTTCAAATAATATCGCGTGGAGCAATCGTTTCAGGTTTCAATCAGAAATATCGGGCTACAAAACCTTTATAATAAAGCTGTGTAAAATTTCAATCATAAAATACTAGCTATTTGTCCAAAAAAAATCGACCTTTCAAAATAGAATGTTCGTACATTTTTATTTGGGACAATAGAGAGTTATAAAAAAATATTTTCATTATAAAAAGAAAATATTATAATTTATTACTTTAATCACACTTATTCTATCGTAATTATTTGATATTTTATCGTATTATTTTCTTTTCGTATTTATTTATTTTATGTTATTTATTATTTTAATATTTTCAAATAGTATCAATACACTATATCTTTTCAATATATTACACATAATTATACATCAAAAATATTAAACCGTGTTCTTAATTAATTCTTTTCTTGATTCCTTTTTTTTTTCAAGATAAAACTAAAATTACTTACTCCAGATATTGAGTGTTTTTAAAAAAGGTACAACACGTAAGACGACTTTAATATTAATCGTGGATTAAGGCAAAGTATATTTTCGATGAAACGCAAATTTATTCGCCACTCTGCGCGCCGTTTTATCGGTCGTTCCGAAACGCCTGATAGATAGCAAGAATTTCCGAGCGGTTCGTGGGATGTGCGGCACGTGTGCGTTTCTTCCCCGCGGGAAGCACAACTGAAAAGAAATACGAGCACACATACACGTACACCCTACGCACACATTGCACTCTTGAGTTTACGAGAAGAAGTGCCCTTAAAATTCAAATTCCACCGGCGAGTCCCACCAGCCGAGATGAAAGTTGCTATTCTGATCGCGAGATCGGCACGTCTGAATAAATGATGAACAAATTTCGTTGTGATGGAACTTGGCGAAATTTAAATAAATGATAAAGTAGTTTCTCCGCGCCGCGGAATGTTTTACTTCCCCATTTATCTTTTATAGATTTTACAAATACAGATGACTTCAATCCTAATGTCGCGTGCAAAAGCCTTTCCATATTTTGCATAGAGTGCAATATAAACAGATTCATAATCAATATTTCAAGCAGTATGAATTAATATAAGTTTCTTCAGAAGCATAATAGGATCATGATAATAAGAAGTATAATATTGCAAAGAGTAAATCAACATTTTTTAAAATATTAAATACACACAATATATTGCATTTACAATATCTGTAAAGTTTTCTTCATATTTTCATCTACAGTCGATATAAAAATATTGAAAAAAAATTATTTATAAACCGATGAATATTAAAAAAAAATTTATTTATAATCGACAAATGTGCAAGTTGCTTATAATCGAATAAATTGCTCGCTTTCATTGTGCAAATCCGTTTGTGTAGCAAAAGAATCGCGAGTTTTTTGCATGTCAATAATTATTTAAATCATCTCGTCTGTATTGCGGTAAAACGAAATTAAAAACACGCCGAGAGACATTCGTTTTGTTCCCGGGTGTCTGTGCATTACTCCCTTTATTCGCATTCACACAGTAGTGGGATTAAAGTGGACGGCTCAAGATGAAAGATTCTCCTACGCGGCTCCTATTCCTTCGTATTTTTTGTCGGCATCCAGTACGATAGAAGCTTATCGTCGTTAGTTCAGCTATATCTGTGTGCAAGTATTCGCGAATATCATTTGCATTATCGTTCTTTCACCTCTTTCACATTCTACAAGCTATACTAGGCTGTTCATCGCGCTTCTTTTCATCTATCGATCTTTTTATTTCAATGTTTTTCACGATGAACATGTTGCGTCTATAGTTTTCAACAAACTAAAAATAAATATCTTTTTGCCAAAAAAAAAAATGTTATAAAATGAATAAAATATTGTAGAAAAATCTTTTTTCCACGAGAATCGTTTCTTCCTAAGAAGAAATCAATTTCGAATTGTCCAAGAAATACGCTTGTGCGCATTTTGACCCACAAATCCGGTTAGACTTTGTATACTCACGTACGGTACGTGAGTTGCACTTACCGTAGATACGTGCAAGTACGTCGACAGACGAGAAGATGAAAGGACGAAAAAGGGGAAAGCGAATGATTGAGAGGCTGGAAATACAAGGAAGTCGAATACGTCACGCAATGGCTTTTAATGCCCTCGGAGACGCGATATTCCGCGCACAAGCGTTTGCAGCGGAATTTGCTGAAAGCATGCACCATGCAGTTTATTTAATTGTTCCGCAATTCTACGGCACGAGTTGCCATGCCAAATGGCTCTCGCTTTGGTAACCATTCTGGCAGTGCCAAAATATAAGAGAGTGCACAATAAAAACGTGAGAATAATCGAAGACATTTTTCATCCTGTCATTTAAATTCAATAAAAAGAAGCACAGGGAACTCCGTATTCCTTGCTATAATCCTTGGTGGAATCCTTTATATATATATATCACTCACACCCATGTACTTTTTCTCGCCAAATCTAAAATTATTTTTTATTTACGCATTTTCAAGAGCTAAATTTCTTGATTTTATTTTGTCACGTTTTAAAAAAATTACAAGTATATCATATGTTCAATATTGTAATATTGTTTTTTACAGATTAACTAAGCTAATGCAATAGGTCTCTATCGGTTATCAATGATAAGGCAATTAAAATATTTCAAGCACCACAATTATTACTTAATATAATTTAACCGTATCGTAAACAATGTTAAAAAATTCCTCGATAAAACTGAAGTATAAAAATACAAAAAGCAACGTGTGTGTTTGCAGGAGAAATTTTCGACAAATATTAATATTCGTTTGTGTATAATTCAATAAAAAAAAAAAGAAAGAGGAAAAAAATACTGATAAACTCCGGCGCAATTTATTTAATCATCGCGCTCTTCGCTGAAAATCTCCATTACGAGCGGCTATTGCGTTTCCCGGTCGTTTCATTGGGTGCGTTTTCCTTCCTCTTTTTTTTCCTGCCGTCAAAGTGATCCATGTAATTGCGCTCTTTTGCATCGACACCGCGACGACAAGGCCGTTTTATCGCGAATATCGAAAAGTGCGCGTCGATCCACGAAAGTGTCGCGCGGGGAATACAGGCTGCTAGAGACGGTGTCCTTAAAAGCTTTCACGAAATTGACGCTCCAACACATACAAGCGCACACGTATACGTACAGCAAGTGTGCGCCAACACATGTACACGTTTACCTGACTTTTTACCCTGGCCAATCTGACATAGTCACAATTTTCTAGATTCCCGCTCAATTTTTCGGCGCCGATAAATTTCGCATTGACATTTAACGTTGTCGAAAATTTTCCCGGAACCTACTTTATGCTTCTTTACTACACAATTTGCTTATCTTTTGGCAACAGTGTGCAGTTTTATGTTGGTGGTAAGATCGTAAATTTCATAAGATTGCCTCTGTTGAGACTATGATTAATATATCCTATGTATACGAATACGCGGAGAGGAGCTTACAAGCCAAAAATTCAATGAGGCTACTTTAAATCATGTGTGAATGGAAGGATTTTGCGTTGGCAGAAGTATAACTGAATGAAATCTCTCGTTAACGGCGATATCATCTAAATGGCGGAGACTATAAAATTCATGCTGATAAATTCTTCCATGAAGCACTTTAAATGTAGAAAATAAAAAGTAGGTGAAATACATACATGCACTTTTACATTTAATTGTTATCCTTGTTGCGTACAATAGAGAACATATTACATGAAATAAATTACACGAAATAAAGAGAAGAAATTAAAAAATGAAATTCTAAGAGAGAGATATTAATTTAATTTTGAATCTATATTAATTAAAAAAATACTTCCATCAATTAAAGTACAAGGGTAAGTATAAAAATTTGACTGCATAAATTGGATACAATTAATTCACGTTATTAAATTTTCCATAAGCAATTCCATGATTTTATTACGCGGTGCAAAAATATTTTAAAATACAAATTTATTCTTGAATAAATAATAGCGCGTAATTCCAAAGTAAAAACGATGAAAAATATATGTTCTCATTGTGTACCAAATTGGATTTTAAAAAATTCTGTCCATTTTCCAGAAATGCTTCCTTTCATAACTAAGATTTTTCCAGGCTGCAATAAAGCAACGCGTAATTTCGCATGTTATACTCAAAAATTAATAAAACTGCGAAAAACCGTCAAACGCGCAAGAGGCACTAAAGCGAAGAATTTTTATTTCGACAAAAGTGACATTTTTGTCAACTCGTCAACGACGTAAAAATCGATGAGGAGCAGCAAAATACGCTGCAATATGCGAAACAATATATTTCCGGAACAAACGTCTCTCACATATTACGACGTATTTTGTACGTGTGTCGGAAATCAGCACGTCCAACCGAAATATAGACGTATAATGACGATATATGCATACGCAGCGAGCGGGAAATCTTATTTACCGTACGCGTGTATATCGTGAATTATTTGTTGAATTTTTGCCGAGCGCGGCAGAACGCCGGGAATTTTCTCTTGCGCAGATGGAATTTTTCCGCCGGGCACAAAAAGCGAATGTCGACCTTAAGAAATCCCATTCACGTTTAAAAATTCACCGAGGCCGACGAGCTTGTTGAACAAGTGAAAAAGCGCCTTCAACCAAGAGGATATTTACCGCCGCCGAATAATACGTGTCGACAGGTTTTTCTATCGCGCCACGAGGATTCTACTAACGAAATGCGTAAATAACGATAACGTTATCAACGCTACATTTTTTTTCTGTCAGTGATAAATTTCGCTCGTAAAAAAGTATCAGCCTGCCGGACGGAAAATAAAATATGTTTTTTGTTTCGAGCGAAACACGCGATCAATTATCCCGCAACAAATTAAACAAGTGTAAAAAATATTATTTAATTATATTGTTCATATTTTTTCGCGGAAAAATAAAATGTCTGTGTAATGAAAAACAAATAATAACATGTATGATTTATTAAAGTATTAAAAAAATTTGTAAATAAAGATAAAAATAAGCTTACAATTTTGCCTATACAATAATTTTTAATAACTTGATCAAAAACATCGATACAAATATTTGATTTGTTCGGAAAGTAGATAGTAAGTTTGCTATTTCTGTTGAAAGATACCGAAGCTTATACTATCTTTGAAGTAGTCGCTATCAAACTATACTGCATTGGGAACGTAACAAATGCACCGACTGTAAAACGTAAGTGTTGCTACTTCCAGAATCTCCAACAGACGCATCTGCAGCAGTATTTCATCAAATATGCAGAAACGGATGAAACATGATGCCTATCTGCGTCTCAGTAATCTCGCTTCCATAAAATAAATTGCGACTGAAGCCGACTTAAATAATTCTACAGACTTAATAGGTTTTCAAATGAACATTGCACATTCTCTGTGATTTATTACAATACATGTAACATATTAACGATGTTAAAAAGAAATATTTGAATAAGTAAAACGCTGAGACAAAATCTTTTTCTTCATTCACGATTGGAATTACGACTTTAAATTCTTTATGTAATCAAGAGACATAATTAACTTCAACCTTCCTTCCTTCATTTCATATGCATTAATGCAAATAAGACTTTTCATAATATCCTTTATCTTCTTCGCAAACTGATTTGTGTTATAAAAAATACAGGATACTGTGAATTCGTGTTCGAAAAAACAAACGAGCAAAGATTCCTTCCCGGTTCTCTTCGGGAAAGTCTTTTTGGTGGAATTGAGAATAGAAAAATATGAGTAGCGTCCAGTTATTTTCGCAGCTCGTGATAAAAAATCATGCCGCTTCGACCAGCGAAAGCCGAGAAAAGAAAAAAGAAACTCTTCGCACCACGTGCCGCCTTTCGAGAGAACACTCGTCCCCGTAAAAATTTAATATCTAATATAAACTGGCTACAATCCACCGCTCACGGCAAACAAACACTTTTCATATCGCACGTGTTTTTCAGAAAAACTCTACTTTTTCGGAAGCCACGTGCCAAATATTTGAAATTTCACAGAAAACTTCGTGATTGATCAAAGCCGCTGTTCGCATTGTTGGCATAGAATTTTCACCGATTTTTTGAATGAACACTGTACATATTAAATGTCACCGCTCGTCAAAAAATCAAACAGCCGTAAAATATTAAAAATTAACTATAAATTAATATATATTTTTTATAAATATCAATACAATTTCTCAATTTCACAAGATGTTAAATTTTATTCTGACGCGACAAAATTGAAAATACCATCGTTTCTCGTTCATCTATAAACCTATATTAATTGCAACACATACAGAATTACGAATTACTTTACAAATTACTTTACGAGATAAGATGCTTAATATTTTCAGCAAAATTCAGATTTCTTCGCACAGAAAAATGTACAGAACCGACTAATTTCTTTTCAAAATATCGTAGATTTCTATTAAACAGCTGCGATGTAAACCGATTAACGAACAATCGCGTTGTAATTTAAATAATATAATCTACAAAGTTACAACGTTGATTATTTTAACACCGGACAATCTTGCAACGAAAAGTACACGTTTTATTGTGTAAAAAACTTAAGACGAAGCGCTACTTGATTTTCGTTCTCGAGCCCATTTCAGCTCACGATCTTTTTCACTCTCGTAGCTCAGAAAGTAAGTGGCACGAGTCGAAGTTCCTTCTTCGCCTTTAAAAGATTGCCCTCTTGACCTCCGCAACGACCTAGATGTTACTCGTAACATCACGGATTATCATACATATCGTCCTCGAAGGGGCGATGTAAGGCACCGGGTGTCCAACTTTCTTGGGCAAAAGGGAGATCGTATGGAGATTTTACAACGAAATGTGCCGTATAAGATTTGCACACATTTCCGCGTAAACATATGTGGCGAAGAAAAAAAAAAGAAGTTTCCGAAACTGCGTAATTGTTGGAGCGGAAAGAGGATTTTCGTTATTTCCACGACAGATGGAATTCGTTACTTGAAGCAAACAGTTCAAAGAGAGAAAAAGCCGCGCGAGTTTTGTAACGAATGGACAGCGTAATGCAGTTTTCCATCTGGCGATACATGGGACAGTTCGCAATCAAAAGCAACGCTAAAAAGTTACGGTATTCGCATTATATGAGCAAGAGCTACTACGAAAGCGTATAAAAGTGAAAAATTGTTGCTTTCTGTATTGGAAATTTGATTTTTTTTAAATTTCAGAAATAATTTTTAGGCGAGCTCGTTTACATTAATCATATCACAAATAAATCATTTAATTACAATAAATACAAATATTCGCGAGAGAAATGAATAGTTTCACGATTAAAAAAACATTTTTTTTTTTCCAGAAAATAAACAAGATGGATCACGGTGCATGATATTGCCCGACGGATATTGTACCAAAAATCGCTTGGTCTAAATAAGCCTTTGGAGTAATTTCCTTTGCATTCGGTTCAACAACCATTTTTCCACAAAATATCGTGCAATGTTTGATTTAAAATTGTGAATCGAGACTGAACGCTAGCCGAATAAACTACGTTTGCCCCGCTTCGTATAACGGAAGTGGTCAAAGCTTTGTTCCGAGTCCTTCACCCTCCCACGCACATGAGTCGTGGAGCAATAAAAGTTTCTATTGACCGTGTCGCTCTATCTCGCATGTACATACCGAGGTACGTAAGAGACTTAACGTAACGTTAACAAGTGCTTTGTCTGCATTTCATTGAAAATAGCATTATTTGAGTGGCAAGTAGGTATAAGAATTTAACAAAACCCTTTCAATTTCCTCTCTAACAATCCGTTTTAATTATTCTATCATTCTCATGCGATGAAACTGACGAATTTATCGTTATTATTATTCCTCGTGTAAAGAAAATAATTACTGTAAAATAATATTTATTATACACTTGAATGTATTTATTATACACGCTAAAATATAATAATAAAATAATAAGTATAAGATTATCGATTTGTATTTATATCGAATGATTTTTAATATTAACAAAACGTCTTTTTTATCGCGTTGTAATCACTAAACAATCCATTTAGTATGCAATATAATTAGTATGCAAATATAATTAGTATACAATATAATTAGTATGCACAAGAGAAATACTCTTATCACAAGAAAAATCCTCTTATATTATTCTTAATTTTTAATTGATTATTTTTAATTTTTCATTATTTTTAATTTAACGACAAAAGACAGATACGTTGCCTGCATTGCTACATTTATAATTAAGAAGAGAAATAAGTGTAGAATATATAACAAAAACAATTAAATTTCAAAAATTAAAAAAGAATATAAGAAGAAAAGAAATGTATTAACTATAATAAAAAATTATAATTTTGCATCTATCATGATATACGCTATGTATTTAATTATAATATATGCTATATATAATAATATGCTATATATTTAATTTTTATTTCTTTGAAACATAAATATGAAAGTAGTAAAATGATTGGTCTGGAAAAATAATCAGAAACGTTGTTGAGTTGTACGAATTTCTGAATTGTTAATTTATAATAAGAGCGCCAGCGAACGAAGAAAACTTGAGAAAAAGAACTCGATTCTAACAATAAGCAAAATTAATTAGGAGCATTATAATTATATAGCTTTTTACATAGTTCTTTCTCTAACTTTCTAATTTAACATCGTTGGATAGTCGTTTTTCAAAATATGCTGCTTAACTTGCATAATAAAAATGATCTTTTCTTTACATAATAAAGCGACCAAGTTTTCACAATAAAAGTAATTAAGCAAATAAGACGCAGTTGACTGGTTGCTCATCGTTAAAAATGTGACTTTTTTGTCTTTGTTAAACAACTTTACGAGTATTTGAACCCGCGCGAGAAATTTATCGGAAGACGAAACCGATTAATTGAATCCAATAAAATCCAATGCAACTCGCAATAATTACGTAAACTAATTATAAAAAATCATAATTATGACGAAAAGTTCTATTGATTTATATTCCTGATTCAAATTATAATGTGTAATTGAATATAAAAAAATATTCGAAGCGTGTAGCTGGCACATTTAGCAAAAAAATTCTGTGATTTATTAGAAATTCCGTCAGATCGGGAATTAATTAAAACATTTGATTTGCATTCGTCAATATTGAAGTTTTAAAATGCAGTTTAAAAAGGTACAGCTATTTCTTTTAAGTAGATTCCTGTCTGGAAAATAAAAAGTTACACAATCCTATTTCTACAGTCTAAGTTAAAAAATTACTTTTAAAACTTTTAAAAATATCTTAAGTAGATAAAGCTCTCAATTCGGTCCTAAAGAGTTTAACTATCCACTACTTATCGTTGCGAATTGAAGCTGTTACGGCTTAACGACAGATGCCGGAAGACTTAGTCGCATGTTAGGACCTCGTGCTGGCTTGTTCTATAATCTGAAAGCTGTGAAAACTACCATGTTATTTCCCACGCGTACTCTAATATATAATCGTATAAATCGTACAAATTGCTTCAACCAAATACGACCGAATATCCGCGAATAACATTGCTTCTTTCATTTTCTAGGAGAAAGATCAACAAATTGACGCTCGTAGAGAGAAAAAAAATATCCGTTAAAAATAAATTCATATTCGCAAAAATAAATATATAGGAAACTCTCCGAAAAAAATACCATGTAAAAAATACGGTGTAACGTATCATTATTACGTTTAAATAAAAAACAACGCAAAGGTCACAAAAATTGAAAATAAAATTCGCGATCAAATTTATCGCGTTTCCTACAGCGTAGCTCGAATATTACGTATGCCTCGCAGGTTGCACCGGTCAGAAACCGCTCGCAGAGTCAAGAGCGGTTAATTGATAACTCCGCGCAATAAGTATAAATTTGCAATTCCGCCGTAGTATGCAAATAAAGTCAATGTTTGGCGCACCGAGCGTCAGTCGACTCCAGTCGACTAATTGATTCCTCGGGGCGCTTCGCAGAGCGCTTACTACTAACCAACCGTCCCAACCGGCGCGCGACACAACTTCCGGTGTGTTACAGCTTCCGCGTGACGATCTTAACCGGTTACCTTCCAACACGTTCGACAGTTGTTAAATTCTCCCCATTCCCCATTCACGCATCGCCGCCGCAGGTTTATCGTTTCTCCCTCTCTCGTGTCGATAAATGCGGTATTGTTCCTCGTTAAGTTCCGTCGCGCTGCATTATTGGCGATAAACGTATAATCAGCCACACTTGTGCCTCGTCGAAGATGCAGACTCTAGGGAGAAGCTTCGATAAGAACGTATCTGTCGCGTCTCGCAATGATTTCGCCTCAAATCATTGTCACATCGAGCGAGATTATTAGTTGGATTTTATCTTATTCTTAATCTAATCCATCTTGTGAAAAATCCGAAAATAATTTCGAATAAATTCCTTCTACGATTTATTTAATAAATTATCTGAAAGGTTTTTTCAATTAGAATTACTGACGTTTTAAATTAGATTTAAAACTAACTATTGTACTAATATTATTATTATTATATACTAATATTACTTCCACTTTATCTTTAATAAAATACGTTTAATAAAATACGTTTATTCGAGGAAAAAAATTTTATATATTCCTATAAATATTTAATAAATTTCAAACAGGCCAAAAGGGAATGATGTCGGTTACTGAAAATAACTTACATCAAGTGAATTCAGCCCCCTTCGTAAGGTCGGCGGCAATAAATAGTCTATAGCTATTTCTAGTGACGATTGGATTCTCCGGAGAATCGATGCCTGGCTTTTTCGTCCCGCCAGGTTTTCGTCCGTCATTCTTTCCAAGATACCTTTCTACCTTGTACATTTTCATTTTACCGTTTCCTTATTCCGTCGCTGACCTTTTCAATCGTATCTTTTTCCCAACAAGTTTTCGCCATAACAAACTTTCAATCAAATTTATGAAGGCAAAATAATAAAGTCTCAATTAAAATCTCGAGTTATAACTTTTAATTTTTCTTTTTAGAATCTTCAAATCTATCTTTCGATTAATTCTGTCTGTGATTATCCATTGAAGAAATTGTCCGAACTCTTTTTGCCTTCTCTGTTTACTCAAACTTGCGCAATTTGATGTTTTTACTATATAAATTAATTATATATTTATATTCAATAAATGTCATTATTATGTGACATAATACGTTTCTCGTTGAAATAATAAATATTCAATATTAATCATATTACATCAAATATATTCGATTAAATAACTAAAAAATGTTTCATCGAATTATAATATGCAATGGTATTCTCCACATATTTTATTAAATAATTAATATGCAGTAGTATTTTCCACATTAATAATGAGACAAATAATATAATTATATTAATGCCTTTGATAACAATTTATTGATATATATATATATATATATATATATATATATATATATATATATAATCATGTCAATTTTATGCTTTAAAAAGACTTATTTTCAATTATTATACATAATACATTTTAATTTAAAGATAGAAAAATAGTTTAAGTATTAAAATATTTATACAAACAAAATAAATTATAAGATTTTTATGCTTCGAATAAAAATATCAGAATACAAACTCTTTGAAAAATAATAATGATAAAAATAGACTCTCTCAATGAATCTTTCAGCCAATGTTGTTCATGCATTTTTATGTGATTTTGTAATTTTAATACTATTTGTGTATTTTGTGTACGTGCCATATTGCGCCATGCGCAAACATTATGGAAAATATCGAAACATCGTAGAATTTACATGAAAATTATATCAATTTCATTTGTAAGGCAAATGCACATCGCTGTACAATTTTACGAAGTGAACATGTTAATAGCTCTTTGTAGTGAATCTGCGGTAAATCTTGTGCTTTGGCGGGTACGCCTGTTCATGAATATTTTACCAATCACATGGCGCAACGTTTCTGCACAATTGTTTACACTTTTGCAACTCATGACAAACGCGAAGTTTATTATTAGTGACAAACGTGACATTCGCGCAAATAACTACAAGTTCTATTTCTCGAAATAATTTTCCATATTTCTATATATATATATATATATATTGTATTAAAGAAATCTCTTTAAACAACATAACAATAGCTTATTTAAAAAAAAATTTATATGCAAAATCAACTAAATAAATTTGTTAATTAAATTGGATGCGCTATTGTTATTCAATTCACATACAGAAGATTTATATTATTTACAAATGAATATTAAAACGCATTTACATACTTGTATATTATACATGTACATATGTATTATACATATGTTGTACAGAGATATGCAACATTCTCGAACACGTGGCTGTGCAGAGCTTCCGTTCGCTTTAGTGTAATCGATCGCTTATAGTTTGATGCAAAGTAGCCACCAGATTGTAATATGCATTATGTTGATCGATGACTGCTTCATATCGACATCCTGCCGAGAGTTTCAATGTATCGCAATAAAATATAATCAAGAATGAATAAATCGAACTGATCCGGCGTAAGTGAATAAATCATGTAAAATTAAATAAAATATGATTATTGATAAAGTTATTGCAGCTAATATATATTTAAAATCATATTCATTTAACGTTTAAAATAAACATTTAAATAAATAAATCTAATATATTGCGACGTTAATATATTACGAAAAATAAAACGTATCATTTCTCTCACAGAGTAAAAAAATTTCTCCTATAAAAATATTCGCGTTTAATTGGACAAGCAATATTGAATGCATCCATTTAGACAATTATTATATACAAACGAATTATATTTTATAATGAGATATTATATCAAATTATTAAAGAATTTATTGCGATATTAAAATAATTTTCGGTTAATTGAAACTTTAATTTGTTGTATAATACATCAAAATTATTTATGAAAAGTAAGTTTGCTCTATCAAGAATTTATTGTAAAATTTTATAACTTTACATTCGAACTTTCTTAGCAATGATACATAAGGTATTGCGAATGTTTATTAATATTTCATCTATTTATACAGAAAACTAAAGAAAAAAATTTTATCTAGAAACCATGTAAGGTCGATATGTTAAGGATAATGTTATCAAGCACCTGTTACAGTTAAGGTATCTTAACACAATTTCCGAATTGTAGCTACTGATTTCTACGTAACTTTCAAACGAGGGAAGATGACCGGAACTTTCCGTACAACTTTGCTAAGACCTGTAGCTTACTTGAACTTCGTCTTACATATTATCTATTTTCGTCCGCAGTTGTTTCGTAGAATAGCTGCACTTCGCTTGTAAAGACGTATCGGGAATCAGCCTTTGCGAAATGAAAGAAACAACTGTTTTGAAAAGTTTGCGGAATCCCCTCGGGATGTTGCCCACTGGTTAAGCTTTCTGTAGCAACTTGTTACGGTTTACTGTTCGACCGAAAGTAATACATTCGCACAACCTATGTGTAAAAAGTGTCCTGGAAATAAGAGACGAGGAACCTAAATAAAAGATCGAATCAGTTTATAAATTCATAGGCTTATTTTTTAATCAATATATTATTTTGCTCTTGACAATTGATCGCCATCTTATCGGTGACATTTTTATTTTATCTGTAATTAAAATTAATCACAATTAATCTGCCTAAAAAGAAATTTGCATAAAAACATGAGAATTTATGTGTATACATGTATAAGAGGCAACTTAATATATTTTATAGATAAACTGTAGAAATAAATTTCTTTTTCTATAAAAAAGAAAAAAAAAAGAAAGAAAAACATTGAGATAAAACAAGAGCACAATAAATACTGGTTTTTTTTTGTACAATTTTTACTGGTGTTTCCAGTTTGTGATAATCTGTTCGTAGCCGAATTGTCTGCTATTTGCAGAGTTATCCTATATATTTCATATGTGCAGACATGCGAATAATATATGTGATCGAAGTTATTCCCTTTTGACCTAAATCTTGTAACAACGAGTAAGGACGAGATAGAAACGTGAGGTAGAAAGCATTTACTTAGCATGGTAAATCTTACTACTATGGTGGTAGTATATTTAATCGCCAAAATATGTATAAATTACTTTGCTGTAAAATATGCTGCGATTCAATATTGCCTTGATATTGATCAACATATAAAATATAATAGATAAGAAATAAATATTTATTATAAATATTTATTTCTTATCTATTATATTTTATATGTTGATCAATATCTAACAAAAAGATATTGATCAACATATTATATTTTATATATTGATCAATATCTAACAAAAAGATATTGATCAACATATAAAATATAATAGATAAGAAATAAATATTTATAATAAATATTTATTTTTTATCTATTATATTTTATATGTTGATCAATATCTAACAAAAAAGTGAAAGAAAATATCAGTGAAATTAATATATGCATATATATAATATATCTCTTTTGTATAATACCAAAACATCGAAAACTTTAATAAAGCCAACTGCACGTTATTAAACGAATATCGATTTATTGAAGAAAGTCGTCATGCTTTTATTAATTACCGCATCATTCGCGCAAATAAGATTTTTAGACGTTATTAATATCAGCTATCAAAGCTTTGCCAAAATTCTAATTTTACGGAATACCGAAACTTACGAAGATAAGTATAATGAATGGATTAATAATGTGCTCATTAGTGTACCAGTAAGATTACTTAGTGAAGACATGATTCCCTAATAAGCTTTATGATCTTGCAATAATGAAAGCAACTTTGTTAATAACTTTAATATCTTAAACCTTAAACATATATTTAAACAACTAAAAATATTGAAGAATAGCAAAGCTTATTAAATATTTATAAAAACAAGAAATAAAATTTCTGCCATCAGAAATATCAATAGAACTCGCTGCCACAACTCTTTCACAAAAGACTCGCAGGTTACTTTATTTCGGACGTTAAAAATTATTGGAATTCGATAAGCGAATTAATTCCTTTGAATTCATTAAATTAAATCTTTCGAGTAGTATATTCGTTCTCAATGGATAGCTGAAGTTACGAGAATTGCGGTACACACCATTTACACGCGGTAAATTTGCATAGAAGTTGGTTTTCGATGGAAAACAATGTAAAAGAGGGATTTCTGAAGTTTAAATGCACGCAATGGTTTGTTATTAGTGGCAACAGCAAGTAGGTTAAAATACGCTTGTTAGTTTGAATTTCACTGCAAATGAGATTTGCAGAAATTGTAATTTTTCGAACATGAAATTCAAAATTAAAGTTATACTATTACTAACCAAATATATATTATTTGTGTTTATTTTACTCAGTAAATATTTTTCACGATATTTTTCATCACCTATATACGTAAATAATATTAAAACACATTTTCAAAATAATTTCCAATTTAAATTTAATAATAATTATACAGTTTATATAAAAAATATATAATTATTAATAAGTAATAATTATATAATTATATAAAATAATTATTATCACAAAAATATATATGTATGGATGTAAATAATTATTAAATTGGAAATTTAAGAAATTTATATACATTTAATATATATATATATATATATATATATATATATATATATATATATATATATAGCGATATTATTCTTCTTATTAATGATTCTTTTATTCATCAAATAAAAAATGTATATTTAATATAAAATTTAAGCAATAATTATTAAATACATATATTTGTATTTAATGTTACATTATTGCAATAATCATAACAAGCATGAAAATATATAACACTATTTATTACTGACGTCATATATACAGCAACGTAAGTACATTGCGCGGAAAATCTCTTGAATACATATTTTACTCGTGTATCCAGAATATTTTGCTACGTGTTCTCCACGCTGTTTAGCTCTCCCTAGAACGCAATGCCATTTCCCTCTAAGCAAAATGTGTATGTCGTTCTGGTTATTTCGCTTTCATTCCCATACATATATACGTTTACCCCTTGCTGGAGCATTTGTGGAATATCTGCTCTCGAAGATAGATTCGTCATAGAATAATAAAACTTAACTGCCTATCGATCGCACGTCCAGCCACCTGCGCCTAGATTTCAAAAGAATTTACATAATCGTATGAATGTTTCGAGTAAAGTAGCACTATAATCAAAAAATGCATAAATAACTATTTGATGTTTTATTTCTTATTCATTTGATGTAATATAATTATAATTTTTTAAAGAAAGCGTACAAAAAATACATAAAATAATCCATGAAACTATTATATGAAATATTAAAAGAAACTCCTCATTTAATTTTTAAGTTTCATGAATGAGAATGCTAAAGATATAATTTTTTTTAATTATTCAAATTATAAATTTATTTCGATTATTTAATTGTCATTGAATATTTTGTAATATTCAAATTATTAATTCTTCATATTTATATTTGTACTACTTTTCTATAAATCACATTCGCAGTGAAACTCAACAAACTCATATACTACCATATTAAATGAATTTTATATTTTAAACTAAAATATGTATTCACTTAAAGATTCAGATCTCGTCAATTATAACATTCTATTTTCTATTAATGTCAAGCAATAAATTTTTCACATGAAGTAAATATATGGTAAAAATGATATTTTTTCCTGTAGCAAAAAATTACTGAAAATTACTATATTAAAATATTTTAAAAATAATTGCTACAGCAATACAAAGCTTTTTGATTTTTTTTAACTCTTAACATCAATTTGATCGAGGCCTGCTTATACAACGATGCATAATATTATAAACATAAAATGTTTTGTTGAGAATAACGCGAATTACGTGACTCGGTTTATTCGCATATAATTAATTTTTGGTATTAATTGTTATTCATTATAATGCACCACCTTCCTTATTTTAAATGATGCGGAAAATAATTTCCCGCAAATCCGCATCGTCATTTGCGGCCTCAATCCTCGCGCATGCAAATTACATGTTAATTAATCACATCTGTAAATCACATGTTACATGTGACATGTGCTACGCTGCTGATGAAAAGGTTAACTCTTAATGACACGAGTATTGTACCTCATTTCTGTAGAAAATGAAGAATATCAAGCGTATTGAATTCTTAAACGTGTAAGCTTTATTAATGCTACTCTAATTAATTATCTCCAATTTTATATTTAAGACCGATTGCGAGAGAAAAAAGGGCATAAAAGATTAATCCACAGCGCAAGTCTTCTTTTGCTTGAAATAATAGTTGAGAGAAAGTAGGACAACTTGGTGAAGCATAATTAATGTGAATCCTGCAGAACTTGACATTTTCTTACATAAAATCTTCGTAGATCTTCGTTCAAGTTTTTATTTCCATTTAATAATCCCCTCATATTTTCAACCAAACCCCTGCAAATAGCTTCAGCTCGTGCAAATATCGCTCTTGCTACTAATCGTGGCGAAGATTGGATCGCCCACATCGAAACTACCTCGACCACGTGGGAAATCATGATTATCGTTAAGTCATAATCGGCGTTTCCTGTAAGTGGTCGAAATTCAGAGGGGACAAATATTTGCCGCGAGGCACAATTAACTTGCATCTGTTTGATTACAAATTATCTCCGTTCACCATTAGACGTTGTCGCGATGGAATGCCACAACGAGAATCATGAGAAAAAAGGCCATAAAAATCGAGCGAATTCGTTTCCACGTTCTTTCCTTCGCCCTCTTAAAACCGAAACGACGCAATTCATCGCCCTAACCCTCGATATATCCTACAAAATGCGTATTAAAGAGTTCATTCAACCAAAGAAACGTAATACCTCGTGATATGTGGCTTCCGTTAAAATGATTTCACGTTAAATAACGCACATTTAATAATAATTACAGTAAATATTCTAAAATTGACAAAAAATAAACATTTAACGTTATTTTTTCCGTTAAACTTTATCAATAAAGAGAAAATATATATCGCGATATATATGAAATATTCTAGATATATGTCGCTGGCATCTCATTTTATTTTTTATTTTTTAGCGAAATTGTATTTGAAATAAACGTTTAAATATTTTGTATATTTGTCACTATTCCTCTGTAAAAAAACAAGGAGAAACTTGATCAAAAAGTGCACATACGAGTAAGCATCTTGTGTAAATTGCAAAGATTTTTTTTGCGCAACGTTCTACGTATTGTCTATAACTCCCCTGCAACGGGGTTAAAAGAGTTATAAGAGATTGCGCAAATTCCTCCTTCTTTTCTTACACAAGCATTCAAAGTGCCGACCGCGAAAGCGGAATAACTTTTAAGAGCAAAAGGGGGAGTTTACGGACATCTGTTTCTCCAAGTTCTCGCTTTTCTTATTTTCGTTGCTAACAGCTCTGAAAAAGTCGTAGGCAACGCTTTTATACGACATAAAGGAGTAATGTTATGGTTAATTAACAGTAAACCGTCTATTAATTGCAAACTTTTAATTATATTTTATACAGCAATTAAACGTTTGTTCATCACGGAAATGTCGATTTTTGTCTTTTATATTTTATATAATATTTTTATCTCAGATATTAATTAAATTCTTACAAGTGTGTGTATGACATACATTTAATTTTAAAGTGAGAATAAATTCTCTCTCGAAAAAAATGTGTTATCATTTATCTCGTGGACTAAATAACTACGATTTAAACTTGATATAATTTTTAAGCGATGATACAGCTGAATACGTAGTGACTTACATACATGTACATGTTATATGCTAATCATTACACGAAAAAGATTTTAATTATTGATACGAAATTCGTGAATAAAGAATCGAGATGAAATTATCGTGAATTCTAAAATCAGAAAAATAGAGAATCTCTTGTAATTTCTATCTAAACAAAAAACTCAAAGTTTTAAATTCCCTATTCAATAACATGAAATCAATGATTCTATCAAATAAACATCGAATATGATTTAACAAACGTTAATACGCATTAATGTGCAAATTCGCAGTTTCTCGAAAGTGAGAATCCGCAATTTTCATTGACATTTCGATGCGTGAGAGCAAACGAAAAGCTGCATCGCTGAATTTATTTATCTCGACGCTGGTAATGCACAGCCGGTGACTTTAATAATTTTTCTCTCGCGCGCGACCGTTTCTCGGATATATACAGAAAATATTAAGATATTTTATGCCCGGTTTTATTAAAATTTTATGTTCTTCCGACTCGGCGGAACGCTTTTACTACAACTGCACCGCGCGCGACTGACATTCCAGAAATCATCTACCGTTCTGCGTATATCGACCGGCAAATATAGTACGCCACAAACTGAATGAATGATCTTTATAGGAATTTGCTTTCTTGTTACGCTCCGTTTATTCCCTTTCCCTGATTTATCGGGAAATATTTATGTATCGTATCCGATTTTTACGTATCAATAGCTTAATGATTTCGCCAAAAACTTTATTATAAAAAATATTTATATTTATTATAATACTTATATTTATGCTAAAAAATACATTCGATGTATTATCACACACATATATAATTCCGAGTCGAATAGATAATTATTCTCTTTATTTTTACTCGTTCGCGAAAGTAATTATTCTACGGTCTCTGCGGCTTTGTATAGAGCACTCTTTATACAAAAGTCCGGCATGCTTCATCTCATCCTTGCATTAAATCAGACCTCGGATTTCTGGAGTAGAGCATCCGCAAGAACCCGGTGGACGTGCCGGCGAGTGATTTCGCCAACAAATTTCCCGCATCCGAAGCTCTCGGATGCAGAAATATGCAGATTCTCTTCTAGGGGTTAATTCCGTTTGTAGAAACAAAATGGGGTCAGCTGTGCTCCGCGAGCATTCAAGATAGGACGCACGGTAGTTTTTGCATTACTTTCTCGACTCGACCAAAAATGTCGCGCGTAATTACGAGGTTGCACTTTTACAAATTGTTAATGACACGAATCGCGATGTGTCACTGCGAGAATCCATTTTTATTCGGTCGCAAAAGTTTTCCACAAAATCTTTCAAATAAAATTATCGCTTTACCTTGATCGCACGCTACATATTAATTTTAAAGACACTGTATAGAAAAAGTACGAATATATAAATACTAATTATATAATTATAATTATAATTATAATATAAATATAATTATAATAAATACTAAAAATACTAATAAATAAAATTATAATATATATTTATAATAATAAATATATATAATAATAAATATTATATTATATAATTAGTATTATGTAATTAGTATTTATTATAATTATATTTATAATAAATATTTATAATAAATATAATTATAATAAATACTAATTACATAATACTAATTATATATAATATAATAAATAAAAACTACAAATACATAAATTTCAATATCTTAGAAGTAATAAAAATAAAGCCTCGAAATATTAAATTGATGTTCTCTTCATTTCAAATATTCATTTATCATGAAAAATAAAATTTCAAAAAATGATATTCGTAAAAATTGTTTAACTCTATATATAACCTTTAACATTTAACTAACATTATCAACTATTGTAATGAATTTTCATTGACTTTTATTGTGAAAACATTTTTCAAATTTATGTCCATAATTGAGTGATTCCGTACATTTATATATGTTTATTGAGTAATATATATATATATATATATATATATATATATATATATATATATAGTTGTATATTTTGTCTCTCTTCCTCTTTTTGCCTTTCTCTCCCTTTCTTTCTCCCTCTCCCTTTCACACCATGTTGACAGCTATGCAAACGTGAATTGCGTTATATTTTATAGAAAATTCGGACAAAACGTACACACGTAACTAAAACCGCAATCATGCATAACTCTGTAAAACCGCATTCGATTCAAAACGCTGCGCTGAAAATATTTCTATATCCCGCTGACCAACAATAACTGTGCATTTTATGAAGTAATGTATATACTCATATCCGTAGCTTTAATGCACAAATACTAAAATACCATTATGTAAACACCAAACCACGTTTCAAAGGAAAGCACGTTTTAACTCATAATCAACCGACCGAACGATAAAAAAATATGATAAAAAAATAATATTCAGTTATAAATCATCGTTAAAAAAAAGTGCTAAATTTGTGAAAATATCTGAATATCAGCTGTGGAAGATCAATTTTACGTTAGCAGAATTTTAATGTAACATTTAATTGCCAAGGTATTTAAAATAAACCCGATTTAAATTTGAAGAATTAATGTAGAGATAAAACACAGTGATAAATTTACTGTCAATAATTACGTGATAACTGTTATATTCCGAAAAAAACAAAACCACCAATCTCGATTAATCGAGAAATTAATCGCGGACAACAATCCGATCTAAATCAGTTCTGCTGGTTCGCTTGCGGTATCTTTGTGATGGTTTAACCCGCAACATTGCGCAATTAAAGTTTAATTACATTTGTTGTGACGTAACGACAGCAATTACGCAACCAAACAGTAACTCGGCGTCGCGTAAAGCATAGCATAGCATTAATATATCGATATCTGTCGCTACAGTAGATGTACGTCGCTAAAGTTAAGTAACAGATTAATTTCCACCCCGCTGTGACGCAATTGTTAACTCTGCCAATAGAAACTTATCACGTACATTGATTATATATATGTATGACGATCAAATTCATCAATCAAATTTCGTATTTCAAGGTTGATTGCAAATAGATAGATTGAACTACATAGAAAATGATAAGAAATGAAAAGTTGATGATGCTCGCGTCAATACACTGTCATATATGTATGTTGTCTAATAAAATTAGATTTTTCGAGCAATTTATAACCCAAATATTTATACTTGGAAAATCTACAAATTTTTCTTTGTTCCCAAAAGAAACATTTATTCTCATTTATTTAATAATTTAAAAACTGAAATTCTCTGTTAGATATCATATGCAAAGTGTAATAAATCATCGATATGCAGAGTGTCAAAAATTGATGAGAAATAAATGGGTTAATAAATCACAATTTTTTAACAAAAATATAAAAGCCTACCATTTTTCAAAAGAGTTAGAATATTCGTTAAAACATATTATTGATAACCAGAGCATCAACATAGAATGCACGATTGCAATATCTCCTATTATATATTTCATTAACTATTCAATCATATCCATATCATATACTCTAATGGCCTTTAATGAACCATAAATGAAATAACAAGTGCAGTCTATTTATTTCATAATTAATCTAATGGCAGTTTTTAATTCAAATATGAGCTAGTGCATGTTAATAAATTAATCTCTGTTAAAATTAATCTCTTTGAAATAAACGTTAAACGTTTATGTTATATTATAAAAATATAAAATAAAATCTTAAATTATTAAAATAAAAAAATTAATTGATAAAAAATGTATTAGAAGTTATTTATGTTCTCAAGATTTTATCAGCGAAGTGATTTTTCTTTTTTTTTTAATTTTTCATGTTATATAATTTTACGAAAGTCGAAATTTCCAAAACACAATCCCGATATGCATAATATTTTGAATCATAACTCCTGCAATTGAATGCACATCGCTGATCCAGTTCGGCGGATCCACATCAGTTACAACGGTGAACATCCCTCACGACACTCCCGCTCCGTGTCTACATACATAAGCTATGCATGCGTGTTTATGCAAGTTGATTACCCGTCGCGCACAGCTGTCGGGAATTGTCCGATAGACAAAGGCACGAGGATTCGCCTCGTGGAAGATTTGTGTGAGTGATTGCGCGGCATTATGGCATATCCTGTACAACGAAGGATACTCTTCCGCCAGATCAATATTCCGAATCGATGCAGTAGATTTGAATCGTAATATTGAGACGAACGATATCGATATATTAACTATAATTTTCGAATAAATAAGATTTTCTCCTCGAGATTTTAGATTTATTTTTGGCAAAAAACTTGTATCATCTATTTATTTATTTTGACAGAAGAAAATTTCTCTATTTATTTATTTTGACAGAAGAAAATTTCTCTATCAAAAAAAGATTCAATATATTATTAATCGATACAAAAATTGAATTAGACATAAGAATTCATAATAATAACGCGTTATACGTTATTATAAACTTGCTAATTCGCAGCAACGTTATTGATTTCGATGTCACTTCAACGATGATGCATGTAAAATGCATAGTGCTTTATATTCTCGACAACGAGCACAAGATTCGCATCTATAACACCGAAGTAATTTAAACTCCGTTGTTGTTGACTTTGCGGAAGAAGTTTATATCTTAATCGTTAAGACATTAAAGTTAAGACATTCTGACATGACATAGATTTATGTTCCGAGTGTAACTAGATCGTATTAGTAGCAAGTTCTAATTAACTAAATATTATATTATGCGACTTTATACTAATAGATAACACATGTGCAAAGCGTTTAACTACTTTATAAAATTACACTTGCATTTTATATATTTCATGTAATAAGTATGCTTTTGATTACTCTGTTTCTTCTTTAATATTAGAATAACGTTTTAAGGACTTAAATAACAGATATAGTTCAAAAATTTAACCCTTATTGTAATTTTGCGAGAAAGAAATTAAATGCCTCTTCTCCCGCATGTATTTTATTTGAAAAAGTAAAGATAAATAAATACACATGCCGCGACTTTGGCCAATTATTTCACTATATTTCATCGGAAAGAGGCACATTACTCGCTGAACGAAACGCTCAAGGTGCGAACGATAAAGTCTTTTAATTTACTGGAAACACAAGAGCCGGTGCTTTAAGAAAGACGAAGTGCGAGATAAATCTCGCGCACCGCGCCAATTTGAGAACGAACGAGGAGAATCGCGAAGCTAAAGGATTTTTTTTTTCATTTCTTTTAACTATATCGCGGGAAGCGCAATTTTATATCAGCCGGCTCCAAGTCATAGGAAAACGAGATAAGAAAACAAGCCGGATATGCTCGAGAGCGTTGTCATTCGTTCGCTATCGTATTCATTCGTAGTCTTTCTTTTGCTTCATCGATTTCATGTCGACTAGTTAGACGGATAGATACGCAATGTGATTCATACAGTCAGAATAAAAGAAGTATGTTGTCAACAAACAATTTCGGAGTAATTAAAAATTTTTTTTAATAAATAAATATAGAAATAAAATGTTTCGGGAACAAAATCTACTTGAAATCTAATGGATTTGTCTCATCATTTTTTAATACATAATATATCTACACCATCCATCTTTTATAGGAAATTTAATTTTGATAATTTTCATAATTCAAAGTTATTTATGACGTATTTTATTTCTCGACATTTTTCTCGTAAGGAAAAATTATTTCAGCTTTCGAAACTATTGATTACTGCCGTAATACGTCAATAGGTAAACATCTCCATAATGCTTTAACTATGGTACACATGGACCATCTCCGTCGTTGTATCTTCTCGGAGTTCCTCAACATCAACGGGGTCGGGCAGTCTCGAGCAGTTGCCGCTCGAGGCGAGCAACGTCGGTGCAGTATTTGGGTAGCGATACGACTTCGTCTTACGATGTAACCGCATCTTCGAAGGTATAATATACGCCACCGGCGTAAAACACCGAGCCATTATACCATGACGCAGATGCGAATATCGAATTTCGGCTTTGCTTTTGATAAGAAAGGTCGATGAAGAAGTCGCATTTATGACGAGATTTCACATGATACATCGATTCTTGAGTGCATTGCACCCAGCTTCGCAATAATAAACGGATGATTGATGAATATCTCATCGTCAATCGTATAAAATTTATACGATCGTACTTTTTTAAACAAAATCTAAATGTGAATAAATAAAATAAAATAAAATTTATAGGGTTATTCTTTTTCAAGCAAGATCTAAGTGTGAAAAAATAAATTATTAAAATATAACAATGGAGTTTTATATTTATTCTGATTTGATCTTTTCATTGTAAGAGATTTTGAATACGTAGATTACGCTACCTATCACATAATTTTAAAGAGTATTTAACTTTACTTTTTTTGTCTACACACGAATATTATTAATAAAATTATATTAAATATTATTAATAAAATTTATATGCTCATTCTTTTTTAGGCGAATCTAAGCGTGAAAAAATAAATTATTAAATTATAACAATGGAGTTTTATATTAATTCTGATTTGATATTTTCATTGTAAAATTTTGGACACGTAGATTACGCTGTCTATCACAAAATTTTAAAGAGTATTTAACTTTATCTTTTTATCTACACACGAATGTTATAAAACTATATATTAAAGTGTGTTTTTAAAAGCAATATTGAACGAATTGATGCATCTTCGAATTCACTCTTCTCTCTCTTTCTCTCACCCTCAGTCATATATTACCTCGTGACGCATATCGCGACTTTCACGGTGCGAGAAATATCGGAGGTTTATTCTCGTAGCTGTACACACACCATCAAAGCTATTCCGTAGATCAAACAACGCGCGCCTGTTCCGGATTAAATTCGATGGGAGATGATGTAAATATAATATGTGCGAAACTCACTGGCTTTCGCTTCTCGCCATAGTTTGCCACGTGAAAGTGCTTTTAGATACTGGCAGTAACAACCTGATTTTTTGCCATCACCGAATCATATGATGAACGACCGCGTTTAAACTTTTAATGTTGTTCGAAACTTCCTCAGCATTATAATCGTGCGATACGATTCCGTGAAGAAAACTCTAACGAGCTAGAATTTTATTTTTTAAATCCACCACAGAACGACTAACTCGAGTTTAAATTTTCATTATTTCTTGACATATCCAGCTTACTATTAATATCAGTTACTTGCAATAATTAAGTCTTTCCGTGGAATTTATAATATTAATGTAACGTCTCAGAATTTTTAATCTACAACTTGATCACAAATTAATTATATTTCCTATTCAATTTAAATTTTGACTCTAATTTCTTGAAAAAAAAAAAAAACATAAATAATATATTAAAAATATTAAATGTATAAAAAATAAATAATATATAATAAATAATATACCAAAAAATATTTTTTGAAAAATTTGGATTCTCTCTCTTTCTCTTTTCAGAATTCTTAAAATATCAAAAAGGAGACTTTATAAGGCAGACGCATATAAAGCACTGGAACAAACAGCGCCTCGACGAAGAGCGCTAAATAGTTCGAGGTCCGATCAAAATTACAGTAGTAATTCTCTGGTCGGAGAGAGCAAAGAGCTGGAGGCAGATGTACAAACAACCGTCGGTCTTTCTCATTTCTCCTCTTCCCGGAGGAACAATTTGCTCGTCCGCTTCCTTCCGGCCGACTGTAAATCCCGGAGCCGCGAGGCGATATTACGAGAAGTATCAACTTCATATCTCACAACCGCCGTTTAAATCAAGCTACCAAAACCGCACATTCACGCCTCTTCAATATATCTCAAAGTTCTTTGCGAATTTACGCAAAGTAATTTATTTCTATTGTAGCGAGGCAACATTGTTTTTCGAACTGTCAAATAGACGTAAACGCGAAACAAACAAAACGATTATATAAATTTTCAACCAGTAAGTCTTGCAATTTCGACAGTTAAAACGTTCGAGAAATATATTACGCGATAAAATGTCAAGAAATAGCGTAAATATTTACGTTTGAAGTATCGTATCAAATTCAAATCCTTGGCGCAAAGGATGCGAGATCGTCGATTTACCGAAACACATGTCGAAAAAATCGATTGCTTCTACATTTCTCTTAATTATTTATTATGAAATGTATGTAGTTTTACTCATTAAATGATTCATGCACCTTGCTAAATTGTTTATTATGCGCAAACTGTGCGTTTGGCTCACGGGTAAACGTATGGAAAGCTGGTTTGCAGACGTTGCAATTAAGCAAGGTAAATACATAAAATGACGTGCAAAACATCGTTATCGATACGAAAAGATGGCAAACACAAAATGATTTTTTTCAAGCGACGATGCTTTTTACAATGCCAATGAAAGGATACATTCGCGAACTAAACGAACTCGATTTGCGTATAATTAATGTAATTAATCTTAATTAATAAAATCAAACGCTATGATAAGGTAAATAATTACGATAAAATAATTATATATAAATTCTTACACGACTTCCTCAAATAACGGCTATAAACATGTTATTATATTATTAGTTCAATGCCCTCACGAGATTGACAGCGTTAAATTATGCAATCGATGATTAAAAAGTACGATTTATTTACATATGCTGCGAAAATATATTTGCTATCACTGACAGAACCATTCGTTTCACATCACGAAAACTTGTGCTACATAAGCATGCGTAATGTATACATGAGAGAAGTCGAGAATTTATAAATTTGTTATGTCCAAATGACTGTATCAGACATCGAGATACTTCAAATGATTAAAGATAAAATTAATATATAATATTAATCTCCAAAAAAATAATGTAATTTTAAAATGTCTCCCATATTCGTTGTATAACATTTCCAATAATAAAATTTCCATTTTAATTAGCAGTATATGTAAAATAGTTATGAATATTAGTACGATATATTATGTTATACATTGTAAATAAATCTCAACTGCATATTTAAATTGGTTTCTTCACTATGTAATTTTATTTTAATTTAATTGCAAAGATATAATAATAATATAAAAATTTTATTTAAATCAGTTTTATATATTTTTCAAATATTACAGCTACAGTAATAAAAATTAATTTTTTCTCCATTTTTCAAAATACTTATTTACCTTTTCATTATGCTTAATTATAAAAACATCCGACAATTTTTCAATTTTCCGTCATATTTTCCTGTTCGCTATTCGTATTATTATCGCATTAATTTATTTCGTAAAAAATATTGGTTGTTCAATACATTTAATTATAACACATTTAAATATTTTGTTTCACGATACAATCATGTTTACTTCGTTAAATCTCCTTACGGTTGAAGCTTTATATATATATATATATATATATATATATATATATATATATAACTTATCCATCATCCGTTTAATCCAAAAAACAAGTAAAAAATAAAAAATGCGAAATCTTTCGTACGCGAAAATAAACGATAATAAAATCGCGAGATTGCGTAATTAAGCCGGTGAACGTGCATCGTATGCTCGCGGTTCCGACCGGACAAGTTATTAGTCGTGACATTAGTTTACGGCATGAATACGCCGGCTTAATTAATTGGCAGCTATTCCCCGGACAGCGTGTAACTACAGATTACCAATTATAGCGACACCCTTCGAAATTTCCGAGAGATGATCGCCTCCCCGGCTTTTCGATCAGTCGCGCGATACACGAGGCGAGAGAGGCTGATTCGATAATATTTACGCGGGTCGAAAATATATCGAAAATTCTCGAGTCATTCGACACGTTCGTAAAATGCTTTTATTTACGTACATTCGCTTTTATTCCATGTAAATTGCGCATCAATTACGCTTGCAATTGTTTCATCGTCGAGAATATTCATGTCATTATTTATTTATCTAAATCAAATTTCATCAAATAAAATTCGCGATTGTTTAAATTATGTTTATTATTTCAAATATATATATTTAAATTATTCTTCAAAGGAAGGAATTTTTGGCTCGTGAAAATTACTGTTAATTACAATTCATGCGAATCCGGAAAATGAAAATACAGAAAATATAACGCAGATGTATCAAAATTATCGCGCGAATAAATAGTAATAAGTAATAAATAAATTTATTTACCAGCTGATACGTGCTCGTAGCATTCTCGAGTTCAAATGATGTGGCCATATCGTTCAAACAATCACTCACACGTTGAATAAAAAACACATTGATAAAAAAATTCAGCACGTCCGATATTTATTTGCGCGAGATTCGACTAAAAAAAATGGATCGATTTCGCTTTCGAACTGGCACGATGATGCTACTAAAATCAAAATAAATTTCGCAAACACGATGACTCCTTCAAATTTTGATTTACAATTTAACCTTGGCAACACGAATCCTTGCGCGAAATATATTTCATATTTTCCTCTCGTGAGAAACAATAAGAGAAAGTCAGTTCAGATACAATTTCACTCTTCGACGCGACATACTTTTTCAATCGCGTCTATAAAAAATAGCTAATCACCGTCGTGTGAACTTTAATTACGTAGAAATTTCGATATAATCACTTGGCTCATAATTCGACACTCCCGATACTTATTTATTCGTAAAATTCGATCAAAGTCACGGAGCTATTTTACTGAGATCCTTCCGATCGAACTGACGCACTAGAACTAAAAGGTCAAGGTGTAAAACAGAATACCTGCTCCATCCCCACTCTTCCCTGAACATTCCGCGGTCGAGTATGTCCACAAAAATGTAAGCGAATTCTGAGAATCCTAATGTTTTCGATTTTAAGTCGCGTTTTTAAAGAGATACATTTTTCTCTCGCGTTTGAAAAATACGATAAATTTTACATAAGCGATGGCAATTTCACTCTATTCGCGACGCGACATATTCTTTCCGATAGCGAACTCGCGTATAAAAAAGTAGCTAATTATTGTCGCGTACTTTGATTAATACAAAATTCGCGGATAGTTGCGATGCGCGATTGCTTCTAACACGATTCAACTCCCGACACTCGTTTTGCATGCGAAATACGGGGAAAAATGTGAAATAATTTCCTCGATACTTTTTCAACGTATTCACGTGAAATGTAAGCAACTTAAATAAAAATAGTAGTGTCAACCTTTTCTCTCCCTTCCTCTCTGCTACTGTGATCCATTATTTCGCGCGACGAAATATTACTATTAATTTTTCAAACTCATAATATTTTCTATTATCTCTATATCATCTCTGTATTAAAATAATATTTCTCTCTGAATAATAATATGATTAATTCGATCTACGCGATATCAATTACATTCTGATATATTCTTTCCGATCGCGAAGAAAATCTAATCATTATCGTGATTAATATGAAACTTGATTAATATGAAAGTCTACTATCTCTCGATATTTTCGACATATGATCATCGTTTGTTACACGATATAATATTCTGGACACACATTTTGCATGCAAAATTCCATGAAAAATATTGAGTTATTTTCCTAAGATTTTTCTGATGCAACTCGCTATGATTAACAATAAGATGTATGACTATGTTAGTAAAAACAAATAGTATCTGTGCTTCCACAATTGTTATTTCAGCGACAGTATGATGTGACACGTGTCTAAGCTTCAGAACTATAATATATTTTAATTTCTGTATTATCTCTGGATTAAAAATTTCAAAATTCAGAATGTAAGTAATATTTTTATTTTAATTTTTAAGTAAATAATTTTGTTTTAATTTTTAAGTAAAATTAAAATTTTTTATATATTAATAATTTTTAATAATTGTTTCATCTATTTAAATTCCCGATATGTTTATGGAGCGTTTAAAAATGATCTCGACGTTTCCTGCTTCGCAACAAATTATTATCGATGATATATATATATATATATATATATATATATATATATATATTTTTTTTTTTTTTTAAATAGTATTTATAACCAACTAAAGTCCCATAAAATCTCGTTGTTATATTTATAATTCGCATTCCTTTATCTCCATTTATTATAAAATATCAAAAACATTGAAATAAATTTCGTAAATCTGTTGGCGCACAAAATTCTAATATATTATATGAAAATAATTCAGCGAAAATATATGATGGATTTAATTTCTGGGATAAATCTCACAGAATAATTGGCATTTCCTGAGA
The DNA here is from genome assembly GCF_003227725.1 of Camponotus floridanus. Taxonomy (NCBI): domain Eukaryota; kingdom Metazoa; phylum Arthropoda; class Insecta; order Hymenoptera; family Formicidae; genus Camponotus; species Camponotus floridanus. The sequence continues at coordinate 271,612 of NW_020229216.1, read as the reverse complement.
AAATTATCCCTTTAATTTACATTGACAGTGACAAGTAAAACAGACAAGTGAAAATTCACGATTAAATTCATTTATCTTTTGAATGTAAAAATTTACATTTCAAAATTTATATTTCATAACTCAAATATATCAGCTTTTAATTCGAGAATAATATATATCAAAGTATTATCATTTTATTATAATATCAAAATTAAAGTTAAAAAGTTTTTATATACATTTTTATTAAATTACTTCTCTCTTTATCACGATGTATTTTTCTGCATCTATTTTTCTACAAAATTAAAATAATCGCTTAATCACTGCCAAGTAATTTTATAAATATTTTTTTATATTGATATTACAAGCATATTTTAGAAATTGACACTGTTTTGCAATAAATTTAAAAAAATATTAACAATTAAAATTTTTTGAATAGTTTAGCTATTGCCTTTAATATGTATTTTTGCCGTTCCATATTTAAAATGTAAAATAAGATTTAATAATATTTCCTTTTTTAATTCCCACATTATTCGAATGGCTATAATATCTTGATACACATATACCGATTTTCGTAGCCTTCAGCAATTTCTCTTGGAAATTACATCGTTGAAAGCCATTCTAGCGAGACGTGCGAAACTCGTATGCATAAACTCGCTTAGTTGGCTAAATGACCTGTAGTTACTACTAAAACGAGAAGTGGTTTTCCTTTTGTTTAAGCGAACTCTACCTTAAGGTGGTATATGCTGACGAACAAAGAGCGAATGCGAATCTCAGCAAGCTTGCATTTCTGAAAGCCAAATTTCTTGCGAAACCTACAAAGAATGTAATACAATCGATTTTCCTCTAGCAAAATTTTTGATTTTTATTACTTATTACGAGGCACCATAAAAAATAGAAAAAAACCTATTATATATTTATACCTCTATAGGAAGAGAATATATAAGTAAATATTTTTCTATATTTTTAAATCTTTAACATTTTCATTCATAGAAAAAGATTTGGCTTCATGAATATTTTTCTATATTTCTATTTTTAAATTTTCAACATTTTCATTCATAGAAAAAGATTTGGCTTCATGAATACGGAAATCCATAAAGCTACTTGTTACTGGGCTTTTAGACTTACTGTTGAACATGGTCGCGAGATACAGCTTACGTAAATTTGACTACAAAATCTGACACTACAACATCCGCTAACGTCGGCGTTGACGCAAATTACAAGCAGGAACGCAATCAATTTTCGTTGCAAAACCTTATTATCATAAACTTTCCTTGTAAATGGAAACTGTCTCCAGTATTACACGTGTATTCACGTATACACATACAATGTTACGGCAATTAATATTACTTGTATATTAATATAGCAACAACAGTGACAACAACCATTATTTAAATTATTAATTTAATTAAAATATAAATAGTAATTTTTACAAAATAGCGAAATTTTATTGTAGTTAATCTGTGTGTTTGTATGTAGAAAATCTTAATACAGAAAAATCTTCTCTTAAACAAATTATACACATTATATATATTTTAGTTAAAATATTTATCATATAATCAATAAAGATAAATAATATTTCTCATAATTAATGTATTTTAATGCACGTTCTAATTTCGTTCTAAGTTTCTCTTAATGTTTCGCAAATATGTAAACGATGAAGCAAGATAAATATTTTATTCACGATGCATAAAATGTTTAATGCACACTATTGTATACTATTGTATACTATTTAATACATACTGGTGATGCTGCCACAAATGCCCTTTGCACAAAATTATTGTACACAATTTTTACATGTGAATTTTTTCGCTTAAACAATGACACAAAAAATACTATCGGTATTCGTCTATCGAAACTCCAAATTTATCGTTTTATTTTTTGACATTTCGTCTGAAAAAGAGCCACAATCAAATAGCGCCAATTTGCTGTTACTCCGGTGAACTTTACCTCTAACAATATTTTTTCTCTGGATTTCGAATAAGGGAATATTGTGAAAGCTGTTTGCAAAAGATTGAAATTCTCAATACGAACAATTTTTCAAAAAATCCCAAAACATATATTCTGGATATTATAACATTCGTTATATCAACATATATTCTGGATATTATGACATTCGTTATAGTTACTTAATATTTCAAACATTCTATATATTTCCTTTGTTGTCTGTTTCACGTAATTTTCCATTTAATAAATTCTTGTTTATTATCAATAATAAATACGAATTGTTTCATTATCAAAAATAAATATGACATATTTCAAACAATAAACAAAAATTCGATACATAATACTGAAGTAAAGATTATAAATACGGAGAATTTATTATTTTATCAAATTAAATTATCTTATTAAGTTATTAAATATTATTATTTCTCTCTCACGTCCCATTTAGCATAATATTCATTAAACTATGATGCTATTTAATAACATTTTCATTATTATCGAATTAACAATATCAATAATAAATAAATTATCAATTATCAATAATAAGGAAAATTCTAAAATAAATGTGAGAAAGAAAATCGCTTCTCACACACATTATATTGATGTATCAGGAAAAGTATTCTTATATTCATACATCTTTTTATCAAAATATAGATATCGCGGAAAAATGCAGATTGCTTTTTTGAAATCATGTTGTTCGAAGAATGACTATTTCGTCGGCAGAATATAGAATGACGAGACATCGTCGACGCACGCTACTTCACATTCCATGACGTAATGCATAATGTATACATGTATATACATTATGCAGTTCATAGTAAATCATGAGCCCAACTGCGAAAGGGTATGCTAATACCGAGAGGCAAAAAAATGCTGACTGGAGCTGCGGGCCAAAAGAATATTATGAAATAACAACGAGAATTGAGGAAGTTTTCGCCGGAACCTGCGTATTCTTTCTTCCTGACGTGTTTCATCTTCAACTAACTGTATTTATATTTTATTAAGGACACCAGTCCTTCGTACGGAACATTGTCATTCACCAACGTGAAGCTTATGTAAACTGTCCGAGAGTAAAAACTTTCTTTCATCTGAACGTGCAAAAAACGCACAAAGTCGATTCTTCTCAACTCAATTTAAAACTCGATACAAAAAACATTAGCGCGTCATTTTGTTGAAAAAATTCATGTGAAAAAATATAAAAAAATTCTTCATATTATGCCTTTTCTTGAAATAAATAATTTATTATTGAAGGAGTAAATCTTTAATTCTTCTTATGTTTTGTATGTGCAATCCCAGCAAAAGATAGCTGAAAATCAATATTGACGAATATATCCACTTTTGATGTATTTTGAGTATGAGAAATTGCGTGGAATATTATTTGATCTTATTTTATTCTAAACACATGTAAGGACATTCTGTACAATTTTCATTAAATTCTCAATATTTTGAAAATAGGTACAACCTTAATTCTTCTTAATTAATTTGTCTTGCGTCAAATCCTCTTAATTCGATTACGCTGTATTTCTAATTTTCCGACCGAAATATTTCTTCCTGTTTACATTCTCGTTACTATGCGTTGCTACAAAGTACACTTCGACATGTTGAGTTCCCGTTTCGATCTTCCGGCGAGAGAGACGGCGAGTCGATGGTCGGATAAACGGCGGAGAACCGTCGAGACCGCACGACGCTTAAAATTACGGACGGCGGAAGTTGGTCGAAAGTTTGGCAAAGTTGGCTCATTCCGCGCATGACTAACTGCCCGCTCGTGTATCCGAGCTTCCGTAAACTCCGTGAATACCTGGCACGGATACCTCCCCTCCTCGGAAACAGCCGTACGGCGCATTTTCCGAGGGTGGCCACGTGTCCGTCCACTTCGCGTCATATTTCCGCGCGCTCGAGCGCCCTTATGTAAGGGAGGACGAGTTCTCGGGAAAGAAACGTGCGTTGTTTACTAGAAATGTTCGATTGTTGGATTCCTCCCTTCTTCGAAGAGCAATCTCTTCAATGTTTTCACGCTCGATTAACTCATACATCGATATTTTTTTATATTCAACGGAGTAATTTTTAAAAGAATTTATTTTGTTACATGATCAAATGTATCTATTTACTTTACCGCAACGATATTTCTATCGACGATATTTCTATTGTTCAATATTTATCAAAATATGTTGACAACGTCCGTGTACGTAAACAATCGTAAAGTTTTCAGAATGACTTCATTGCAGTTTCAATCGCGTATGTGAAATCGCAGAGCCATCGATTCACGTATCCCGCGGTAGATCTTTGTTCTCGATATTTTATCAGTCTCCTCTTGTTCGATATTTCGTGCAAGCATAATGGATGCACTGCATACATTGTCGGAGAGAATCTAGGTAAAAATGACAAATATATGAAATGATATGCAAATCCTGGTAAAAGAAAAACGGATTCCTCTCGTCGTCATCGTTGCAGTTTTCACATTTGTCAAACGAGTCACGGAAAGACCAGGTCTCTCTCGCTTATAGCTTTTCCATTAAAGCTGCATCATCAACACCGGCATGATGAGGTCTAGATTTTCATTGTTCGCACGGTATTTCGCTCGGAACGAATGAGAAAATCAACTTATCCGGGCTTTCTCCCTGGCCGCCCTGGGCGCGACGGAAACGTGAGAGAGAAAAATCTTGTAATCGCGCGCCATATATACATCCGACGGGTGTTTCGTTTCCGGTAGAAGTCCACGCGACATGCGTATCACTCACTGCTGAAAGCGCGGAAAGGGTACGCGCGATACGGATGTAAACGTCAAAGTAACACTCTGCCGGGACTTCTTTTTAATGGAGTCTAACCAATTCCACTAAGACGTCTGCAAACGCAGATGCTGCCCGCATAGAGACGAAATTGGCTTAATATCTTTATAGCGTAGAAGTTGGTACAAGCATTATATATATGTGTGTATATATATATATATATATATATATATATATATATATGAGACTTGAAAAGTAAATGAAAAGCAGAATTACATGCTTTCCTGCTTTTCATGTATTTACTTCTTCATTTCAAAGACATTCATCTCTTTGAGGACCTCTTTTACCTATTTTCAAAATATTGAGAATTTAATGAAAATTGTACAGAATATCCTCACATATGTTTAGAATCTTCAGTACAATTTTTAAATCGATTCAGGCGTTCACGAATTATAAGGATTTTAATTTGCAGCGAATTAACATGTGTTCTTATGGAAAACGTATAACCTCGTCTATTCAAATGACAAAAATACATGGAAATAATATTCAGAATTTGTTTAAAATTTGCAAAAGTGCAGTTTAGATACAGAGGAAATATTTGGTCAAATAATATTATACAAATATTAACTAGTTAAAAAAATATTAAATATAATTCAATGAAATGACAGAAACACATGGAAATAATATTCAAAATTTGTTTAAAATATTCAATAGTGTAGTTTAGATACAGAGGAAATATTTGGTCAAATAATATTATACAAACACTAACAGGTTAAAAAGATATATTAAATATAATTCAATGAAATTGGCCATGTATCTGACACAAGGCGAAATTCTCTGCCAAAAGTTAATGATTTTGATTTAAAAAATTCGGAATATTTTAGTAAAAACGCAATAAATATTAAAAAATACATCTCTGCACTGTAGCTAAGATCAAATTATAATTATTCCACGCAATTTCTCATACTCAAAATACATCAAAAGTGGATATATTCGTCAATATTGATTTTCAGCTACTTTTTGCTGGGATTGTACATACAAAGCATCCTTAACGTGTTTGCAAGTAAAAAAGAATATTAAGAAATTTTATTTTACAATAGCATAATATATATAAATAAAGAATAATTTTTTAAACACTCGAAAATGATTTCGAAACAAAATTTTTGCACTATATTTTTAATATTTTAAGTACTCAATTTAAATATAACTTTACATACATTATTACATAATCAAGTTATCATATTAATCCTTTAATTAAGTATGTTGACTATCTCTAGTAAAACGAGTAAATCTTACACACGGTTGGATTAGTCTCCGTTATTAAAGTAAAAACGTGAGATATGCTCCACGACACAATGAGTAGAAAACACGCAAGCATTTATGTACGTGGATTAATTAAAATAGAGTTATGATACGCGACGGTTTTCTTAAAACAACCGCTTTCAGAGAGAAGGTGTTTCTCCAACTAAATCTTGATAAATGCTAATGTGCGGTATCCAACTTTGCATGCATACGTGTCCTGTCATCGCAAGACGAAAAATGTGCCTTAACTCTTTCAGATTTGCGGTCTACGCAATAAAGATAAATTTTTCCATCTTTTTTAAACACAAAACGTATGTGTTTTTTAAAAATATAAAGTACCGTTATCTCTCTCTCAATTTATGGATACATGTTGTACTTTGAATCATGCAACATTTTATTTATCATTTACTTTAACTTTAGATAGATTAATAAATAAAGAAAATGTATATATCTATTATTATTGAATGAAATTATTATTAAACCTCCAAATTTTGCATTTTGCTCCAATGTACTTAGATATTGTCGCCCGTACAATCATCCTTACAATATGCTCGACAATGTACTAGTTATCCGTAGCTCTCGATATTAAGGTGTGATTTATCTTGATCCTGTCTAGAGTTCAGCGCAATTAATCCGCAGCTAGCTCGGAGCCCTAGAATGACCCTTTGTGTTCTCTAGTAATTAAAGCGCCATTGGCTTTATTATAGTAATGTGTGGCGCAATTAAGTCACGCGGTACCGGAGCGCGATGATTCGTCGGGACACAATAGCGATGTGACCCGATTTCGCGAAAATGTCCCTCTCGAAAATATGGCAGACCAAGTAAAGTAAGAGGGAAAATGTATATGTCGCATTTTGCAGCGAGGATTACGTTACGTGCGCTCGATTAAATTGACTATTTATTAATAGCAAAATATAGCCCGTATCGCTATATTAAACATATGTGTGCGTGTAAACATGTATAGATAGCAAGATTAATAATCTTGTCGTTTCTTGAATCGATCGCGCCCTATTATTTACGATTGAAAAGGCAGATCGGAAATGTTGCTGGGACGCGAATAATACGCGGGAAAGATTATCGTGCAAAATATGATTATGACGACCGCGTGCTGCAAAAAGATGCGCGAAATTCCAAGATCGATGAGCTTTAATCCAACGCGAGTACAGAAATCCCGCGCTAATGCGCTGCCGCAAAAAGTCTTGTAAAGTCTGAAAATACGAAAGCCGTGATCTTCGCGGGCAGCTGGCTACCGCAAAATTGATAGCGCCGGTCGCTACTGCCGTGCGACCAGCAATTGTTATTAAAAAAAAAAAAGGAGGGGAAGAGGAAAGAAAGATAAAAGAACCCGGACGTTTACGTAATCACGTACGTCATGTCGTTGCACGTAAAAGCGCGCGGTTGCTCGCGATCCTCGGCAGTGATTAAGGCCTGATTTATATCTGTCGTCGACGTAGCCGCGCAATTAATAGCGAAAAACAGAAACGGAGGCGCCGGACGAGAATTGCTCGTTCATCACGCGAGGCTCGTTCCACCAAAACGCAATAATTAGTAGAACGTACGTCGAGGTTCTTACCGGTTACGGTGATACATCTCGACGTATTCTTCGTTAGCGACCAGACATACATTTAATTAATTTCCTCTCTCCCCTCTAGAGGGGGAAAAAGAAAGAGAGCACAGAGTAGTAAAGTAAATAAAAATTTCAGATACTCGAGCTCGAATTATATACGTGCAAAATAAATATGTACATTTCTTAAGTATACTTGTTTTGTAAATTAATGCACGCATTAATTTTTTAATCTTTATATAAATTTGAAAATGCAAATGTATGATGAGTAAAAATATTAAAAAACCTATTTACTTATATATAAAAAATGGTAGCCTATTATTAATTTGCTTCGTTAAGGATGTTTTGTACCTATTTTCAAAATATTGAGAATTTAATGAAAATTGTACAGAATGTCATTACATATGTTTAGAATCTTCAGTACAATTTTTAAATCGATTCACTAAGGCGTTCACGAGTTATAAGGATTTTAATTTGCACCGAATTAACATGGGAAACGTATAACCATGTCGATCCAAATGAAATACAATGGAAATAATATTCAGAATTTGTTTAAAATTTGCAAAAGTTTAGATACAGAGGAAATATTTGGTCAAATAATATTATACAAGTATTAACTGGTTAAAAAGATATTAAATATAATTCAATGAAATTAGCCATGTATCTGACACAAGGCGAAATTCTCTGCCAAAAGTTAATCATTTCGATTAACAAAATTCGGAATATTTCAGTAAAAACGCAATAAATATTTAAAAATGCACTGTATCTAAGATCAAATTATAATTATTCCACGCAATTTCTCATACTCAAAATACATCAATAGTGGATATATTCGTCAATATTGATTTTCAGCTACTTTTTGCTGGAATTGTACATACAAAACATCCTTAAGGAGAGCCCTGCACGTATTTAGGGGGTTAATTGAGATCACCGAAAAATTCTCACGTGACATTTAACGTGATAAGACACATGTATCTCCCCGCGGACAGGGGAATCTCGAAGGACTCGAGTTAAGAAGACAAGATAGGTCAGCAAAGAAATCGTCCTGTTACACGTCGCCGGATCGGAAGATCAGGAACCAATCAGTCGCGATTGGTTGCACGGTCGGCCGCGGGCGGTATTCCCCGGCGATCGGAACCACGTGCCAAATTGCAAATCGATATCTCAATTTACCTCGGCGTCAGACGCAGGTAGACAAATACCCTTCTGGGGTAACTTTTCTCCAGGGAACATCTCCGTATGCATCTTGTACCACTGTCAAAGTTTCATTACATACTATGTAAGAGATGTTTGTGTACGCGTAACGTAAATATTTTGAGAGCCGACCTCGTGTTGATTTTGATTTACCTTCAATAAAGTTGAGATCGTACATAAGAAATATATTGCTCTTAATTATCATCTCTTAATTAAAGGCTCTTAATTATCAGACGTGATTATTACTCGCGTTATTAAAGAGAATAAAATAATTTTGATTTTCTTTCATAGGAAAGTGTCTTATATTTTTATGTATCTTTGTATTTATTCTCATGTATTCAGGCTGAAAAATCTTAACACAAATATACACCAAGAGAAATTACTATTTATTGCAATATATATATAAGTTTTGAATTTTTTCCACATTTTTAAATAATGCCGAAATATTAAACTAAAAATTATAAAGCTCTTTAAAACTTAATTCTTCCAATTGTTTGTAAAGAAATATTAAAAAAGATGACCGCGTGACAAATTTTACCATGACACTTAAAATTTTATTCCGAGTTGACATTTATAAAGTGTCAACTCAAGATAAAATTTTCACCGACCAATCGAGTAATCCTCTTATTAGCGTCGGTCACGTTTCGCGAGTTGATTTCAAGCGAATGCAAAATACGTACACGTAGCGATGCATAGAAAGTCGATATCCCCGTCGACGATGCTTCGAGGACGCTTCGCGGGGTGGATTGGGATGAGCGCGAATGCAAAACCATCTCTGCGAATTCTATTCAGTGCATCCGACGATGAGACGAAGAGACGAGCGCGGCAGGTGTGCGAATCGAGATCGCTCTCTTTTCTCGAATATGGATCTTCCCGACGAATTGGTTCACCGCATCGCAACCGCCGCGGTATCGTCGTAGCTCGCGAACTAGAACGCCCGGAAGCGTTCCGTAGCGACCGATCGGGATGATTGCATCTCTCGTCCGACTTTAATGAGACATTCGAATAAAATACAAGGGGAGAGACAGACGGCGGAACGCAAGCGCGATACACCGCATATTGCGATGATGAACGCAATTGCTCTGTATATTAGATGAATGTCCCATACACACTTATATCATTACGCTTATATCAATGTTACACATTTTGCGAAATATTAAAAACTTACTATGAATGTCTCGTACGTCTATCTCGTGCAAATTATTTGCTTTTTTTTAATGATTTTTAATGATTTTTAATATTTTTTAATGATTTTAATGAATTTTAATTTAACTCACCCAAGATGTATTATTTTGATGAGTTGATACGGTGTGGACACTTACCTGTAAAAAATAAACCATCATTAATAAAAACATACACACACACAATTCTCGAATAACAATTTAAATCATCATTAAACATATGATCGGTAATGCAACGTTTTTTATGAACATTTATATAGAATTTTGTTCACGTATTTCGTAAAATATGTATTAAATGTCATCATATCGAGTAAAAGTTACAAAAAGAAAATATAAACTTTCTATAATATGGCAGTAAATAAAATAATAATAAAAAATATAATAAAATAAAAAAAATAAAATTCAAAATAAAGCATTCAATTTAATATTAATACCATAATAAAATAATAAAATAATAAAATAATAAAAATAAAATTCAAAATAAAGCATTCAATTTAATATTAATACATACAAGCTAAATATTTATACTTAAAAGCTATTTTAGATAAATTAATAAATGCGAAAAAATAACATATTATTAATATCACAATATAATTAGAAAAACGCTATCAAATAAAAGAAATTAAAATAAAAAATAAGAAAACATAGTATTAATATGAATCTCATTATTTAGACGAAAGTTTTCCAAGAGAACTTTCAATCCTTAATTATCTAACAAATATTGCCTCAATTTACGAGATCTAATTTTGATATTCAATTCCTTGGGCAGTAGATAAGATAATCTTGTGAATTAAATTCGCAAGACTTCGGAAATGACAATAGACGCGAGAACCGTTTCTGAAGTCACTGTCACGTGAAATTAATCGAATCTGGACGGCGAATCGACCACGTGGAATTAACTACTCTCCTCGCAAAGCTGCGGTAATTATCACCTTACTTTTGGTTTGCTGACTATAATTTTAATTAGTAACTATAAAGGAAGCTTACTAATTAAAATTATCTATCACAGCTTAATTTTTATATTAAAAAATGTTTTCCACTTCCGTAGAACAGAAGTAAATGAATGTAAAATATATTTTAAATTTTTATTTTGATGTATGTATAAAGCATTAATTAAATGTAATTTGATGCAGCAATAATATTCGAAGCAGGACCCGTGTAAATTTATGTTAACGTTACGCTAACGTTAATTAACATAAAATTCTACTTTGATAACTCCGTGACTAAGAGACAGAGAAGTAAAGAATCGTAAAAAAAAATGAGACAGCGCAGAACGCAAAGATGTTTTGTTAAAAAATATCAATACGACTGACGTACGATATTCCGACGTGAATCGTCTGCTCAATTCCATTCCTCAACGAACGTCTGCGGCAAACTTTATAAAGATTTTCCTTGCAGTATACGACATCGTTCCGAAACGAGGCAAAAAGGAGGAGACAATTTTCTCTTTCGAATCCTTTGAACATGATGCCCTCAAACAAAGAAGAGCTCGTTCTCTCCTTCCTTTTGTCCCGTACTGAAAATACCGCTCTATTTCCACTACGACATCTTGGTAGGTCCGAATTACTTCGACAGTCATCTCCGTGTCCCATACAAACGGAAACCTAATTTGTGACTCGGTGATAAACAGCGTGGTATACCGGTTTCCGGCAGCCGGCACAAAGAGAGAAGGAAAAATTAAAGCACTCGCCCGAAAGATACGGCACAGAGGGGATCAGGCAGCATTGTGATAATCATCCATTTTACGTCAGACTACGAGCAATTAATTATGATCGAAGCCATCTTTACTTTTTGTCTCCTCTGTCATTCGAACTCCACGTCGAAACTCCGTCTCATTATTTCTCGTTTTTCAAACGAGACTTTATCTTGTCCCCATCAGCCAATTTCAACAGCATTATGCTGTAGAATTTGTAGATTAATAATTGCTTCGAATGAACGAATAATAAGTTGCAGCGATTGTGCACAAAATTAGCAAACATTGCATAATATTTATTGAAACGGGAGATAAAAGAAATAAATTTATTCTCTGATAAATATATTTATTCGACGATAAAATGTTTTCCTTCCTTCAAGTAATACATTACTGTAAAAGTATTACTGCAGCATAAAGGCATCGGAAAGAAGGTAAACATAATTAATTATATAATTGATTATATAATAACAAAATACATGAGCTGTTTTCATATAAATGCTACGTAATGAAGGTTTAAATTACTTTCCTTCTAGAGCAAAAGGAAAAAAAAGAAAAGAACTAATGGCAAAGGATCGAATCACATGAAAGACTGAGCAAATAAGTCGGGTGATCGAAGTTTGACAATTGAAAAAGGTGAATTAGAATCCGTAATACACAGTGAAACACAGCCAGATCAGAAGAAAGGAAGAAATTCTGTGAGAAAAAAACGAACTGAAAGTGGAACTCCGGTTCTATCTAGGACAATAGATCGATAAAGAAGACTGACTGATAGATTTACTACCTCAGACAGTATTTGCTGTAAAGCAGGTGATAGAAACGCGCAACGAAATGAGAGTCAATGTAAAAAATTTGAATTAATGGCAAGAACAGCTTTGAAAAGAACCTTCGAAAATTTCAAACTAAAAGCAAAATTAGGTTAATATATTTAAAAAAAATTTATATTAATTCAAAAGTTGTGATCTCCTTCCTTAACAAAAAAAGTCACATGTTAAAACATTATTTTTCATGAATTCTTCACAATTAATTTATCATCTATCTATCTATCTATCTAATGTTTCAAATTTCGATATTATATTTCGCTAAATTGATGTCAAATAATAATTTCTCATAAACATTTGTATTTACGCATATATACACAAATACCTTACATATTTTTTCCATTTGCTTAGATTTAAAATATTAATATTTTAATTTTCTTTAAAAAAAAAATCAATTTTGGATTAATCAAAAAATTGTTTTTCCCACATCTTTTATCATTCATTTTTATCTTTTGAAGTGCAGTTTCCCACAATCGAATTCAGCTAAAATTGAAACAATAAAAATCGATATACCGCGTGAAAATTAGAAAACGTACGATGCCGTTTTGTCCGTATAGACAATAAAACGGTGTTTTTGAAAATTGTTAAATCCATTTTACTAAGTGAATCACTATAAACGAATAGACATACCTTGTATCGGTGTGTCATTAAACGCACGAACAACTTATACTCACCGATTGTATGATTCTCGAACATCGTGTCGACTATAAACAAAAGTGTGTCCATATTGGACAATCCAATTTCTACGTTAACCATTTAAATGTTTGCGTGTCCCTCTTTTAAAGTGCGTTACGTCCCATACGTATCACTCTCGTATATACCTGTGCAATATGCGCGCGATACGCGCTCGTGAAAATCTATTTAATGGCATTTTTTCGTAATATTCATCTAGCATGATTGTACATTTATTCGTAAACAATTTGAAGTAACTAATGTATTTAGAAATAGTAATATAATTTGACATGTCATTTGACATGTATTATCTTAATTCTTTTTCTTAAAATATGTGTGCTAATTTTCACTTAATTTATATTTTTAATCAATTATATTTTTATATAATTATTTATTAAATTTTTATATAATTATATCAAAATTCCGAAAAGAGCGAACTTAAAGGGAATAACTAAATTAAAAGCTTTTGAACTTCGATGATGCTTCAAATATTTCGGGAATATTTCGGGCGGTAAAATATTCATACAGCGGATTTTGCCGGAAAGAGCGGTTTGGAAGATGAAAAATTTATAATGCACCATATATTCAGTAATGTGAAATCGATGATATACACTGCGCGTCGCGTCTAAAAAATGAAAAGTGTATCCGTAACAACGTACGCCTGGTGTCACTGTTGTGGAAGATTGCCGGGCATTCTTTAAGAGACATTACCATCATGGAAATCGGTGGAATAATGCAAGGCTATCACGCTTGGACGCTTTGCGAACAAGGTAAAGGATGTGCCCGGGAAATCGGCCGTACGGAAACTCCATCGTGAAAGTTATCAACTTGCGTTCTCCGATGCAAGATCTCATTTGAAGAATTTCTAAGCCCTATCTCCCAAGAATTCGCAACATTATTCACGATTTATTTCTAAATCGGAATTTTGGTAGAATATATCTAATGTAACTTATTAAAATTTGATAAAATTAATATAAAACCTTGCTGCATACAATAGCACATCAATGCAAGTCTTATTTTCATTTGTATTTATAATTTTGCGAATCTTCTGCTCTTACTAATGTTTATTAAATTTACTTTTTTTTGTTACACAAACTTGTAATATGTGTTCAAAGCTTAATTTTTTCATATCTGATTATATGAGAGAAAATTATATTTAAATCTGACACAACACAAATTTTCTTTAAAAAACATGATAATCAAAAATCATGTCAAAGGCTAAAAAAATAATACACTGAAAAAATTGTATTCTCAACTTAAGTTGAGAATACAATTTTTTTAGTGTAAAAATTTCCTCAATTCATATGTCCTTTTAATTTTGAGAAAATGATATTTAAATCTGACACACAAATTTTCTTTAAAAAATATGATAGTGAAAAATAATTTCAAAAGCTAAACAAATAATAACAATTAATTGATATATCCTTTCAATTTTGTGTAATTTAACATGTTATTTTTAATTATAATTTGTACTAAAGTTATACAAAAAATAAAACTAAAATAGACCAATCGATGTTAAAGTCAAACATCCGAAAAAATATTTCACAAATATTACGAATAAATAATAGATAACATCTAGACATGAACAAAATCATCGCTTAATGATGTTATTAATTTATATTAATTTGCATAAAATGATAATGTAACAAAACAACACACATTTTTGTAATAACATATATTACACAATTTTCTCTTGTGTCTCTTGCATATAAATTAGCGCGTAAGCTGCTCCAATTTTTTCTTTTATATTTGCAAAAAGATGAAAATAGCATCCCGACCACTGCAAGTGTTTCGCGGTCTGGTTCAGCCAGACCGAGTACAAAAGGATTAAGGAGTAAGCTATATCCTGCGAAATGTTAAGCATGCGACACGGCGAGATCTACGGTGGCGTCTGTTACGCGACAAATGGCGCACGACACATTCCATCGGACAAGTTTTTTTTTGCAAGCTTCCTACGCGATTCTCACAAAGCTTTATCGACGAAAACTTGGACTAGTATTTCGTAAATGCAGGATTTTGGAGAAGCGTCCAGAGCATCAACGAATGCACGAACGATGTCGAATTTCCCACTGGGAAAGATTTGCAGAGCGGCTTTGCAGAAAGGCTTTGCTCCTCAGTTTCATTCTTCCGCATCTCACCTATTTATTAAAAGATTCGAAGAATATCATATGCAAATTCTTCGTTAAATTTTGAAATATGGTAATGTAGAATATAAATGTCGAAAATATATTTCGCGACATTAGAATTGCAAATTGGGATAAATAATGTTTCCAAATTTTTGAAGAAATTGTAAGCAAACTTACAAAACCGCCATTATTTTTATGCCACTTTCCTTCCATTTAATTCTAAAATTACGCATCACACAACAAATAATCTCAAATTTAATACATATAACAGTTGGAACATATAACAATTATGGAAATTATAATAGCAAAAGGTAAATAATTTAATGACGATAATGTAGGAAGCAGGTACCATACACACAAGTAAATTTTCATGCAATCAAGATTGCATATTTGAATCGCAAATTAGCGATGCACGACGACAAATTGCACGTCGCAGTCAGCCTCGGCACATCCTCGAAAATCGCCAGATATGCGGCTGTGCGAGATAAAGTTACAGGAGCGTAAAGGTCGGCACGGTTGCTCGCTATGCTTAAGTCATCGCACTAGGGAATTACTGCGGCACATAATTCTCGCATCTCAAACCTATCGATTCTCGACGGGATACTTTTGCGACAGAGGGGCGGCGGGGAAGCTACACTTGGCTTGGCTCGCGACGGTTCTTTGTTCGGGGAAAGGGACGCGAGAAAAAGGATACGAGGAAGGGGAGGCCGTTGGACCCGGGGGAGATAAAAATAATACTCTCGGCGCAACTAACCCCTTCCCTTTCTCTTCTTTCTCCCGTTTTCCCAGCTTGTCGTCCTTCGATACCCAGGAGTCCGGATCTTCTCATCGCGCTTTCCTTTCCTCGGAATTCCATCCTCTCTCCGGTTTCCTCCTCGGCTGCGCGATCCCTCTTTATCCTCTTATCTCTGGACCGGCACCAACTTTTAACTAGCGCAAAACAAAGGAGTTTTGGCACGTACTTGCCCTGGGCTGCATATTTCACAGTTCCAAGAGAGGGAAACTTCGAGGTCCGATCGTGAAGATCGGTGAAAGCTCCGGGCGAGGGAAATAATGGTGAACGGAGACGAAAAGCTGTCCGAGCAAGTGCATCGCGAGCTACACATTGTCCGATAAATGGCAGATTTAAAACTTGTAATGAAAGAAACATGTACGTTACTTCGGACTCTAACACACATGATAGCGAAAAAATGAAAACTACATTTCATTTAAAAATTTTCAGAAATTATCGTACATTATCCACAATTATATAAGAATATAGCATAAAGAATTTATGTTTATTTTTATGATTAAAAATTTAAGTTCAAAGTGTGTAATCAAGTCAAGAATGCTTCAAAACGATGCGTTATTAGACACCTTACATTTTATTATTTATAGACAATGGTCAATGTGTTTGTTATGGAATTATATATTCTTTTTGAGATTTAGAGCAACACTTAAATTTGGAAATTACACTTACGATCGTAAACGTAAAATGCCGATAATGAAAGAGATGCGATACATTACAAAGTGCATTGCTTATTACGCGACGTAAAAGCACGCTCATATTCCTCCAATAATTCTTCGTTATTGGCGTGTATATTTTCGGGAAATATTTTTATGTTTCCGATAACGAGAGATATGAGTCCTCCTACGGGGAAGTCGATATTCCATCGGATGTTAATCGACTTATTGCCGTTGTAAATACTGGTATATTCTCGTTTCTGTCATCTATCTATAAAATTTATGTATATAGATTTTTTATCTAATTTTAAATTCTAAAGAATTATATATTATAAACTTATATATTATTATATAAACAAATTATTATTATTATTATTATTATCGGTTTAATTATTACACTACTTCCTATCCTTTTTAAATATAAAAAATAAAATTATTATAATTTGTTGTTATTATTATTGTTATTATTAGAAATATAATTTTATTATTTTTATAATTTCTGTTTTGCGTTTCATTTGATAAAATACTTAAATTACACGCCCAAATTTAAAATTATAAATTGATAGATTGAATTTATTAAATTTACTACATTTATTTTTTTATATAATATACTGATGTAATATATCGATCCATCAAAAAATGCAAAAACAAGAAAATGATTATTGTTATGTTTCTCGCATCATGTCATTCGTATAGATAAAATATGATCGCGATTAACGATAAAAATATTTTAATCACATTGCACAAAAACATGATAAAACAAATTATTTGTTACTCAGAGATATTTTGGAAATATATACTGCTGGTATATTTTATAAAAAAAATAAAATTCAATAAATTTATATACACAAAAAGAATATCCTAATCTTCTAAGAAGATATATACATATAAATATATGTTTAAAAAAATTATAATATTATGTTATTATTATATCATATATATATATATATGATAATATGCGATTTTATATATAATCTTATACTATGTAATTATTATAAATTTTCTAAAAATTTGTACCTCTTTTTTTATAAAAGAACTTCCGATTATAAAGAAATTTCCGATAAATTACATATAAATTGTAAATCTTTAGTATGCAAGAATTTAACATTAAGTTATCTTTAAATCACATTTTGTTAAAACTTCGAAATCGTCTTGTAAATCATTCTTTGATAAATTTTAGTTCATGAAAATCCTGAAACCTTGGTTATGCATCGCCATGTGCCATGCATGCCATGCAAGGCAGCGTATCGGTGGATGCAGATATTCGTGTACCGAGATATTGGAGAATACTTTATTGGCCAAGCACTAAGCGTTGACAGATGCTGATGCATGCATCTGCACCGCTGGCAACATCGAGCTTTGATGGCGGTCAACGGATGTATGCAAGGTATACTCTCAAGATGTTCGGGTCGAGTCGACGCTGCAATATGTTCCTTCCCTTATCAAAGATCGATAAATTTGCCAATAGTTCAGGATATTTAAAGAGCTCGCCAGCCCATTGTTAAAGTTATCAAGTATACTTGATATAGAAAATTATTTCTTTTATTGACCTAACTTATTTTATTAAATTTTTTCTAAAATAATAATGCAATATATAATTTGACAATTAAAATTCTTTCATAAAGATATCGTTATTGCTAAATTATTCTCATGATATTATCTAGAAAATATTCATTATTCGCAGAATTAAATCACTTCCTTATCTGACGTCACTGACATGTTAATAATCATCGGAATTTTCTTAATTAATTTCCATCAAGCACGCATTTTCTTTCAAGCATTTAACGTTATCCTACAAATATATCCTGAGACATTTTTATTTTCGTTTCATTTTCATTATTTTTTCTCCCACCGAATTTATTTCAGGATCTTTTCGCAATTTCTGAAGAAGGATTAACGTCATGTCGAGGAATCGAAGATTAAGCGGTTGGTTTAGACATTAATTGTACGATCATTTCAGAAGAACGCTTTTTATAGGGTCGTAAAGTATTCTGTTGTTTTAATACGTAAATTTACGAACATTATGGCCGCGTCGATTCGAAGTAATTAAGAAAATAATTTGTTGCCGTAGAAACCAGCGCGTAAATATGCAATTTCACAAAATTATCATAAATTTGGCGTGATATTTTTTAAATAGTTGGAGATTATATTTGCCCAAAAAATTTGAAACTAAAATGCTGATTTATCGACCTCCGTAAAGTATATGTATATTCGCTTAATTTATGATAAGCTGATTTTATATCTCTTTCAAGCCATTACAATAATAACGGGAATATTTAAATTCATAATATTGCGGATTATTTTCGACATTTTCGCATAACATGCAAATAAAGATAAAATGTAGCTTTGTTCCATCATCGTGCTATATAAAGCATTAAAGGCTTAAAAGTTTAATAAAATCAGACGCTTCATTTTTATATTTATTCTATTTGTTTTATTCAGCACGCATATATATTTCATATTAATACTAAAATATAAACATTAGTATAAATATAGAAAATATTAACTGAATATCCATATTTTAAATTCAGACAATAATATTTTCCTTGAAGAAAATATATGATGGAGTTAAAAAAAACTTTTCAGCAGAAGAGTACCAACCTATTATTAAATTAATAATATTATTATCGTACAGATATTTGTTTATCTTCATACATATTTGTGTGTGTATAGATATATTTCAAATAAAAACTGAAATATTAAATGAAATCCGTATAATAATTTTTTTATCTACAGCGTCATTCCTCAAGATGGAATTAATGATATAATAATATTTCAGCAACAAAGTTGATTCGCCATGAATTGCATAAATAGACTACAAAAATTGCGTAAATCATAAAAGGAATATTTTTGTTACACAATACGAAAAAGAATATTTTTGTGACACAATGCGAAAAGAATGAATGCCAGTTACACCGATGCATCGTAGTATCGAAGTATCGATGAGATATCGCGTAAGGTATAATATACACGAACAACGAAACAACATATTCCATTTATGATTCTACATACGAGAGAATGAGAAAGACAGATAGAGCTATTCATACATATCCCGGCGATAGTATCACCTGGCGTAGCCCGTGAAATAAAAGCTTCGCTTTTCGCCAAGTTGCAACCGTGTCGTGAATATGAAATCTGCCGCAGTCAATCTATACAACCGGAAACGCATTCAAAGATACAAAACACAGTTGCTGATAAACGCATTTTCCATCACCGTCGAAATCGGGATATTGTATTTGACAAGCGTTGCTTTCACAAATATGGCCAATCTCCACCATGTTTCCCGCCATGGTCTATATATATATATATATATATATATTCCGTATTTTACAGTAGAACATACGCGCTTCCGCCTACAATCTAAAGCCATTAAATTATTGCAGCTGGCAGAAGTAATTTTAGGTAAATAATAATTTTAGCTTCATATTTATTCTCTTTTTAAAATTGATTTCAAATTTTATATAAGAGTATTTAAAAATTTCTTTTATTTTATATGCAAGGTTCTCTGAGAGCTATAAATATTTTGCAGCATAACACAAAATATCAAAAAATAATTCCTTAAAAATATTCCTTAAAGATAAATCTCTTTAATATTATTTTTTTTTCAATCACAATTATTGAAATATCTATAAATAATTAGTTTTATTCGTTAAGAGAAAGTTACAGATAAGTAAAATATAAAATTAAATAAAGTTATTTTCATGGACTCTCTTGAAAAAAAAACACGAAATTTTCAAGTTTTAAAACAGATTTTTCTCACGCAATGAAAAATTTGCAAGTATATTGTTCACTTCATCAACGACATTCTAGCTAATTATTTAATACTTTTATCTATTCAATAATCTAAGAAAACTTGCTCAAACATTTTTGCATTTTAATGATGCAATATTCTAATTTTAATACATAATAAATAAATTATATGAAATAATAATATAAAAAATAAGATCTTGTTATTTATAAAATAATTTAAATTTTTTAGCGCTTATTTATAATTATATGAATTGTAAATTTTAAATGCACATAAATTATCCCTCTATTAAATTTGATTAGAGATATGATGCTTCGCTAAATTCCTGATTTTAAACAGTACATTACGCATCATCGACACGGAAGCGCGAAAGCGTATTACAGCTTATTAGGAAGGAAGAAAAGCGCGGATAGGGAAGGGAAGACAGAGAAGATGCCGACAAAGTTTTCCTCGGGCAGAAATTCCATCGCGTGATTCACGAGATTCGGGACTTTGGAGAAAGACCAATGGGATGCACCGATATACGGCCAATAGTTTAGCTCACGGTAACAGCACGTACACGCTCTCGCACGTGTCCCCGTTACCGATTAAAATGGTAGGAAGAACGTCCGGATTTCGGGATCCCGGCCGATGACTCCCATAGTCGGGCAACTTCGAAGAGAAGAGCGAGTTTTCCAGCGCGACGGTCCTACATGACTGGAGCCGAGCAAGCCAGCCACCTTGCATTGGATCCTCCATTGGCCCGTAGATTTCCGCGCCGATTCTCCTTGATTCGCTCGTCGGTATAAGTTCTCCCATCGTTCACTGATGTGAGACGCGTCCCAGATAGGTAGGTGGTTATTTATCAGCTTTTGACTCCGAGTGAAGAAGTTCACCGAGCGAAGCGTAATTTATAAACATTCAAAGCTTTCAACATTGACTTATTAATTACTGTAATATATATATTAACGGTAAAAGATTATATTTTGGCCTCAATATTATCGTACAATATTTTATATAATGTATTTTATGTAATTTATTATTATGTAATAATTAAAATGTAAATATAAATGGTTAATGTTATTATAATATAATGATGAATAAATATGAAAATATGAAAAAAATTACATTTGAGCAAGTTTTCATGAATCATTGTCGAGACATCACTGTCGAAGCAAACAACATGCTTTCGAATCTTTCGTAAAAAAGAGAATACGAGATTTTTATATCTGTTTAAAAAAGTCTTAAAAAGTATTCTTGATATCTTCCTATCTTTTATACGATAGGAGATTCTTTTTTAGCAATCGAAAAATGCTAAGTTTTCTCCAAGCATTTTATCACACGTGCTATAAATGTTCAAACATGCACTAGCTATAAAATCAGAGATATAAAAATTCAAATTCTGATGCATTACCAGATAATGCACCGCATCTTAGATAAAGGAAAGAAAGAAAAAAGCAAGAGAAGCTGATACAAGCAAAAATGTATAACAAGATTGCTCCGACAATAACATACTGTGATTGCATTACGGTGAAATATCTATATCGTAGAATTTATGACAAAATAATATCCTATTTTTATTCGTTTATATCCACAATATTTCTATACCGCAGAATTTATGATAAAATAATATCCTATTTTTATTCGTTTATCCAAAGTATTTCTTTCTATCATCGCTCCGTAATAAGCAAAAGAAATATTATGTCGAAAAATAACATTACCCATTTTGCTACAAATAACTCCAACTTACGGAAATATCAGTAACGCAAACGGAATTTATTTTTAATACCGATAGTAAAATATTGAATATTTAATACCGATAGTAAAATATTGAATATTTCTTTATTTAATAAGAAGAATTAATCTAACTCGCTTAAAATCAATGTCAGTAAAACATATAATACATACGTATATTTCGAAATTCGCTTTTTGCGACGAATTATCGATATATATCGAAAGCGAACGACAAACGAAAAATTGTTATAACATCCGAAGCGATCTCGCACGAATCGTTGGATCTACTGTTTCAAAACAGTATTATCTTACTGTCAACGGGAAATTAGAGAACAGTTTGACCGATAAAAAACAGTTGCGAGATAAAGAGCTCGAATGGGAAGAGAATTCGAGCCTATCCTATAAATAGAGCACGTTAAAGCGAAAGGCAAATTGGAAGCCCAGTTCGATAGAATCCTCGGATATTTGAGAGTTTCGCATAACGTACATGTTCATGGTATGAAATTACCAAAACAGCCGATCGCTTTGAGGCAATACGCGGAAAATTACAGAAAACTAGGAAAATTTGCCTGGAACATGGGGGTATGATGTTTCATCACTGTTTGAAACCGGCAGAAATTCAGCAGAAATTGATTCACAGAATAATTTAGAAGAGAAAATTTTTCAAACATTTTATATCGATAATTTAAGTTAGATGAATCTGTCACAGCTCGAATTACTAAAAATAATCATATGAAATAAAAGAAAACAGATATTAAATATCACTCCGAAATAATCGATTATACTATCATTGTTCAGATATCAAATGTGCAAAAATCTAAAAATATATTTATATTGTGGAACACAATTTTAGTCTTTTTAAATATAAAATTAATAATTAATTTGTAAGTTAAAGAATCGACCTGTAGAAAATTTTTATATGTATTATAGCTCGTATATTATAATATACAATTTTACATATTTTGTATATGTTTTATAATTTTATATAATTTTAATAAAATATTAAAATATTATAATATTAATTTAATAAAATATTAAAATATTAATACGTATTTAATTTAATAAAATATTAAAATATTACATATATATTTTTTTTTCTTAATAATTATACACATCTTCTAATTTCTTTCTCTCTTTCCATTTTCTCTCTCTCTCTCTCTTTCTCTTTTTATTCGTGAAACAAAAGAGCTTATAAAGATATTAAATCATTTTCATATGATCGGAGCAGTAAGACCGAAGCGACTCTCAAATACGGAGACATTGAAAGCTGCAGCAGTGATCACGATACGGTGCGCCAAGTTACGCGAGTATAGAAACCGGATACTCCCTCCTCGTTCTCAGACAATGCAATACGACGATATCGCAATGCCTATATTCCCAACATTACTAGATAGGCGGATTTACATGACCAAAGGACGCCGGAGAGAGACTGTTATTGCTGACTGCAATTCTCTGTCGCAGTTTAGCAATTGCAATGTTCGCCAGGCGTGCAATACTGAGCGACGCACCTCGGTTTCCTTCCGTTATTGCGTCGTCCATGTAATGAATGTTGTTACATCGCATTACGAGCCATAAATCCCCTTAGACGGGCATTTTTGCGAGTGACAATTCTAAATCTCGGGGAAGATCGATTATTATCTGCCAGTGCTAGATACAAGGTAATGTAGAATATGTTACAATTCAATCTTAAACTTTTCAGATATCTGTCTGACATTACGGATATATTTTTTATTTATTTTTAACATGAAGGTATTGTTATCCTTGTTCCTGAATGTATCCTAACAATATATGTTTGTTTTTTTACATATATATTTTTGTTTTATTTAATTAATTAATTAAACAAAAAGAATGCGTACAAAAATACCTTTATATTATAGAATATTATAATAAATATTCATTATATACATATATATAATGAAAAAAAGAGAAATAAATAACATTAAATTCAAATAATCAAACAACGAGAGAAAATAGTTTATGCATATAATAATATAAATAGAGAAAAAAATGTTATTGTGGAAAAGAAAATTTTAAAAAACTTAAAAATTTATATCTTTCATAAATAAAATACTATATTTTTATATATAAAAAAATATATATATATAAAATAAATTGCGCCAAGCTTTTTCAACGTCATCAACGTATTTAAGTATATAATATTCATTGTTGAATATAATATGCACCGGTGCATATTAAAGGCTATCGTATACACAAATTTATAATAGTATTAGAATAATTAATAGAATAGCAAGATAATCAATATTACTAGATATTATATATATATTATATATATTATTGTTATTTAATAGAAATAACAATAATAATAACTTGTGCTATTGATTATCTTACTATTGTGATTACGTATACTAATATAAAATAATACACGAAAGCCTTTAATATGCACCAGTGCACGCTAATGCCAGAGGCATAATGCTGTATGTCATTATATTTTTTCAATCTTTTTAGACCCGCACAATGTTATGAATTTCCCATTTTCCAATTTATAGAAATGTGATGATGTTAGCTTTATGGTCACTTATTGCGCACAATTGCTATTAAATATAATGCAATTTTCTGTATCATTTCATTGCAACGCAATAAAAAAATGGATCGTAAAAATGTAAAGAATAAATCACATTTGGCATATTTTCTTTGTTTTTTTATATTTTTTTATGTATAATATATACAGTTTTATAATTTAATATGTTCTTCTCTATAAATTTGTTTCAATACAAGATCACATATTGATATTCATCTTCATCTAAATATAATATATGTTTATATTATTGATATGCATGTAAAATGCAAATATATATATATATGCATATACGTTCTAAATAAATGTAATCCATATAATTAAATAATTTTATCGCACTTTAAATCATAATAGATATTTTATTTTTTTCTCTTCATTAACAATAATTAACAATCCAGTTAACAGAAAATAATATCTTGTAAAAGTTACTATTTTTTTCAGAGCATGTATAGAATTAAACGCAACTTTCCTTAAACCTTACTTAAAGAGTACCAAATATTATTTCATCATTTATTCCATCGTTTTTCAAATCAAGTCGATGGGGTTCATGATTTAAAAGCTTACGGAAATTACTCGTTCAAAAAAAAAAACAAGAAACATTTATTCACTCTAATTTTTTAATATCATTCACACTGACTTTTTAATGTCTTTTTATTGTGGGATTTCAAATTAATTATTTCGAAATAACTGTTATTCCTGTAGAACCGTACATTAAATATGTGGCTTTTTACCTATTACAAATAGAAAATATCAAATATGAACTGAAAATATATTTTCAATTTAAACAAAATCAAATAAACCAGATTGCAATATCATTCGAATCAGTGATGTATGTAAAACGTTATGAATTTTCAACATTATACGTCCAATATATTAAACCAAACGAATATATGTTTTTCTAATATAATTTTTTGCAATTTATATCTCATTTTTGTCAGTGATAAATTAATTAATTAATGTTATAATTAAAACAAGAGTTCGCTCGCTCATTTATGATGCTTGTCCAAAATCGAAACAATTGTTTTCAATTAATTATTATCGCATAATTGCAAATACAATGAAATAAAATTTGCGCATGAAGTACGACACATTCGCGCGTAATGACTTCCCATTAAAAGCTCTACGAATAATTCATCCATCGCGTTTAAACAAGTCCAATACGCACCGGAAACTCTTACAATCTCACCAATGTAAATTTGCTCAACTTGAAATTTTCAGCGCAGACAGTGCTCTACTCACTTTTATTCCATCAATCTCATTCATTTTCAATGATAATAACAATGTTATTAATGTGAAAACTCATTATCTTGAATTAAAAAGTAGCGATAGCTGTAATAAAAATGTCATTTATTTTAAAAAAATTAGGGATATAAATCTCCCTTGATGTGTGTGTGGATAAAATATATTACAATAAGATTATTATAAAAAATATCAAATATACATATGTAATCTCATTTTATCGCCTTTCAAACACGCGTTTGCGAAAGCTTGCTTCAAGTTTAAAATTCAGCCTATAAACGAAATATTATGTCCCCCCAAATAAATTGAAGATATTAAAAAATTTTGGGATCGAAGTTTGACCTACATCTCCTAAAGCGCTTACGTCATGTAAGCTCGTTCGTAATCCGATACATCTGATTGTAAGATTATGCAGTCAGACTCCTGTACGCACAAGGAATATATAAACGGTTTACCTTACCCGCATGCTCAGAGATGCATCGTAATATCGAATATGTATTCTCAAAGTGATAGATCAGTCAGTCAATATACTATTCGCAATAATATATTTCGAGATGCAACGTTTCATGACACATCGTTTTATTCGCTGCCATAATCGCGAGAAGATAATTTGCAGTAAAAATTAACCGAATGGTTCTTACAGGTAACAAGATAATACAATTGCTTTTAACGACTCGTACTCGACTGCAGTTGTATCGATTATCTCATTATAAGCGAAAACAAAGAAGCACAAACTACACGGAGAAAGAGAGAGAGGGGGGGGAGGAGGAGGAGGAGGAGGGGAGGAGGAGGAGGAGGAGGAGGAGGAGGAGGAGGAGGAGGAGGAGAATATATCACAAGTTGACCACAAATATTAAATTTAATTGAATATATTCTGAATTTTAGTAAGTGCAGTATTTTAGTCAAGAATATTAAATTAAAACAAAAATTTGGTTTGCTTATTACAAGAGTTGACGTAAAGTAAATTTGATTATTCTTTGATACAACTTTACAATATTCTTGAAGAGAAAATAAATTTTTCTTTTAAGTACATGATAATGAGATTTTCTAATACTTGTGATGAATATATAATATTTTAAGACTATTATCATATTCTTTGTTGAAGAAAACTATTACTTAAAAAAAGAAAAATAAATTGAGTAATCGTTTTTCTTGACAGTAGAATTATATTTTTTCTGTGTACGTTAGACAAAAATGCGATGTGATGACGGAGTTATGCAAAATCGCAACTTATTTATAATTATTATATATTTGCGACTATTATTCGCGATAGAAATATTAAAAATAATTACAGATAATTTATCAAGAATTTTGATGGAAACTATTAAAATTTTATTTTTATAATTATTCTTCATTTTACATCTGAAAAAATTTTCGCTCCGCGTCTTTTCAAATGTATCTAATATTTAATATAGCATACGAAATCCAAATGTAATGAGGCGGCTCTTTCAGCTAAGAGACTCATTTGTTTTTAATTAAAGTTAAAGTAAAAGACATTAAATGCAACGCGTATGCAGTGAAACGAAGGCCTCTCAAGCTTTAATTCCCGCACTCGTTTAAGCGCAAAGAAAACTGGCGAAAAAATAAAAGCGCGGGTAGAAAAAGGGATATACCTTAGCTGTTCTTGCCCTGCCTTCATCACGTATGCACTGGAAACTAGAATAGTTCGTTACGCGTAATACTCTTTGTTGCGGCGCGTTGCTTCTTACGCGCCGTAAAAAGAGGTACAAACAGCTAAGACTGCTCTTATCTTCCTAGGAGTTGCGTATACATTGCTTAAGAATATACCTTAGGAAAGCACCTGAACAGAGAAGATTGTATCATTTTTTTTAATGCAAACATTTTAAATGCGAACAAAATTGCTCTTTCTTATCATAATAATTGTATTTAATAATTAATTATACACTTGTAATTTAAAGAATGAACAAAATTAAATTGTTTTGAATATTTTGATTGCATTTAATATGAATATATGGCATCAGTGACATCATTGTACCTTCGATGCATATATGTCACACGATTTATATTTGAAATTATTGTGAAAATTAATAGAAATGTAGTTAAAATTCATTACTTTATTTTTGTACGAATTAAAGGAATTTTATTTTACAAAATTTAAATATATTTCTTTTCTCTTTAATGACACAATTTTATAAGTGAGTTTTTAGTTGGATAATTTTGCCAATTCTTGTGTCTGCATTCGAATCGAGTTCTCGTGCAGCATGACTTGGTGGACGTATCGCAATTGACAAAAAGTGGAAACTACTTCGCAGAGTGTCGAATCCCCCTCCTCATAAATCTCGTATTTATTCCTCGGAAGTTTGCACGCAGCAACGTCACTTCCCTTCTCCCGTTCTCGGCCCAGAATCCTTTTTACGCTCAAAGTTTTTCTTGCTTGCCACGGTATGCGATACGATCGGAATAAGAAGGAGGTCGATAAAAACCGTCGAGCGTTTTATAACACGCTGCAAGACAAACGGTATAGTCACGGTGTACACCGACGCAGTTATCGACACAAGAAGAAATATGGAAAATTGCTTTAGAAAAAGGTATTGATCCCTCATAATAAAGGCTATGGCTCAAGATTTTATATTTCAAAATAAACGACTTAAATGCCCGTCACTATAATAATCCGTGTCAGCCTATTTGAAATAAAATGCATTAATTAAATATTGAAGGCCGCAAATTTTAGAATAATTTTTTATTACAATTGAACATACAAATTATTCCACTGAAATTTCCCTCTTATCCTATAATTTTTCATTCATAAGTGAAGGTTTATTAATATTTATTTATATTTGCTAACGTCAACAAATAAAAACAAATGCAAAACTATAACAGATTCAAAATTTAAGATATATCATGTTTCTTGTTTCGTAGGATATATTATACGTTGATCGCGTATATACTTGAAGCTGTACTTATAGTACAAGCTGTTTTCCGATCTAACGATAAGTAAACAATTATAAAAGTGTATAACTGTAAAGGTAAATCAAACCAGATTTTATGTAAGCATTCTTTTCTCGCCATTCTCAAAAATGCATCGTGAAAAAAGTTAAACATTCTTACTTTAAAGACTATTAAATATTTATGGCACGTCAGAATACGCGCTTGTAGGAAAGAAATAGTTGAACAATTGAAGAAAGATAGAAAGATTACGACGAAAGATAATTCCGCAAAGCGGCTTATATGCTAATACTTTGAGGTTCAACGGCGAGAGAAAAACATTTCAATTATTCAATTTTAATAATGTACACTCTGTCCCTCTGTAAACTTTTATTAACTTGTAGTAGTCTAATTTGCACAAAGTGAAAATTCCAGAAAGAAGATAAATTTACTGTTGATTGAATTTTTAAGTATTTAAAAAATCTATTTAATAAATTGAAATTAAATTTTTTATTGAAAGAAAATTAATTATAAAAATTAATTATATTATATAAATTTATTAAAAAATTTTGTTTCCAACTGAAATGTTTTAGTTTAAAGAATTCTTGTGTAATGCAATGTAAAATTTTCTTTATATAAATATTTAATATCGCACTGTTTTTTTTATTAAAAATAAGTGCTTCTCTTTGAGAAAGAATACATAATATGTATCTCGTGTGCGAAACACCTTCAAATATATTGTAAACGTTCAACGTACTCTGACAAGCTTGTGTTTAATTAAGAATGTAAATTAAAATCACGAATATACATTCGTTTTTCATTACGCTACCGAGAATAGAATCAACGTTTGCGATGTATTTCGACGCCAATTTTCTTTTCACAAAAGCGCGGTGTATTTTAAAGCGATCATTTGTTTCCTGGAAAGTACTATTGAAGCTGCTCTTTGAATTTCGTTCACACAGACGCGAGAGCAAAACGATACGGGCGAAGCTATGTCTATTATTTCTATCGTCACCATGCCAGAAATCGTATTTGGGACGATTAAACAAGTACGCGAGTGATACACCCTGGCTACAACCCAGTGGATATGCATGCCAATTTCATAATGTATATTATCTCTACAATCTCGCATTGATACATATGTATATTATTATAAATTTGCAAAGTGACACGAACGAATGCCTGTGACCTAAAAGAAGAAACTTCTTAAATCTTAGAGAGCGACATATATCATTTTCCCCTTACATCCAAAACTACTTTCGCGATATAAACTTCGCGATATCACAAATAATTACAAACTTTTTCATAATTAAAACTTTAAGCCCGTAGAAATTTTGAGCTTGAATTTTAGGCATCTCAAGATTTTTATGTG
Organism: Camponotus floridanus; assembly: GCF_003227725.1. NCBI lineage: Eukaryota > Metazoa > Arthropoda > Insecta > Hymenoptera > Formicidae > Camponotus > Camponotus floridanus. Next base: position 241,479 of record NW_020229216.1, on the reverse strand, counting down.
ATTTCTATAGAATATAATTTAATTAAAAAAATGATCATTGTGAAAGTAAATCTAAGGAATGTTTTTTTCAATGGTTACTGTTTTGCCTCCAATGCATTCTGGAAAAAGCTTTTCAGAGATAGAGAAACGTATCATAGCTTTTACTTCCTCTTCAAGATGTAGGTAAATAACCGAACCCATCATAGCGCGTATCTATATAGCTCGTGTTATGTATCGGGTACAAATAGCTATACGTTTACTTTGTATACGCGCCTCAAGCAACATTCTATTATAGCAAATATGCGAACGTGGTATAGCGATCGGGGTATATTAACACAGCAATCCGAACGCTTACAATCGATATTTGTTAATTTCACACGATTATTCCTTTGTTAATGCCGTTGCATAAATCGGATTAATAATTGCGATTCTTAGACTATATCCAATCTAAAATTAACTGTTTTGCAAATAAATATTTTGCATCTCGAATAATTACACACAGTTAAAATAGATTGGAGATTTTTAATTTTAACGTATCATTATTTAAATTAATACAATACTAAATAATTTTATTTTTAAAAATAAGAGAGAAAGGGAGAGTGAGAAAATAAACAATTTTTCTTCAAAATATACAAGATGTTTCTTAATAAGTGCGAAAAATTTTAGGAGATTCTTTGTCGAAAATTAAGAGGAGTTTTTCATATAAACATATACTTCTACATCCCTCCCTGTGGAGTTACATTCCTCCAAAAATGGGGGTAAAAATAGGTTTTTATTTTTTTCTCAAATTTGGAACAAGAAAAGAAATTAAATTATATAGGTGGATATTTTCTACTAGTAAAAAGGTTATTTATTAATATTTTTATCAATCTCCAGTATTATTATAAGACGATGAAACTAGCAACTCCTATTCAATTTCTTATCAAAATTGTTTAATATTTATATGAAAAACCCCTCAATTTTCGACAAAGGATCCTAAAATTTTTCGCACTTATTAATTACGTGAGTTATATTTAAAAAAATACAAGATCTCATGACGGAGCTTGTGCAGGCATTTAACTTACGTTTAACAACACTTTAACCACAGAAAAGTCAAGAACGGACTAATGTATAATGCAGTTTCCACAGTTCAGCGTGGAGTTAATAGCAGGAATTTTAATCAAGCCGTAACACGCGACGATGCTGCGCGTAATTACATAACTACGGAATGAAATGAAAGCGCGTTCACACACATTACAGGTATATTCAGTCTTTGCATTTCGCGCGACAGCCAAATTCCCGTCCCGCAATTTCGGGACACGTGATCGCGGCTCACGCGCATTTCGCGAATAATCGACGATAAACGCTTTTCGTTCGTTTGACGGAGCTTGGTGTACCATGCCAGTTCCGGCGCAACGTGACCTCCAACAAATTGCCCTTACGGCATAATGCGCTTATCATCGTCGAGAAATTGATCGAATCAAAATGCAAATTCAATCAATTATGGAGCAACGCACACGATACAATGATTCGCCGCATATATTTATATATACATGTGGCGAATCGCCGCGAAAACGATATATTTGCAGGAGAGCAATTACACCGGGCAACACTGAACGTAATATAATTGCTTTTTTATCCGCGTAATGCTCGCAAATGAGAAAAAGCGAACGTTTGTTTCTTTGTACAGGCAAAGCATGTTGTATTTTACTTAATTCTAGCGTAATTATAAAACCATGCGACTGCTATCTGTTTTATATAACAGCTTTATCAGTTTGAAGGTAAATAAAATATTTCTGCTTCTCAGATTAATTAAAGTATCGATAATTTTTTTTCCAATAAGTTATCTCAACTCAGCAATGATAACAATATTTCTCTTCGGTAATTTATAATTATCGGATTATGAGAAAATGATGAATCAACGACGCGTCCTTTTATTCGTTAAATATATAATTGCGTACATTGTACGTTTGAATTGAGATAAATTATAGCTTCAACATTTTATAATTTATAATTGTATCATTCTTTTCGATCTAAAATAAGCGAAGTGTCCTGACGTAGAGAGGAAAAATCAAACTTAATTCTCGAATATTTCTACACCATCCGTCTCTTAGTGCCATTCTACACGCAAACAAGCTTTAAATCACCGAGCATCTTGAAGAAAAATGCTTAACTTGTCTTTTCGCCGCTATTTTTCCATTGTGTCTGGTCCGAGTGTCCATTTAACAGCGAGCTTTCATATGTCCTTTTACAGTTATTTCAACTCGTTGCCACGCTAACCCATGATTTACGGCGTACATTTCGCCTCTATAATCCCGCATAATCTAAGCGGATACGTGCGAGCATCAACCAGCAAACTCGCCCTTTCCCTCTTTCTCCCTCTCTCACCGACGACACGGTCGAATTATTACTATCTTCGCGCCTCGCAGTCGAAATTAATTAAGCATATAATGTGCGCCGTCGTGTAGCAGGCGAGTACGAGAATCGCGCGTCTGTCCGCGACGAACGACGAAGTCGCAAATTACTCAGAATTACAACGAGACATCTCGTGGGTATCGCGGTATGATGCGATGTCACGAATAATCGAGAATACTCGCGGAGATATTACGGGGAAAGATATGCAAATTGCTCCGTAAAATTTAATAAGTAAATATTTACTCAAACAAGTGCACGATAAGTAAATATTTACTCAAACAAGTGCACGATGTAACTGTAAGAAAAAAAATATATCGCGAAAAAAAAGTCAAAAGACGAATCCAGAATCTAAAAATATACGACTTCGTTAAGTTAACATAATTTGATAGAGCAATTAATTTGTTGTTCGCGGAGATATTTTTGATTATTAATGACGACGAAAATTTTTCAATTCAATGTAAAAATTTATCGCTCGAATTCGCATAAAACTGAATCCTGTATCGATGACTAAAGTTTGATGCTGAAATTAAAAACTGTATTATTTTATTACTTTCTCTTTCTCTCTCAATGTACTTTTTTTCTTATGTTAATGACGATGTATGCATGTAATAATATATTGATAATAAAAATTTGTGCGTATTTCTTAGATAGTGTGAGCATAAATCATGATTCTCGCATCAACGAGATTCTAATTTAATTACTGCAAGATACATAAGCATGATGTAACAAGATTTCGAGAGAGGAAACTTTGGTAAGAGTTAATGCCTTAGATCCAAGTTAAATTGATTGCTACAATTAATCTTTAACGCTAAGAAATCAATCCCAAAAAACAAGTACATTGTTAAACTATATGGGACTTTTTGCAAATTGCGTTGCTCGTCTTTGTAGTATGTGTGCTGACGCAAATCATTCTCTATCGCAGACATGTACACGTTGTTCAATAAAAAGGTATTATATTTGAACGTATACGTGGCAAACAATATAACTTCGTGACGATATTGTTTTAATATGAATCGGCAGGTAGTCAAACAAAGTTTAGAATTCTCTATCACCAAGGCTGAAAAATTGCTAAAATCTCTCTCGTACCGATTTAATATTTGTTTTCATTACCATTCGTTTGAATTTATACAAACTCGAAACTATTTGCACGTCTCTAACGATAAACGGGAGATAAAAACGATTCATAAAGCGAAATGGTTCTCAAATTTTTTTGTACGCCCTCATAGTTGTTGGCTTCATTGATTAAATTCCGAGGATTTATCGGACCGCTCACATGCGCTCGAGACAAAAGGGAGCTCGCGAAAGTCAAACGGATGCTCGCGAATTAAAGGGCGAAAATCATGTTTGAATCTTGGATGATCGCTCATAAGATTATACGTACAAGAATGCGTCTCTTTTGCTTTTAAATTGCATCGATAAACGTGAATTTTTAAGCAAAATGCAATTATCCATAAAAATATATAATAAAATAATAACAGCAAATATGTCATAATTTTTATAGATGATTATTTTATATTATTTGAAATTGCTTAAATTTGGCAAACAAAGACATTAATATATTGCATTTATATTTTGTGTTGATTGTATTTATTGTATTTATTTTGATAAGAGTTCATTTTGAGAGAGACTTTCCAAGACTTTAATTATATATGACGCTATTTAAATGCTCATTAGATAATATCGGCCAATTAAATTCTCAAAATTTGTCACTTGTTAATTGGTCTTGTTTCTTGGAGCAGGGTTGCGATTACCCAAAAGAAGTATATAAATGTCTAGTATTTCAGAGAACGCGGAGACAATCCTCACACTATAGTGGTCGGAGAAAAAAGATTAGAAGATTGATTAAGAGCCAAGCAAAGAGGCAGACCCAACGATATCAGACACTTGAACTGAACGAGCTTGGATTATTGCGGAGGCCGAACGACATTCTCTCGCAATAAATTATTCGCCCTTCTCGCTAATCTAGTGACTTGGTCTTACCATCGCGATTTATTGATTTGATATTCGATTGAGAAATAAGAGTTCACTCGGGAAACATGCGCTCTATCTTTTTGTTGTATTTCTATATCTATATTTACACTATATTCATATCTATACTAATCTCGAATTATACTATTATTATTCATTTCTTACATCTATGTATGTCATCTTGAATCGCTATTCGATTTTTTACGCTCGACAATTCCTATATTTTAAAATTATCATCAAACATTGATTAATAAAATAATTAAAACATATTTTTCCTCACAGAAATTTCTTCTAATATTTAATTATTTAATTAATATTTATAATATTAATAATACATATATATATATATATTAATAATATTTAATTAAATATTTATTATATATTATATTAATTAATATTATTTAATTAAACCGTAAAATTTAATGGCACAAAAAATGTCATTGACTTCCAGATTTTTGTTTCTCTTGGACAATAAAAAATTGCGTCCCCGTGTATTGTTTATCTTTGCAAATTTGCGGCAAAACAAGATACATTTTTATTATATTATGCAACTTTTTCATACAATGATTGAAAAAGAAAACCGAGTATTAATTTCTCTAAACTTGTCGGCGCCGATTACATGGACCGACGAGTATGAACGAGCCTCTACGTACGATCTGATCGAATAACACACTGAACGGGCGAAAACGAGGAGTTTGCTTCTTTCATGTGCGACTCAATGCTTGCTGACTTCGTCGCGTAAAGTCGCCCGGAAAATTAACAGGACGGCGTGTCGCGCGAATGGTTCTGACAATAGCCAGAACCAACGCAAAAATACTCCGTTACATATTTTTCGCGACAGTTTGCGAAAACAATGGTGATGAAACCACGCGTTCACAATAAAAATTTCACGATTTATTACCCTCTATTTTGAGAAACGCATGCGGTTCGCCATCGTTTTTCTTCGACTCGCATTCGACTTTTCGAGCCCACTTTAGCGCCTTCTTTTCTCGAGACCGCGTTTCTCATCCATCAATCCAAGATTAGAACGACGACAGTGTTTGCGAACACGAAGGCCTGATTTCTTCACGATCGTTGATTGCTTCGAAATCGACGATTTAAGTATCGAAAAGAGGAAAAAGGGTTTTAACCTTCTTCCTCTCTTCAATATCTGGAGTAATAGCTGGAGAGAAAGAATTTCTAACTTGGAGGAAATTTGGAATTCCAAAGGACATCTGAACTCTTACGGATCATTTGCTTTCAAAGTGCCGTAAGAGATCAAAATTAAAAAAAAAAGACGAGCATATAAAAATAGATATGTATCGTATATGAATTTTCTATTAATATTGCATTTTACTGAATATTGTGTTCTAAAATTAGAATTATATTACACCCTTTATTTATAACATCGTATTACGTCGAATATATTTTATTCTGCTTTTTTTCATATGATAGGAATGAAAATTATATAATTATAATTTTAATATGAATATAATTATAATTAATAATAATTAATATAATAATAATTATTTAATATTAATTATAATAAATATAATTATAATTTGAAATAAAATTATATAAATATAACGTGGCGTTGACATTAATCGAATTCATTGTATAATCGCGTAAAAAAGGAAGAAAGGAAAGCAAGAGGGAAGAGCAGCTGTGATACACAGTGCCAGTTTTACCACGTTTTGCCACGTTGGCCTAAAAAATATATGAATACGCTAACTTCTCGCTTAGAGTAACGTGGACAATATTCCAGAGAGCCAGTCGGAAAGCGAGTGTATCATGCATTAAGGTTTACTGAAACGCGACACCTGGGATCGCGGGATGGTTCGCAAGACACGGTCCTGAGCATTACGAATGTTTTGTATGCAAAGTACACACTTCACAAGTGCATACTCTACAAGTATAATGAGTTGGTAAGGATGCGCATCGCACGATGATAAGACTTGTTGTGGTGAGCGAGCTTTTTTTCGTTTTTTTTTTCTGTCCGAGAAACCCTCTTCCGTGTTTCTAATTCATCGGCAATTATTCGATTTCAACATGCATATCAAAAAAAATCTAACCGTGATCTCGAATAAATAGAATTTTCAAACAGATCTTTGTTCCAAAATGCACCAAAAAGCTCATTAAATCATTTGAAAATATTTTTAATTGAGAAACATTTTATGATATTCTAAGTAATTAGAAAAAACAAAAATTATACAAGTTGCGCTTGATAAAAACATTATGCTTCGAAAATGAAATTTGAAATATTGCGTATATCGAGATGAAATCGAAATTAATTTAATTTAAGTTTCCAGAATAAAATTATTATTTCTGAAATATAATATCGAATTATAGTATAATTATGATTTACACAATAAGAGGTGTACGTAATAATTAAAAATACATAATATTATATTTCTCGTCGTTGAATGTGTTTTGAACATTTAATTAAATATTTAAAAGATGTATAAATGTGTACATATGATAATTGCATTTAAACGAGCGAAATATAATTAGAACAGATACAGTATATATTTAATATGTAAAATGCATAAAACATTTCACCATGAAAACATTAGGACTGATTAAAATAGTTCATGTCATGAACGTTGTAAAATTAAATTAAATTGTATTCGGATATAATTTATGATACGATAAATTATGTATAAAATATTATATACATATATATAAAATTACATGTAAAATATATATTTGTAACACGTGTCCTTCATTATTATATACATTTACTAATATATACATTTTATATAGAATAAAACAAAATATATGAGCTTTTCTTTTTCCCGTCACTAAAGATTTTAATTTAATAAAATGTAAAGATACACTCAGAGAGAGAGAGAGTAATCTAAAGCGAGTCTTAAGTACATCCCCTTAAATATACTTTGGCGAAACAGCCGATATGCTGCTTGACGGGCAGCATGATCGATCAATGGATAATAGTAGTTCAACACTTGTTTGCGGACTGAGTTACCAATTCCCGGTCAGGCCTGCTGCGGACGTTTGCACGCCAAGTTCGCTTCAACAGGCTTCAGTAATTCAAGCGCGAAGCTCTGCAAGTTAACAGCCCCGCCGGTTGCACGAACGACTAAATTATGATATGTGAATCAAATAATCAGTTTGTTACATATGTCATTCACCGTGATGTTAACCGCTCTCGCGATAAATTTATCTATTCAATCCGTTATTCCTCTCATCTACTCGCTCATGTCCAGCACAATCCCGCGTGTTATATGCATTTTAATATAAAGATTAATAATATAGATATTACATAAATGATGAAAGAGACTAAAATATAAAGTCATTTGTCCAAGCAAGATACATTATCAGAGCGGATGCATTTGCAATGTTAGTGATCGATTGATAAACGTTACGTGTTAGCAAATATGTATTACATTAAAATTTAAAATCGCGACATTAAAATTTATAATACAATTTCTCCGCGATAAAAGAGTATAATTTATGGAAGCATAATTCAAACTAAACCGACAGAACAAAGCTTTGCTCGCCAGATATACTGCAACTATAATAAAATATACCATTATAATTATTATGCTAAATAATATACTGAAATTTTGCAAAATTTAAAGCGTTGCACATAATCTCTTAAAACCTCGCGTATGAATTTCATGTGAATGTAACTACAATAAATTGCATGTAATTATCGTGAAATTTCTCAACAACATATAATTTAACGAACGAAAAAGTTTTAATAAAAATTCAAATTTACAACAAGTAGTAGGTATTTCTTTCGCATTGTTATTAACAATTTTTATAAAAGATGCAAAAACGGATTGTGTCGTGAGAAATATTATGAGAATACGCAAAATATCTGATTTTTCTTAAAATTCTCTGAGCAAGATAAATTTTGAAGAAATTTTTTAAAAGTTGGCAATTTTTTAAAAGTTACTCTAGCCGCATTTTATTGGTCTAAAGTTTCACGAAAGTAGTTGAACCGAAAACCAAGCTCTGCGCTCATTAGTACTAATATACGATGATGCAATGTTTAATAATATCAGTTTATGGTCAAATGCAGGTGAATTTTTCACCAAGAAAAAAAGTTCTCAAGAGGAAATGCTCGGCATAATAAAAAGGTAAAAATGAGATGAATTATATCACAATTATTATTAGTTGATATATATACTTCGCAGACAAATATACGCCCTTCCAACGATTACCGCTTTCGACAGTTGCTGCAGAACTCGAAAACAATTGGATTTGGCATTTCATGGCATAATAACGCAGACCTAAACCCATCCATAGAATTCTCCAACGACCACTATATCCGTTTCCTTATTGCTTTTAGCGTTTACGCTCCGTAGATTTACATTTTGTAATAGATATGCATTTCCATAATTTTACTAACGCTATCATCATAATCCACGTGTACGCTGTCTAATAATTCTCATGTAGATCATGTTGAAATATCTTGTGCAAGAATCTGCCAATCTGATCGCAATCTCGACTTTTAAAAAAAAAAAAAACTTTTATAAATCTAACAATCTTTCACGAATATTTTAATTTTTTAAATATTTTAATTTTTCAAATATTTTGAAAGATAATTTCTTACTTTTTGATTTATTAAGCTCACGGTATATCCTGGAATTTTCGACGTTTTACGTTCTTTAATCCTTTCGGCTTTCAATCTTTCTCATTAAAAATCCCAGAGGCTCGTAATCTTCATAAAGTGAGATTTGTTTTCTCGGTCTCTTCCGCAATTAACGCGTTACGCGTTCACTTGGCGCGGCAAACAATGAGCTCTAAACGTCATTGCGTACCTTTGCGAAGACGCCTCGGTATGCAAAGAAGTCGACCGAAATCCGATTACCGCTGGACAAAATCCCCCGTCGCACCCGCAGAGAGGTAGAAGCGATCCGGTAAGCCGCTCGGGAGGGAAAAACAGCTTTTCGGAACAAACTACTGCAAAATTCGTTCGACCTATGCCACGTACGGTCGGTTTTGCGGCTCGCAGGGCGAACCGCTTCGGCGAAACCGCAAGGGCCATCCACGGCACTACCAGAGGGATCCGCCTGGCCCTCGAACATGCACAGTCTGTTGGGGACGGTTCGCGAACTAAGAACAGCGGATTTCAAACAAGTACAACCGCGACTCGGGCCGCTTCGAGCTCGCAACGCGCCGGCTTAAACAGCTCAAAGCCGCACCGGGCGTATCATAAGAAGCGCATCCGAATAAATTCAGTGCACCCTGCGTTCTCCCAACTTTTCGCATCCACCCTTTTGTCCCGCTTTCGACCGTCGTCGGCGAGCTGCCCGGCGAATCGATTGTTAAACTCGAAGTGAAATGTCACGGTGCACTATCCTCGGATTAATACCATTTTGATTTACTCACAGCCGTTCACCGTGCGATTGAAAGCAAGAACTTTAAGAATAAAAATAATAAAAAATAATGAAATATATATAATAAAAATAATATATATAATAAAAAATAAAAAATTATGCAGTAGGAAATATTTTGATACATGACGCTAATCTTGTGTTCGACATTTGTCTCTTTGCGAAGATTCATCTTTAATCATATCTTGACGTAAATAATAATATCTCGTTACTCTTTCAGATCTAGCAAAATTACAGTAAATTATTTTCATAACAATTTGAGGATATCTAATCTATCTTGTCTGTATATTAATAGCAAAACACACATTCTCTTGTTATCCTAAATATATCACCGGACTCTGATGAAATGTTAATTAGATTCTGCTTTCAACACGCACGATTAATCATATTATCACGATGGATACTAATTACCATAGCTTTCTATGCATTAATTATTTCAATATAGAATCTGTTCATTATATCGCGATCTTTAGAACGTGTATAATAGAAGAAGTGTGTCATACATGCAAATTAATATTAATGATGCGAAACGACAAGTGTGATCTTGCTTTCTTTTCAAAGAAAAGAAGCATTTATAGCATTTTGGCATCCATAAAAAATATTCTTACAGATTGCATTATTACTGATAAAAAATGGAGAAAAAATATTCTTACGGAAAAAATCTTTTTACAGACTACATATTAAAATTTATGACATACACTTGAGTTACATTTTGTTATCTTTTTATACTACTATTGTGTTAAATTTTATACGCTTCAATTTACATGTGCCATTACGTAAACGTAGCAACAATTGCGAGACACAGATTACAATCTTTCTTACATTGCTGTCAAGACTTTTCATACTTTCGATATTGCGAGATGGAATCACTTTGCCGGTTAAACTTACGTCGTCGTACACATTGAATGCCAGATACAGCTGCGCCTCGGCTTCAATTTCAATGCGCGGAAAATACGAACCGAAGTAACAATAGGATCCACAGAATGTAGAATATAAGGATCGAAGAAGTTACAAACGCGAATGAAAAGCTACTCCAATTTCCAATTTCAAAGAGAGACAAGAGAAGGAAATTACTACGAAGTTACTATTACAAAGAGATATCTATGTAAAATGGCTCAACTCCGAACTGTAATACAGTTTTCGCATTTGTCCTTTAACATTTTACGCTTCGGAATCCTGTATCAGAATCCTGTGTTAAAATCTTCGAGATTATTTTTTTAATATACAAAATCGGAAGCTATTTTTAAACCTATTTATAAGCTTCCATTGATGCTTCAGATTTAAAATCATTATTCTGAATTTGAATTTCGTTATCTGTATATAATCATGATTTAAGCGATAGAGACCTCGAACAGTTTAATGGATAGGATGATAATTCGATTTATAGCAAGACATAAAAATTGTACTTTGCTAATCCTCGAGAAAATCTCGAATAGTTGTCGTTAAAAGAATGTCAGCTCTTCAGAAAAGAATCTCCCTAACTTGATAAAAAATTTTTACGCAGGTAATTAAACGCTTTAGGATCTCATCAAACAATTGTTAGTGTCCATAAAAATCGATATTCAATCGCGAACTCGCGATAATTCCCTCGTTTAATCCTAAAGTTGTCGAATACGATCTCCGGCAAATTCTTACACGTGTTCCTAAAATTCCCCCGGGGGTAAGTTCGAAATTTATATTTTTCTTCTTTCTCTTTTAGTTCTCTATGTATGAGAAATAATTAAGATAGCGAGAGCGAACCTCCCTCTTCCTCTCGATACTTGTTACACCTTATTTATTTTATCTACGTGCCATAAATTCCATAAAACTTTGGTGACAAACTGTTTTCTCTATATAATCGAAAAGGAGAGAGAGAGAATACAAAAAACAAGAATATACTAAAAAAATATTCTCGCACAACGGATCATCGTTCGAACAATCAAATATTAAAATGGCCAATTAATTCATATTCGTGCAATCGGAAAAATAATCATGCATAATACATGATTTTCCAAGCTTGAGAAATTTTCAATTCGAAATTCGCGAATTTCCGTCGTCGATTTTCGATATCTCGGAAACGCGGTAATTCGCAGATTATATCAATTATAGCCGAAATTTTGACTATTAAATTTTCCGACAGAATCAAACATCGCGGGCTGCTTAACAAACGGGGGGAACAACAAAACGACGCCGCCGGGCGAATGTTTACCGCTCGCGGTCGACCGACCCGTGATTGCATCGAATGCTCTCCCAGGGAACGCACGCGTGCGAGATATGTGCACGCACATGCCATTCTTACTCGGCGCGCAGGCGGGCGAAGAGACCGGCCGGAAATTAATAGAAACTGCAATGGCCCGGTAACTCGATACCATTTATTCGGGACAATACAATGGATTGGCCTAATGCGATGTGGATCAGCGACCAATAGTGGCGGTTACCGAAATAGCCGGGCGGCCCTAACATACATATATACATGCAAACCAATCCTTCCCTTATTCCTCTTCAAATAAGAGGATTATGTTCGATTATCGCGTGATCGCCACGAGATCGTAATGCGATTCGTGCGAGTTTATGTGTCAATAGAATGTGTCCGCTGAATGGAACATCGCGTGCTAATTTTTATACGATTAAACAAGAAAATCGCTTTAATTATCCAAGCATCGATAGTCTTGAAGAGATATATTTGTAATGAAAAATAAACTAAACTTTAGAATAATATAAAAGATAACTTCATTCTTCATTTAACTTCATACATTATTTATGTATAATTTATTTTCTTAGAGAATTATGTAAAAAAAAAATAAAATATTGTTATGCACAATATGACTCTTTTTATTATATTTAACTTTGCCAAAAATTCTATCATTAATCATTGAATATCTTGTACAAGAAATCACGGATTTCCGACCGCGCTGTCAAGAACCATTGAATTATTAAGCTATTACAGCCAGTATTGTTAAACAATATTCACGTCGAAATATTAAATCCAATCATATTACGAATCACTCTTTGGTGATTGGATATAAAGAGCGATTATCTATAGAAAAGCCATTCAGTGAGCATTGTAAAGTCGGTGCCAAGATAATTCGATACCGGAATAGCCGAGTGCTCGCGAGCAATGGAATAATCAGTAGAATAATTGCGGAGTAATTAATGAAGTAATTACTCGAACGCGCATTACAACAGCATAACGCAGTCGCGAGAACGAGCTTCAGGATGTACTACGATATTACATGGACGATGGGAGAGATGGAGACGATCTCATGGACGACGAGAGGGATTTTCGACAGCAAGGAAGGATATAAAGGCAGCTCTCAAGATGGAAATTAATGAATCGAGCCCGAGACGAGAGGAAATTTTATGGGACACGTGGACGTGAGTAAAAACGCTAATTGCTCGTAAAAATGTCATTTAATAATGCCCAAGAAAAACGGATAACAGGCCTATCATTATTTGCTACCATAGAAGTCTTCACGAAAAAAAAGGAAAGAGAAAGAGGGAACTCTAGAAGAAGATTGAAATGATAGCGATAAAAATTTATTCTTTATTTATTAGTTGCGCTTTTCGAGTACGCAGTTAAATGTATGACTACGATAATGAAGTATCTGTTGCCAATTGACCATTATAATAATATATATCGCAAAATTAAAGTTAACTTATATCTCGAGTGAAAAGTATACGATGTCGAATAAAAAATCATATTCTATATCGGTAAAATAATATTCTTTACATATATTATCATATATTTATACAATAATTCTCCATGAAACATATTTTTGCTTATACGCAATTATAATTTACAATTACTTATTTTTCGAATAATTCTGAAATTTCGTTACAAGATAATCATGCGCTATTTTGGAGCTACTGTTAAAAGATTAATATGTAAATTTGGATGAATCTCTATATATGTAAATCGAATTTCTCGTATGCAAATTTTTTTTACATATATTGCAGTATTTTCTCATTTTAATATAAACTGACGTATACCGATCTTTCTCTAAAAATCTTGTGCGTTCCAATATTTTCGAAAATTACCTGCGCATACAAGGCTATCGCGTACTATACTGTAGCTTGCATAGTTATATATGCATAGACAGGAATAATATTGCCATCACATTTTACAAAATTTTATAAAATTTCCATCTTATAATATAAAACATATTTATTTAAATGTCGCATCACTTATAATAATCAAAATTTTTCTTTATATTATATCATGAAAGTTTAAAAAATAATCGCGATAAAATCAGCTATACAATTCCAGAATAAAAAAGTGTCTTTGAATTGTTTGAAATTGTCCAGAAAAATTGAAGAACTACGTTCGATGGGCAATTTGCCAGCTCACTTTCCACATCCATTCATAAAAGACGAGTCTACTATTATTATAATTTCTACAAAATGTTCGAGACATCTCAAAAAGATCAAAAGACATCTTAAAGACGTCTAAAGGATAATAAAACGTCTTTAAGTCGGGTTTTAAATGTCCTTTACAGATATACGTGTGTGAATGGTGTAAAATCGACAATGCAATAATAACAGTGGCCATGCCATGCGTAATTCAGTCACGGCTACCAATAATCGCCGATATCGTACGTCGCGACCTATACATACGTATCTGTTGTGCAGGTGGACGATGGGAATCTTGCATTATGCTAATAATCCGGCCGTACATTACCGGTAAAGTGCCCATTATGCCCCGACCATATAATATTCCATGATTTAATTTCGCAAATTTATCGCCTGGGAGATTAAACGGGCCGAACTTTGGGCTCATACCCCTCGTCTCCTCTCGCCCGCCAACATTCAACCCACCCCTGCGAAGGGGAGGTGGGAAGGAAATATATATACGCGTTCTTCAGAGAAGCGACTTTCTTATACGCGGTCCGACGTGAACACGTAGGCGTGGTTGGAATTTCCGCGAAGAAAGGCGCCGCAGTTAGAAGAGCCCCCCTGAGATATTTTGCTACAAATTGCGAAAATTAGACAGTCTTAATATCCGAGGAGCGCACTTGTGCGACTAACGAACCGTCTCATATTTTCTTTTCGCGTCATATTTCGTTTCAAAGATAGATACAAAAGGTTTGATGATCAACAGGGTCTCTTTATTTTCCTTAATAATTTAGCAATTTTGATGCTATTTTATTTTATACATCTCCATTCTTCGAAAAATATTATAACACGAGTCAACTTTCGCCGAGCAATAGATGTATTTGATTTAAATTAATCTTATTCATCTATTATTAGAAAGAAGTCTATGTATTTAGAAAAAGGCAGAGCTCGATAGTTTTTAAATTTTAAATGGTTTGGAAATGTATTAATATGATTCTTAATTAAAATATTATTTTCAATCATTAATCATATTCACTATTTTTAATATTTTCTAAGAAATATCGTTAGAGAGAGTTATTATATGTTTGTATAAATATATAAAATAGTGCGCAATCGAGAGCAGATTAACCTGGATATGTCAAGACCATTTGACCAACTTGTTAACTAAACTTTTATGCGGAAATAGTGACAAATTTAATGAGTTCTGTAGCATTCCCTTGCAGTCTCCTGTTCACATTTTGCACATTAAACATTGAATCTGCATTATAAGTTAGCCCCCTATCGCTAAATTAATTTTTTCTTTATCTTAAAATGCTATTTAAATACTGATTAAATGCTGAAATCAGAGATTAAGTGCTTAAACTGGCAAAAAATTAGATTAATATTGAGAAAGAAAGAGACTGACTTTATATAATAAGTTGCTCTCTGCTATGTACAAAAAATTGATAAGTAAACCGAATAAAAAAATAAAAACAAAAACATAATAATTAAATGCTAATCAGGTGCTTTAAGAGATCTTAAGAAATTTTAAAATACATACAAAATGAAACTTTTTAATATTATTTTACTCTTGTTATATTATGTATATATTTACGCACACAAACGATTTTTAAATATGAAATACAATCTAATTTAATGATAAGATATTTTGATGTAATATTGAGAGATTAATATTTTGATACCAATAACTTTTGAGTGTTTAATTTTTTAATAGCTCTTTACTCTTGACATGTGATCCGTGCAATCGACATTTGAGTACGAAATCTAACGAATTTTAACTATATTATATAAATAAGAATGTTGAATTTTAATAAAATAGAATTAATTTAAATACCTTTAAAAAAAGATGTATCGAATGTTGGAAATTTCTCTTACATAAGAGGCATTCCAAGGCCAAGCAGGAGACTTAGTATCCGTACGCTTCATAGAATTGATTTTTTATACAAAACCAGATTTCCGGAAAGAAAAACCAGTATGCGAACCGGTTTCTTACCGGTTCAGTCATGACTAAAGATATCTCTTGTCTAGTAGCACCGACACTTGAAAGCTATAAGTTGAAACGTATTTCAACCAGAAAATAAGATGCAACTTGGTATTTAAAAAGTGTTATATTATCATATAATTAAAACAGAATTAATTTAAATATTATACTAGAAACACACATTTTTTATATTTCGAAATCAAATTCTTTAATATAATAGTAACAAGCTAATATTACAATATTATTCTATCTGTAGAATTTAAAGAAAAACGATATAGAAAAAGAAATTAAATTCAACAATTTATATAAATAAATATGAATATTAGTAGCTGTATAATAATATACCGATATTTAACAATATAATTGTTAATTACCCAACTATTTAATTATCTCGCATCCATCGCACTTGATAAAAAGTCTATGCAACTCTCGCATTTATCTTTAATTTCCGCAGTGAGAATCCGCCATGAAAGCGAATTCGCGCCCGATAATTGTCTCGTTCGTAAAGCCCGGCTTAAGATAAAAGGGCGACGTAACTGTTATCGTGATCGAGGTCGTGCCGGACGGATCGATCGCGGGGAATGCTTTTTATTCGACAAACTACCGACGAAACATCTTCGGACATTCCCGTCCGGCACACTAACTATCGATTGTCTTGCATCGGTCTTCGGGTAGGGGGGGGGGGAGGGGGAGGAGACGACGGGGTATTGTAACGGAGGCGCCGTGTGACCCGGGCACCGCAAACACACCCTAAATACGCAACTAGTACATCGTCGCAGCAAACTGGACCGGATATTGTACGGGGAATACCGCAACAGCCGTCGGAACATCGTTCGCATTCGGGTACCTTGAACGACTGATCCTTTCCTCTTCCTCTCGTCTACATATATACCACCCGATGGGTGATTATCCGCTACGATTAACCGCGATGCACCGAGTGTACTTCGCTCGGGATGATGCACCAACTCTCGTCCATCTCATCCTCTTAGATGGATCGAGGCTTAAGACATAAACTAGATCAAGTTGGCCGATAGTTGGAGATGGGAATCACGATTGTGCATCATGCATATCTCACGGGCGTGTGAGGAAAACCAAGTCTACTTTGCTGACGAACAAGATTATCTGATATTAAAGAGTCTACGAATATTCTGATTTTATATAATTGGTATCTGTTATTCTTTCGTTCACACTCGTTTGTATTTAAGAAATCATAAAACTACGATTTTAAACGTCATATGTGTTAATTTCTAGTTTTTCAGAATTAAACCGAATTAAATTTAAAGGATTTTTATATATTCTATTTTCATACGTATAACATATTAAATATTCAATTCATCATCGATAGAAAAATAATTATAATTTATAAATTTTTATATAATTTCACAAAAAGTCTCTTTCTTCGCATTAAAAATAAAAAACATTTATTTGATGCTTTTCTATTTTTTTAAAATGTTATATAAATATGTATATAACATATATAATATATATATTTATAATATTTATAATATAGTATATACAAATAATAGTATATACAAAAATATATATAATATATTAAATATATTATCACAAAGCTTAAAAATAAATATAATTTTTAAATATATCTATCACTATTAAATTATGAACTTTTTATGTGTTTCATTATAATTCGTAATAGTGCTCTTTATGCTACTTCTTTTTCTACTAGTACGTTTAATACTTCACTTCAATCCACTTTTACTAGCCGCCATAGTCACTGAAATCCCATTCCTACGGTGATACTTTTTCCTTTCGATTTCCGTTACCGACTTCCAACTTCCTTTAGTGAAATTCATTTCATGGGATCTATCATCTCAAACGGCGACCTATTGATTTTTGATAGGTGATATTTTCTATGAAAGTAAATTTTTAGAATTTTAAAGAAATAAACTTTTCGATCGCGAGTGATAATAATAATAATACAGGTGCAAACTAAATAAAATTAATTTTTCAAAAATCGATTTTTCAAAAATAATTTTCATTTTTTATAAGAAAATGGATATTTTTGTCACATTTGAATTTATATATAGATATTCCACATTAAAATGTAGAAAATAATTAAACGATTTATTTCGTTTAAAGCATAATTCTTCTGGAATTTATTTTACGGATGTGGAAATATAATGCATAAATACAAAAGATTTTGCAAAATTATACAAATATATAATACAGTAATATCAAAATTTTACTTTTACAATGCACACTCACATTAGACCAAACCGAAATTGCGCTACTGAGCAATTTAAGATTCAAGTCAGTGTATGCAGGTGTAATAATACAGAATATTTTAGGAGAAGTAACGAAATTTCGTTAACGTTCAGAGCAAATTTTGCGCATCTGTACCATCCAATTTGTTTCAATATCGTTGTTTTGTTTAGATATACATACATATATATATATATATATATATAAATAGGCATCGCAGATAAAATTACCCGTACATTTTAATATAATATATTCCTCTGTGTAGCGTAGTTCGAGTTGCTGTTTCCGTTACAGCTTCTCTTCCGCTCCAAGTATGCCGGGATACAATACAAAATTCTCATCCGAAATAATATCGTGGAAAAACCTCGCTTTCAGGATATACCTGACGCTAATTTTTGTGCTTTGTATTTTCATTTTAAAAAAAAACATCTCTTGAATAAATTATGCTTACAAAAATAATGACAACAGAAACATTTACATTTCGACAAATTTGACTTTCAAGTAGATCATAATTAAACAGAAACGTCAGAAAAATAGTATATTATTAAGCATAGACATATAACGTATAAATATTGTATTAATGCACATGTATCATTACAAATAAATCTACTGATATTAACAATTTTTTAAATCAGATAAATGAGAGATGCCTCTCATTAATATCTCGTTAATTTCAAAACAACGGTACGTATTTTAGTGTTTTTGCTTTAGACGCTATATCTTTTTTATATGCGATTATAAATTGTTAAATAATATAATATAATATACTTGCAGATGTCATCGCCGAGTTGGGAAACTCTTTTATTCCTTCGTGTAAGTACGTACATCTTTTCTACAAAATATCGAGTATCCGTGTTTCGCTCGCCGATTTTATTTCATTACCGTGAGAATACGTGAGTTCGCATAACTTAGAACTATCTGGCGCGCTCGTGGAAGAGACGATAAACTGGCTGAGTAGAGGACACCGTTTTCTCCCGCCCGTTACGTTGTTTCGTAACGAAACGCGGAATCCCAGCCGCCGCGCCGCCATGTCGCGCGTCTCCGCCTCGTTTATCAGAAAGTTACGTTGTCTACGAGTCGACGTCGCATTTGGTACAACGCGGGACGACCTCGTACTAACAATTCCCATACAGTTCGCTCGCGACTTTTGTCGCAGTGACGCACCGCGCGATGGGCATTGCACCACAATTGCAAATTTCGCCAATTTCTTAGCGTGCACTCTCGATTAGAGCGCGATGAGGGCCTCTGAATTTTGCGAAATGTATCGGTACAATCGTATGAGTCGAATCGACGAATAACAAATTCGATTCATCGCGAGTCTGATTAAAATTAATTCGATAGATCGAATCGGATTTAACTCGACTTAACGCGGCAAGAAGTCTACAAACGGATCGAGTCTTGCTTGCGAGATTAGTGTTATCCTTACTACTAAACGCGCATGTGGATCTAAACTACTACCGAGTTAGGGTTTCAAAGGGATGTGTACATACTTTACATGGATATACCATGTGCTTCTATTGCAAGGGATAATAGATATTAGTCAAATAGATACAACAATTTCACGCTAGTCAAATTATTACAATCGCAAATATTTAATTGTAATTATTAATTATTATTCCGAAAACTCACAATTACATTGATATCGTAAAAAACAAAGTCGTTAGCGATAAAAAAAAAAAATACGTAGAATCAGTCGTAAAATATTCTTTCGTTGTAGCTTGAAAAATCCCAAGTTGCGACTCGCGAAAAGTAAGCAGTATCTTCTTATCTAGAAGACAGCTTGTTTTTTTTTCTTAACCGAAATTTACGCTAATCGCCATGCGCTGCGATAAGAGCACGCCCGATAGCGGCGAATATCATCCGAAAAGGTGGCTGCGGCAATGGAAGACGGTAAATCTCAAGCGAAAAGAAGAAAGGGACGGGAATAAAGAGAAAGAGCAAACCATACGAGAAAATCACGAAGGGAGAAAAACAAATAGTCGAGAGCAAAAATGGAGAAGAATAGGAGGGAAAAAGAAAAAGAACGCGCACGCGGACGAGGACGAAAAAAACACAAAGCCAGACCAAGAGACAGGAGGAAGGAATGGCGAGGGGGTGAGTTCACGAAAGTGAATAAAAAAGGAACGCGAAACGAGGAGTGAGTGGAGAGCCGCGAATGCTTGACTGCATAGAGAGTAGTTACTCGACGCACGATATCGCTCCATTAATGATCACTCCTCTCGCCCTTCTTCCCTTGACATAAGAATTTATTTCTCGACTAGCACCATTCTCGAGGAGTTTTTCAAATGACAGTAATTGTGAAATAACGAACACGAAAGTTATTATGAACAGTTGAAATAAAAGAACCCATTAAAAGCATCTCTGCCTCGCATACTAAAATGTCACGATAAAGAGACAAGTCTGTATTGCAATAATAATTTATATACGTGAAGAATTCATAGCAACGACTTGAGTGATTTTTCAAAAATATTTTGCAAATAAAAAAAGAGGGAGAGAACTTTGTGTTAAATTGTTCATAAAATTCCATACATTTTATCGAACAAATAATTAGAGGGCCTTTTATTAACAATTACCTTTATAATTAGCTACCAATTATGAATTAATAATTATATAATAATTAAACCACTCTGTTTATAAAGCCCTTTTATAACGATTCTTCTTTTATAATAGTTACAGCAGTAATTTAGAAGTTATTGACACTTGTCCTTTCGCTCGCTCCAAAATACATTATTATAAATGATACGGGCAACATTGGTATATATAAGCACTGTATTATGCATTCAAGCTCATTATTGAATAAAGCCAAATTACATATTCATGATCGCGATAGCCAAATACATACAATATCAATAAACTTTATTCGACAACACAATATGAAGCTATTTATGACGATTCAGTCTCTTCAGAGACATATGGAGAAACGGAGGGTAATAATTACCGACAAAATAAGCGCGATCTACATCCGCGATTATGCATGTACAACGCGTGATGGATCATGCTTTCCAAAACAATAAGCGGGAGAGCCGATCGATTGTCAATACGGAAGAGGATGGGGAAGAGGGACGCATTTAACTGCAACAGGGATATTGTTGTCGACATAATTAGCATCTCGTTATTACGCAACGAAAACTTTCTCTGACAGGTGACAGGCACCACGCGTTCCAATTTTCCGGCCGTGCAACTCGATGTGCGTTACATTAACAAGCAAAGCGATTTCGCACATGAATGAGCTAAAGCGTTAAGGACACTTAAAGAAATACGTATCTCCGAAGTAGATGAACGAGAGAATATCTTGGAAACTTCGATTTGAACTTCGCATTGAAACGTAACAATAGTGATATAATTATCGCGTTCCCGAACGATAAATAATTAACGATACATAATTAATGTACTTAAAGTTGCAAGTTCGCGAAATACAAGTTAACTCGAGCATTGGCAATATATCGAGAAAAGATAATTTAAAATTTTATTAGATTTACGTTCGTGCCATTAGCACTTTACACTATAATTCTGAAATATGCATCAAACATCGGTTCTGAAGCGTTTTATTGGTGAAAAACAACACACTTTTGATTATTAAAAATAAATTCCTCTTCATTTTATAGAGTAAAATGTTTTATGCGAATATTTTACTCCCGAAAGGGCATCGAGTACAAAGATAAATTTAGAGCCGATCAAGAGCCATCGCAAAAAATCAAGAATCGCGCGCGAATCAATTTACAAGCCGTTTTATCAGCGATTAAATCTATTAATAAAACATTTTATCAAAGTATTTCACATAATTTTGTATTTAAACGCTTGAAATATATATTAAAAATTCGGACTTGTCAGAATAATGATTATAAATAAAAGATAATGATGCACGAGCATCATTAATTCTTGATATTACATTTCGAAAATAAATTTTGTTAGAAGAGTTGCAGCAAATCTTTCTGCTGCAATTATGCGGATTCTTCAAAATAAAAAATATTTTGCTCGCAATATGTTTTAAAAATGTCAATTACTGAATTAATTATAAATATATTCAATTAATTAATTGTTAGGACATAACAAAAGATTATGGGATAAAATACGTCCCTTTTCCGTTTCACATCCCGTGCGTCTCCGTTTAAATTAATTCAAATATATTCCATAAGCAGCTTGCATACTCTGTCTTAGCTTATATCACACAATTAACTTAGGAATGCAAGTCTTATCCTAACTCTCGAAATGCCTCTAATCCGCTATAAAACCCAACTAGAACGTTTAATTATATAACTGGCTTACACTAGAAGTATATACATTTTACATGTAGCTTATGTCAGATGTATGTGGCTGTACCGTAATTAAATTACGCTACTGAAGGTAATGAGGGCAATTCATATTTCTCGCTTCAAGAGTGCCTTGACAGCTCTTACTTTCTCAAAATGTAATCCCGTCGTGAAACATTATACTTCGATTATGCTACCGTCTTATGGTGGCGCGCGGTGTCTTATATCGCATCTATAAAAGTAATATCGCGCGGAATAAAAGATAGATTTGATTCCGAAACCAAGTGGTTTTTGTCTCAAAAAATATTGCAACCGATATAGTTTCAATGAATTCAATTTTCGATATTAAAAATGTGAAAAATCTATCGTACTTTACGCTAAAGAAATATCAAATAAAAGTATCAAGATATTAAAATGACAAAAGCTGAAATATTTGAAATAACAAAGCATGCATCTTTTTTTCAAATATATATATATATATATATAATTCATTGTGATTCTCGCGATAGAAGCGAAAGGATTCATCGAATTTATATCCGTTTTAATACTTGCGAAAAACAAGAGAGACCGACGTCCATTGCGCGAAAACGCAGAGAATCAACGTCGGTGAACCGCATCAATCCGACCAATAAACACGATGGGACCAAAAGTCCTTTCACGAGTATTCCACGAGGAAAGAACGATCGGCATGTCAGAGAAACACAGAGAGAGAGAGAGCAGAAAAGAGAGAGAAAACGAAGTGGCTATTGGTTTTCGAGTGAAACGCGAATGCAGCCTTGTAACGATGCGAGCGTTCGTCCAGGATAACTATATATGCGGCAACTATATAGCACTCGTTCAACTATAACTCTGGTACACGAGCACCACAAAGGTTATCGACAGCTCGATTTTGGGGGATATCATCCTACCTGCGCTTCATCTGGCCGCGATCCAACGTAATTCGGTGGCGAGCTTTGATAGTCCAACGCTCTCTTCGATTTCGAGGAGATAATGAAGGCCACGCCCGATGACGGCCATGTTATCTGTGATTTTTATCGGACACGAGTAATCCCACGCGATCGATTTCACATTTAAATGCGATTGCTCGTTTTCGGATAAATAAAAGAAAATATCGCTTTTGTTCGTTTACAACGAAAATTCATCATAAATCCGTGTAAATCTAAGTCTGGCATATGACTGAATAATCTCGTCGTGTTTCATTGAAATTTATCGCGCTCGTATATCGCATTACTTCATATACTATTATTATTTATTTTTTAATAAAAAAATTATTATCATCAATATTGTTCGTAAAGCTACTACATTATAAGATTTTAATCAAACATTGATAAGTTGCGCTGCTAATAATAAACACAGGTTTGTAATATACAAAATGTATAAGCGCAATAAAAATTATTACCATATAAAATTATTATCATGGAACTGCTGCCATAAAATCACTGCACAAAACACAGATAAAAAAACATTATGCAAGAAGCTACAAAAAATAATTATTACAAAATATGCATGCACATATATCTCCTACGCAAGATATAAATGCAATAAAGAATGTTATTCCTACTATAAAATGTAGATAATAAACAATTTATGCAAGAGATTAAAAAATAATCATTGTCATAAAATGTATTTTAAAAAATGCAAAAGTAAGAAGACAGAATTGAAATGATAGTTTCTTATTTGCAAAATTTCAACATTGCATTAAAAAGTCAATTGCAAATTAGTCCGATTTATTGTTATCTCATTGTATTTGTTAAAACAAAAAATGCTTCTGAGAACGATTCCATAAAATAATTAACAATGAACATTATACAATAATATAATAATTCTATATAATAATAATAATATTAGAGAGAAAATACATGTAGCAGTAAAATGACTAAAACATTATTTGGATAACAACAAAGTTCAAAGCGCATTACACGGTGTTTAAGCACTGTTAGTATATACTAGAATATACAGAATACCGTCTATCTTGAACATCCTAATATGCTCAAGATCATTACGGCGAGAATACAGATAGACCATCGGACAGCTCGACGGATGGATATCTCGATAGACAGAGAGATAGGTAGGATAATGGGTTTAAACCAGATTCTTGGTAAACTATAAAATTATTCGTACATAAATTTCGAATTAAGTTTTGATCTTAGATGAAACTTTAATTTGAAATATATCTATTGCTTTTTATTCAAGCAATCTCAAAATCTAAATCAAAATAAGGAAAAGTGAGAAGGTTTCATTAAATCAATAAGAAATTTTATATTTCATTGATATATGTAAGAATATTTTTATATAATTATAACCCTCTTATTTCAATTTTTTCGAAAAGATTTAAAAAAATTGCATTTTAAAAGAGCTTATATTCTTTTTTTTAACAATTTCTATTTTATTTAACAGTATTCTTTTAATTTCCATTGTCCAAACTCTATTATTCATTTTTATGTATTTTCTCTGTAATACAAGTATTGTATTGTCGCGAAACAAGAACTCGGATGATTTCAACGAATGGATAACAATTATGTGTACTGGCTTATCGACCGCCATAATTACGGCGGACAGAACTTCACGAAGCGTAATGACCACTTTTCTTATCGCTCTCACCGTTTCTTACCGCTTACTAGAGTGTCGCCCCAGCAAACGTCCAGAAGGGCAGTTCTTAACTTCGAAATGATTTATACTCGCTGGCAACATAGGAAAGAATTACGAGCATTCCTTCAGTAATCTCCACTGAGAACGTATATCGTACACGTAAAAACAGTTAAGAAAACCACCGCTGTAAAAAAAATGAAGGAGCAAAATAATAAAATTTATTGATCAAAAAAAATTGTGGATTTTATCTGCGAATATAATTTATTTTATGATCTATGATACGAGATGTAATTTAAATTATGAAGTAAATATGTAATAAAAACTGAAATTGTCTACATTTTATATATTTATTTAAATTTCAAAGAATTTTCAGTCATAATTAGACAAGATAAATTATATAAAACTATATTAATTAAATATCAAAGTTTTCTTCTTTCATTTAAATTCAAATTGATCGTATTTTTCTTAAAAAAAAAATTTATTCAATAATTTTTTAACAATTTAAATATTCCATGCTAAGTATTAAAATCTACTATATAATAATCTCTCCTGAAATTTCTCCTAAACAAAGGATTCCTGTTATAGATTTTTAAAATAATTTACTACTATATAAAGATAAAAAAAGATCTTTTTATAAAATTGTATATGTATTAAGGAAGAATATGGGTCTCTTATGCACGAGTTTATCGTGCCCGTGATTTGAGAAAAAAAGTAATCATTCTTTAAAGTGATTTACTTTGAAGAATATCAATGCGATTGAGTACGTGATTCAAATTAATGAACGAATCACCGTTTCTTCGATTAAGCATACAGTGACCGCATCGATGATTTTCGCGTTATTTCACGCAATCTAATATCCTCACGGGTAATCAACGACACGCCATCGATTCACATACCACGAGAGTCTGGCAGTCCTTTTCTCGCGATAATCACAATAGCCTCACAAATTCATCATCAAATGACGCTAATTATTTCACCGCGTAACATAACACATATTGTCGAGTAAATTTACCACAATATCAGATATATTGAGACAGTTCGACATGCAAATCTGATGATAATCGTACATTTAAATTAAAAACAACGATTAATATACGTGGTTCATAATTCTGCTTAATTAATTTAATAATTTAATAATAACATATGTATTATATATACACAAATACGTGTGATTATATTAAGATACAGACCTTAATTTAACTTGCATTTCAACCGAGACCAAAATTTAACAAACAATTACTCGATGTAGAGTTTCTGTAATTATAATAAATAATTGTATTCTGTAATTATATTAACTAAAATATAATAAATAAAATAAATATACTCTTGAGGAACACAACAGATGTCTATTACAATATAATTACAATAAAAAAAATAGTTAATATATAATGAAAACTATTTTTTCAATTTAAATTCATTTTTATAGATAGTTTTCTATTTCAATATTATTAATAATTTAATTAATAGTAATATAATAAATCTAATAACGTTCCAGTTTACTGTTTGTGTATTTGTAAAATTCATCATAAGTTCGAATCTAATCTTCTTATCACAACGCGCGTTAACAATTCAGATATTTTTCTACATCGAGTTCCTAATAAATACTAATGCGAATGAATTCAAATTCACATAATCAGAAGAGCGAATTTATTCAACGCAAAACAGTATGCACTGATTGCAATATATGCGAATGTGCGTGCGTATTTGTCTGAAACATCAATATGCCGCACTGCAGTCACTGATAACGAGTTTGCTTTCTTGCGAAATACTTTAAAAAATATTATGAATCTAATAAATATTTTTAACATTTTATTGTACAGATATTAAAGTATGAGTGTTAAAATGTTTACCGGTTATGCTAAATTTTATTTCTTTAACTATTATCTGTATAAATGTTAACATTTAAATAAAAGAAATAATATAAAACTAATATAAAGATATAAACAAACATTGATCTTTTTTGCATTTTTCATAATAAAATATATTACAAATAATAAAATATAATAATATTGTGTCTGTAAAGAGAAAAAAATAAAGAAATATAATAATGATATAATTTTAATTTTTTGTGTTTATTCAATTTCGAAATTTATGCAAGTCAAATCAAAGTAGTGTTGTCAATCTTTATATTGTGTTTCAATTTGATTTTTACTTGTAAGAAGTATATTTGTGTGTGTGTGTGTGTGTGTGTGTGTGTGTGTGTGTATATATGCGCGCTATTTAATTGGTTATTCAATAATAAAATTGACTTTGTCTGCCCGCATTCGCAGCATCCATAATTCATCAAAATTTAAAGCTGGCAGTTTCCAACATAGCAAAGAATACTGTCGGAACGCTTATAACTGTTCCAATGTCAAGATATGAAGAGAATTTTAACATTCTGGTCTAGATTATAGTCAGAACATTATTTTGTGACAGATATCCGTACAATTTTAAAATAAATTTTAAAAAATTTTGATTAAATATTTTTTAAATTATTATTTTTCCCAATTAATAAAAAATGTAAATACAAAAAATTAATATAAAAATATATACAAAAAATTTTGAAAGGATGAAAAGAAGGAAAAAATTGTCTATATATAATCATGTATAAAATTATTTAAACATCTATAATTATTTATAAACATCTCTCTCTACTTACAATATGTTATTTTTTTATTTAAAAAAAATCGAAATTTGCAAGCAACGCAAAATATATATGAGGGAAAGCTTGAGGAAGTCCGGACGAGCTTTCCGCGTAGAAAATTTTAAAAGTGATTAATACGCTCGAAAAAAAAGAAAAAGAGAAATACAGAGAGAGAGAGCTTAGTAAAAATTCAACGAAGGTTCATGAATAACTGCATAAAAATGTCAGAAATATAGGTGTCAAAACTTCGTAAACCACTTTCTTGAAAAAAATATTAAAATATGTAATAAATTACATAATAAAAAATGTAAATTTTGTATAATAATTTTATCGAACTATTGCATGTGTGTGAACTATTTTTAAAAAGAGTAGGATAACTGCAATTATTAATATTTCAAATTAAAATGAACAATTTTTTCATTAATTATCATCTTGATTGACAAGTTGCAATTACACATATGCGACGCATATCAAATTTCCATTTGTCAAACTACAAAGTTGTAGTAATTAATTATTGATTTAAAACTCACAATTTGTCCGATCGACTAATCACTTGGCATTTTCAAATACGATCCTTCATTTGCTCATTTTAATTGGTCCCCTCTAACTGCGGGCGAAATTCAAGAACAAGCAGCCATGCTACGAAATAAACTCTCGATACCAATGGCTTAATTAAATGGATCAATTTGCATGGTCCGACGTGATTCGTTATCGACATAGGAAAAAAACGGCTCTTTGCTACAAATCCATGGCTTTTAATTCGGTACGTCGTGTATTCAAGAATCTAATATGAACAAAACTAGTATGAGTCGCTTCTGGAATTTCAAGTTTAAGCGAATAGTTTGCTGTCTACCTCGAGCAATTATTTACATGCGCATTGTTGCAGAAACTCCGTGTTATTATAGTTCTGAAACTAAAACTTGAAGCAAGTGCAAAGTAACTTTGACTTTAAAACGCGAGCCAATTAAAAAAGAAAGAAAGAAGCAAAGAGAAAACATATTGTTGTAGACGGATCATAAATTATTTCGAAATGTAATAATTCTCAAATCGAATAGTAAAATATATTCCATATTAATTTTTAAGCAAATTATATTTCTCTTTTCATATTCAATTAATCGCGTAAATAGAACTCATTAAGATTCTGACATATTTCCTTTTTTAGAAAAAGATAATTACAAGTAGAGTAGTAATTGTTTACACAAAGAACCTCTGACGTACTGAAATCGATTTTTATAAAAGCATGAAGTACAATGAGCAGATGAGTATAAAGGATAAAAGAATGTTCTGCGGAAAAGAGTTCCGCTTTATGTAAGGCGATGAAAAACTCAATTTCGAAGATTAGTCTTGCGCGTCTTGTGGATCCCTTAATGTAAAATTGCATCTGAAGAATTACATGTCAAGAATCGCAAACAGAGAAAAATCGTAAATTAACAAAATAGAAGCTATTTATATATTTTATAACAAATAAAATAATATTATAATAATATTAAAAATTATAATATAATATTATTTAAAATAATATATATTATATGCATTATTTTATTTATAATTTAAAACAAATGTAAATATTTCTTTTCAAGCAAATATCAATTATGGTGAAAAAAAATTGCAAAATTTTTTGCTATTTTATAAAATCTTGATTGATGCAAAATGTAAAAGCTGATTCATTGAATGTTAAGTATAGATATGCCACCAGACACTTAACATGACATTTTTTAATATATCAGGGATTTATATTCTACATCGATAACGTCAACTAAGAAGACTACTATCGTTCAATTTTTCTTATTCAAGACAGACAGCTAATTATTAAGCTTAAAAATTAATTTTTATTAATTTCATCCCGTTATTTAAATGCTTATATTATTCAAGAATTAAATATTTAACAAAATTAACACCAGAAAAATATCTGCACAAGACATAAATTACATTCGAATCAGTCGTATTTCCAGAAAATTAAATTATATAATAAATTATATTAAGTTTAAATCATAAAAATGTATAACAAATTTTCAAGTATTTTCTATAAAAATATATTTATTTTAAATATATTATCTTGTATAAAAGTATATTAAAAATTTTCTTTTATTATTTACTTACATGTCATTATTTTATTTTACCGCATTATTTATTAGTATGATTATATATTGCGCAACTTTCAAAATTATAATATACTACCTCTAATAAATATATACGAGTAACATGCTCTTGAAAAGTGTTGCATTATTTAAATACAAATATTAAAATAAATGCGTTGATATTATTTTATGCAAAAAGAAAATGAATTTTTATGTTACATTTATACAAAATTCTGTATTTTTCTAAAACTAATTTAAAACTGTGAATGTGAAACTAATTTTATTTAAAAAGATATATTATCATTAAAAATGAAGAAAAAAATATATAATCATTAAAAATTAAAGATATATTATCATTAAAAACTGAACTTTAAATATTCATTACTTGAATGAACTTTAAATATTTATCAATACTCGATAGTGTATTTATTCCGATAATGTAACTATAACGATGATATAGCATGATTGTTTTTATAGTGGGACAACATTCGATTCCAAAGGAGCTATTTAATATCGATATTGTACAGTTGTTAAAGCAAATTCGTTGTGCGAATTCTAATTGAAGAGATCGTCTGACGAAGCCTGAATACTAAAATCTACAATTCTTGAAATACGCAATGCGCTTTAATTTCTTTCTAATACTGAATTGACTAAATTCTATGTAATTAAACTTAAGCAAGTAATGTCAAGTTTTTATATGGATGATTTTTGCGAAATTTTAATTTTATCAAAATAATGTAAATTTATATTTAAAAAAGTTGAAGACATTAAAATGTGTGTCTGTATTTTTACAAAGAGAAATTTATCTCCGAATTTTTTCGAAAAACTTATAATCGATAAATATAATCTAATGAGTATTAATTTTGAAAGTAAATATTTACTCGATATTAAGAAGCTAAACTAAGGAGCATTGATGCAACTACTTGTCGGCAATGTAAACTAATTAAATCATATGCAATGAACCTATACTGGTGATTATCTGGATTAATTCATTAATGCCATGAACGGCGCAGCCAATATCATCCATAACGATGCAAACACTTAGGTGTTATGTACATGACATGTACGCTACCAACGTATCATGAGTACCATCTATTCCATTATTGTTTATGTTATTTCTCGCAAATCGATATTAAAATTATTCCAACATTTAACTAAATAGATGATCTTATAATTTTAATTGTTTATAATTTTATTTTTCTTCGAAATATTGCATAAAATCTCGCTTTTGAAATCTTGAAAACTTTTTAATATTTTCTTTTCTATTCACACGTAATTATATTTATTTTTCTTCAGAACTTGATCATAAAGTTAATCAAATTTTTGGCAAAGATTTTCCACATGACAAATGTATCATGCATCAAATTATCCAATCCACTCTCTATTGTAAAAATTGTCTAACTATTTTATCTCTTGTCCGATATATTTTGAAATTTCCCTCTGCAATCTCTCTATATTTTCGAATCTACGTTTGACTGAATAACCGAAATAAAAAATATTACAGAAAATTTTGAACGGATTCAGCTTTCAACAGTTAGAATAAAATTATAAAATTTGCAAATCAAATACTTTGCAACTGACCTGTATTTTATTCCGATCAAAGAAAAGATTTGATTGTTATCAATATAAAAAAATATTCCATAATTTTTATGCAAAACTTATATAGAATAAGTATAAGCTTATTTTAAACGTATGACTCAATAAATTAAAAAAAATTGTGAATCAATGTAAATCTTTTTAATCAATTACTATATTTTATCAAAATGCATATTAAAATGATATAACTACCTTAATTCTATTTTAATAAATTTTATTATCTCTTGACAGTAGATGAGATCATTTTCCGCACTTTTTTGAGCGAATAAAATAAAATAAAATATTTTTCCCTCTATCCTATATCCTTTTAATTAAAAAGCGTAAAATACATTCGTCATTTCGCGTGTATTTATTGCAATGTGTGCGTCCTGTAACCTTACGCAACTTACAAATTACAGACAAAAAGTAACTCGGAAGCTCGTAAGAATCGGTCATTTCCAACTTAATCCGAGTAAATGACGCAGTAAGCGTAAATGAGAATTAAGGGAGAATCTTGCTTGATCGAGCGTACAGATAAATAGCCGATTGGAAGCCATAGGAGAATCGAGGAGAACATAAGATGGGTGAGTACCAAGGCGGGCGAGTGATAGGATTTGTTATAAGCTCCTGACAGAGAAGAGGTAATCTGACCGTCGTCGTCAGTTTATAAAGGACCAGGAGAGAAACAGGGCGTTCTTTCTCTCGCTCTCGTTTCCTAAGACCGATTCTCTATCCGCCCTTCTCTCTTCCGTCACATCCATCCCTGAAGCACGTGCAAAGCGAGCGTTTCCACCATCCGGAAAATCGACGGTGATAAATACTCGCGGTAGCGTTCGTTGCCATTGTTGCTTGGATCCTCATCAAACAATGGAACGGATAGATAGGTAGAGCCGCGACTTGAATGCGATGGGAGGAAAATCGGTACGCCGTAAATGTGCGTTTTACTCCAAGACGTCGTTGCCTTTCCCCAGGAAGCGCTCTCTCAAGGAGACATCGATCGTGGCGAACCGTGCGACCACGACGAAAATGCCATCACAGAAATGCAAAGATGCATTTCAAGACATTCGCCGCCATGGTAGTTTGTTTCGTCTTAGAAATCAACAATCGCCGTGAAATCTTATTTCGCGAAAATAAAACTTCTCCACATTTAATTAATATTTTACAGGACAAATTTAGCTTGGCGAGAATCGTATTGAAATTTAATTTAAGATAAAACATAGATTCAATTTGTAATTAAAATCATATTTTAAATATTATTTGAAATAATATTGTTTAATTATTTAACTAAGCTTGAAATTACACAAGTAAAATACACAGGAATAATCGTATTACTTGTACAAATTAAATAATAAATAATATTTCTTTTATACTCTTTCGATCTTTCGAATTTTATTTTAGTTTTAATCGCTTATAAAATAATATAAAAAAAACCGAAAGGAAATTCATCATTTCATGAAAACTTATTTTGAAATTCCCATTCTTCACACAATGCCAATCCTTTCTTTCTATTTCATGCTTATTTGCATTGCACAAAGTTATGTCAGAGGCGGTCGGAAAAGTGACTTATCAGTGCTCTAGCAAATCCGCTGCTGATACAAAGATCTGCAAAAAGCCGAAACACGTCCTTTACAAACCAACAACATCCGGATCTCCACTTCCATCCTTCGAAACTCTCCCGCCTCTTCACGAGCTTACACAAATCCTATCGCTTAGCTTAATCCCGTGGCCAGATTCCCGAAACCTCCTGTTTTTCACCGCGATGGAAAAAATCTGCCCTCCTTCCCTCGCTCCGTTCCATCGTTCCAATTTTTCTCGCGGTTCATCCACCTCGCCTTTATACACACCTAACTCGGTAACGAACCGCTTAGCATTTCTATAGGAGATCGAAAACGACGAGGGAATTGCGCATCCACTCGTCGTTCTCGCGTTACGAGCAAACTCGTCAATAACGCGGATTATATTGCTGTATCGAACGAACGAACGAGATACCCATGGTTGGTTGGCAAACCGGGTATTTTCTTCCGTTAACCCTTGGGCGGTACGGGAAAATTGGCGCCGCGGGAAAATTGTAGCGTCATTACTTGTAGCAGCAACTTCCTTCGCGATATAACCCATTGTTGTCTAGAAGCAAACGCGCTTGCTCATGAGATCGGTGTTCGAAGAGCTTCTTCCCTTTGATGTTTACCCTCATATTTTATACAGAAATCATAAAATACCAAAAGGAACCGCAATAATAGCGTAAAAATTTATAATATTAATTTAATATAAAATAGATAAGTAAATTTTACTTTTATATAATTCTTTGTTTTATGTTTCCAAGTAGTTTTTTCTATATGTTATTATTGCGTCGAAGTTTTTACTAAAAATATTTAATTATTAAAAATATGCTTTAAAAAAATATGAATTTGCATTTTTAAATTATGCTTTTATTTATCTCTCTCCTATTTCTTTAAAAAAAAATAGATACCGATGCGAGTTAGTTGGACCTCGATGCTACGCTAATAAATACAATGTAATAAATGTAATATGTAATGTACAATAAAAACAAATAATGAAAAATTAGCCGCACTAATATCGCAATCAACCCACGTATCAAAGTATCCGCATAAATCACGATGCTTCGAATTCTGAAACGTACATCGCGAGATGCTTTAGTCGACTGTCCTGATCGAATCGGAGCAAGCTTTTTATACGGTTCTCCTGGTGTACTTCGTCCGAAAGCGTGGCACGTCGCGGAATCGCCAAGGAACGTGTCCTTCTCGCAATCCCATTGATACACATAATGTGCTGAATGTGAGATATTCCGTAATCCATAAAGATGTGATTTTCGTAGAAGCTCGCTGCGATTTCCCGCGCGCGGCAATAAAAGCAATAGTTACAACGGTACGGGTCCGATCGAATGCCATTGAACATTTAATCGAGAATAAGAAGACCATTATTTCCTCTATGAATCCTACTGTTTCCTCCTGCTTCAACTCCGATACGTATTTTTTTCCTTTACCGAGACCAAATGGTATCGTGACGGTCATCATTGACCTCGCAATAAGGAGCTTATTCGTTGCACTCGCGATGGAATTTAGATAGTAATGCCACTTTTAAATGACGATAAATGTTTGTTCTATCACACACAGAGACACAGATTATATTGCAGATATTTTTCGCT
The DNA here is from genome assembly GCF_003227725.1 of Camponotus floridanus. NCBI lineage: Eukaryota > Metazoa > Arthropoda > Insecta > Hymenoptera > Formicidae > Camponotus > Camponotus floridanus. The sequence continues at coordinate 207,003 of NW_020229216.1, read as the reverse complement.
ATATATTTCGCGAAAGGATTAAGCGAATTATTAGAAAACTAATTTTCCGATAAATGAAAACTTTTTCCAGTTTAACAATTCGATAAAAATTGCGTTTCAAGGCGTGCATTAAATAAATCTTTTAAATAAATCTTAATTACTCTCGTCAAAAGTCTTCCATTGTTTCATCAAAAATTCATTTTTCTTGTTTTAATGTGTCACCTTTATTTTCTCTCTCTCTATCACTGACGAAAAAATTAAGATTCCATCTTAGAAAACAACGTGATTTCAGCTATTCACGTGCACGATCTCTTTGGCAAAAGAATCAAATGCGTCTGGTTCTATCATCAAGACGAAATTAAAGAATATCTAGAACAGACTGTGTATAAATATAACGTATAGCTAAAAGTGTACTAAAGCAAAATTTACGAACGCCATATTAGTTTAAATCATCATAAAGTCGAGTTTTGTAAGCGAATTATTTCCTTCTGCAAATTTCCAAACATCAAAATGCACGAACAAAAATATTTTTAACGAAGTCAAACATTCGTAAATTTACGAGAGTTCGTAGATCGCGCTAACACGATTTATTAAAAATATGTGAATAACAGGAAGTAATACATAGAGTTATTTTTTTCTCTACCAGTATTTTTGCCATACTTTTTCAATTTTAGCATTTCTAAAAGTGTAGTGATGCACAATAAATAATAATAAAATAATTAATTAAGCAGTGAAGTTAATTCTTGGCGGAAAAAACAAAATCATCGCCAATATATAAAAGTTTGGGAAGTAAATTTTCGGTAAATTTTTGTCAGTAAAAATGAGAAAAGTCTCAACGAGCATTCGCTCGACAATATTCTTATCGTAACATTTCCATAATCCGTTGAAAAGCGGATCACTCGAATCGCGAGCTTTACCGAGATCGATGCCTCAACGCCGTATCAATTCGATTCATGCGAATATTTCGCCCGCGGATTCTGTCGCAAAAGAAAGAGATCGCGTCAAACGGAAGGGAGGGGAAATAATCTTGAAAATTCATCGATCTATATTCCACTTATATTCCAAGACTGCTAATATATAGTTCGTCGCATCTTTGATGTGTTCGCCATTCGCTACGGAAATAGTTTCTTCCAGCTTATCTGCAAAGAGCAGTAGCGGATTCAGAAAATCTAATAGGGCGATACCGCGTCATGAACGCATATCCTAAATTTATCATCGCGCGCATGGAATCACATCTGTTAATTAATTTTTTTTTTTTAATTTAGACATTAATTAATTAATTATTTTTTAAATTTAGACATTAAACACTTTATTATTAAAAAAAATAAATCTGAAAAGATTTAAAATAATGGAAACTCGACTAACTAATTATATAAATATAAAAATAAAATATACAATAAAACTATACGTCTAAAAAAAATCGTTATCATATTTAAAACGATTGCAGAAAAATTTCTTTTCTGAAAAACAATAGAAACAATTTGTCTTTGTCTCCTAAAAAGAATCAGAACAGTAAAGAGAAATAAACAGGAAAAGGAAAAAAAAACAAAAAGCAAAACGTTCTATTTTTTTGACATTTTTTCATTTTTAACTTTTTCTGTCCTCGCGTGCAACACTATGGTCCTGACAGAAAGTTCGCAAACTGAAAGGGACAAGAGCAGAATTTATATTAGAATGATGTGTCCTTGTTCATCTTGCGATAATTACGCGCTGCGAGCGAACAAACGAAAGAAACGGCGGGAGACACGTGCCCCCGCTGTTCCACTGTTGCTATATCCACTACTGGTAAATAGAAAGCGACCACGAATTCAATCCGCCCTCCACCCCTCTCTCATCGAGGCATCCTTCTGTAACTCTTCTCGCGGCTTCATCCTTTCCCCGTGAGCGCCCTGCTGTGAGTGAGAATTGAATTGGCAGCGACTCAAAGTGCGGCAGAAGCATTCAAAAAAAGTGCATAGAGAGAGAAAGAGAGAGAGAGAGACATAGTGGATATAACACGCGCAGATAAGGCATCCTTTATCATTGCAGCTTTATTTAAACGCTGACTTTTCGCATATGTTTTTATTAAAGCAACATTTATGAAAATAATGATAATTAATATTACCAGAAAAATATTTGTAGGGTGAATATTTTTTTTCTGTTTAAATTTGATCTGTTTCATAAAAAGAAAAATTCATCTCATGCAACTAAAAAAAAGTCTAGTCAATAATTATTTAAATATATCAAAGTCCTTTTATATTATGTTTCAAAACAATAAATAACAATACAATAAACAATAATATGAAAACAAAGCGTGTTTTTTTAAAAATTAACCGAATGCACGCATTGCATGTAAATTATTTCTGTTTGTACCTTATATGAAAAGTTATTTACTGAAAGAATATGCTATAAAAAATTAAACATGAAAAATTAAAAAAAAGGAATAAAAAATCTTTTCGATAAAATATTTTTCCAGTAACGTAATATCATCAATTATCATTTCTTTTTCAACATATCTCTTCTCATCGATTTTTAATTTTAAAGAATCAAATTCGCTTATATTTTACTGCGAAACGTAAATTTTTACTGCAAAAAATATGTAAAATTACATGAGCAATAAGCAATAAAATTATACAATAATTAAGAAATGTTATACTTTGATTAAATATACTTCTGTAATATTTTTTGTAGTGTATAAATCAATTAATAAAAGATCATTATTTTCGTTTTCGTTACCTGTTACATGCATCAATCATTTAAATTAAGAGACTTTATGCTAAAATTCTGATAACCAATTTTCAAGAGAGCTTACAAGCAGCCGAAAAAAAGATAAAAAACTTCCGCTAGATTTCTAACGATTATAGGGCTTTATATGTTCGATTGAGGCTTATATGTTTGATTGAGGGTGCTTGAGAAATACTATATTGAGAGGCTCCGATTATTTGAGTTCATAGGAGAACTAAGGCATTTGATATCCTTTTTTCGAGAGAAATATTACAACAGTCACGTTATTGATTGCGAATAATATTCTTGTCCATTTGCAAAATTTGTCTTTGGACAGGAAAATGAATGACACCAAAGCAATAATAATATTGCAGCAATAATAATAATAATATTAACTCAAATATGCCAAGACTGTAATTATTTGAACAAAATTTAGATAATCTTTTGAATAAACATAAATATTTATGCAATAACGGATATTATACAATACAATAGAAATAATATGCTAACGGATGACATATGATATACGATAATAATATATGCTTGTCTTGTAATAATAATAATATGTTTGTAATTATATCATTTGCATATAAATGGATTTACGTTACTTTCAATTCACTTTCATATTTGCTACTTATAGAGAGAGATGGATACAACATAAATTAAACGAAAAAGTAAAAATTTTAATTGCAAAAAGTACAATTATATATAAATTATATGTATATAAATTTATACAATTGTTGAGTCAAATAAATATTTTTAATTTTTCAATATTTGGCTTATGAGTTAATTTTTTTTATATAAAAAAAGTATATATTTATTGTCTAATATCAGAGATATTAAATAATAAAAACTTTATAAAAAAAGTGCGCGTTAATAGTAAATGTAATGTATCCAAAAATCTATTTTTCTGCCACATTATTATTATAAAATACAAAATTTATCGATTCGTTCATAATTCATTCGTATTCTCCAATGAAACAAATTATGTATAAACGGATTAATTGACGATTCAGGATCGTTAACGTTTCCGTCATTATCAAAACTTCGATTATTGCGGTGGCGAAGTGGTCAACAGTTAAACGATAATTTGACATGCCATGCCGATTGAGTTCCACCTATCCACGGATAAATTAGCAACAAAAACATGAACATTTACTATGCACCCAATCCATGTTTGATCAATCGATCGATGCGCGTCGATTCGATGCACGTGTAAAAGAACGAAGCATTACATCGACATTCATAGTCAGCAGGAAATGAAGCATTTATCGATCGTTATACATGCACGTATGTGCCGCTAATATTACGCAATTATTACGGGCGTGATTGCAAAAGATCAATCGCGTACAAACGAGAAATTATAATAGAACTCGTATCTGATCGAGCTCATGGCTCGTGCGCGAAAAAAATATGGAGAGAGAAAAGCGTACGCTATTTTAAAATATACGTCTTTAAATGTTTCTTTTTTGATAAGAATTTCTCGTGAGAATAAATTCCGTCTCTATATTTCGCCAATTTCTATTATATTTTATTCGTATTATTCAACTTGGTATTTTTTATCGAGACAGATAGTCGGCACCCACACACCGCATCAACACTATAAATTCGAAAATAATAAATCCGAGGCGCAACAAATATCAGGCGGAGCTCAAGTATAAAACGCCACACGGATTTTCGAAGAAAAATAAATGGCAGGCATTGTCTCAAGAACAAAATCCTCGAGAGAAAACGTTATCCACTATCGCGGAAATAAAGCTCGCGCGATCGTTGCCAAACCGGTAGTCGAATTTCATGGATGCAGCTAGAAACGACAAATCCGCATTCCTAACTGAATTTGCAATCCGCTGCAACATTTTTACTCGCATGAAATAAAACTGGAATTTTTTATTTAATTTTGTATTTTTTATTTAACTTCAGACACGTAATCTATATCATTTTGGAAATAGAATTGATTTGATTTTTTATTAGCTTGAATATTAAATCAATTTTGATACTTCATTTTTTATAAAAATGATCATCCTATCGTAACAAATATTTATTAGTAAAAAGTTCATTAACACTGATACTTTCAGTTGCATAAAAAGGTAGCATTATGCAACACATATTCTACATATATGTCATGAATCCTTTAGTATATAATACAGATAAAATCTCTCGTGGAAACAATGTCTCTGTACGCATTTTTATTAATTTAGTGAGAAAAATCTCTGATGAAAATCGAGCGCATAATTAAAATCTTAATATAGCCAATAGCAGCGCTTTGCGAAGGCTGCGCTTTCGGAATCACGAGCGCATTTTTCGCGTGCACTCTGTGCTTCATTTCGTTTCATTTACTATTCATAAGAGCATCGCACCCGCGCCTGGGGCTCTTGCAAATATAAACGCCGAACTATAGGCCCTCTCTCTCTCTCTCTCCTTCTTTATCTCTTTTTTGAACGTGCCTCTATCTCCGCAATCTCTATTGTTGTTTCGTGTCTCTCTTTTCATTCTAAGTCTACACCTGAAGACTGAGTTCTGTAGAGTCTACTAAAGTCTACTTCTACTTAATAATTGAAAAAGTACGTGCAGATAAGCAAAAAAACCTTCTTAATTAGTGAAAATAATAAAAAACATAATATTCCTATTATTGTTACACAATATTCTATAGATTTTACATCATATATAAAGTTTTATTATATTTTTAGAATATTAAGATTATATTGATATTTAATATTAATAAACGTGTGAGACAATTTAAATCGGAAAAATATATCATAAACGTGCACATTTTTTAAATTAAAAGCAAAATATAAATGATTTAACATAACAATGTCGCAAAAATATTTTCTCGAAATGTGTCATCGGAATATATTAAAAATTTTACATGTTATTTAATTATAAAAGTAATTCTTTACTATTGCATGGATTTTTAAAAGCATATTCTATATATAATTTAAAATCCATTTCTTTCTCGACAAATCTATTCTTGGCAATGATAATTTTTGAATAATTAACAATTAAAAAGTAAGGTACTTCTTCTACGAAGCTTGAAAGGTACTAATATATAACCAAATTATTCTTAGTTTATATATTTAATTTCACACTTTAACAGCATTTTAATTTGAAGTTTTGATGTTTCATATGCTAAATGTTTCAAAGTTGATTTTTTCTACTTCTTCAATTTCCAATATCTTTATTGAGATAAAGATCGACTCCAAACTAAATAAATCATGCTATTATCGATATGATCCTAATAAGATATATAATACATTCTATATAATATCGGGCAAAATTGCCGTTATATGAGGATTTAGACGGACGTTTCGTTTAGTACAATCAAGTTCCTAAGCGTTATTCTAGATGAACGGCGAAGCTTCCAGGTAGCGACTTAATTGACGGCTAATTAGGCGGAACTTTCATGGACCATTAACCGAGAGACGTCTACTTCTACGTGCGATTCCCATGGACATTTAATGGTAATATATTAGATTTGATGTTTTGTGAATAATCATGGGCATCCTGGCAGTTCCCATCGTGAGACACATCTTGTCCTAATGACGAAGAGGTTAACATCGCTGTAACTATCTGGCCTAATTGACTATCAAATCACATATTGCCGCATAGAGAATCTCGCGGTATTCTATGTGTATACAGCTTCGGGAAGCCGCAAACGGTGAGAGTTGCTTTCGCACGTGACCACAGAATATGAATATAGTCGACGTAGATAATTATGTATAATCAATGGACGATTACATAATTATGATTGCAATTTTGACATGTGCGTAAAAATTACAATTTAATAAAGAAGAAAGTAGATGACTCTTTGCACAAATGTAATTAAACGGCTAATTATAATAAACATACGTGAATATTTAATAACACGTTAATTCTGCATTGCTGCCGTATGAATCTTTAATTATTTATACATATGACAAAAAAATAAATATTTTATATAAATTTTATATATTTTTTCTCGTTATATTTTATACCTTTTTATATTTTATACCTTTTTATATTTTTTACTCGTTATACCTTTTACCATTTTATTAATATAAAAAAATAATTAAATAAAAAAGAAATAACTAATCAAATGAATAAACAAAGCCTCATCAAATATTTGCAGTATATTTTTCCAATATCATTGTAACTTCGTTATATTAATATCTGTAAATACACACTGGGAAAAATATAACGATTAAATCTCTAGGAAATTTCATGCAAATCACGTACGAAATTAATCCGGCCGATAAAAATGGCAAATATGCGTTTAAAAAAATATTAATAAAAGATTATTATATCTTGCCGAAGGAATCGCGTTTTTCAATACAAACTCTAAGGTATCCTTTTAGCGCGATCGGGATTATCCGGTCGTTCAGGCGAGATAACTCGCTTTTCATCGGTTTTCATAGACGGGACACTCCCCATGCTCGCTCTTCGGGTCATGCACAACGAGAGCGCGTAGAGCTCGCTCCGTTTATTAGAACTTTGTAAAGGTCGCTGCCGTAGTCCGCCGTCTCATCAACGCGTGACGTGATAAACGAGCGCAGCCGTCACGTGAAAGACGCCCCCGCCGGCCCGTCGTCGTCCTCGTCGTCGTCGTCGTCGTCGTCGTTGCTCGGAGCTCCTCGCAGCACGAACAAGTAAAGGAGGTCCCGTGAAACTTCACCGACATAAAGAGCGCGCGCGCCACAGGAACAGTACAATTTCCGTCCACGTCCCGCCCGCGCGCTTTTCATGAAGGAAAACGTGAATGACGACGGCCACGAAGGAACATTCGGCAAAAAGAAAGCCGGTTGCGCTTCCGCCTTGCATTACGGTAATCATAACTGTAATGCGCGACACAGCGTGTCGCGAAAGTGCGTGTCATATCCCGAAGCGAACGAATGCAATCTCGCAAACTCAGTACTTTTGTCACGTTTATTTAAACAATTTTTTTATATCGCGGAAAACATTATTCAAAGAATTTTGTATGAGTTGAGAAAAGAAAATTTGAAAAATGAGCAATGCTAAATTAATCGGAATATTTTATCGTAAATCGTTAACGTCAAAAAATTAATTGCAATACAATTATTTATTAAATCGCATTTTTATTCGTCATGCAATTCGCGAAATATTTTCGATAAAAATATTTCGTCTCGATAAAAATATGTTAATGATCAACAGAATTAACCCGTAGAAATTATTAAAACCGATATCGATTGTCAATAAAATATCTTATCTCTTTGTTCTCTTGTCGTTCTGCAATAATTCATAAACAGCCCAGCTGTTTCCCTGCTGGGAACCGGTGGCACAATGTATCATTTGCGGTAATTCTATTATATGCGGTCAATAACTTACCACCAACAGATGACCTATTAATAGATTATTCCTCTTTAATTATATATTAGTTCGTATGTGTGCATCATTAAAACGTTGCAAATAAACAAAGAAATTACTACTCCATAATTGCTGCAATTAAACGATTAAAATTCGTTCAACTTCAAGAAGAAAAAAATATCGCTTATCATAAATCAAAGTAATGACTACAAAAACACTAAATCAGTGTGGTGCGTCCAAAGCAAAATTTATCTTGAAACAATAAACTAAAATTACATTCAAAAAATAAAATAAACTACATATTAAAAAATAACATGCATTCATAAGTTTTACCATCGGTTTTGTATAAATTTTCTATAAGTACGATTACGCCGAATTATATAATTCTGTCAACTTGTTTTTGACAAAAAGAATAAATTGTTACAAACATGTCTGCATGAGATCATGTAAAATGCAAAGAGAAGATGAGCGCTCCAAGGCATACAAAGTGCCTCAAGGGTCGCGTACTTTCTTTTGTCAGCAAGTGCCTCGGCGAATTTCGAGTAAATTTTTCCTCAACATAAATTTCTTTGGACATCAGTTTTCATCATCATAGTTCTTTTTTCATTTTTAATATTAACTATCTACTTGACGTTGTAACTAACTATAATTTTTTTAAACGCAAAGCTTGCTTGCGAGATTTAATGAAAAAATATTTTGAATATCCCAAATCTTGCTTTCAAATCTACAAATCTTGCTTCAAAATCTTTTAATTTTTTAAATTTAAATTGCTTCTTACTTCATATTAATATCTCAAAGCAGGAAGTTAACTAAGTCACTAAGAACAATAATATGAAAGACTATTAATCTTGCATGAGAAGAAACTGATGATCTTAGCCTTACTTTCTCTAAAATTTCACGAGAATAATAAAGGTGAATCCATAAATGCTAAAATAATATTATTGTAAATAATATTATTAAAATATATTATACACGCAACTTTTTAAATTATAAATGTTTTAATTTTCACACTACAATATTATCAGCTATAAATACAATTTTATTATTATTTTCATTTATCGTTAAAAACATTTTATCTCTTTCTCTCTCTCTCAAATAATACATATATAATTATTACAGTAATAAACAAAAAAAAATTTTAATATTTTTAAAAAGAGAGAAAGAGAGATTTCCAAGATATACATGAGGAAGGATAGAGAAGGAAATCTGTATATTTTTTATGTAAAGCTACAAAATAATCATTACGTAAAAGAATAATGATTCCCTAGCGCGGTTACTCGCAGAGAGAGATTACCTGCGTACAGGTGTGAACGCATCTTAATATTTCCGACGATGAGTCTGGTTCGCGGTACGGTTCGCGGAGAAAGTGCAGCTCGAGGTAACATCGAGGCGCAAAGTTCACCGGGTCCATCGTTAACCATGTTCGCGGAACGGTGAAACTTCGTAACTTACCGGCAGCAAAGTTCCATCGAGAGCGAACTTTTCGCATCCGAGAATCACTTTGTGTGCGCGGCGCCCGCTTTTCCCTTTGAAAACGCGCGCGCGCGAGAGAGAAAGAGAGAGAGTATGTCGGTTTGTTCAACGTAACTGCTACTCGCCAAACGCATTTGCCATTTCGTCGGCTGAATTTTCATTGTTTGCATAGCCACGTTTGTTACTTTGGTTGTGCGCAAAGTTAACGAATCGAACTTTCATATCCCTTATTTTTGCAAGACACGTCGCGCTTCAAAGAAGAAAACACTTTCAGTGCTACGCGAGTCTACTCTATTTTTTCTTTTTTTTCTCTTGACAATGTATCGACAGAAAAACCATAAAAATAAATTTATTAGAAACATTTAAAACAGTAATATAAAATATTGTAAAATATATATTTTCTGATACATGTAAATTTTCCTTCGCTAAATATAAAAAATATTGTCTGTATGAAAATTAATATTTATGTCTTGTTTAACATTACACAAATGTAATTATACATCTTGAAAGTATTGCAGTTTAAATTCGGTTAATAAATAAATCGGAATATTTGTGTTTTATTATGTAATTTTTAAAATAATTTTTAAAATTCACGTCGAAAATAATAAATTTTTGATTAATGATTTCTTTTTATACAGCTTAAAAAATGATATTCACATCTGAGAAACATTTTCTTATATTGTTTTACTAGTAAGAAAGTGTAATGATACTTATGTTGTGTTAAATAAAACATTAATATTCATACTTTGACAATATTCTTTCTTCCAAACTGACAATACGAACCATACATCAGGCACAATCTCAAAAATGAATCAATAAATTTACATTTCCTTCCTCGAGATTGCATTTTCATTTTCAATCACGACAAAACCGGGATAACTGCCAACAAATCGCCATAACTTGCAATTTTGAATGTTGACACAGAACCGTTGGTTTTATTTTTCCTTATACATATATATTTATGCATAGCATGTAAGAGTACGATATATTTATATTAAATAATAAATTTATCATATTTTTGTTAAAAACTAAACCAAAATAGGTATCTCTTTTATATAAAATTATGCTAATGAAAATTACAATGTTATCTTAATACACTCTGTTATTTTCTGATACTCTATTTCAAAAAATCTTTAATTAAATTCATATCTCTGCCATTTATTAATTTACATCATAGTTTCCACACATTAGAAACGCAGAATAATTCGTGTTTCGCAAAGTTTGCGCAAATTTCGAAAGCAACTCGATAAAATAATCCTCTCGCTCAGCACTCTCGGCGGAGATTTATCCGCTAAAATTAGTGCGGTTAAAACGCGTAGCACCGCCGTAACGATTACAGAAGCGATTACGCGGATCTCTCGCTATGCAATTGGTACCACTCATTTCCTGCGGGGATGACGATACTCGGTGTGCGAATTTACCGTGTACACGTAACGGGAGATAAATATGCCAGTATAACTTCGCCGTACAAGCCAATTTGGCAACGAAATGTCATTAGAGAGCGACGTATGTAACGGCGTTAATTGTAATGCCGAAGCGAAAGCGAACGGTGATTCGCTATCACGATTAGTATGTGTAAGTAAACGTAAGACACATTGATCGTCACGGTCAGTATATCCGCAAGATCAATGTGTTACAACAAAAGTTAAACGTCTAACTTGACTCTTTACTGATTTGCCGTCTCGTGCACAGAGAAAAATATCATTCTACTGCCAAGAAAAGCAATTACTCCAGCGATTTATTTTTCTTTTTTTAAATAATAATTTTCTTCAACAAAGAATATATTCTTGATAAGTCTTAAAATATACTCATCACAAGTGATAGAAAATCTCATTATCATGTACTCGAAAGAAGATTTATTTTCTCTTCAAGAATTTGTAGTTGTATAAAAAAAAATGAAACTTACTTTATGTCAATTGTATGTAGTAAGCAAACCAAATTTTTATTTCAATTTAATATTCTTGAGTAAAATATTGCACTTACTAAAATTCAGAATATATTCAATTAAATTTAATACTTGTGATGAACTTGTGATGTATTTACGGATATATAAACTTATGATTTACTTAAAATAAATAATATTTACTTGAATACAGTGTACATTTTTCTCTGTATGCCGAGTATCTTGACATTTTTTCGATTAATAAAATGCATACGTAAATATTTTTACATCAAGCAATAATATGCATTAATATTAATATTATATATTTCGAATTAACATAAATACAACTAACATAAATAAACATGATCGAGAACCAACATAAATAAATAAAAATACAATTATGCCTATTAGTATCATATCTTTGCAAGTTGTATTTAAAATTAAATTTAGGCAATTAATTTTTGTATATAATAAGTAATGAATAAAATTACAAACTTTTAGAAATTTATATCTTTTCTATTGTATATTTCCATGATTAAAGACTTTTGCTTATAGCAAAAAATTTAACTTCAATTTCCAATTTGATATTTCAATTCTTCTACAATAATGTATTGCATTGATATTCGTTTTATGTTTGCATAATTTCCAATCAGAATAAATAAGAGGAATAATTTTCCATTTCAATGAAAAGAAGACATTGAAAAGAGGAACGCTACCATGTGCCTTTTATAGTCTCTGCACTGCGTCTTATTATAATTTATCGAAAGAAATTTGATTAGATAAATGTATATCCAATTCATTTCTCGTTCGTATAACACGAAGCATAATATTAATATTAATGCATCGCAGCTGAGGAGTAATTCAAATCGTGCAGATAACTCCCAGAAACTGCTGACAGAATCAGGAGTATAAAAGTGTGTCATCAAATAATGTACTCATCTCATTTAAAATCAATGAAATTAAAATATTATAACAATCACACATACCATTCTAACACGATTTTATTAATATTTAACTTAATAATTTATTAATATAATTATTAATATTATTAATTATCATTAATAATATTATTAATATTATTAATTTTATTAATATTAAATATATTAATATTAAATATTAATTTTATTAATATTTAACTTAAAATTTGACGATATTTATACGTAGTGAATATGGAAATTAAAATTATAAATATGGAACAAAATTTAATTTTATATTTTACTTTATTTAATATACCTAATAAAATGTTATTCATTGTTATCATTGTTATCATTGTTATCATTGTAAAGTATCACAAAGATAAGATATTAAAAAGATATTTAAAAATCATTAAAATATATTTGTAAAATTATCAATTAATAAATTATTTAATTATCTCAAAACAAAAGATAATTTAGGATATTTTTTAAATCGCATAATATAATACATATATTAATCTTTTATTTAAAAAATAATTTAAACTAATAAAAAAAATTATTAATAATAAAAATGGCCTGCACACACATGTATTTATAATTTTACTCCCATTATCCACTAATTAAACTGAATGAACGTGTCATTGATAATTACCATCCACATTAGAGAGCACGATTATCTAACGTTCGATTATCTAACATACGATTTAACGATACAATAATTCGAGCTAAATGCATTCGCTTGATCTGCCATTATGGCATCTGGATGCACAATTATATCCCAAACTTAATCTTAATTAATCACGAGCATTAGGGGGCATACGTGCGATTAGGTCGTGGGATTGTTGTGCAGTTTATCAATGGAATGTGCTACTCCGAACCGTTTGTTCTCGAGACAGAACTTTGGATCCGCATCCGGTCTTTCTTCGACACTGTGCACAGAGCACTTTGCTAGATTAGAATAAACCGATGCCATCGATGTCTTTATTCGCAGTCACCTAAAACTGTCGACCCTTTTTCGCGCCAAGATATATCTTTATGACCGTGACGTTACAGACTTATTCTATAGAAAATGGCATTACTTGAACTTTGATCGTGATATATAGCGAATATTGCACCGCGTTGATATATCAGCACCCAACGAATCGAGACGTGACTGAATAATGTCACGTATGATTTAATAGATAATATATATTCGAGGCAAAAACACATTGCTATGCATCATTAATAATTATCATTTTCGATTAAAATATACTCTATCCTAAAAAAGACCTATTTGTAGTAATGGGTAAAAAAATCGCGATGAAATATTAATCACTTTTATCGAATCGATATTACGTAATGATAATAAAAGTAATGATAATAAAAGTTTCAATAATACGTAAGCAAAAATTTGTTTCAATCGCAAAGATTTGAGATTTCAAGATCGAGACAAAATATTCCGCAAATATACCAAATAATTTTGCTTTTATATTTCTTATGTTCTTGTATGTTTTTCGCGTGAGGTATAAATATCCACAGCATCCGCGGAATTCATAAAGAACTTTGAAAGAACGAGCCGAACCTACCATCGCAATAATCGAAAATAATTCGCACCTGCCCGCGTATCTCGTATGCGTTCCTGTATCTATATTGCTTATGGATTAGGCGAAATATATGGGTGGCGAAACACACGTTATTGCCGGCGCGTAGGGTAACGTGATAGTTCTCATGGTCGAATTGCTCGGATGCTTCGAGTTCCTGGAAGGCGGTCCGATACGTGGAATTCGGTTTAGGCGATGCCTTAATGGCGGTCTTAGCCCCCCCAAGTATATATATTCTAATATGCACATATAAGCGGTTAACACATTACGGAACCGCAGGTGAATTTGATTCGTGGGAGGGGGGGAGGGGGGAAGGGGCTGGCGCGTGAATCGATTCGCGGCAATTGATTACCGCGACGTTTCCTCTCGCACTCGCTCGCATAATGGAGATTCCCCATTCCGTCGAGATATTTCCCGCCGACAAGATTTACCTTGCTCGGCTCTTACCAAGCTACGGGAAAACGCGCTATGGAAAGACGAGAGAGATTAATTCGTTTATCCGGTACGTACGAGCGTCGTGACGTAAGTGGCGACGTTAAAAAAATTCCCATCGAGGAACATCCCCCCCTCGCGACGTTACAACAATGACGTTCTTTCGAAATACAACTAACTTGACTCGGAGATTAAACGAGTTTGCTTCTACTTCGATTTATTCGTATGTGTGATATCAGAGAATATTCATTTATAAATTTATTCTACAATTAAGAAAATAAATCGCCAAAAAGATACGTACGTACACTTTTCCCCTTCCTCTCCCGTCTCGAGCTTGGAAGCAACTTCACGTCCGAGGCGACATTTTCTTCTCGCGCCCGCACAAAAAATATTCAATTACCTTATCGCATATTTCGATTAAATGCGAACGTATAATATGGATAGTCTCGATCACGATCACTTGTCACACGATTTGATACTCCCGAGACACTCCCGAGACACTTGTATGTACGCGAAATTTGGAAAATATACGGAGCTACATCGCCGAGAATACTCCAACCGACGCGACGCGCTAAGACTGAGGTCGCGCTAGTCGAAATAAAAACAACGTACGCCGAACGTGCTCCCTCCCCACTCTTCCGCGAACATTCCGCGGTCGGTATGTTCACAAAAATGCGAGCGAATTCTGAGAATCCTAATGCCTTCGATTTTAAGTCGCTTTTTTTATAAATATATTTTTCTCTCGCGTTTGAAAAATAATACGATAAATTTTCCATAAACGGTGGCAATTTCACTCTACTCGCGACGCGACATATTCTTTCCGATCGCGAACCCGTGCATAAAAAAGCAGCTAATTATCGTCGCGTACTTTGATTAAAAATTCACGGATAATTTCGATGCGCGATTGCTTCTAACACGATTCAACACTCCCGACACTCGTTTTGTACGCGAAATTCAGGAAAAACATACGAAATAATTTCCTCGACATTTTTTCGACGTACGTGAAATGTAACCAATTTAAACAAGAACAGTAGTACTTACTATTTAGTAATGCCAACACTATTATGTAGTACTTACTATTTAGTAGTGCCAACCTTTCTTCACTTTTTCCTCTATTCTCTCTCTCTTTGCTATCGCCATCTATTATTTCAATAAAAGATTACTAATAATTTTTCAACATATTATTTTCGTAAAAATTATACTCCTCTGGTAAAAAATAATACGATCAATTCCATTTACGCAGCAACATCATTGCATTCGCGACGTGACTTATTTTTTACGATCGCAAACCGCCAAGAAATAACTGATGATTATCGCGCATCTAATTAATTTGAAAATTTATTCGATATTTTCGATACACGATCGCTCGTCGCAAAATTCGACACTCCCGGTATTTGTAAAGCAACGAAAAGTACGGGTTATCTCGTTAAAACTTTACCAGACAACTCGACGCGTTAGTCAGGACAAAATTTATCCGTTCTCTCTTTTTCCTCTTCTGTTTCCACGAACGAGTACTTTGACAAAAGTGTACGATAACAGTTATTCAAAATTTTAATGTCTTAAATTTTCAACCGTTTCTTTTTGTACTAAATAATATATATTCCTCTCTTATGCGTTTGAAAAATAACACGATCAATTTAATTAAGCAATAATAAAGTTTACTCTGTTTACGCGACACATTCTTTTCGATGAACACGCTTAGTAACGAATAATTATTATGGCAATTAATTTAAAAACACACTCATATTTTTAATTCACTACTGCAGGATTTCTGACACATATTTGCACGCGAGATTCAGGAAAAAGCATGGAATAATTCAGATAACATTTTTCGATGATATGAAACGTCACTATTAAAACAAAAACAGTAATATCAACTTTTCCCCCGTTCTTTCTCTGTTATCGCGAATTTGATATTTCATCGAAATAAATTATTAATATAATTTTTCAAGCTCGTATATAACATTTTAAATTTCGTGCTAAAATCATATTTCTGTCGTGAAAAACAATACGATTAATTCAATTTACGCGGCAACAATATTATTCCATTCGCGACCCGACGTACTTTTTCCGATCGCAAATGCATATATGCATGATAAAGAACAATTAATCGTTATTACATACTTCGATCCGTAATATATCTAATTTCAAATCGTTTATTTATCACTTTTGAATTCACACGCGAATTAAACGAAAAATAAAATAATCTCACCGATATTTTCTATTAATTTATAAGAGTGCAAAATACAAAATGCACTTAAGTGTACGTATATGTAATAAGTGCAAAGGATAAATAACTATACCCTAAGATTGCACTAGTCAAGAAAAAAACTAGTTGCATTTTTGGCGCGAAATTTTAACGAAAGTAATATAATGAAAATTCACATTTTTAAAAGCCAATTAAAATTAAATTAATATATTACTTATTAAACATTTATTTATATATGCTTTATATATACTTTTAGATTACTGTTGAATCCAATATATATATTAAAATTGAAATTATTTATTATTTGTTTATCCTTACAGAATTAAATTATTTTTCGTTCGAGATTATTCGAGAAGACTCTAAATTCTAACGGTTTTATAATATAATACAGACTTTCTCGAACATAAATAATAAACAAAAATTTAATTCTAATCTCTTATATATGTACACAGAAAAAAAGGACATCCTTGTTTTGAAAATTATTTAATTTTTAACATGGAAATCTTGAAATGAGATTATATTGCGTTAATTAAAGAAAAATATAATTGCTTGAATAACTGCTTACTTGAATGAAGCCATTTTATATACTTCAATGAAGAAAAATATATTCTTATGATTTAAGATTTAATTTTCTTAAATAGAAAAGAAACAATGTTAGATAGAAAATAACATTTTTTAATCAAACATTATAATTTTCTTAAAGTAGAATTAAATAATTATATATTCTTGAGACGACAATTACAATATTAAAATAAGACTATAATATTGTTGAAATTTAAAATTATTAAATTCTAAGAAGATTATAAATTATTGCGTATATATAAAACAAACAAAAATGCGTTAGTTTAAGTATATAAGTTTTGATTTGACACTTATTTTTTTTCTGTGTATGTATTATAGATTCGTAACTATAGTATCTCGATTGATGTAAATTTTATTTATATAAGTAATAAATGATAGTATTTTAATTACATTTTGTATTATAAAAAAATAAAGATACGAAATATAAAATAATAAATCCACAAAAATACATAGATATTATTCTAATTCGAAAGTAATTTAAAATATAGAAGAGAGCAGAGAGAGAAAGAGAAAGAGAAAGAGAGAGAGAGAGCGAGAGAGAATATTAGGTGTACTTATTTTATTATTACACCTACTTTCCAATGTGTGCGTGTGTCTGCTTTGAGGAATGTACTACGTCACATTATTATTTCGACGCGCGGCGACCTTGTTGATATTCGACGTGACCGCGCCGCTTGTGACGTCGCATTCAATGTCGAGACGCGGTAGTGAAAGGTACTGCGCTAAATCGTTCCTTAACCTTCTAAAGCGAGTATTCGATATAATTTACTTATTTTCCATAATTAAATGACTCGTAAGCACATCGCAAAGACGATTCAATATTTGTCCAAGTGAAAATACTTCTACTTTTAGACTGAACCGTATCTCGCGTATTTTACGCGTATAAACATTCTTCGCCGATTAAAATATTATAATTTACGTAGGAAAAAACGTAACATATCGAGCATTAATCAATAGTACGTGTATCTCGGGAAATTTATTAAGATTAAATATTATTTTTACATATTTTCCGAGCTGTTAATTTTGAACAGTAGTTAGTTTGATTAACGTCGTATCAACGTGAAGTTATTTCCGACGTGAAGTTACTTCCGGCATCGTAAAGTGCGATGTCACCATAAACGAACGAATCGATCCCGAGTCTTACGTCGTCGTGATGTCCGTAATTAGTGGGTAGTAATTAAAATCGTATTTTAATAAATCGCATAACACGACGTTTATTGCGTTAACGAGATATTGCGAGTGCCAAACGAATCGTGGTCTCGAATGGGGCCAAGTTTCTGAGTCAGAGAGAAAGAGAGAGAGAGTGGGTTTTTCCAGCGTGACGTCACCGAGGGCGCGTTTTTCTGCGATTAAGGGGAGTGCCGTGTAAAGGACTGTGCGATCGTCATATCGGGGTAATTAGTACGCGCATAATCATAATTAACCGTGTGTTTACGCGAGTGTAAGTGTCGAGTGCCACGAGGAAGCAGCAACGAGACAGAGGAGGAGGGGATCCAGGAGGATATCGGACAACGATGGAACAACCACGGGGTAAGTTTAACCTGATCCTTTTTTTACTATACATGTCGCAAATATATTAATAGCTAACATTTTTTAATAAAGTTTAATTAAAGCCTTATTTATTATTATATATTTTAGAGATTTAGTAGAACGAAAAATTTTATTTGCGCATAATTTTTCGAAATGTTTATTATATTGCTGTAATATAAATATATTTGCATGTGTGATTAATTATATTTATATGGCTGTACTACACATGCTCTGTGCATATGTCGATAAATCTAAATTATTTTCTATTTCAATTTTGAAGCTAATGGATTTGTGAAGAGCTATATAAAATATAAGTATAAAATGTACCTATGGGACAAAAAGTAATAAAAAAAAACGAAAAAAATCAAAAATCTTTTCTCGAAAAGTATTAATGTATAAAATTGGTATTTATTATCAAATGTAATTGTAAAATATTGAAATCGTGATTTGCTCTAGTAGTTATTCAAGTTAAAAATATAAGAATATTATAGATGAATATTTCATATTTTACAACTTCATTGTCTTAAAATAAATAGGATAGAAAAGATTAGTATACAGATTACAGATATTTAATAATAATCTTGGATATCTATGAAAAATTGTTTTTCATATACAAACCCACACAAATCTAAAGAAATAAAGGTGTCATTATACTTTCATACTTTTTGTCCATAGGTAAGATTTTTAAGGCACATAATTAAAAATACTAGTTATATGAAAATATACTATATATTTTTTATCCTTTTATTTTTACTATATTATCACACACATTTGAGTAATTTCAGTTTCAAGTATGCATTATAATAAAATAAATTTCTAACGTTATCATTTAAATAAATATTAAAAACTGAGAATAAAAGAAATAAAATAAAATTGTAATGAGGAAAGTATTAATATCTTTAAAATATTAATATTTTTAAAACTTTTTATTTAAATATTTCCATAATTTCCATAATAAATGACGGAGATTAAAACAAGATATAGATTTATATTTACGTGGAATAAAAATAAATTAATATTTATAGAAATATATGCAAAGTTGTGTGTGGGAAAAATTTTTAAATTTTAATATTTAAATATGTGTGCACTTCTTTTTCTTTCTTTCTTTTTCAAGTATATTTTAGAATTTGGGATCTTTATTTGTTTTTTTATTTTACTCAGGCGAATATTATACGTTGTTCCAATTTGAGTCTGTATTTTTTGCCTTCCTATATTTTTCCAGAATTAAATATTATATAAATCAGTGCACCCATGAGAAAATAAACAGAGATAAAAGGATAAAAAATATATTTAACAGTATTCCAACGAGATATTTAATAAAAAAATGTGCTAGGATATATTTAATTATGTTTATTTTTTTTAATGCAACAGATTTATTTTAATCTTTCAATTTTATTTTAATCTGTTCATTTATTGGTGGTTTGACCAAGATTATTGATATGAGATTGTCAGAAATACATATATATATATGTACATATATCGAACTGCGACAATTTACTCAGCCTAAAGACTGATACGTATACGCGACGGTATTTGTTTTCACTAACGTGGTCGCCTGTCAATGTTATCGCACAGTGCATCGCGCTGATAGGACGTTGCATCGAGATCGCTCCACGTTTTCACCAGAAGTCTCGCGCGCGATCGAGTCAGTCTCAGGAATTAGGCAACACGCGATTCACAGCTCCCTTTGACATTCGTAATCTGACGCGTGTCTTGTGGTTTAACAGCGGAGAGAAATTTCGTGAAAGTCCATTTCATTATCTAAATCATACGCATCGTGCATGCAACACTGAATTTTTCGGATTAAATCAGATATATTTGAGGTAATAATTGGGATTAATTCTTGACACAACAATCACAACATACATAGATCACGTAAACATATATAGATATGCGACTGCACGCTCTTGTAGATAAGAAACTAGCATTGATAAGAGATATTATACAGACATGCTTTCCTTGTCTGATTGGTGGGGAGAGTCGGATAAGGAAAGCACCTCTTTCCTCTTTCACTAATGCTTGCTTCCAATGAGGGCGCGCGGTCTATCTATACTAGATATATAACTATAGGTTAAAGAGAATGTACTACTTTATCCTCGCGTCGCATGTGACGCTGCGGTTCGGCGCTTGAAGTTTTCATATTTGCCGCTTAAAGTTTTCATATTTTAAGTCACGTCGGGAGTGTCGAACGAAAGAGTGCAATTGCGTTTCATGTATTTATTCGTTAAAATGTATATATAAAAAATAATCGAATGACTTGTGCGTGATAAACAGTCGTATCGCGTTGATTATCTATCTACGGTCTCTTGGATCTTTTCGATCGTGTCTGACAAGTGTCAAGAACAGCCTAGAGAAAACGGACAATCGTCGTATTAGGTTAGCGCAATTTATGATTGTGATTTGCATTTTTTCAAGATTGATTCGTATTCGTATTAATAAATATATGTATTTTAAAAAGGCGGATTATTGGTGCAAGAAGTCGAGGCAGGAATGAAATAAAGGAGCAGAAGGATAAGGAAAGGAATGCAGTAGCTCGTAAAGACAGTGCAGCGGCACTGGTGAGTACAATTAATCGTCGCACATTTGCATATACATTGGCATAAAGCCAATCGTTAGTTTATTCTATCTTTGATAACTTGATATTTTTTTGTCGCATTACATCGAGCTCACTTTTTTTGGCACACGTTTTATGGGTAATAATCGTTCTCATGCATTGCTGCAAATTAATATTATTGAAAATTAAAATTAGAAAGGAATAAAATGAAAAATTAGAAGTTACAAAATTAGAATTGGAAAATTAAAATTAGAGAGGAATAAAATAAAATTAATTGAATTGTGAGAGAAAAGATTGATTGAAATAATATCTCTTTTATATTGTGCATTATATTAAATTAATTAATTTTTTATTTTACTATTAAAGTGACTCCAGTAATACAATTCTAATTTTTTAATTAAAAAAATGTATTGATGAGCAAACGTCGTAAATTTGCGCACCAGATATATTAATTAATACTTATATATCTATAATAAATAAATGAAGATATAATTAATATGTATAATAAATAAATAAGTATATAAATTATATATATATATATATATATATATATATATATATATTTATCATATATATTAATTACAATATAATATCTAAAATTAAATTTTATATTATTTTTATCGGTAAAAGTTAAAATTAATGGTTTCTTTTATACACTTATTATCCTGTATATAATATAATTATTTTACTTACGACAGGAGAAAATAAAGTTTGAAGTCCTGTAGCGATACAATTGATATCCTACAAATCGATGAATAAACATATTCCTTGAAAATCTCGTTATTTTAAATAAGAATTGCATAGCCACCTGCTGTGCTCGATATATATGATTCTTCTTCTCTTCCTTACTTGATAAATATCTGTTCTCGATGTAGTTCAATTGATCGTATTTGACAGATTCTGCGCGCATATTTACGGCCTTCGCCCATCGATCGCGTTAATTTTGCGCCCCGTCAATTTTGCGAAATATCATTTCCATCATTGAGAAAACTACGTACGTTTCCAATAGAACGTCAGTTTTCTCGTTTTCGTATGTATATATAGCATTCGTTAAAAATCACCACATCGCAATTTTACGTCACGTTTCTGAATCGATTCATATCTATAGAACTATAGAACACAGTTAAAAATTGAAATATCAAGCAGTATAGAAGTACATGTTCTCATTTGAAAAATATTAAAACTGTGACAATAAAATAATTAAAACTTGAGCAGTACAATCTCGGTGTTTTACAAACTTAAAATATTTATTACATTGATATTATATATATAGAAAACAGAATTTTATAAAATATTTATCGTGTAAAATAGGTTTTTATTAAATTTATAATTAAAATTACGCGAGAAATGTTGAAACGTTGGATGGAAATTTTATTTCACTTTAATATTTAATTTTCAATTTTTCCATTTTAATTATTATATTTTTATTTTACATTAATATTTAGTTTTTTTAAATTTTATGTGTGCGTTGCATAGTTAATTTTACAAAGAAAATTATTATGGAAATGTTGAAATTTTATGATAGTTTCAAAATAAATGGATGTTTTCCTTCTTTTTAAATATTAACTTTTGTCAGAAATATTTTCAGTCTTTTATATGAAAATTAACATTTTTATCTATATATAAGGTATTGTTTGTAATTATAATTTTTAATTTCATTAGACAAATTTCATGTACTACGCTTTCGTTATAATCAAATAGTAATGCTTTATGGTATAAAATATAATTTTGTGAATATTTTGGTACACAATATTACAAAATACAAATTAAAATATAGAATAATGTTAAGTTATTTTTGATGCATGAATATTTCTGTCAAAGTTAATTTTTATTCATAATGGTATATATACAATGAAAAATGACTCATATTCTCATTGGCGATATTTTATCACGTTTTTCGCGTATTTAAAGCATAGAAAATTAAATTGTCGAATTATATGACGTAGAGAGTGTAAATATATTTTATCTTCTGTAACAGACTTCAGAAGTTTCTTTATCTTAAAAGACTAGCATATAATACAGACTTGGTGCCACATACATTACAAAACTATTACTAATTTTCTAAACGCTATTTTATGACACGCGTCAAAAGACTCTTTAGTCCAAAAAAACATAAAAGGAACAAAACAAAAAGTTTATAACTTACACTCACGTTGGGTTCGCCCTCCGTCATGGTCCTCGAGTTTTCGTCTCGAATGGTCTGCACTCAAACAGGAATAAAATCACTTCTTTTTTTTTCTTTTTTTCTCTCGTTATCACTTTTTCTTTCCTCCTTTCTGCAGTCTCAATTCTCACTATTAGCCGATTTTCCGTCAATCGGCTTGAATTCAATGGATTCAGTTCATTAATCACTGCTTAGCGGTCGGCACGAAAAACGAAACCTGTATTTAATTTTTTATGTAATGTCGCTTTGTATTCCAATGGGAATCGGATACAGAGTCGGAAATAGAGATGAGGAAAAATCGGAATAAAGAGAGAGAGAACATGCAAAGATTGTCAACGACCGGGGCTGCGTGTTAGAGTATTAATGTATATGTATATTGCATATGTACTCTGTGAAGGCAGGATCAAGAATGGAAAATATATATACACTGAGATGAAATCTGTCAGTCTCTTTCTCTCTTTTTCTGATAAAAAAAAGAGTACTTTCATTCGGTACTTTTTCCATTACTTGCAGTTTTTTTTATTAAATTCCAAAAAATTAGAATATCATATATATCGATTGCCGGAAAATTTGTACGTTTCACTTTTAATAAATATATTACGTGAGAAAGAATGTGCAGTAGATCGATGTTAAGACTACTAAAATTGTGAATATTTTTTAAGAATAATTTTTTTTCATTGATAAATATTTTTTTGTATTAATTTTTAACTTACACAAATCAGCGTTTGCTTGATTGAAATGATTAATTATTTGGGAAATATCATCCAAAAGGAAAAACTAATTTTGAAAGATGATAGAAACTAATGATAGAAACTATAAAGCAAATGCGACTATTTCTAGATGTGTTTCCTGAAAAAGCTTCATGATAAAGTTCTTGCGACTATTTTAAAATTCGAATTTTAGCTTACGGATTATACTTTTTAAATTCTCGTGAAAATTTCAGTTGCATTAACGCCAAATGAAGTCAAAAGTGCCTAAAAGTAACTTAATACGTGGAAATCGAGCTTTATACATAATGTACTTTGATTCATGAATCAAAGAGAATAAGCACGATAATAGAATCCGTACTAAATTAGGCACGGCCTCATAAAATATTCAAACAACTGTGTAATTGTCACTATATATATAATGATTTATCGGTTGAAAATTGTATAAATATATTTTATTTCATGATTTGTAGAAACGGAGAGAAAAAAAGAGACAAAAGTAGAAACGTATTAAAAAATCGAGGACCGTTTTCCATAATAAATGCTTCCTTATCGCTTAATTTCCATGTCACATTTACAGTCTAAATTTTCGTATACGCATTATATGTATGTACCGCGGTGCCTCTCTCATAATTCGATCGGAATAATGAATTAATTCGATATCCGCGCCATCACTGGTGATGAAAGCCACGAGGTGGTAGGAAAGTCCTGACACACCGCGTTGCTCTTTGAACTCGTTTTTTTGGTCGCGACTTTGACGAAGATATATTCCGCTTACGAACGCGCGCTTGTGCGTTCGATATTGACGTGATGAACTGTTTTGAAACTAAAAAAGAGGAGAAGAGAAAGGTGAAAAACATTCTATACAACCGCGCTATTCAAATCACCGCGACGCGGCACGATGTTCCGACGTGCGCCTTTCCACATCCTGAAAATTGTATCTCGCGTACGCGCCGACTTTTTTTATCAGTGACGACGAAATTGAATAAAAATCACTTCCAGTATATTTATTATATACGTTCGATTCTAGATCTAATAAACTTCAATAAAAAAGCGCGATTCTTTATGCAAATTTTTCTACGCCTTTGACCAGGACGATCAAATGAGCTCGGTTTGGAGCAAGTTTTTCTTAATCAATTACAAGAAAAACGATGTGCCTTTCAACATGAATTTTTCGCGACACATATATTTCTTTACATCTGATAATTGTATCTCGCGTACGCGCCGACTTTTTTTATCCAGTGACGACGAAATGAATATATTATATATTATATAACGTTCCGATCTCTAGAATCTCAATAAACTTCAATAAAAAAGCGCGATTCTTTATGCAAATTTTTCTACGCCTGACAGGACGATCAAATGAGCTCGGTTTGGAGCAAGTTTTTTAATCAATTACAAGAAAAACGATGTGACCTTTCAAACATTGAATATTTTACGACGACACATGATAGAAACATTTATTATTAATTACTAACTTCTGAGTCACATCGTGATGTAATATGTATATAATAAAATGCGCAGATTTCGAAGAAATATCATATGCTCAATGTCTTTTAATTTTAAACTTAATTTTAAACTAGCATAAATATTAAAATAATAAATATAATAAATATTAAAATTGTAAGTGTAAGCTATTAATGATTAAAACTGGCGTGTTTTAATATAAAATATAGATTGCGTCACTATAAAAATTTTATCGGGAGAATTTTGTTATAATATTTTAACGAGTTTGCGTAGAAAGAATTTTATTTTATCGCACAAAGAGATTATTATCGCTTGTAATTCGATGAGGAGTCGGCGGCACAGAGATGTAATTTTCCAACAAAGGCGTATTTCAATCACCGATGATCGGCGGAGCAACATATATATTCGTTGCACCTGCAGCATGCGCAACAAAAAATCGGGCAAAAAGCGTACCGAACTATTCAAATTGAAATCCTGCTCCAGTTCTACCTATACC
The DNA here is from genome assembly GCF_003227725.1 of Camponotus floridanus. NCBI lineage: Eukaryota > Metazoa > Arthropoda > Insecta > Hymenoptera > Formicidae > Camponotus > Camponotus floridanus. The sequence continues at coordinate 181,033 of NW_020229216.1, read as the reverse complement.
ATATCCAACCTCTCGCGTTTCCGCGAGTGTAAGCATGACAGTTCTAGTGATTAATTCCATCTCCAGATCAATTTCTGATTCGCGGACTCAATGCTCGTTTGTCACGCGACGTTTTCTCTCATTGCGCTGGTTATGAAATTTCTATCGAAAAATAAGATAACGAGAATAGTATTCCTTTCTGAAATTAAATCAATGGAAAAATATCTGATAATTGATAAAATAATCTAGATAAAAAAACCACTGCAATCGTGCAAGTTGTAATAATACATATCGCCTCGTATTTTTATTATCGAGCGATCAAATTATTAGCCATTGTATTTAAAGCATAAGAGACTATTAATTTGACGCTATTAATTTGAAATGATTATTATAAAATAATTACATGTTCCAAATTATACGCATTTACCAACCGTCCGACACATGCTTCATGTCTCCCCCCGTGACAACATCGTTATTGTGATACGCGACCGATAATACGAAAGAACGTAAATCACATCCTAAAGAAGGAATCCGACCCTTCGTGCCGCGACCGGCCATTCTTCTCGCCTTTTTACCCCTTCGTTCTCGAGTATTCTCTCTTCTCGACTCGTTTCTCTTCGGCGATTTCACGATATTTCATTCGCGGTCCGCTACAACATCCCTGCCCCTCGTCGTCCACTCGAAAGTGAGGCGTTGTCCAAGGATAAAGTCGACGATGCGCGTGTTCGCAGGGCTCTCGACGGTTAACCCGAGCACATTGTTCGCGTTGGAAGTAAATCGCCGTCAACGTATGCACCTCGTTGTCGTTTATTACGATCGAATGACAAATATACAAAGTCCCGTAACATGTGCATGGTCGAGATAGGTCCGATATGCGAGCTTTTGCTCGTATAACGTGCGTGTACATGTCGCAAACACGATGTCGCGATGTTATATGTGCACATTTTAGATTAGGTAGCCGCGTTTAACACTAAATTGGTCGCGAAATAAACGAATGAAAGTTTTATTGGTCAAAAGTGACACTTTTATTTTTGATGTCATGTGGGATAATGTACATTTGACGCGATAACATGTTTTCGACACGTTCTTTCCGTTAAAATATTGATGAAAATGCGTTACAAAATATGTTTTTGATCATAAAATTTTTATGTTAATTGCGTTCAACATGTACAGACTTTTCACGTACATTTCCATGCAATTTGTAACGAAATGTCAAAATAAATGTCGGTTCGATCAAGAGGAAACATCAGCCGGTAAATTTGTGGTGCAATTTATATTACTCGAAAAAGGAGAGAGAAGAATACTTCAATCGGTTTCGATTAAAACTTCCACAAATGTCCCGATTGACCCAATCGAATATTTATCGTGCAAACTTAATTTCGTAATAAAAATTTACGATTTTACCACGGCTTGTTCTTTGTCATTCAAGCTGTGATAATAGCTTATTGTATCATGTGTAAATATCAGCACTTGACTTTTCATACTTTTAATTTAATATTTGGATAACAAAAATGGGAACTATTTGCTGGAATACGTTATTATGGCATCGATACTCGCGATCGGCTAAGTTTGCTCGCCGCGAGAATAGCTTTCGAAGTACAGAATCGCCAATTTTATCGAACGTAATAACGCAATTTGCCCAGCGACGTGCCTGTATTAATCGACAATACACGCCACCGTGATTGGGCAAAAATAATTTCGTTAGCCCACGGGAAATTAACGCGTGTTTACAGTAAACTCCCTTCGGTATTACATTTAAATCGACGAGAAATCGTGATTAGCACTCGATTAGGCACCTATCTTGGAAAATTTAAATGTCACAGTTTAGACTTTAATTGCGAGATATAAATAATATTAAATACATATGTGTGTGTGTGTGTGTGTACATATTATTCAGAAAATATATTCAAATTTATAATAATCAAAATGAAAAATTTAATAACAAGTCTGCTAAACTTGATATTAGTAAATTTATTTCAATTTTAAATTCATAATTTTTGATTGTGATTAATTATTTGTGGTAATTAAATATCAAATTATAAATCTTTGGTAATGTTTTAATAAACTTAAGATTTCCAAACAAGGTAAAGAGATAATAATATACATATTGGCTTATTTATCATATAACTAATTTATGCATATAATTTAAACCTCACATTTTATTGCAGTTAATATTAAATTTTAATTGCAAAAACAATTATTCAGAGCACACAAATTTAAGCATACAAAAACTAACATGATTAGAATAGTACGAAATATTTTACGGTTAAATCATTAGATTAGGAAATGTGCATTTAAAAAATGCATTATTAATAAATAATTATTTAAAATTTACCAGGTAATCCTTTTTCTTTTCTGAAAGTTGATATCATCACGTTAATACTGTTATCTACATGATATACAATGAATACAGTTTAATTACACATATGCAAATGTCGAAAGTAGGATTGATTATATAATCACAATTGTGATATCAGAGATTAAATGTCATACTATTTAAACGATACGAAATAAGCGAATAATTTGCTGATAAATAGCGCGATATATCCGTCATAAAGCGCGACTCTCTCTTGATATCATCTATTAATAAAATGATACAAACGGTGTACAAAATAACTGTTTGCATAAATAGATTCGTAATCTGTTATAATTGTTTAAATATGATAGATCGTTATTTCTATTTCTAACAAATAATTATAAACAGTAATAAATTCTATAAACGTATTAAATTGTTAATTATAATAAATAAAATATACTAATTACAAATTAATTCCACATATTTAATGAAATGCATACAACATATCACTTTAATTGCAATTATTAATTGATATAATCACTTCTAAAATATGAACATGAAGAATCAAAATGATAGTTTAATTTAATTTTATTTTAATTTCTGCCCTGTGCTTTTTATTATTATTTTATTATTATTCTTATTGTTTTCAATATATTTAATAAATTACACTTTTTTATGGCATAATTCTGTTCCCTTTTTAATCTTAAAAAAATAGATTAAATTCTACTTTATGTATGTGAATTAATTATGATATATTATCGTATTTATCTTCTGTACTTGTCAGCTGTAAATGTATATCTTGATGGAACGATAACGAAAATAAACTTGCACTAAATATAACTTTTCCGAATTGTGCCAAAAATATAATATCGAAATCTATTGAATTATGTAGATCATAAGTATATTTTAATAAGTAATTCAATCGCAGTCATAATTTTAGCGAAGAGATAAGTCATCGCTTTTCACGCTTGTCAAAATAATATTTTATTAAATAATAATAAAAAGAAAAAATAATAAAAGAATAATAATAATAAAACGATAATAAAAAGATAATGCACTCTAAGATTTTTAACTTTAACTTTTAATATATGTACATACGAGTACTTCCTAACATCAACTTTTAAATCCGCGATATTTTGTCTTGCGATCATTGTAATACTTCGTCTGGTATAATATCTAAATTTTGTTCTCGTATGTATTTTGCTATTGTGACACAGCTCCAACTGCACTTTCGCAATCGGCAACGATGTCAAAAGATATGTGCAATTAAAATGGAGTAGAGATTTCCGCGGTTTGCAAAATGTCGAGTTTGTACAGTGTTAACTGCTTATATCTCGTGTCCCTGATTTTCAAGAACATATAATTCCGCAATATTAACGCATTGACCGTGAACAAGAGAAAGAAACCCACACAGAAAAATTTGAGCGAGTCAAGATACACGGATATATCGAAAGTTCGATCTTTCTTCAAGTATGTATAATAACTCTCTCACCTTCGTATCGTTCCATCGTATCGCATAAAAATCCTTTCACGGCAATTCTACAATCGAAACCGGTTGGCCTTCTCGTGTAAATATATTATAAATAAATTATTAATCGTGAGATAGGACTTTTTTCTTCTTTCTGATAAACCACACGCGATCGGATCTATCCGTTTATTAATCATTAATTAATAGAGAGAGATAACAGAGAGATTGGGAAGAGAATAAACGAATAATGCGACTCTAGAGATATTTTAATAAATATATAAATTGAGATAATTAAATATTATTTAGAAGAATATAGATCTTTTATTTTAATTTTTTTATATATTTATGTTAATAATAATCATCTTTGTATTAAGACAATAGAAAAATTTCGAAGAGAGTATTAGATCTTTAGCAAAAATACTTTTATATTTTAATTATTTTTTGTAACTTTTACAATGAGCCTTCTTAATTACCTCTGAGATTAATTATTTACAATTAAAAAATCTTTTTTATTGACAATACAATATATTAGTAAATACGATAAAAATAATTTTAGTTTTATATATAAACAATTTTATTTTATTATTAACATAAATATAACATATACACGCACGCATATAAATATTGTACAGTAATATAGAGTATGCTATAATGCAATTTTAACGATAATATCTCTAGTTATTGCAAATATTATATTATATTTCATTCATGTTAATGTCAAAAAAACTTGTACATTAACATGATAGATTTAAATCTAATTGGCTGATGTGATTCGAGCTTACTATACTTTGCAAATAAACTAAATAACAATTTAACCCGAGATTCAGACTCGCGAAAAGAGAAAGGGCCACAACAAAACAATCATCGATTTCACCGCGTTTAATTATTTCGAGCCACGTGCAATCACGTATGTGACCTATTTTCATATCGCCGCCAGGCGTCGATTTATGTTCAAGAGTTTTCGTAAGAGCTCTATGCATAAAGTTCATTGCGTGGAAGAAAAATATATGGATATGTCCAAATTTGTTCGAAAAAGCAGTTAGGAAAAATCGGAAAAGTTTAAACTCAAGCCGCGTTTGCATATTTTAATTAATTTTATTATGAAATAAAAAATACGCACAATATAAAAATTCTTTGCGCGTGGATAATAATGTAAATACATAGATTAAAATAATGACAATTTCGTGGACAATATAATGTATGCGTTTTGCACGTGAACGGAAAAATACATAACGAATAATTTCTCAGAATTTGCTCGAAAAATATATTGTAATGTAATAATTGAATGAATATTTATTGTTCAATTCTAATTTTTTAAATATATGATATATATTAGATAATTACTTATCTCTCTCTTTCAATTTTTATTTCTATAATACAGACATTTTATTTTATTGTAATATTCGCTTTTTTAATATAAAAATTATAGATTTATTTTTGTACATTTTTTTTTACTTCTAATTAAAATATTATCATAAAGTAAATTAAATATATAGTAACTCGATAAAATTAGAAACGATGAAGAAAAATTATAAGATACATATAACTACACGAATAATTATTTATTCTGTTTAAAATAGCGCGTATACATCTCATTATTTCTTGTATTATAATTTCCATGCGGAGACGTTTTATATATTATGATAACAAGAAAAAAACTTTACTGCGCGCGCTGTTAAATGCACCTTATACGTTATAATTTCATGTGTACTGACTGTGGTTGTTGCAAAAACTGCTGTTATCTTTGCAGTTTTCTTTCAGAAATGTGATTTATGTACTCTATGTAAAATGCTTGCTGTGATTTCTCGATTTTGGATAAATACAAAAAAACAAATTCACGTAATATGATGTCGAATCTCAAGTTCGTGTTTCGTAAATATTTTGCATTCACGTATATTCGAAAATCAGGATGCAGATTTATAATTATCGGTTCACAAACAGAATCACCATGCAAATTATGACGCTTACTCGCAAAAGAGTGAATTCGTTCCCTTTAATTCGATATGTAACACCGGTTCAATGAGTTTAACTTAATTGGCGACTATTTCTCCTACCCGTATCAAAACCATTAATCTGATATTCAGTTTGCATATTTAATGCACTTTTGCAATTCTCTCGTTGCTCTATTACACTTGTAATTCGATGCGTAGACCGAAATTGGCTTGACAAAGCTCGATGAAATTTTATAAATCGCTACGGTTCACTAGAATTCCCATATAGTAGCGATAGTATTTCGTGTATACTTTAAAATTGAAATAGTATATTTCCTCTCACCCGCGCGCTTAAATGCAAATTAAAATAAATTCTCATCGGCGCAGATTTATCTCTCGTTTGGCGATCGACTCTTTATTTATTTATATCCCGACCATTTTAAATACGATATTCACGCGCGACGACGATGCTGAATTCGTGCAAACATTTCGCGAAACGTGACCTCAAGCGAAATTTTGCTGCTGCTCTCTTTCGCTTAACTTGGTTTATCAACGAGCGAGCGAACGCTGTATTTTGTACATAATTCGCATATTACGAAGTTAAATTTTCTCGTAGCGAATATGATGGAGAACGGTTATGCTAATATCGCTGAATTCAATGGTGTCTATTTCCGCCTACCTACATTCGCAAATATTCTTGCTCTCGTCAGAATGAGAACGCGCGTCGAAAATCATCTAGGAAGAAATTTCGCCTAAATTGCTGTAACAATGATTTAATTTAAGAACCTTATTTCTATCGTGGAATTTTCCATCCGTTAAGTTAAACAACTCGATAATGACGAGACGTGTTTTTGCGTGGAAGAAAAAAATAAATCTCCATTTAGCAGGCACATATACATTTCCGCGATAAACACTCCGTTCTAAGAAACAATTTTAAGTAAATCGCTTTAACAACAATTTAATTTGAATAGGTATCTCATCTATACGTGAACTTTTATTTTTAAATAACTCGATAATGAAGCTTGAAATGAAAAAGCTATGTGTGGACAAGGAAATTTTCATTCGATATATAATTGCAAAATTTGTGCATAAAGTACTTATAAATGAGCTTTAAAATTATAAAAAGAAATTTGAGATAAAATTGTCATATCATCCTATAATAAATATTTAATTTAAAAATTTTAAATATTCTTAAATTTCCGTTGTTATGTGACTTACGAAGCTGTAGATTATGAAAAATGTCTTTGCGTGAAAGAAGAAAATTTCTATTTAAGAGCTAAGTACCAATTTTTTGCTCGAAAAATGGTGCAAATGCGCTTCAAAAACATTTCGAGAAGAGCTTTATGATAATCGCTTTAATGAAATTTTTGTTTAAGAGTCTTATCTGTTAAGCTGAATTTCTCATTGTCAAATAATTCAGAATAACAGAGCTTGAGAGAATTAAAAATCCTTGTGTATAAAAAAAATAATTTCTCTTTAAGAGATGTCTTTAAACATAGAGATATTATGCAGATACGCATTTTACGCTTGCGTTAATATATTTATTTTTTCGTTATCACTGCACTTTATAAGCACTGCAATTTATCACTTTGTAAAGATGTCTACCTTTAAATAAAAAATAATGGTGTTGTGTTATGAGAACGTCCATTATACGATTAACTATAATTTTGCATTTTACCATAATTAGATTTTGAAAACATGATACAATTTTTAATAAAACTGAATACTATAATATCTGTTTTTGCATTTAATCTTTAACTTATTCACCATTAATGAAAATTTGGCGCTTCTACCAATCATCGTGCAAAGCTTTTTATTTAATCAAAATTTTACACATTTGAAAAAAGAATTTCGAAACCTCGGAGATTTCAAATATAACGAAACTCAATCACAAATATAGCTAATATCAATTTACTTGTTAGAGGTTGAATCTTTATTTCTAAATTCAAATTGATAGAATTAAAGCAATTAATTACATAAAATGTTTTCAATAAAAATATGTCGAATTATAAATAATGATTTATTATATATATTTGTGTGCGTATAATCAATTATATATTTTCGATTATTTATTCGCAGACAAAAGGTGATTAAAACCTTACACAGACAAAAAGTGATTAAAATCTTTGGATAAAGATTACAATATTTAAAATAAACACATACATACACTTCTAAATGGCAAAGTTTTGAGATGACACCGTAATATCTCTAATTAAATGATAGAAATAATTATCTTCTGATATGCATTATGATAAAAAATATGATCCATCGCAACTGTCATATCAAAAATAATGAAAATAACCGGCTCTATCGCACCTGTCAAAATTTTCAATAGACTATTCAATAAAAGACATTACCGCATTGTCGTATGTCACGTTGAAAACCGTCTTGCGCATCTTGATCACAAACTCCAAAAATGCTCGAACACCTGGGCGACCTTTAAAACGTCGAGAAACGAGCAGCAATCACACAAAATCATCCAGGACGAGCATCAATCGATTCACAATTCTTCTCGATTCGGTAGCTTTGATGATGAGTCAGTTTGGCTCTTTGAATGCAAATTAAATAGGAAGGAAAACCGACAAAATTCTTGATTCTACTAGACACCTACTTCTCGCCTACTCCCACGCTCTTTGCAATTTTTAGAGAAGTAGAGAAATAAAAAGCAATTGCAGGCGAATCATCGGTTGAAACGACATCCCCTTTGAAGAACCGATCGGATTATCTTTCGCCAATCGACACACAGATTTCCCCACTGTAAAAATAGGAAGGTACATCTAGGAAGGGTTTCTACTACGGGATTAAAGCACCCTGACTACTACCGGATCGCAGTCTCAGACAGAAGCCAACCGCTGTGTCCGCACAAAAGAACACCTCATCGATCGCGAGCAAGGATCAGCGCGATGATCCCAGTCACTTCCTCGTTCACACCGAAACCCGGGCGGATTTCCGCGATCGGTGACGACAAGCTGAAGGCAATACCGGAGCGGAGACCAGCAACCTTCGACGGTCGACGGCGCACTGGCGAGAGACAGCCAGCCGCTTCAGGTTGGGAGCAAGACTACCTTATCGACGCAGGCGTCCTTGACGCAGACGCGCGGAGGGTCGCGGGATTCGTGTGTGCGCCGGATAGCACAGTATCCCTGAAGAGGTGCAAGAGGTGAGAGGCGCAGGGCAGCGTAGCACAAACTCATCGGTTGTGTAGATACCTGTTGAATGCACTTGGTCGGGGAAAGGTGGGGAGGAAGTGCCACTACTGCGACGAGTCGGAGAAGCATCCGGCGCCGTCGCCGTCGTCGTCGCCGTCCTCGTCGCCGATGCGTCGAGCCAGCGAAAGGATCCTCGAAACAAACGGTCACGGTCGATCGGAGATTCGAAAACCCATCTCTCGGCGTGTACCTCTCTCTCAGCCTGCGAAGTTCCATCCACGCGCGTTCCATTTGCCGCGGTAAATGACGGGTGAATGGGGGACTTGGCCGATGCAAAAATATTACTTTCCCTTTCGATTTATAGAGCTAACGAATCGAGAAGAATTGTGAATCGATTGCTCATCTTGATTTTGTGTGATTGCTGATGGATTGCACTACTATGGATTGTACGTTTGCATTATCGAAAAATATGAAAAAGATTATTTCGATTTTAGAATATTTCGACGATAATATCATCTATATTTGATCTATATTAAATCTTTTAAATGAATTTTCATACATATTGAAAAAATGAAGCTGTTAAATATATCAAATCTTCATTTGTTATTTTAATCAAAAACAATTAAACATTTTAATGCTCGTAGAATAATCACAGATTAAAGATATCCACTCAAAATCATTTGCGTGTTCATTTAAATGTAAGATGAAGAGGAATCTTTTCATTTTATTACGGCAAGTGCGATAGATCCTTTATCAATTCCACGTTATATTTTTATATTTGTCGTAGGAGTCTTGATGTAAGACGGTAAAAGTTTTATAAGTCAATTTTATTCTGAAGGATTGATGCCAATGTCACAGCTGTCACCGACAAGATTTGAAACTTGCTCCGATGAAAGATCGCGCTCACGTTCAAGGAGAAACGGAAAATAGCCTCCGGAAACAGTTAAAAGCTTGGAAATTACATTAAGCAAGGATAGGAAGTTACGAATCGAATTGAGACTCGTGATTACGCGGCAGTTCTTTCGCGAGATATAACGGGTAGTTGGAAAAGAGAATTGATGGAGCAGGGAATTTTGAATGTGGATTTTCTCTCGTGTCGTGCACGAATATTCTCTCGTATCCAAAAGAAATCAAATTGCATCGCCGCGAGATGGAATCACGAAATTTCCCATCCGTGAATAATCAAGGTTGACGGACATGTCTGAGAATCCGATCGAAAATCTGGACCTGATGAATTCCTCGCGCGTATCTAACAATGTAATTTTGCTGCAACCTCATTACGCACTTGTTACACGAGATATGTGATTTCGACGGGGAAGCCGCATTTCAGTATCGCATATCAAATGAGATTCGGATTTGGCAGTAAATAAGAGAACTGAGATTCGTACATACACTGAATTGTTTTGCAATTGCAGCTTTGCTACAAAGTAGCCTCGCATTATATTGATATGTCAGATTGTTTTCATTGTTAATGATAATACTCGTGTTAGTAATTGAAAGATAGAGAGATAAGATAGATAAGATATAACAAAGAAACAAAGTACAATTACCAGAATAGTATTTCTAAAGTACTTAAAAAATATTCTAATTGAGTTGATTAATCAAACGGAATCTCTGCTGCAAAATAAGAGAATAAATCCTCTTCGCTCTTAAAAAAGCTGCAGTCTCTTTATATAACACAGATTTTTTAAATAGAATTTTCTTTCTCTTTTGCACAGTTTATTCTATTATATATCAATTAAAGATAAAATAAGAAAAATAGAAATGAAATATATAAAACAAAAAATGATAAAATAACTTTTCTTTGAAATATAGATAAATATCGCGTAACAAGAGGAATAAATAAACTTTCGAGCTCTTTATGGAATTCACAATGTACTGCATAGTTAGAATTTCGGGCGCACCGTTTGTGATGTTCTCCGAGAAAATTACTGCATCCTCTCGTCTTGCAGACGACGATAAAATTATACGGTAAGATCGGCGGAAGTGCAAAGTAAGGGCACGGCAGAAAGTTCCGTTGAAATTTTCAAAATTACGTCTTGCATTGGCCACTTTTCTGGCGCGCGCGACGCCTGCCAGAATAATTATAATAACGGAGGGCGCGGAACATTAATTTGATAACAGCCAGGCATTGTTAAATGCGGCGATTTGCACAGCTGAGTACATTCATTATCTTACTCACCCGTTTGCGTATTTAACCGATAATCCAAATCGCACCCAAATCCCAGCGGTATTTCTTCTAATTTATACATATTCCAAATCAAATTATGGCCTTTGTGACATTCTGCTACGCGCAATTAAACACGATTTCAAATCTACTTTTTCATTAGATATTTATGAACCCGTATAATATTTATCTGCTAACTTTTGAATGTTGAATTTATTAAAGCATTAATTTACGAGGTATTGTTTATAATACTGACTGATAGCAATAATTAAGGTTAAATAATTTACAGCTGACGGCTATCCATTATTAAGAATTATTAGCATCATACAAAAAATAAAGTAAGACACAGAAAACCCGAAAGCAAATAAAGTAAAAAGCAATATTAGTTTGCATTAAAATTTATTTAAATTAAAATTAAAGATACAAAAAGGCTGATTAATTAAATTAAATAAATATCTCTTAGATGAATCGCTACTTCACTGAAACATAATAATCCTACGAGTTCGGAAAAAATTTAATGCATATATATATATATATATATATATATATATATTTTGTAAAATAAAAAATTAAAAATATAATATTGTTTGTATAAAGAAATTGCAAACACGAAAAACAAAAATACCAATAATTATATGTTAATTTTAAAAGGCACGTCAATTTTATCATATTATAAATTACAAGACTAATGATATTTGAAAAATCTTAAATTGAAGATAAAAATATCAATTCGCAGATATCGTTGATATTTTTATGATTCTCGTGCCGCACAATCAAGTTTAAAAAAATATTATAAAGCTTTAGGACTTTATTCCCCATAGTATGATTTAAAATTAAATTATAATTTCTTTTACTCTCACGTCTCATGAAAATGACTCCCAGTCGGTTGACTATTTCGGTTTGCAACAGCACGTGGCCACCGAGTGGAAATAAACAGCTTACGTGCATTCGATATGATCTCGCGATACGCACGGATTTTGAAAAAAATACGAAAATCAAAAATGAGATTAATACAGCTACGCTAAGATGGGTTTTTCTGTAAATAAGTGTCCATACACGTATACATATATGATGAACTTCTCCCTGAAGAGATGTTGCAATTATGTGTTTAGCTAAATGAGTTTTAAACTTAACGCTCTGTTTCCTGTATGAAAATTATAATATATGAGGTCACGTTATATATAGTGATATTTTAGATTTACATAGAGCAGAGATACATTTTACACACGAAGTTTTTAATCAAATTGAAATTATTTTTTTTAATAATGTTGAAACAATGTTTAATTGTAAAAATGAAGAAACAATGTTTTATTTATTAATTGAGCGATTCAATGTAGTGAATTTTTGAGAATTAAACTTCAGAAATATAGAAAAATAAAATCTTATTTATTTAACTTTTAATGGATATTATAATTTAATGAATATACAATATATGAAATGATTTCGCGAATGATATTAAAGATTATATTATTTATAATGATATTAATATTATAAATTGAAAAAAATTACAAAAAATAATATTCCTCAATATTTTTTGTAAACAATAATCTAAACTAAATGAATCAAAGTCATAGAAAAAAATACATAATTTGCTAGATACAAGATATAACGCAAAAATATAGGGAATATATTACTATAAAATATATTTAATGTGAGTTAGGTTTTTAGTAGACTCGCGATAAAACGATAAATATTATTTCTCTTTGGAGGAAAATGTATGTATTATTCTTGTGAAAATTACTTGCACTTATCGCACTCCGTAGTAATGAATACATTGCAAAGGCTTCGTTAGCATACATCAATAGCCAATTACCATATCTATAAGGTGATAGCGAGTTATTTGACAACGCACAAAGATATTATCATACATTTAGCGATGTTAATACTATGAAAAAGGCAGCTCTATACATATTGATAGACTTTTTACGTGAAAATTGCGGAAAACAGCCGTTTTCAAGCGCTTTCAAAATATTTGATAAAAATTTCGCTTTGCGCAGACTTTATGGATAGCATAATAAATAGCAATTTTTACATAACGATGTTCTTGCGAACGTGCTGACCATTCATAGGAAATGGATATTATAATTAAAATAATCATGAAATGTAAACTTGATTCTCGTCGATAATTCAAAGTATTAATACTTTAAGAACTGACTAAGTCGTCGAAAATGTCTTTCGCGAATTAAACTTTAAAAAATAAAAAAAATAATAAGACACTTTTTTGTTCCTATCTCGAGAACGGATTGAACTTTAATGTAATTTTAATTTGTGGCTCGATAATTAAAATACTTTCAAGAAAAACGATTTTACAAGAAATAACTTTATAGGTACGTGTTTATTTTTTGACAATTTTAGGATATTTTTATTAACTTGCAGACCCTCTCACCGTAATTCTAAAACAATAATTATATAAAAATGTCAATTTAACTTTTTCCTCTTTTCATTTTTACGATATAGGATTATGTATCGAATATATAGTGGAAAATAAAATATATGATAGGGACACACGAGCTTTAGGCGCGTTTTGACGCATCGGAAGAGTCAATAAACGCTGGGCAAGAGCAAAAGTGCCGTAAGGCGTCGGTAAAGATACGTCAAAAGATTTTCACGCGCAAGTCGGGCGGTAAATGAGCTAAACTGCTTCGGGCCAAAGGCCTGGCGTCAAAGGGGAATTCAGCAGCGGCGCGCTAGGTGAAATTCTTGACTCTGCCCTCAGGACAGTGAATTACCACCTCCTAGCACGCCATCTAGATTGCTATTCGCACGGTCCTGCGTGTGGGAGAGGGTGTTTTCCCTTGCTACGTTTGAGAAAAGACACCGCCGACAGGGAAATGCACTCTTCCCGGAGATGCCTTATTCGCCCTTATTAATGTCTTCGCCTGTTTGCTATTTTTATGAATGTGAAAAGCATCGCACATATACATGATCTTTTATATCACATTTTTGCCGAAAATATAGTGTTTGGATTATTCAATTAAAAATCTTGGAGGTTTGATCTCGGAATATTTAATGGCTTTTATAATTTCTAAAATTTTTCATGATTTAAAAAAGGAATATTTACTTAATATTAAAATATATTTTTTGTACTGTTACTTTTCTATTTATGTCTATTTTAAATCTAATCTGTATATTATAATTACTTTTAAAGATTTGAACTTTTGATAAATAACAGATTTTTCAAAATCAGTGCTATTATGTTTAATAAAAATTGACAATCATTTAGTCACATTTGATAGTAAAATATTTATTTTATGAGAATATAAAATTTTAAAACATTGTATTTTAGAACGTCTCAGTTGATGATTAATTTTATTTGGTACGTTTTTAAGCGACTGTTAATACTTCCGGTAAATTTAGTCGTTTTGGGCGTTTATTAAAAAATAATTGAATGTCAACCACGTGTTATTTCTCTTCCATGCTTGTGAATGGATCTGGCATCAGAAATTGATGGAATAAACATATCGGAACGCGAGAATATAAAATTAAAAAGGTGCCCTGATAGAGTGGCCACTTGTCGTCACCGGTTGTCTAAGTATTGTCGAATATAATATCATCACGCGTTTACGATCAGCAATAGTACATTGTTGGAAAAAAATCGTTAAATAGAAAAATAAGAAGTGACATATTTAATTCGTGATTTTGTAAAAATACAACTAAAATTACATATTATTTGTTAAAGAAACATAATACCGTGTAAATAAATGTCTAATAAAACTAACTTATTCCTATTATATCGAAAAATCTAGTTCCATTCATGTATCTATAATAAAATTTACATATCGAGGAATAAGATATTTTTTGGTCATAATTTTTGGAAAGAGAAAAAAATTAATTTTTTTTGTATTTTGTATATAATATTTTGTTTCTCTTATAAAACTCAGATTTCATCATTTGCGCAGAAAATTTGCGTTATGTAGGAGAGAGAGAGAAAATAAATTTTATATTTTTAAACTAAAAAATATATGTTTCAAAAAAAATATATGTTGCTTAAACATTAGGATTGAAATTTATTCTAGCAACATAAATTTTAAAAGAGGAGATTACGAAATCGAGATAATCCATTAACATAGTTTCATTAATCGTTTTGATCTGTTGAGTTTGTTATCTCGCTGAATGTATTCTTTTTTTCGTTCTCGCAAATTCAAGCAAATTCTGACGGACACTGATATCATCAATTTTCTGTGCGCGAAATAAAGTTTTTCATATCGAGGCAGAAACAGTCCGATCAAACTCCTAGTCTTATTTGCTTTTTAGTTGCTGAATTGTCAATACACAATCGAATGAATGCAACCGCATGGAACAAAGTGTGGTCGATTTGAATCTATCGCAAATAATCGAAACCATTGTGACTCAAACTGAAAAAAAACAATGTAACACAGAGAGCGACTTGCTTCGAATCACATTCAGATGCATAAAGTAGGACATGTTTAGCGAGACTTAATTAGATGAATCTGTTTTTTTTTTATATATGAAAAATTTTAAAACAGAAAAAGTGACTTTCTAATTATAATATTCCTTTTATTTTAAACGTAAGATATATGAAAAAGGAAAAAGAATGATTTATAAAAATGTTCGTCAGATTTAACATTAAAATGCAAATACTGATAAACGACCATATCCATTTCCAAGTGGTTCAATGTCGTTCAATTCGTGTATTTTCGTCGCATGTTATGACATCGTACACGAAACATGCATATACGCTGATGTACGAATATATCTATATTCTATCACACTTTCACGAGTACAGCCGTGCAACTAAATCTCGATATTCGGAGCACGAGCGACGGCTTATTGCGAGCAATTTTATATTGAGAGCATAGAATCACATGGGAATCAGACCTTATGGAAAATCCCATAGCACGAAGATCGTGTTAACTATTGAAAATAACATATCGGATTTATATCTTACATCTTATAGATACAATTGATAGATAATGTAGATAAATTCTTGCTTAGCTAAACAATTTTTTTATATTATTATTAATCATATATAGAATTATTTTAATTTCACACAGAATTTTCAATGATTCTTAATATATTATCATGTGTTTTGAAAATTATTTTAAAACATTATTGTACGATTATCGTAACGAGCAAAATTTTACAATATATTTTTTTCTAAAAAATAAAGAAGAGAATATAAATCTTAAAATTTATTGTATTCTCCCCAAAAGCATATAAAAAGCAAAATAATAAATGCATACATATTTTAAAGATAGAATTAAATGAATGTAGATAAATTTAATCCAAAATTAAAACTTATATAAGACTATAATAAAAAATTAGTATTTATATAAGCAAATTTTATTCAATTGTAAAAAATTGTTCTGAGCTTTCAATGTAATTTAAACTTTTATTGGGTTTCTGATTTACTTTAAATTAATCGTATTTAAAAATGCTTTTTTTAACTTTTTTTTATTAAATTTGTACAAAACTTTTTCAATAATATTTATATAAAATATGTCAAAATTAATTATTTCAGATTTACTCTGTCTCTCTCTCTCTCTCTCTCTCTCTCTCTCTTAGGCATTAATAATTAAAAAGTTTAATTTAACACCCAAATATTGTTTTTCTTATTTAAACGAGAGATTAAAGATTAGCAGAAAAAGATGTTGCCTATTTTGAACAGAGAAAGAAGAAAATGCTTCTTTTTTAATAAATCTTTTATTGATCTGATCATGTTATTGCTCTCTCTCCTTGTCTCTTATATTTTGTCACTTCCCAGTCGATTATTTGCTATAGACTCGCGGTCGGCGTGAAATAGAAGTATCGATTCGAAACATGGATAACTTCCGCTATTAAAGTATAACGTCGCGGTTTCTAGCATCGGTTAATCGCTGGAAAATAGCGCACCTGTTTCTAAAAGCTGGTGCAAAAGTACCGGCCGTTGAGGCGACGAGCATTTTCTAGACGAGTTATTGCCGAGCACAACATTATTTATCACCATGGTATGCGTTTTCATAGCTATTCCGACGCAGCAATCTAATGGCAACAGCGTTATCCTACACGGACGGTACTCTCAAACACGAAGTCTGGGAGAACTCGATAAAAGCTGAGGACATATAAAAGTGCGCTTTAACGAGACTTCTGGACGCATTTTTAATGTCACGACGATCGTGAATGAAACCATACTTTTTTCAGATATTGCATAATTAATTGCATTACAAGTCGGAGTCAATTATAGCAGAAATTGATAGCTTATAAAGGAGAATAGATTTATTTAAAAGATAAAATATAAATTGATATATCTGTGAAAACAAGTAACTATTAAACATAAATATTATAATAATATAATAAGATTCAATCAACAAATATTTAATTACGAAGATTAACTTCATTGTTTTTCTACTTGATCTCATTCATAGAGATCATAAAAAACTGTTTTTAGAGTGCCATTAGAATGCACTGCCTCGCATCATAATTATCTCGAGTTGTAATCTCGTGTTTTATGAGATGTGAGATCGAATGTAATTAACCAGTTCACGGCCGTAACATGCACACCTCTCTCTTAACACTCGTCGCATTACGAAGAGCTACTCGCGAAAGCGCGCGAAAACTCGCTCGCACCCTATTATTTTTTAACGGCTCAATTTATGTAACTGCGCCGTAAACCTTAACAAGAATGCCGGTTATTAAAAGTCCTTGCAAAACGACGAGCGGCGTGGCGCCGAAGAAAAGACCGGAAACGAGAGTCAAAAGCGAAAGAGACTTCACCGACAGTGGGAACTTCACGCGCTCTCGTCGTTGCATCATGATGCGCGGGGTTGAGTTTAATGCATTCAGTACCAACAAGAGAATACTTACCATGTATGTTACCTCTTATTTAGAAGAATCATAGATATGCGTTTTAAAAAATTATCTTGCTTAAAATTCTAAGCATTAATTAACGTACAATTAGATTTAGTTGGAATTAAATGGTGTTTATCAATTAAATTTACTTACAAATTAATTATTTCATGAAATGTCTTATAATAAAAGAATAGAATCTTACAATTTTAAAAATATTTTATATTTATAATATATTAGAATTTGCAATTTTATCTGAATGAAATTATGTAACTTTGGAGCTGAATTTTTCTTCGGAATTATTTTGTCATAAGTTGTAACATTATAATTATTCAATGTGTTCAATATTAAATATTTTAAGATATTATATAAAAGTGCAAATTGAAAGAAATGAAATTTTTTCATTTTTTTATAGAATTTGATACGAAAAATCCTTCATTGATCGTTAAAGCACAAAAAATAGAAATTGATAGAAATTTAATTAGAGAAAAAAGCATTAAAAATGTTTCGGTATTTTTAAATATATATATATATATATATATATATATATATATATCAAACATTTAAATTATCCTAATAATATTTAAGAGAATATATTTTCTTATACTATACTAGATTTTTGCTTTACATTAAACTCGAATAAGATCCGAGATTTTGAAGCAATACTGTTGAGCGCATCGAGATTCAGCGATTTTACGTGATTCGACTAGATTGACGCGATACGAGGTGAATGGGCATCTACAATGTCTTTTCGTGCGATATACTTTTCGTACTTTAAGGAAAGTATAAAATAGTAAGCCGCAAGGATCTCGAAATAGTCTCGTTATTAGAAATATCCGCGTTTTTAAAATTGATTTTGCACAATCGATTACATAATGACACTGAACTTTTACAAATAAAATCTTAATAATAAAAATTGAATAAAAATTAGATTCTTATATAAATAAAATATATATAAAATTTAATTATATACGAACAAATTTATATATATATAATTAAATTTTTTGAAATTAAACGTAAATATTATTTTATATTGTTTATGCTAAGTAGATAAAGATCTAATCAGATACAAGGAATATCTGTGATCTCGGAAATATGTGAAGGGGATATATGAACGGAATATGCATATGTGAATTAATCGAAGTATCATAAAATCTTCAATATACTGCGCTTGCGCGTTATTCGCTTCGCTGTTAGGATGAGAACATATATGACGCTGTAATATCGACCATAAAACTGTGATGTCCCCTCTCGGATGTAATGGAGAAATAGGAGACTATTATATTTCATATCCGATATATGAGAATCGCATCAATGACGAGATGTGTCGTGCATCCAAAGGCAAAATTTGCTAACAACTGCATTAAACAAGAAAAAGAAAAGAAAAGAAATTTCAATTTCAATGTCAATTAATAGGTTTTCTACGATCGACAGTCTTTATATAAAAAAAATAAATTTGAAAAATAAAGAAAATTATATTACTTTATTTAAAGAATAAAATTATTGCAGAATCTCTTTAATTAATTGAATGATCTAGTTAATAAAAATACCGATGGAAATCATTTGTCACAGCTTTTCAATTTTCAGCGTTGGATATCTTTAAAGTAAACAGCTTTTCTCTTCCCAATTAAAATTCTATCGAGGCAAGATCCATTTGAAATTAAATCAAGAGTATAATTTTTGTATTTATATAAGCCTTCCATTTTGAAAGGCTTATAACTCCAATACTCTGTCTCAACATCTTATATATTAGAATCTGCCCTCTATTTAAGGAATCTCAATTCTTAATGATTATTACTAGAGATAAATCTTGTACAGATATACAATAAGATAATTTAGCAAAATATATTAACGTAATTCATAAAACACTTTGCCTTTTTTATAACGTGAGATTTACACGTTTTAACAATAAGTATAACGCGAGATTTAATTTTTTTTAACAGTCGCGTGCTCGTAAGAGAAAATAGTCACGAGTTGAGATCGAAGAGAAGAATCTAAAGGATCGTCTAAACCCAACAATTTGCAACTGCGAAAGTATCCGTGACATGCGAGCTCGCGAAACACGGTATTCAGGTGCCAATCATTTTTAAACTTTGGCGCAAAAAAATATTTCCGCGTAACAATTCCGGGCAATCTTGCAAGGATAGAACGGGAAATACAGGTTTGCGTGTTCGCTTTTGCCGTTCCCGCGTGAGCACTTTCTATAAATGTTGAAGAGTTTTCAGGGATCTCTTTATTCCCCTTTCAATTTTCGGCGAATGGATTCGATCGGTCGAGCGGTGTAAATGTTTTGCCGAAATTTGCCGCGCGTGGATTTAAATCACGACGCGCAATTTCTCGCGATACGTTATCCCACGAGGGAATCGAGCCAGGAATGAAGCATGGCCATCGCGTATATACATATAATGGGAGAAACGACTAAACCCCAATATTTCCCGGCGCACCGATCGTGCGCCGGAGTGTCATGCCGCGAGGAAATACAAAAACGACTGACCGACTTGATTTTTCTATCATCGTAAATCACAACGAGGATAGCCGGCACATGTTATAATTTATCGCATCGGTCGGGGAAAAAAAATACCGCTGCACACCATCGAGTTTGTGACAATCAAAATATCGAACGCATTATTTTTGAGAGAATAATGCGCATAAAGATTACATGTGGAGGCAAAAAGCGCTATTCAAAATAATATCGAAATTTTGTTTGCTAAATTTTTTTGAATGTATATAGAATATTACGCTACCGATGCACAGGCGATTTTTTAGAATATTCTTCATTACGAACATTTTTGTTTTTATTTTAATGATACATGTTATTTCTTGCCCAAAATACAAGTGGATTTAACCGCGATCGTTAGTTGTGTAGGAGAATATTTTTGCACAAAAAATAATGGAACGCTTTCAATTAGGAAACATAAAATATTCGTTCGTTGGGTCGAGCTAAAAAAAACGAGAAATACTTAAAAGAAAAGACTAGCAAATATTTCAAACGTAAGATATTCTTCTTTGATTTTCATCGAGCTGTCTTTTCCTGCTAATAAATCAGAACGAACCATATTCAAATAACCATAATTCAATGTGAAATATCGTAATGTCGATATTGCATTGTGTATGTATACGTTTACGTGCGTACGCGTGTTTCAATGAGGAAAAAGAAGAGTGATGTCAGGCCAGTGTCTCGCAGAAGGGTGAACAGATTCTTTGAAACCGATGTTATTCTGTAAACGTGCCTCATTAAAAATAACGAGGTATGGTAGATATGTCAAAGCGAATCCGCTGAATGAAGGGAAACCGTTCAACATTTCCATCACTCTTCTTAAGTATATATTACGTCAATATCGTTAGTCTTGGAGTCGGATAACTTGTTTAAAAAAGGTTAAGAAAGCAAGTGTATTTAAACGGACAGAAAGTATGAATCTATCTTATTTATAATCAATTGGTCTAAAAGTCTTTTCGTTTCATTCTGTTTCATTCTAAAATGGAAATCGTTACGATATGCAAAATTTGATTTTAATTAAATTTTCAGAGATATTGATAGATTATATAGGAACGTATAAATTTACATAATTAAATTTATAGAGCATTCCTTTCCATAGTATTTATGTATTCTTAACTTCTTTTTTAATATCCTTAAAGAATACTCGAGGAGTTTTACAATTATTAAAGTAGATTACTTAAGTTTGTTGAAAAGAAAAGAAAGACTCTCTCAATATTGCTCAAGAAGAGTCATTAATCACATATGATTATTAATGTTGGTAACGCGTGATGTGAATTTTGCAAGGAGTAATGTATTATACTAATCGTTTGATATTATCTCTCTTTTTCTTGTTCGATGAATAATTCATACAAATATTAAATTCACAAAGATTGTTGCAGCGAAAACATCAATCATCAGCGGGATTATATCTGATTTCTTACGTTAAACATTTTTCCCTCGTTCCAATAATGATTAAACAATTTAATCTAGAAATTATTTCGCGATAAAATATCTATAACGCATAATCGAAAATATAATTATAAATATAACTTAAAAACTAATTGAAAAATTGAGAGAGAGAATTTATTTATATATTGCAAAAGATCTCTATCTTTTATCTTATTACGCCATGATTTATTAAACTGATTTATTAAACCATGATTTATTAAAATGCAAAAAGGTCTCTTTGTCATCGAAAAAGAACGAAAACAAATAATGGAATAAAGAGATTCCGTATAAGAAATTTTTCACAGATATCGCGAATATTCCTTCTGAGCAGCAATTCTATCAGAATCGAATACATAAAATATTCCATAGCTGTACCACATTGTAATTCGCGTGTCACGAAAAATGACCGTTATAGAAAATTTAAGAGAACCATCTAAAGAATTCGCCGTCCAATCATTCAAAAAATGGCAACGAATTTGTATTTTATTTATATTATCTATAATCTTTTTTTATTTGCTCCACGTCGATTTTGATCGAATTTTTAGTTAAAGATATTTTCTATACATGATTCTACAATGAATATATTGAAATAATAGTTTCGTGCAGTCACACAAATATATTGACATAATGAGACAAAAATTACTTAAATCAATTAACTAAGAATTAAAATAAAATTAAAGCTCTTTTTTTAACAATAGAAATCAAGTGCAATTTTTATTTATTCGCAAAAAAGTTTTATGAGATAAAAAATGATACAATGATTTGTCATTTCTATATGTATGTTTTTCATAACATAATCGTAATAGTTTCATTAAACAAAGTCAAAGTGTAACATTTTCTTGTTTGTTTTATATATATATATATATATATATATATATATATATATATGCATGAAATTTACATGGTAGTAGTACGATAAGAATAATCGATCACTCAATGTAACGCTAAGAATATAAGTACAAGTTGTGACTACTTCCTTCAGAAGAAGAAAGTAATCACGACTTATATTTTTTTATATGAAAACCTTCGGAAAGCAAAGTTATGTATAAAAGATAGTTTTGCTCGTTTTATTTTCGCAAAACAATATTTTTAAAAAGATTTATTATATCAACGATTACCTGTTGCACTTATATGAATTTTACAATCGACTGTTTTTCGACATTATACATAACTATTTGCACGTTTAAAATTCATACAATATTTGTCGAGAATTAAAATTGTTTTTAGTAAATTATTTAAGCAGCTTCCATAATTTTGCTTTATTAAGAATAATACAATTGATACAGATCATCATTCTTTATTTATATATATTTTTTTCATGAAATATGAATAAATAAAATAGAAGCTGTATATAAAAAAAATGAGAAATCTAAAAGCGCGAAAGCTCTAATCTACATTTTCTTCTGATAATAAACATCTGACCGAATATCCTATGCTTAATATTAAAATCAAATCTACAATTATCTATTTAAATTGGATAAATAATTTCTCTCTCTTTCTCTCAATATGTTTAACAGCAAACATATCATTTTCTATTTCGTTCATCTTTTTAATATATGTAAGGATATAAAGAGTTACGATGATGCCGTAAATGGAAGGTATAACAAAAGAAACGATTATTGATTCAAAATCAGCGCAGTTGTTATAAAACTGAAAAAATCCTACGCAGGAGGAGACGCAAAATAATCATATTTGAATCATTTCGTGCGAAAATCACAACGCTTAGAGTGGTTACGCGGCTGAAACCAAAGGTCCTGGGTCGGGTATAAGTATGCCGACGACGAATGACCTCGGCCGACATTGGCTTCGCCATTGCCATGGACACTGAACTCGGAGTCTGCGAATAATTTATGCCCAGAATTATAGGACGTCGGAGAGAGTGCGGGCAACAATAGCGAGTACCTGGCCGTGTATGCATGCCGTGGGAATTGGCGAGGTGTCAAGTGGGAAAGAGAGAAATAAACGGTCCGATCGATAATTCTCATTGTCGTATATGCACACGTTACAGTTACACGCATCATTGATTTGCCATAACGACGCCAAAGTAACGACCAAGAAGAGAAAGAATATAAGAAAATAATCAAAGAATATATTTGTCAAGTGCGTACTTTATTCAATCTGTTTTTCTTGCACTCTCGATCGAAGCAAATATATTTAGAGTAATAGTGGGAAGAAAAATAAATTTTGCACATATAAATATATACATATAAATATATTCATGCGCGTAAATAAATGTAAAGATATAAATACAGAAAAAAACTTACAAGGCTTTTGCAAATAAATGTAACAGCGAGAGACGCAGAAAAGCGATAGAGAATACATATATATTTCTTTTAATCGCTCACAGCCAGTTGAAAAGGTTGAAAGGACAGTTTCCAGTTTTTCATCTGTCTACGAAACAAGAATTTGCCGTAGGCGATTTCATACTAACGGATTACCTTTTGTAGTCTTAATCCCGAATATCTCATGATATGTCGGGAGCGAAAGTAAAAATATTACACCGCTCAGGGCTTGTTTTTTTTTATTCTCTCTTATGTTTTATATATATATATTTATGATATATTTAATCTAACAAGAATTTTGTCTGAAAAAATAACAAAATAATAAAATAAAAAAATAATAAAATAAGGAGCATTGATCATGTATTATGCAAAAAAATTTTTCTTATATCATAATAATAAATGTGGTTACGGATATATATGTAATATATATAATATATAACATTGTGCATCAATGATCCCATAGCTACAAAAGTAACAACAACACAATAAACACACACAAGCACAACAAACTAGAGTAATAACTATAACGAGCAAATATAAGAGTCAAACCTAAGAAATACAAGAAATATAGAATGACACTTACTTTCATCTTTGGCTTTTTTATCGTAATGTAATATTAATTATAGTCGAATTTTGTAACGACATGAAAAACGTTAATTACGATATATAATTCCATAAAAAAGTTTATCAATTGTAAAATAATTTTAATTAAAAATTTCCAAATTAATTGAAAAAAATAAGTTGAGACAATAAGTTTACAATGAAAACTCACGGTAATTGTCCTCTTTTTAATATAAAAAAATTATGTATTAAATACTAATGAGATCCGTTATTTTGCATGCAAGTTTCAAATGATGATTTGAGAGAAAGAGAGAGAGACTTTATATTTATCTATCTTGGAAGATTCATGTTAAAGTTCGGAATTTTTTCATCGGCTCGGGAAAGAAGTTCATCTTTGAACGTATTCGAAAAACGTCGTGAAAAAATAAGCTTTTTAGACTGGCAATTTTTCTCTAATACCGGAAAGATATTTCGCATGTTGCAACGGGAGCATAAAAATAACTGCAATTTATGCTACCAGAAAGCGAAGCTCTGTTTACAGCTCGCGTCCACAAAACAGCATCACCGCGCTGCTTCTGCGAGTGATTCTCGGGGTAAATTGGGGACATGCTTAATTCCGCGCCGCGACACGTAAAAAGCGCCCATTATGCTGCTCCTGTCGCACACCGTCGAAACAATGGCGCGGTGGCTAATAATAATAATAAGGAAGTCGACCGGTTCTTGACGACGAGGGGTGGCCGCGCGATAAATCGCGCATCCGGATGTTTATAGGGCCGTCAAAATACGCTCGCCTCCGACATTCTCTCCCCGTTACTTTGGGCTCGTGCCTGCGCGTCCTAGTGTTGTACACGGTTTGCTGCAGTGTCGGGTAATAATTCAGCCGTTATTGGCGCGCTACCATAAATTCATGTTACCCGGCACCGTGCATATTAATAATTCCGTGCGTAAAGACGCGTCGCGTCGTTTCGCCGACGATGGCGTCGCTTATCCTCGCTTATCTTATGAAGTCCGCAAACTTTAAGTCTTCAGAAAATATGAATTTGTATATGTGTGCGCTAATTAAATTATCTTACTTCACAGACACTCCCCTTGTATTGTTAACAATGTGATTTATACATGACATCATTTATTTTTCGATGTTATTGGTCTTAAATTTCTTCTTTTAATTACTTGCTGAAAGTAATAGTAGCTACTTTTATATTAAAAGAAATATGTAGACAAGTTAATGTAAAATCAGTTATATTGCATTATTACATCATTACATATTAGAATTTTGATGTTGTTATATATATGAAAATAATAAGTTTTGAAGCTTGTAGAATTTATTTCTACAATAATTATACCATAGGAGCGCTGCATTTTCTACTTTCTTAAAAAATAAAAGTTTTACTAAATATTTCTGCAAAAATTAAATATCTTTATATTATATAAATAACACTAATTTATAAATACGAAGATCTTATTGTTATTAAAGTCAAAAAAATAATGTAAAATCTTTCAAATTGTCAATTCGAGACTTCTATTTCGCAAAATTCTTAATGTGCGTTTATTCATCGTGATTAGTCTGCAATTGTTACTTTTCGGCTTTTAAAATTTTTAAACTTTTAATAAAAAACTGACAGATTTGCTTTAATAATTGAAATTATCAAATAGGAAATATTAATTTCTGATACATTAGTAAATTTATCGATATAAATTTGTAAAGCCGTTATACTTTTGATATTTCGCTAACAGAAATATCACTGCTATGAACACACTTTTGCCATTATCGCAATAGACAATGAAATCTGCAAAGAGAGGCAGGTATTTTCATAAATGAAAATATTAACGAAATAAATATCTTTGACACAAAGAAAAATATATTTGAAAAAGCTTGGAGTCTGGAAGTGCAGAGTGCGCATGTAATATTCCATTGTAGAAAGTAACTTACGTTACGACCACCAAGGGAAACGCAGCAGTGATAATGAAGTTTTGGACAGTAAAATCATATTAAAAGTTTACATCATGTTTATAGAGTATCGCGTGTAATGAGATTAGGATCAGGATTATCTCACATGCATTTAGAGAGAACCAAGTCTATAAAAATTTAGTGACATTAAAAATAAAGTCAGTAATATGATGTGTACAATAAACAATTATATTTAATTAGTAATGTATGTTTTAAATTACGAATGCCCTAACGATATTGTGTATAATAATAAATTTAAAAACAGATCAGAGATACAATTATTTCAATATTAAAGTACAAGGAAATGAAAAATATAATTGTATAGAGATATAAATATAGCGTAATAATTTATTATAATTTTTTGCATAAAATTTAGCGTGTAAATTATAAATTACCTCTGCGTTCTATATCGAACGCCGTTAGTGCGGCATTATTATCCATGTGGAACAACAACAAACTCATGGTGATTTATCGCTGCAAAACAGATGTAACAGGTTCACGTTTTGCAAATGTGACAGCATTACATCTTATCCAAACTGTGTATTTCGACTGTTAAGCTAACTACACTTGCAGTCGTCGTGAATTAACGGTCTCAGGACAATATGCAACAGATACAGGTATAAATATAACATAAATGAACTACATGTTTGCACGATGGAGATACCGCAATTAATACGTGACGTATCTTAAATACAACTCAAGGATATTTTTTTAATACTTGTTTTGTATTTGTAATTATAATTGTCATATCTAAAGATAACACTATTCATTTATAACAAATCGTTTTATAATGATTCAATTCAATACAACGCTACAATATGCAACAGATACAGATATAAATATAACATAAATGAACTACATGTTTGCAAGATGGAGATACCGCAATTAATACGTGACGTATCTTAAACACAACTCAAGGATATTTTTTTTACTTGTTTTGCGTTTGTAATTATAATTGTCATATCTAAAGATAACACTATTCATTTATAATGAATCGTTTTATAAAAATTTAATTTAATACGCTACAATTGAAGAATCGAATTGTGAAAAAAAAAATAATGGAAGAACTTATAATCTAAAAATATATTTTAAACAAGTTTGATTTTTATTTTGGTATATTTGTATTCTGTTAGATTATGTACAAAACATCACACATACACTGAAAAAAAAGTAATGTTAAATTAACAACATTAGTGCAATTGGAATTTATTTTATTAATTCAATAACATTAATCAAATCAATACATGGTGTATTGATGTGATTAAAAATGTTATTGAATTAATAAACTAATTTCCAATTACACTGATGTTGTTGGTTCAACATTATTTTTTTTCTTAGTGTACATAGATCTCCCTTGGATGCAAGTGCATCCGACACAAAGAGTAACGCAATCCATAGGCTTGACATGAAGAAGAAAAGCAAATAAGCAGATCGTATAAATCGTAGATATAATGATCGCCGCGACGCAACAAGTTCAAAGAAAAATCACGAGTGCCTGTGTTTTGCGCGTACAGTGACGATCGACGATGGTAAACGAAAAAAAAAAGAGGAAAAAGAAAAGAGAAAGGTGCAAAGGGTGGTGAACGAGGGGCGGGAATGCAACTCTCTGCAGTACGTGCCTGGGACGTCGACGACGATGAAGTTAGATTTATAGTTCCCTTAGGTGTACTGCATCTCTCTCTTTTAGCCGGAAAGCTCACAGTTTATGTGACACCGACGTCGGATTGACGTACCACAATGTCTGCATACACATGCTTTTATCGATTATCTCCGAGTTCGATACTAGAAGTACAGTATCGCGTGATTTTCTGCAAATTCGTACCTTGTCTAGAAAGAAGTCTGTCTACAGAATTTGTAGTGGTATTTGCGAAGAACAAGTTGGAAATGGAAATGGAATTATACTAATGGCTTCTTAATGTTCTTGGAAAACAGCTAAAAATAATTGAAAAATATCAGTTATTGGTTTTATGACTGAAGAGTAGAAGTTAAATACTGCTAAGCTAAAACTAATATTCTGAGTAAGAAATAAAGAATAACATAAACATTATTTATTAACTTTATGTTTTGAATTACTTAATATGAAATTTATTTCTCCTAAAGAGTTAAATTTAATTAGTTCGCGTTAATGTTTCGATCGAGAAAGAATTAAATTAAATTATTTTTTATTAGAGAAAATGGAAAAAAGAGAAATTAGAATTTTTTTCAAATCAATTCCTAATAGGAAAATTTTATTATGACTTTATAATTTAACTCAAATTTATCAAGTCGATTTAAAAAATATTAATATATCTTCTAATGGAAGGAAAATAAACAATTAAAAACAGTTTTTTAGAATTTGATATTGACAACAATAACAAAGCTAAGAGATATGTTAAGAGAAATATGTTCTTCTTTACTCTGTTTAATATACAGTTAGGATTTACATACTTTTTTACAACTTAATTAATATTTTTAACTTGGAAATATTAGAAATATGAAAATATTGTTGAAGAAAAGGATTCTGTAAAGTCCCTTGACAGTTGAAAAGCTGAGAGATTTGGATTTCATCAGTTTGCATATAAAAGCATCTCTGGAGGAAAGAAAGAAATATATATCTCTTCCTTTCACGCATAACAGAAATATTCATCCCACACAGTTTCCATGGCAGGTGTTAGTTGACGTATTGTGCGAATGTTCCAATATTCCCCATAGATCTAGAGCTAACGAGGTTGCTCGGGTTATCCGCGTTCGCTCCAGACTACCAATATCGAATTCCAGATACCGTGGATCTCATTTAGTAAGGATGATGAACGCAGTCCGCTAACTTTACATCACTTCAATACGGAATGATGTTACGAACGAATTGGGTCATTTGAATATAAAGTATAACGCGACGAGACGATGTCTTTTGCTTTTCAAACGACGAGCTAGTGCTATACACAGTGTCTTAGAATTATCAAATTGTTTTTTTAGTTACAGATATTGAAAAAGAAAAATTCTGTTAATAACGAGGAAGCCAGTAAAATTATAAAGTTATTTATTGTTAATAAATATGGGAATATATCCTGATTTTAAATCTAATGCGAAAATATAAGAGATGGTTATC
Source organism: Camponotus floridanus (assembly GCF_003227725.1). Taxonomy (NCBI): domain Eukaryota; kingdom Metazoa; phylum Arthropoda; class Insecta; order Hymenoptera; family Formicidae; genus Camponotus; species Camponotus floridanus. The sequence goes on along the minus strand of NW_020229216.1, from coordinate 151,456 downwards.
TTAATCTAAAATAAAATTTTATAAATATAATATCTCACAAATTAAATATTTTATACTGACTATGAAGATATGTAGCTAATAATAAAAAAATAAAACAATTATAAAATAATTTATGATAATATAATCATGTGTATTATGATTATCGTGGCGCCATCTCTTAGCTTTTAAAAGGAGCATTCTAATAATTGACAAGTCTACGATAACTATGAAACTGTAAAGGTCGTATTTCTTTCTAGTTTTGCAATTCATAAAACAGTTTACATTTAGATCGTCAGTGACTGTACCACGTTTTAGTTTTTCTATTTCTATATATTTTCAGGGGAAAGAAATTAATATTTTTTCAAATGATTTTTTTAGTAATCCTATACAGAATATACAGAGTAAAATTGAACTGTCAAATACGCCATTCTCACAGTATGAAATACGTTTTTGTACATAAAAATGGAAAAAAATTTAACTTTCTCTCTTGTCTCGCAAAGACAAATTTGACGACTAGTGTTCTGTGTTTAATTGCAATTCTATAATATCGTTTAAGTCGCGAATAAATTTCAATTGATACTTTATATTAAAATTAAATAATCAAATCTGGAATCAACAGTACCAAACCATTTCACACTGTTTCTAATTTACACTTTCTTTGCTTCGTATATTTCATGTTTGATTAAAAGAGCGAATAATGATTATTAGAAAATAAACGTCATTCGAATGATGTTGCGAATTAATCATATTTCATGATGAACGCGAGAAAAATCTTCGAATCTTTGTGTATTTCACAATCAGTGAAATTAGTATTGGCCGAAAAATTAAGAAAGACATTAGCGTAATGCATAAACATTTACTTATTTTTGAAACGAAATATTAAACTTCCTTCTTTATTAAAAAGTTTAAGAAAGTAAATGTTTCCATTTGTATTTAATTTTTTATATAATTTTGCATTAAATTTTGATTAAAAAGGTTCGAGGTATTTTTTGAAATTATTTATTCTTATTAAAAGAAATTATTAAAATCTATGTATAATATTACATGTATATATAACATTAAATCTATTGTATAATATTACAGAGATAATATTACACGTTTTTTTGTATAATACTACATGTATATATAACATTAAATCTATTGTATAATATTACAGAGATAACATTACACGTTTATATATGTAGATCAAGTTCTGAAAATTTTATATATTTTTTATATTATGCCATAAAATGGCTATAGTTTGTAGACTAATATTTTCTTTTAAATAAAAAATAAAAAAGATATTTTTAAATTTTTAGTTTTGAATGTTGAAATTTAATGCAAATTTACAAAATCACATCTTGTTTTTGAAATATGCAACATCTGGTATACTTTACTTGATGGATATTTTGTTAAGCAATTTTCCAAATGCTCTTATATAAATATCAGGAAAAATGACAATTTTTCCTTATTGCTATCAACGCATCAAGATATTATACATGTTAATATAATTATCTACATATTAACATAATTAAATAATAATGATTAAAAAGCATAAATTATTTTTATGAAAAAGCAATTTTTTAATATTTTGTATGATTATATAAAACAGCTGATTTTTATTTTTACCGATCATTTCTGTAAAACGACTGCAATTTAACGACTGTACGTGCTACTCATGCGATAATTATGTAAATAAGTTATAACCACTCGCACAGTCGTAATATTTGCACAGATGCATTCCTGTCAGGCTTTGAATTGGTAAAATATAAATAATGAATGCGCATATATATATGTCGAAATATATATGCCAAGCATTTAAATGACATCAGAATTTGTTTTAAATGTCAAAACTCAAATTTTTTTAAATTCGTGTCTACGTAAAAAAAACAAAGTTGATAACAACAACGTGATGAGCGCATATTTATGCAAATCTCAATGCTAATTTACGGTGAATCTGCATCGTAATTATGAATCATGTCATTTATCTTCTTAATGAAATTCGCAGAAAGATGTCGAACGACATGTTTCGGCGCGTTTAATGAGATGTAAAATCGCCTGTGATGTTTTAATCCCTTAATGTATAAACGTGTAATCTTTTAATACCTGATTTTAATCACCATAAATATAAGCTTCTAAGCAGATTTTACTAACATCATTTGTTGTCCTACATGTCACAAACTACGATAAACTATAAAACCATGTAAAACAAATTCACGAATTGGGAATTATAATTTCATACAATATTACATGAAATTATTGAAATTTCTATTAATCCTCATCATATTGTGCGAATCATACTGAAATATGAATTACATCTCTTTTTACTTAATTATTCTCAGTGAAACCTTTCCTGTCGCTAACTTCTGGAAGTATTATATTTCAGAAAGTGTTGTAAATATCGATTACAGCACTTTCAAAGGTTAAAGTTTAAGTGTCAGAGAGAGAGAGTGATTAAGTTACGGGTCAAGCGTCAGTTGATTTTTAATCGTACACATACATATAAGACTGCTATATTGATCAAAATCACGGTTATTTGTCGAGAATACATTTTGAAACATTGACATTGAGATTTATTATATTGCGATCTAATTTTAATTATTTTGTTTTGCAAAGTTTGTGCTAAAGATCGTAAAAATTTATAATCTTTGCTTTTCACGAAGTAGAGCTTATCAATAAACGCTATATCAAATTACAATTTAAAAAAATATAACGATAAATAAACATTAAATATTTAATAATTAGAGAACATATAATTTTAAAATATAATTTTTTGCATATTACAATATATGAGATGATATGACAACTAAAAATCACACGTAATTACTATATCCAAAAGAAGAAGCAGAAAGAAATCTTTAAAGTCTTCTGTCATTATAAATTTTGCAAGATAATATAAAGATTTATACTCGTAATAATGTTTAAAGAAAACGAGAGAGAAAGTAATCTTACCGTCTCATCCCAGCCAGTTTCTTTTCCTCGCTTACGTGTATTCGCGTTAACTATTGCGCTATTCATGGTACGGCGGATTAACGGATAGTAATCCTCCTCGTCGCTACTCTCACTACTGACATTTCCATCAATGATCTTCTCGTCCGTTAATTGCATCGTATATTGATGCGCGTAATGTCTCACTGCCATTCTTCTGCTGAGATTTTCACTTTCGTTAGCAATCACTGATATTTGAGCACATTTGCAAAACACGACGCTGTTATTCTGCTGCCGAAGCAGTTCTATTCAAACACTGTCAACGAATGGAAAATGATAGAGAGATGAATGACGTAGAGAGAAATCTAACAACACGGCAAGAATATGAAAATATTCCGAACTTTCGATTATATATCAATTTTTATTATATATCAAGATATTGTAACATATAATAATTTATTTAATAAAATAAAATATATTCGAGACAGCAATGCTATTAGTAAAGCTAATGATATGAAAAAATAATAATATTGATCATTAATATATCATTAAATTTATATTAATATTTAATTAATTACTTTAAATGTGATGATCGAAAAAAATGATACTTTTGATATTATTTTATTTATTTATTAGATTATTTATTTATTATTACCGGAAGACTGATTTATTTGAAAAATTTATTTAGGATATTTAAACAATATGTCTTTAGTTTCGATATAATGTAACATTATCTTTCACACAATCACTTTGCCTATTATGTATGACAAGTGAACAGAATAACTCGTCAAACGAGATTCTAATAGAGTCGCCGGAAACTCGACGTAAGCCCAGACACATAAATACATTCATTACAATTAAATTGCACTTGGAACATCCGGACACTTGTTTTAATCTGGTAACACAGATTTCTGATTAAATAACTATTTATAATTTATGTTTGATTACACTCCAATTTTCTACATTATGACGTCATAGAACTCTAAAACCCAGTATAAATCCAGTTTTAGAGTTCTAGGATATAATTTAAACTTATTACACAATTTTCTTATCATTCTAGGAATGAGTAAAAGAATAAATAATATTTATCTGAAAAATATATGTGAAAGATGTCATTTACGAACTCATCCTATATGCGTGAAATGCGTATTATTTTTTTCTCGTTAAAATGTTCATACACATACGTACACAAAATGCATATCTGAACGTACGAAGATAATGAATTATCAACAGAAACTATGTTAAGCATTTTAAAAATGTACATTTAAATATCACGTTTTTTTCAAGTCGGTTTTAACAGTCACCAACAAACTATCTTATCTGTCACTATGCATAAACAATACCCAAGTTCTTCGTCCAAGAAATATACAAATATATATGTGTATTGATTCACTGAACAATACATGTAGATTAATATTTTGATCGAACATTAATTAATTGTTCTATTTCTTCGATAATTTGATGGAAGCTCATCCTCACATTTCTTGTCCATTCATGGAGAACACGCGTTGAAATCGCCAACTTTATTTCATATTATCCTACGAAGTTTTATACGTACAAGTAAATTTATAATATAATTGATAAAATAGCAAAAATGTTGGAGACGAGATAGAGATAAAAATTCTTCTAATTTTCAAAAAATAACATGAAAAATAACATTAAAAAATATGTAAAAAATATATTCTATTATGTAAACAGATTCGAGAGGAAGTCTTTTTAATTCACACTTATACGAAATTTCACGAAATCTATTGAGCTAAAAACTTTCACGAAGCAAAAGGCAACCGCGCGTATCTGGCTGTAGATGATGCGAACTGATTCATAGTATGTATCACTCTCGCGATTCTCAGTGAAAGCGCAATCTTTCTATACTGTTCGCATACTAGTCCATGTTGCAGTAATAAAATAATATTCGCGGCCTCCGCATATTGAAAAGATCATCCAGCTTTGAAACTATACACATTGTGTTAACGTACATTTATCAATACTTTATCTATTGTATTTTTTATCTTTAATTGAATTTGGTATTCGTTATCGCGAAAGAATGTAAAATCACGTGTAAAATTTAATGAAGAAAACAACTTATTCATACTTGATAAACTGTCAAAATTTTTTATTTTAATTATTTATAATATGTGAATAATTAAAAATGTCTTGCGTATGTGTTGTGTGTGATAAATAATATTTTTAAACTAATTTTATAAAATTACATGAATAAACTAATATAAAATAGCGCTGCAACATGTCGACATAGTAGTACGGTAATAATAGCGTTGTCTGTCCGCAGACAATAGCACTTTTGTAAGATAATAATTACTACGGTAATTATACAAATTGCGAATGATTTCATAACACTGCCTGATTCGTAAATTCACATTGCGTACGTATGATGTAACAAAACTTCCGGTCAACTTCAATGATAGAATTTCCATGAATTTTGAATTAATTTTTTAAAATAATGTCGAGTCTTTTACAACTTTATTGATTATATTTTTCGATTATTTCTTTTTTAAATAAACAATGAGTGATACTATTTTTGTTGGTTTATGACTCGTGGTATCTCAGTCTGAAATTTACATCGATTTCTTTGTTTCCTCGTTAAAACTAACAAGTTTTTATCGTGAATTTTCTCGCATTTGTATATATTTTCCGACCGCGAAACTTTTAAAGCGACACGCGACACCGCCGTTTTCCAACTGACAGGCGTAGGAGAAAGGATACACGTTGAAACGCTCAAGCACACATGGCCATGACACGTTGTTTGACATCGGCTTATCGGTGTTACGACCACTCAGCTGAGCCGGTGCCAAGCTAGCGAGCACGTAATATAATTTGCGTAAGATTTGCGGCTAATCTCTTAAGTGATTTGTTTTCTAATTATGGAGAAATATTTAAAGAATAGAATTTAATTTATGAGAATTGTTTGTTCTTTATGATTGTTTTAATAAACAAGAACAATTTATTAGTGTTTCATTCTATGGATATGGTCAGATATCTTATAAATAATTCGATGTTAAAGTGGAGAATTTCGTTTTAATAATATTACTGTATATGTGATAAATACTATAAATAAAATAATTTAAAATTAGAAAAATTAAAATATAGAATAAGTTAAAAATATTTATACAATAATAATTAAAAAATTTTTTAACAAATTTTGATTTTATGGAATTATATAAAAAATATTTGTTTGTTTAAAAAAAAATGTATTTTCTTCCCAATATTTATTATACTGTTGTTATCAAAATTAATTTCTTTAAAAAAAATTGAATTAACATACGTAGAAAACAAAGTTCATTGACGTAATGTACTGTCGGTAATGAATTGTTTTGATCTAGTTGTTACATGACAGTTCAACAGATGGAACAGTTGTAAATATTGTTTTTATCGACTTCAAACAAGTACGTAGTACGTAGTATAGGTTATAATGGATAACAAGAAGAATAAGAACAATAATTGTGCGAAATAAAAATTCTATCATATTTCTTGTGTGTAGAAATATATTGAATACAAATTAAGTTTTTATGAAATGAGAGATTTGAAAATTACATAAAATTTATCATAAAAAAAAAATATGGTCAAACAAATTGTACAACGAATGATCATAAATCTGTTTAAAGCAGATCAGTCTCAGCAGCAACTTTTGAGGCTTGCTTTGCCATTGCATTTAAAAGAATATTCGCTCGTTAGGTTTGTTTCACAAAACAAACTACTGTACAAAGATGTGGATGTGTTAGATCATACGTGCGAAGTATCAAATTATGATGCATACCTGACAAATTACAAACCTATCGTGCGAATTATGGTACAAACTCTCAAAGAAATATTAGATACAACATCATCTGAGACCAATAAAATTCTTGCAGACAATCCACAACTTAAAAAAAGAACCAGAGCTAATGTTTTGCACAATTATTATAATCTTATAGATGCTGGTGTACAGAAAAATACCATTATGAAAAATGCCTGGTTATTGGCGCATGAAAATAGTAGACTCAAAGATAAACTCAATTGTATTAAAATACTTAATATGAACAATGATCAACTTATACCATGGTTACGTTTGACTCAAGAAGAATTAACAACTTTTGTATTTCATACGCAAAATGATATGGGTTCTTATACATACAATAAAATTGAACATCTTGCTCATAGATTAGAGGTATAAATTTAGTGTAGTTATTAAATGATATTGATGTATAAATTGCACTTGTTAGTAAATTATTGTATTATATGAAGTAGGACATTTTATAAAAAATATTTTTTTCTCATAAGAAAATTTATATTTAAAATATGGAAAATTAAAAATAAAAGTTATATGATATAAAAATATTGTTTCAATAAAATATTACATGATGTATGATTCTATGCACATAATAAGAATAATTCTAAGATAATATTTCTTTTCCTAGTGTAGCATAGAAAAATTATGTAAGTTAACAATACGACATACTTTCTTATTAAAAATTCCAATTTCCTACATAGACAAGAAGTTGAACATATTACATGGTAAGGAAATTATATAAATTAAATCATAGAATAGAATAGAATAGATATCTATAAACATTTGAAAAACTAAATAAAATTTTTATTTTAACAGAATATGATGTAAATAACAAATATATATTGAAAGATTTATGGGTACTTCGATACAGTGAAAATCATATACGTCACAGATGTGAATTGTACAAAGATACACAAGATTTAGAAGTAAAAACATGGGCTATAAGATGTCCACTTAGAATTATAACAAAGTAGGTTTTGAAGGAATATCTTTTTATTTTACTTTTTGTATTATTGCTGTCTTGTGTTTTTGAAATTAATACTGCATATTTCATTGCTGACTTTGTCAAAATTAAGTTTAAACTATTATCTTCACTACTCCTTATTATTTCTGCAATTTTCTTAACTTATATTTTATATTCTTTAAATGTAAAATGGAAAAGAAGTGTGTGTTTACACAAACTTTGTCATGCGCATAAAATAAAATGTAAATTGTCATTGATTTCTTCATGTGCACAGAGCCATTCAAAGGAATAATGTAAAACGCAGTTTAATGACGAATTATTCAAGTGTTAATGAATTTTTGATAAATAAATTAAAGGTCGATGAAGAAACGCTCAATCTCGCGATCACAAAATCGCCAAGTATTTTACAAGTGAATTTAATGAAATTGAATAAATTAATTAACATATTACATCAAAATAAAATTACTAGCAATGAGATATTACAACATATACGAATCTTTTACTTCAACATCGAAACTATACAGAAACGAATTAAAATTTTGAAGAAAGAAGGTCTTGTTCCAAGACTTACTGTGCTAATGCTAGCTGAGCAATCTTTTGAGCGGTACGTAACAGTGACATAAAAATCATAAATGATAGTAATAATAGAACATCTATATACAGTTTGAAAAATAGTTATAAAATATATTGACTGTGTTTTCAATTTATTTTTTGTAGATATATTAAGAAGAATTATCTACAGCGAGAAATATTGCAAGAGCATAAAGATGTTAAAGGATATTTAATTGATAAATTAAACGTTGATGAAAAACTTCTCCAAGATGCAATTGCAAAGCGACCGACCATTTTGCGAGTAAATGTATCAAAAATAGATCAATTGATTGATTTATTGCAACAAAATGGCATAACGGGTAAAGAAATATTACGTCAGTCACGAATTTTTTATTTTAATACGGAAACTCTACGCAAACGAATTGAAATGTTAACAAATGTCGGTCTGTTACCAAAAATTACTATACTAATGAATTCTCAAAAAGATTTGGAAGACTATATTAAGTATAAATTACAAAAAATTGAAAATAAAAAATCTGAAAAATTAATTTGCACGAAAACTAATATTAAATGAATTTATTCTTTTAATATATTAACGATTATTTTTTATATGTAATACATGTATTATAAAAATAGAAATATATTCCGACATTTTAGACGAATTTATTTACAAGTTTAATAACAAATGAAAGAATGAGACAGCAAGAACCTGATCAGTTGTATTATGTTATTAATACAAATCTTATCGTTTCAAATAAAGTGATATTGTGTATGTATACTTGCATTTTTGCATTATTTATACTCTTATTTCTTACGTTCCGATATTGATTTTCAATAGTTAAAGATTAAAACAAATTTTGTTAAAAAATTAAAAGACTTCACTTTTATTCATATGATTCATGAAGTATATTAGTCTCAAAAAAAGTTAACAGGAGTATCAAAAGTACAAAATAAAAAAATTAAAGTGTTATACTACATCAATTTTTTCTTACAAATGTTAAAATATTAGAAAGAAAATATAAAAGTTAATTTTCTTAAGCAAAGTTGCCTCGTAAAAATATAAATGATAGAAAAAAGGTACTTTATTTGCACATTACATTAATGTCATGTCCATTGATATCTATCATATCACTGTTTTTGCAAAGTTTGAACAGATCTGGCATGTGATTGTCATTCAAAATTGCAAAATTTTTAGCAAGAAGTTCCTTTTTCAAAGAAGATCCTATCATGTCGGAATAACCAAGTAATTTTGTTCCAATTCGAAGATCATCTAACCAAATTGTATTTCCAAGGTGAAGGCAAACCTGTGAATAATTGAATGATATTTTCTTCTTTCCATTGTATATTTTTCACTTACAATTGTGTAAAAACTTACTTTTCCAATAATATAAGACCTTTCATCAAAATTTTTTGAGAACCATTTATGAACTGCTTCATTAGCACAATGATTCCACATGTATTCCTTATCAGGTGGTGCTACACCAGCTAAAAATATTTCTACAATATGTGTTGGAAGATTTGATAATTCCTCAGGAATATGCATTAATTTGTATACCTGAAATATTAAAAACGATAAGTTTATAAAACAAAACAATATAAAAATTATAAGAAGAATATGCTTACAAATCCATTTACATTTACATTTTGTATTTAACATTAAACATGATTCTTGTAAATTATCTTTGAATCTATTACACATATACAAAAGGTACAATTTTAGTGAAATATTATTTAGTTAAATACTTAATGTGTAATTTGAATACAAGCTTTATAAATGAATATAAGCTAATGATCTTACATCAATGGCTTCATGTATAACACCACTATCGATGCATCTCACATCTACAAATTTTACTTTGTCTTCAGAACTATCTTTATCATATCTGATACGCACAATTTGTACTCGTTTAAATGTGTCCATAGATTCCTCTAAAGCACAGATATCACCCACGTTCGTCGAGATACATACTTTTCTATAATAATTATTTATTAAGAAAATAAATCATAAATAAACTCAAAGAATGTAGAGAGGTAGATAACATAATTCTAAAAAAAAATCTTCGAATATCACATATACCTGTTTTCAACGTTTTGATAATACTCTTGTATTTTAAGTGCAGTTTTCATATACTCTGTGTCACAAAATTTTATTTTTTTTGACTCATTTGTACATGACATGTATTCGATTATTCTTGCAGAGAAATGCGTCGTATCGTGAATATACATCACCATCAATATCACTTTATCATTTCTGTGAGAATGAGATTTAGTAGAACATTGGATATATATATCAATACAATAAGATAATAGAAAATTACTTACATCTGTATGTTTGTCATTGGTGCATCGATTTTAGGAAGCATGTAATGCCTGAATACACAAACATTTTTCTCATGACAGAAACCAAATGATTTCACATTATCACATATAGCATATTCCTTTTTGTCTTTTTCTAGTGTAACTGCTATTCGCTAAAATTATATTTTATAACAAATTATGACAAAATTGATATTTTAACATTTTGTAACATTTTGTTAACTTACATCACAACTTTTCAATAAGTCTCGAGATATTACAACTTTCATTCGTTCCATTAATTTTATTATGCTTACAAATTGTTGATCATTTCTTTCATCGATGAATATACTAAATTTACATTTTTTGGCATCCTGAAAGTTATCAAAATGTATTAATTGTGGAATATATATAACACACACACGCGCGCACGCGCGCGTATTTAAATATAAATATTAAATAATGAGTTCATAATAAATTAAGAACACACACACACAATAAAAAATTTTATTTTTAATTTTAGATATATTTTTTAATAATTACCTGTGTCAAATGATCTAAAAGTACAGAAAACCTATAATTGAATAGATTTTTGAATTTTAACTGTACAGAATGATGTATCAGCCATTGAATATTAGTAAAATTGAGATCAGATAGAACTGCATCAGTACATATGAGTACTGGATACAAGCTACGTACACATGCTTTCCAACTGTCTTGTAAAGCTGTAAAATAAGGTACATGCAAAATACACGCAAATTTTGCAAATTAAGGGAAGATTAATAATTAAGATTAAGAATATACTAATTAAATTAATGATTAGTAAATTTAGATATAATAATAAAATAACATTCTGAATATAATTAAAATGTCACTCTTATACCTCGTATATCAGACAACTTCATCTCTTCGTGAATTAGCAGAGTTTTCTTTGTTGAAAATAAAAAGGTATTTAATTCTTCGGCTTCTTTAGCATTTATACATATTATCATTGTTCTCATCGTAGTATAATCATCCTTTAGTATATCTAAATATTAAAAAGAAAAGAATATTTTTTATGCTACAGTTAATCAATGTTAATATAATCAAATGTTCACATAAATATCAATTTTACATAGCAATATACAACTTTACTTACCTGATATTTTTTGGTTTTTTTGTATAGAATTCAAAATATACAATTGTGGACGTATAGATTTAAAAATAACAGCTTCTAAAAATGATGTGATACATATATATGGTTTGTACGTTGCTAGACATATAAATTTCTTAATCTCGGGTGTCCAGGTTGTTGCTGATATAATTATTTGTAGTGTTGGTCTATTGTCACCTTGTGACTCACGGTTTTCAATTACTTTATGTTTCTTGAATAATTCTCCTATCTATTAAAATGTCTTATTAGTTTTTTTAAATAAGTAATGCTAATATAATGCAACTTTCTCTCTCTCTTTCTTACCGAGTTATAATATTTATCTAAAATTACGTCAACATTGTCAAGAACTAAATAAGAAAGCCTGTCAAATGACAGTAAATTTTTATTTTCATTCAAGAATCGAGCTAGATATTGCGGTGTGGCTATTAAGATTTGACAACCTTTATATATAGATGCCTGAAAAAAGCAAAAATGATTAGTTTTCATGCATCATTTTTTGATGTTTACTAAATGTTTTTTGTAAAAATGTATATAAATTAATTTACCGCTATTGATATAGATGTCTTGCCATTAAATGCAGCTACAGATTTTACATTATCAAAAGAACGCAAAAATGACATACACAATGAGTGAATATTGATTACTTCAGAAGATGAAGAGCACAAAATTAGTGCTAGTGGACGAGTTGCGCTGTGTGATACTTCCTAATATAATATAAATTTAACACATATATTTTGTTCATATTACACATTATAAGACAATTCAGAAAGTTAAATTTTAACATTATTCATCATTTTTACATATTAAATAACAAAGATTGTTACCTTTTGACGCATGGCTACTAGACCACAAACACTCATTACACATCCACTAGTTTTACCACATTGTGATGGTCCAATAGCAACAACGTTTAAACCATTATTTATAGCTGGCCATATATAAGACTGGAGCTTTCTTGGTCTCGAAGATTTGTAATATTCATTCCAACCCTAAAACAGAGATATTAGAAAATATAATAATTTACATATATATTCTCTCTCAGTATGCTCTTAATCAATTAATATTCAACTAGATTCAGTATATTCTTAATTATCAATTACTAAATACCATTTGATTATATATTACCTTATGTATTCCGTGTGGATATCCGAGATCTCTAACATCATTTAAAATCCCACAATTCATTGTACTCTGTATCAAGACTTTCTCACTTATAAGAAAAAAATGAAGCTTATAAAATAAAATCTTTATAAATTTAAAAAAAAAAAAAACATTCTTACTTTAGACAGAATTCCTTAAGGGAATAATTAACTTGTGCGTGATTAACTTGTCTTGCGTTATTTCTATTTTTCTCAATTTTGTCATTACATGAAAATTTTATTTGTATGTGATCTTTTATGTTTTCCTTAGATTGAGAATAATTGTCAACAAGCTGTAACAAATCTGTAATAATCACACCATGAGACATTGCATGTTACTTGAATATTATTAAATATTATATTTTAACAAATTTTTAAATATAGGAATATTATAATCTAATAACATCAATATGTCCTATAATATACCTCCTTCTATATAAGTTGCATAATAATTAATAATTAGAGCTTCGCTTAATGATATGATATCTATGTTATTAATGGTAAGATAAAATTCTCCATATTCTCTTCCATTTTTCTCATCTGTGTGTAAATGGTCAAAGTATATGATTTTAGATTCATATAACAAATCTTCGGCAAATTGAATTGCTTCTTCGCTCCATTCGTCTACAACACTTTAAATAATAGCTATTTTTTAATAACATTTTATTAAATGCAAAATATTAAAAATAATAAACCTTACATGGGTGTAGACTTTGAATTATTAGAACCATTAGAAACATTCTTTTTCATACGAATCGGCATAATATTGAATACACCAACTGCTTTCGTTAAATATTTTTCAGGAATAAAATTTTGTGGCACTATACAAAATTTATCCCTAGTTAATTTTATGCTAATACCATGATCCACTAAAAGAATATAGTATATCTCATCTTGCTTTTTAATATATTGTATTAAACCGCGGCAGACAAATGATGGTAACTCCACTTCAACTGTACATTTACTACTTTGTACAATAACTACCTGCAAGTAAATATAATAAAAAAGATAATTTTTTACACTAAGTATAATGCAATTAATTTAAAATAATTAATTATGTAAGATATTAGTCATTCAATAGTAATTAATTATAATTTAAACCCAGTAAACACAGAATATTGCTGCAATGTTGTAATATTGCCGCAATATTGCTGTAATATTCTGTGTTTGCTGGGAAATACAAACAGTATAAATAAAATAAAGAGTATATATAACAAGGAGTATACATAAAACTTACATCACCAACTTTGGGATTTTGTACATTATATTCCCCTCTCAAATACTCTTCAGTTTTCATAAAGCTCAACAATTTCCTTTGGATTTTATCAAGTTTGTCTGTATGTTGCTGAATTTCATAAGCTCTCATAATATATGGACTCTTTATAGTTGTTACTTTAATTGGTGTAACTGTAGTAGGAATAACGTCTGAAAGTATATATATATAAGTTGAAATATAGATTTAACATACAGATGAATGATTTTATTCATTAAGATATTATCGCTCTAAATTGTTAAGTGTTTAAAAATATTACCTTGATGATTGAGAAATTTAATGATTTTTTGTATTTGAAGAGACCTATTACTCTGAAGTAAGGAAGCTTGCGATGTTTCCTGTTTGAAAAATTCAAACATCCTTTTATATTTAGATCATTTCATTAATAATAGATGTTTTTGTTGTTATATTTTTTCTATTATTAATTGCATATCTATCACATTTTATCTTACCTTTCCATTATATCCAGATGCAGATTTCTCGATGTCTGGCATTTTTTGATGCATCCTAGAGATTAGAATCACAAATAAATATCACAAATAAATAATTTTGAAATATATTTTGAAGCATAAAGAGAAGTATACTAGAAGATAACCTATAAAAGTTCATAGCAAATTCTCAAGTCTTCTTTTAAAAGAAATAAAAGATTGAAAAAAATATTGTATTACAATTAAAAAAAAGTTTCAAATGCACTGCCGATTAATTAGATTAATTAGATTTTCAACAGTTACAAGTTATAATGTTCATCAGGAAAGAAATCTCGATAATAATTAAAAACAGCCGAGAAATCTCGATAATAATTAAAAACAGATAATAACCGTATTTCTCGTGTGCACGTAATTAAAATGGAAACTGAATAGAAAAGTTCTATATTTTGCGACTCGAGTACAACACGTGGCGAAGAGAGACAGCCCACTACTGTCATGTGGTCACTAATTACGAGGCGCGTAAGCGAAGCGGAGGAGGGAATTTAGGAGGGGCAAATGACAACAATGAACATTTTTCAGCAAGATGATGACACACAGATCGCAGTATAAAGTGAATGATTTCATTCTTTACATTCGGCAACCAACAAAGATGAAGTGATTCATTGTGTCAATTGTCTCTTGTTGAGAAAATGCCTAATAACAAATAAATTGTGCTTAATTCTAGCATTTTAGCAACCACCACGTGACGTATACCACTATCTCTTTTTCCCGCACACTAATATTCACACGAAAACAAATTAATTATTGTGGAAATCGCAAAATGATAGAAGACTTTTCTATTCACGATTAGTTTAACTCACAGTCTACTCTGCATGAGAGATGATATGATTATGACCGCGGACATATACAGATTTGTTTTGATTCAATGAGCAAATAGCAACATCCATTTGTCATGTCTTTCTGTTTTATTTACAATTTTTGAAAAGGCGTACTCCTCTATCCAATCATGATCAATTATAGGATTTTCTAATCAATGGAATATTTTCTAAAACAGATAGAGCAAATGATATCCTTTCATAGGTATTTATGATTGATTCAATAAGTTCTCTTTTTGAGTGTATTGATCATTTTATTTAACTTCTCTCGTACAATATGCAAAACGAAACAATTAATTAAAATATATGATTTGAAAAAATCGCATTTTATATGTATAAACTCTCCTCCTCCTCATAAAAATGAATTTTTATATTTATCAAATTAATAATAATAAACTATAATTATATGTATTCTTTTATTAATTGATTGATATATTCTGTTGCATATACTGAAGATAATGGTTTGCAAAATCTGACTAATAAAAAGTGTCTTTATAAAAAGTAAAAAAAGAAAAAGCATATATAGGTACAGGAGAGAAACAATGGATCTTAAATACAAATGAAAATGCATTTATTCTCATACGAAATGAATACAAAAAATACAAGAATTACGTGTGTATAATACTAAATGCATTTATCGCCTACTTCGACTTACCAATCGTTTCGCTTACGGTGAATCGCGCGATACTACACTACAATCGCGATTTGTATTAAAGAGGGCACATATATATACTGTATATAAAATATAAAAAATATATATATGTACACTCTGTCTATTAATATACATATATATTGGTTAGTGTAATTATAAATAAAGGTACGACGAAAAAGAGAGAGAAAGAGAAAGAGTACACGATACGCTTGAAATATCGTTGCCTTTGTCCTCTCTCTCTCTCTGGTTTGTCCTCGCAATTCTTCCATTTACGACGATAATTTATTTGCCAGGGTTCGCCGCGGTCGCCTTTCACAAACGGATACCTGGGTTCCGGGATGCGACGAAGTTGAGAAGCTCGTCGCTGTCCTCGCATACGAAAGGTTTGATGTGGTGACATGCCACGTCGTGCCACTTGATGCCATCGTTGTAAAAGTTGTTTAATATAGACAAACAAGACTCGTCGTTGCCCTGTAAGTAAACGAGATAATTATAATAAACCTTACGATTAGACTGACTTCGGAAAAAAATGTTATAATTGAATAAGTTTTTATTCTTGGAAAGTTAGATATGTTATTTGATTGAAAAAAAATAGTTCAAAAATATACATTCTGTTCAAATTTTCTTTTAATTAGAATATAATATTTCTAATTTCCAAATATAATAGTGGTTTTTATCCGATTATTGGAAAAATATTAATTTTACATGTTTTAATTTTTAATTCATAAATGAGAAATTTGATATAAAATAGATCAATTTTTATCTTAAAAAACTAATATATTTTTTCTTTTACACAATATTATTGAAATAGCAAAAGCTTTTAAAACATATTAGCGTTAAAAAAAGCGTTAAAAAAAAAGATACATGAATTTCATTTTTTTTTTAATTCTCAATGTTGAAAGATCAGTAAGTACATGTAAGTTTCTACATCTAGTTCATAACGAGAGCCTTTAAAAATATTAAAGGTCACATATAAGAGCATCGCCGAAGATGCCAAAACACTTTCACTCTCTCTATCCTACAAGAATATAAATCAGAGTTTCACGAGGCCGGCGCCAAACGTGCGTTACGAAAGCATGTTGGAGCCAATTGCTCCACTTGGCAAAATCTTCGCGGTAATTCCTTCTTTATATTAAATATTTTTTATAACTTAAGCAATCCATTTGTAAAATATATGTTGAAATATACATAAAGGTCCTTGTTTACGTGGAATTATACATGCAATTATCTAAATATTAAAAATATAAAAATTTTGAAAGTAAAAAGAATATCATACCTGTGCAGCTTCGCGGTTGTCTGGTTGTGGTTGACCATATCCTCCAGTGTTGCTCCAGTCTCCAGTGTTACGCTGGCTCGTCGGTCCGATCTTGGCGCCAGATCCAGACCAGAACCATCCGTTAACGTTCTGGGGCTGAAGATCTGCTCGGTCGCAGCCATTGAAGTTGCACTTGCGGCCCGACGTCCAAATGTATCTCACATTTCCTAATTAAACGATAGTATGAATATAACACAAATTTAAAAGTTTATAATTCATGCAATTAATGTGTGACTAAAAATTAATGTGAAGAAATATTTGCTAGGAACAAGAGCAAGGAAACGCGAATTTTTTATATAAATCTGTGGAAACAAATAATTAAATTTCTTATTATCTGAATCAGCAACCGATGTCAGTTATAAATTATACGTTGACAACTTTTCAATCTCTGTCACTCTTGATGCATTGATTATTTTCACCCGGATATCCGCGTCACTTGTGACCGCAATAGAATCTTCTTTTCCTAGATATAAAATTATCCAAAATATGATGGCAGGTATTCATAAATACTAAATGAGGCTCAAGGAAGCATGGATAAATAACTATCATTTTCTTAATAATACCATGTATCTCAATCATAAATAACATCTTATTATCTGAACAATAACTCAAACAACCTCGTATAAAATATCATATATTCGAATTGCAACTCGATTTATAATTAAAAGAAATTATTAACTGACGTATCTCTATCGTATAATTATACGTGCTATGTAATTACCTTGCGATGGCCATATTTTATTATTTAATTTTATACAAAATACTTTTTTGCTGAAATTGCTGAAAGATTTTGCGAATCTGTATGCACCGAGCATGTTTTGGACTCAAAATGAACATCTTTCAATGAATTATTTACATAAAGATAGACTTGTATAAATTTTGAAAATTTAAATTACTTTTTGAAGTCTGTGCATTTGATCTCGCAGATTAATTAAATGCACGCAAATTAATTAAATAAATCGCAGCGCGCCATTAAATTCTTCGGAAGCATCCGCCATCGTCTGTTGACCTGTCAGATGCCTTAAATTTAGTTTCGCCCGACATTTCCTTATTTTATCTTCCTTATTATATTTTTAATGCGGTTTTCCGTGGCATGCGGAATTTTTCATCTACTGAATAATTAACTCGCATCCAACAATCTAGGTTTATTACAAAGCACGATGCTTGTTCATTATTAATTATAGCTCAATTAATAATCTTTATTATTTTGCTAATAATTATTAATTTATCTTCCTTTAGAGAAACAATTTGATTATTTATAATATAGATAAAAAGAAGGAAAATATAGTTGTACAGCTAAAATTTTTTTCTAAAAATCTGCATTAATTTAAACAGTCTTGATTAATCAATATCAATTGATTCATCAACATTGATAACTGAAAATACTCGAAGAACAAATTAAAATAGATACATGGATGTATAATAATTATTGTTTTAACGACAAATTAATTAGAATTACTTGAAAGTTCGAGAGAAAAGAAAGTGTGTAAGATAATATATTAAGTGAAAACGTGTGAAATCGTGGCGAAAACTCTTATTATTATAGGGGAGAGAGAGAGAAGAATATTGATATACATCAATTATCTAACATATATTACATGGAGGGAGAGAGAGAAGAATATTAATATACATAAATTATCTAACAAAAGAAAGGCATAAAATTTCAAATAATAAATCTCGAGTAATAAAGATTATATATAAAATATGGACTTTAATGACTATTTAATACAAATTCATCTAACATCGTTGCTTTTGTGTGTGCATATGTGTTGTCATGCAAAATGTATCTCTTTAAAACGATAAAAATCACAAAAATCCTGCTTTAAAATAATCAATTATATTATATATTATTTATTAGAGAGACCGAAATATATTAAATCATCATTATATTCTGTATTTCAATATCGATTGCTCGAATCAAAGTTAATCGATAGTCATTTTAAAGACAACGAATGTTTCGTTATCGTTGAAGATTAACGAGATTCCAGGCTCAAGAAGACAAATCGTTGAATTACAAGTACCTACATAAAGTCCCTTTCACGTCGGCTCCTTTTTCTACACAGAGCATCAACGGTCAAGTGAAAGTGACCCGCTTAACCGAGTATAGGGGTATACGAGCATCTAGTCACCCGCGAGTCTAAATTGCAACTGAAATTCTTCATCAAGAAGGTTCAAACTACGGGTCGTAGAGAAATGACGAAGAGAAATGACGAGCCAAGGCACGAAACGTTACGCCACTGAATCTGCGAACGCGCCTAATCTCGCTCGTTTTCGCTACCCCTTCGTGAAATTTAATCGCGCAGCAACATTGTGCAATCATTTACGCCCGCAAATTGACCGAAGAAGATTCCGCTTTTACTTCTCACGCGCTCGAGAGCCTTCTTTATTGTATTGTAGGCTCGACAAAGTTGCAGCGTGAAAATTTCCCCGCGGACAAAGAAACGCGAAATGAACGTTAATGAGATTCTATGACGCCTTTCGAATCTTTCATCGAATAATTTAAACGGACTCGGATTTTACATGAATTATGTATGATAATTTTCGTTTAGCAAACAAGAAATAGAAACACTAAAAAAAATTATGTAATCGATATGTACTTTTATACGGAAGTTGCAAGAATATTAATGTGACATTGACATAGTTTATGTTAAGAAAATATTTTTTTCACAATCGCTAAATTGTAAAAGTCAAGAAGTAATTAATTGATCATGATCGCAATCTTCAATCAGATCGCGATTATGATCAATTAATTACTTCTTGACTTTTACAATTTAACGGTTTAACGTTTGTCTGACCTATTATAAAACTTATCTCCATGAATAAATGTATAAAAATTGATTAAACAATTCTTTTTTTAATAAAAATACTTTACGTAGCTAGGAATAATCGCGCATTATTTTAAATTTGTAATTGAAAGAATATTTAACAAGTTGCCGACGAATTGAATTTAATCTGTCAACTTAATGTCACAAGATTTAATATATAATTTGTGCTATAGAGAGAATGTGATATTTTTACAATTTTAAAATTATTATCTTACAACATTCGGCCCAAATACAAATGGAAAAAGTTTGGATAAAAATATTTTCAGACCTTAATGCATTAAGTTATGTATGTGAAGAGCAATTTATTATTCATTTTCACGAAAGTCTTGCAAAAGGTTATACATTTTTACTTAGGACTTGATAACTCTTCATACCTTAACATTTTTATTAAGAAAGCGTTAAGAGTCATCAGAAAGGATTTGTTAGCTAAAGCTTGATGAGATGTTTGGCTACCGACTAGATTGCATCACTCGAATAACCAACGATTAAATCTACCATTTATCAATTCTTGTCGAAATCACCAATTCACGAATTAGCCTCTCTTGATTATTCGCAAGAGATTATATAAGATAATAAATTTTTATAAGACATATATACATATATATATGGATTGGTAAAGAAGCAACAACAATTTTGAATTTGTCATCGCGGCAGCTCACCTCTCGCTAGTCTCTGCTTGACGAATTCGTTTTCCTGAGGAGTCTCCAGGGACACGGCGTCCATGCAATGACGACGGCAAATATTACGAGCATCCAGCCAGTCTACCTCGAGATTTCTGGTCGGCTGATGTTCCCAGCTGAAGAAATACGAATGAAGGACTCCTCTGCCATCTCTATATGACGAGTGACGGACACCTGAAGAATGGGCATGTTAATGCATCATCAATAATATAGTTAGTTGTGATTGTATCTCAGTTAATCGATTAATGACAGCTTCGTTTGACATGTTCAAACTTATTACACAATTCAGAGAAATATACATAGACTTAGAAAAATGCTGCACGCGTTTTTATACAACTAAAGAATTTAAGTATTGCTAAATGATTTTGTACCATGAAATCATACGTTACAGAAGATAAATGGGACACACATCCTATGTACTGCAATCGTTTGACGGCTTAACGTGAATTAATTTGCATGAAGCCGCCGTGAGTTACGACACAACGAACGCATTTTAATGAATGAAGAACACTTCTCTTTTCGTCTCTCTTTTCTTCTCTCTTTCTTAACTCTGGTTTCTCATTATTTTCCACTTAATTAGTTATGCAAGTGTTAACTAAGGAAAGAAAAGATTGCAAAATGTCACTGAAAATACTTACGATTCGCGCAGCTTCGCGGATCGGGCAAGGCTAAACGACGCTGGGCATTCACGACGACGATGCCGACGAGGAGCAAGCAGATGGCCCTCATACTCCCGAACCTTGAAAAGAGAAACAGAACGGTTGTTTATAGGTCAATTTCGCAATACATCATTGAACGAATCTTTAGGCAATTTATGGACCCTTATATCTAAACCCAAAATTATTTAGAGTGCCAAAACAAGCTTTCAAATTACATTCCGTTAATATATACATAATTAATTATTTCATATATTTCAATATTGTACTTATTAAACTTCGTGAAATATTTGCATCAATGCAAATATGTCGTTGTAATTTGACTAAATTATATTACATTATATGAGGTCTCTAATGTGAGTCCTTGAAACTTGAAATTTTTGTCATTTCTAGGCAAGAATTGATCGTTAATCAGTATGATGCCGCAATTTCGTCTAATACGTGCAAAACATTCACAATGCAACGTACATGCGTATATTTAATTAGCGTAATACAAACGAGAATTATCGTGATTACTATACAATCATTCTAGAAAGTGGAAAAATCAGGCGTTTTGATGTATCATCAAAATGATACTTTTTTATACTTTCTATAAGTTTATAATTTAATTTCATCTATTAAAAAATGTGCTAAAAGTTGCCTAGTGTTGAAAAAAATTAATGTTTGATAATTAATATAATAAAAATTATTATTAAATTTATATATTTGATTTATTCATATTATTCTATATATCGATTAATACGTGAAACATATCTATAGGATTTAAATGAAATTTTGCCATTCACAAATTATTTCATGAAATTACTTCCATTGTTAATTTAACTCTGTTTATTAAAATATATGATAAAAGCATAACAGTATAAATGCAAGTCTGTTAGAAAGTTTCGACAATGATAATTTTATATTGTATTCATTTTTAAGCAAATAGTTATTACGTAAATTTAGAGCACACGGCAGAGGCAAACAACATATCATAGACTAGAATAGAATCGTGGAATTCGTAAGAAAGTCGGCAATTCTTTCAGGAAATGGGAACACTGAACATTTGCCAACGCTATTGAATATGTGTCCAGCAGTTCGAGGTTACGGGGTTACAAGGCTTTTATGATGCCTGCATGTGTGCTGAATTTGCGCAACGCAATCCCATAAATCATTAAAATTTTTGACACAATTTCTGCAATTTTTTTTAAATATAGTGTTTTACAGCTTTCTGAATCACATTTAAAATATATAGTATCTTATGAATTATGTTAAAGAAAAATAAAATTTATAATTAAATGATATTAAAATTAAAAATTTGAAATTAAAATACATTTTTCGATGTATTTTTAGAGAAAGATATATTCTTAAAATTTATTAGGAATAGTTCCTGTTATATCTTTATAATTTTCTTCAAAAGTATACAACATTAAAAACTATTATTTAAATAAGAGCTCTTTATTAGATACAAGAGCTATTATATAGAACTTATATATAGGATGGAAGATAAAAATTACAATATGATATATTTGGAATATCTTTTTTCATACATTGTATTTAATTTGTATGACTAAAGTAGTAGACTTTTCAGACTTTCTTAATCAATTATTAGACAAAAATTATTATATGTTAACTATTAGAAATTCTATTTTCTCTCGTGAAACAATCATTTTATAATTGTTGTCTATTTCGCGATTAATCAATGTTCTATCTCGATTCGATTAAAGTAAACGGCGAATCGAATTATAACTTCCGGATTGATTTCGCGTGACACGTAAACGTCGACGCTTCGTGATGGTTTTACTAATGACTGTTATTGATCGTCAGGACAAATGCGAGGCGAACCACTTTCTAGAAAATCAAACGATACGACAGTCACTACAAAATGCATCTATAAAGCGACCAAGTAAAAGCGATTCTATGATCACCCAGATCATCGTTCCAATTAATTGCCATTATCTTTAATTCGGAAAGCAATACTTTGCATGATTGTAAAAGCTATCAAGTTGTTATCTCTTAATTTAATTGTAACCTAAATTCAAACTGACAAATACGCTTTCAAGAAATTATTCAAAGAACGAAATTTCCACATCAATATTCAGTAAAAAAAGAAGATATGATCAGTATTTAACTGCAATCTAAAATAATGATATTTCAATGAAATTAAATGAACAATCCTTGTAAGAGATAGTTGCAGGTGATGTCTACTTTATTTATGATGGAAACAACTTAATTATAAAGGAAAATAAATTTTTAAATAATTATTGATCAAAAGTAATTATCATTCAGTCACATAAAGATTTATATGAAGATAATATTAAGATTATTCAGAATTATTTATTATTGATTATCTAATTTGATAAACCTGTATAATTAAGCACACACATATACACACAATATATATATATATATATATATATATATATATATATATATATATATATACACGATGAATAGAATCATGAATTTGCTAAATATAAGGGAAAATAAATTTTTAAATTATTAATAGAAAATAATTAAAAATCATCAAGTTATATAAAAGTTTATATTAGAAAGATTATTCATTGTTGAATTATTTATTACTGATTATCTAGTTTGTGACAAACTTGTATATCTAAGTACATGACAAATAGTCATTTGAATTCTAAATATCTGATTTAGTCACTGCACATCCATATTCATTAACCATCGTATATTAGAGCCTCGCGACTATAATACACTCTTTGTTTTTTAAAAATAATGAGCTGGTTTGTCTCGAAAATCTACATGTGCGGCGTTTTCGCAGGATAATAATCATTAATATTTATATATCATTGAATCCATAACACTGACAACGAGTATGAGAAAAATCTCCAGCTGTGAAAAATGAAGAACGTAAGAACTTTAACATGTCCAAACAATGCAACCAAATCTCGGAGCTCACGTTTTGGTATAAGAAAAAAGTTAAATGAAGAAGAACATTGTATCGCTATTCATCTGATTCATTCTCCCACAATAGAAGGATTCTTTGACAATCATTTCCTTCGCGCGTAGTCGTCAATTAGGATGGAAGTGTAAGTGTTATTATAATAACGATAATAAAACATGTATTGTGCCATGAGATGCGATAGCGCGATGTAATGCCTGTTAAATGTATACCGCGTGAAATGGAGTGTTCAGATCGAAAGTTGATAGCTCATTGCCAGAATAGAGGTTGATGGGTTATGAGAGCGGCAATACGTATTAGCGAGATAAGACATCGTGTATTTAATGATCGATTTTAATGAATGAGACCGGTATAAAGTGAAATAACGAATAAATTCATACATTGGATAAATTGAGAATAAAATTGTTGATATCCTTTTCACGTAATTCTCTTATATCTTGTTTTACAATTAAATTAATCTTAGAGATTTTATTGTATTATTTTTACTCCATTTCACTTTCAACATATTTAGATTGGAACAGTTTTCTCTTTTATATTAGAATTAAAATAATAATAATAAAAAAATTAAAATAATAAAATAATAATAGAAAATAAAATATATCGATAGTTGAGAAAATACATGCTTAATATATTATATATATATTGCAATTCAAAAAGTGTCTATTATATGTTAATTTAATCGGGTTTTCGCTTCTCTAGCAGATTATAATTATATTTATTTTTTATATATATTATTTTTATATAATATATTTGTAATATATTTATAATTATATTTATTTTTATATATTATTTCCATAATTATATTTATTTTTTAAATGTGTGTTTAGAAGACTAAAAATTATTGAATACTCGTCAATGCATTTTTTCTATAGGATAGATAACGCAACAGATAAAAAGGTTAACGATGTCTTAATGATATTTATTACATCCCTCTTTTCTAGATGTCAATTCAATTTTCTCAATGTGAGAAATGCTATGCGGACATAGCACATACTCAACAATCGAGTGATCTCAACGAGTATTCCTTTTTTTATAGTTTGTCATTGCAAAACTTGCCGTTACATCATTCTCGAACTCTCGTCACCTGGTGATCTTACATCAACGTCTCCTCGGGATTGTTCCAATACTTCAATCGAGATGCTCAAAGAAGATCATAATTTTCTCGTGAAAGACACGAGAATGAAAGAGAGAGAGAGAGAGAGAGAGAGAGAGAGAGAGAGAGAGAGAGGAAAGAGGAACGTCTCGAGTTTATTCAAATATGATCAGCAAACGAATGCTATGAATTTGGTTGTTATCGAGTCTTGGTTGTGCAAAATCTCTTGCGAAAGAACATTTCTATACACGAAAGCAAACGAACTTCAGTAATATGTCTTCATTATACATGTCCTCACCTACGCAATTTTCCTCTTGGAAATGCATCTCCTCTCGTATGCGATGCGTTAATTTTTTTATGCAATAAAGCTTTACTCAACACTATTCTTCTACTATTCCTCAAACAGTATATTTATTTACAAAGCAATATATTTTGCATCGTGCGATCAGCTGTTTAATAGAATCAGCCGAAATCAAAATAAGATGTAAGAATTGAGAGATAATTGCTAGTAAATAATAATTGGGCAATAACTTAAATATGTTGAGTATTTTAGTATTATATCTGTATAATACTTCTCGTCATCGAGAAAATTTAATTAATATCTAGAAAGAAAGGATTTAATAATGTAATTAAAACATCGTTAACCTTTCATGCATTATATAATAATAAATAATGCGATTCTTTGCTAGAAAAATAGCAGTGAAGGTAATATAAGATCAGTATATATATTATCAAAATATCAATATATTATATGTTATCAAAAAAATTATCTTTCCGAGACTAATAAAATATATTATGCTCCAACATTCATTTAAAATTAGATGAAAAGAATATTATTTTCTATAATTCATTGTATATTTGTTTACAAAGACGTGAGAATGAAAATAATCCATATATTTAAACTATATAAATTATATTTAATTTTATAAACTGTTAAATTATATTTAACCTAAGCATGCACGGGGTAAAGTTAGAAAAGAAAAGATCAATCGATGGGATTCAGAGTCGGAGTCCAGTGACCCCGTAACCACATTGTTGGATTCTTTGCGGTTCACGTCGATCGTTGAGAAAATTCCAACGCTATTTCTTCGCGTAAGAAATAATTCTTAGTAGACAGAAGAAAATTTTTGTCTTTCCCCCCTGAAAATTATATATAATGCAGCCTAGACTAATAGAAAGAGAATAATAATTCTCGAGCTTTTTTCATGGAGCTAATGATACTACCGTGAATAACTTCTAACTACAACTCTTCTCACATTCTTTATTGTTTCTCATCTTATCCAGACGCGGAAGCGCTAACGTTACAATGTATCGTTATTACATGATGCAATGGCAGCTAATTAATGTAATGCAAACGTAGACGCTAATTCGTTATGGTGCGCCATTATATTACTTTTCACAAATCAAGAGATATGATATTTCGTTTCTTAAAAAACAGAACGTTTCGTAATGGTAATTAAACCATTGCTTTTATGTGGAGTAACCATGTTGGCAGGGTAGAATTAACTATGAAAGTTCCTTAATATTATTTCATTATGTCATTTTTTTGAAAAGAATAATTTTGTATAACAAATTACATCTTTTCGCGAGAATATTTTCACTTTTTATCGAGAAGGAAACAAAGAAAAATACGTTTCAGAATTTTAAATAAAGCTTATGTATTAAGGTATGAATTTAAAGATATCTCTGTTTTTATTATGTGATGATAATTATAGTAATAACATTAAAGAGTTAATTTTTTTGCACTCTTTACTTGCAGCAAAAAAGTGAAAGTAGTCAAAATTTAAAATATTATAATATTTTAAGCAAGAGAGAATAAATATAATAATTATAAAACTATTTAATAGATCATACGTGTAATCAACAAAATTGTATATAATTATGATATTTTCTAGATGTGCGAACACAGAGTAAATAAGGTTAATATGTGTTATTCGTAATCTACGAGAAGATAATAGGATGTTCGCGGTATCTTTAGAAACGAGACGTTCACAACTAGTGAAACTTAATGTGATTTTGCAATGCGTTTTTTTATCTAATTTTTATCAGGTAACTGACTTTCCTCGAATCACGGTTGCCAGTCTCAGCGAGGGGCTGCAACTTTCTAAACCATTCGTGACACTCGCATCACGAAGTGGCGGTCTCGGATGAACATCACCATCGAAGATATATCTCATTAGACCTCTTTTAGATACTTGCAGTATGTTTCCACGTGATAATTGAAAAAGCATTTTGAAAATAACACGATATCCTCGATATCTCTCTTCGAAAATCAAAATAGATAGTTGAATTACAAAAGAATGCATCTAAAATACAAAAGCGATGTACAAATTCAATATAATATCTACAATACATTATCATTAAAATATTGTTCAATTCGCAAATAATACATTTTAGATATAAGGCAATTTTTATTGTTGCAAAATTATATAATTATTTTAATCATTGAATTTGCTGATTTTATTCAAAAATATTACATCTATTATTTAAACAGAATGAATAATATTTCATCTGTCAGAAACTAGAAATGCTCAAATTATATAATA
The DNA here is from genome assembly GCF_003227725.1 of Camponotus floridanus. NCBI lineage: Eukaryota > Metazoa > Arthropoda > Insecta > Hymenoptera > Formicidae > Camponotus > Camponotus floridanus. The sequence goes on along the minus strand of NW_020229216.1, from coordinate 123,435 downwards.
ATTTAATTGTATATTCGAATTTTATAAATATTTTTATGAATTGCAGCCACTTTTTTATAGTATTATTGATTTTAATGTAGGTATAAAATCTAACACAAAAAAATAATTTTCTAAAAATATGTATTTCATCAAATTCTCTATTTCATTAAATTTTTAATTTTTTTAAAAGTGGATGGTAACAGTATGATTAGGCTAATTTATGCATTTTTTATTATATATGTCACAAAATTAAAATTTTTAAATGCATTTTTCTCTGTTTTCTTTTTGAAAAAAAAATTTCCACGAAAAGATATAATTATACATATGATAATCATTGTCTAGTTTTTTTTTTTAAAACAGCAAGTATTTAAATGCCAAAAAGTGGCATAAAATATTCAAGATGATTTTCGTATTACGTGATTATTTTGTATGAATTAGAATTATGTAAAGTATATAAAAATTGAAAGTTCCGTAACAAGATTTTTTAATGACAATAAAAAGCCTTTGATGTAAATTTGCAATACAAAGTTAAGATAAAATTTATAGGTTAAATTTATAGGTAATAAATCCGAGAAATCGTGAATGGAAAATTGTCAACGAATGCAAATGAGCGAAGTATTGAAATCCATCGAAATCGAATCGAAGAATTCCGGCACTTCTGAATTAAGATGGTACCGATTGCTCTTTCACGAGATGCATATTCATGCTAATTTTAAACACGCACGTAAATTACCCAATATAATTAACATATTACATAATCAGTGATATAATATAAAATTATATCTGAATATAGAAAAATCTGATCTTAAATCATGAATATATTATGTTCTAATTAAATCTGCATACTATATATATTACATATCATATCGATGAAGGCGAAAAAGTAATGCTCTGTCCGTAAAATTATATTTTTTTAAGAAAATGTAATGAGAAAGAGAGATAAAAAGCCAAAGGGATGCGTTTACTGTACATGGTTATCAAGAGCCGCGCTTTGTTCTGATCGGTTGATTCAATATGGCGCAGTAATAGAAAGGAAAGTTGTTCCAGAATCGACTCATTAGTCCGGTTATCTTCTTTCGTCGAAGACACGTGCATCGCCCGAGGGTTTACGAACGAGATGAAGAAGAAGAACATCATCGCCGAGAGTACGATCTTGAAGTTTGTGGTACCGTTATGAGCCACCGGGTATACACTCCCTAGCGGCTTTTCGTTTCTCTCGGGAAGAAATGTGCGAATTTGCTATTTTATTAATTAAAGGCATATGTTTTTTTTGCAAATTTCATATTTGCATTTCAGGAATTTATATCTCGATATTGTTTTGAATTATTTTATATATTCTTTTATGTAATTTTATTTTTATTGCTAAGTTTTATAAAATATAAATTAATGATAATTTTTAGAATATTTTAATATAGTAATATCTTTTTTTAAATATTTTATTTCCAAAAGTTTTTAATTTAGCTGAAGCCTCAACCTCAAGGCATTTTAATAATGAATATTGAATATTATGTAAATATATTCTGTATATTTTATATTTACTGTTTAATTGAAAGTTTTGAATTATCTAATTTTATCTGTTATGGGGAGGGGGCGGAATTACCTGCTTCTTGCATCATGGTCTTTAATTATAACTCAAGTATATCATAATGTCTTGCATCGTGCATGTATGTGTTAGACACGCGATGCACTTTCTAGTCTAAAAAGCATCAAGATACACGGTAACTATTTTTTGATGGCAATGTGTTATCTCGTTATCATTTATATGATTTATATAAATAATAAATTTATTTAATTTACTAATAAATTTATATATTATTATGAGAGTATCTATTATTATGAGAATAATAGAATCGCGTTAATATAATATATTGAAACTTATGCATAATAATTAATACAACACGCGTTGGCCTAAAGATATTTTTCATTTATCAATTTTATTTCTTTCTAAAAGAAATTATCAGAATAGCTTTTATTTTTGCTCCATCATAGATATTTTTTTCCTGTCGTAAAATATTAATTGCTACTTTTCCACGCTGTAAGCATGAGAGGTGTGCTTTTCTTTCATTATTTTTTACAATAATCGTATCACATTATGAAAAACAATGCAGACTATTGGACATGTTTGGTTAACATTTGTGGTTTGCGGTAAACTGAAGGCACGTCGCGGTCAAAGTGACGGAGATTAATAATGCTCGCCACGTTGAAAGCAGATGCTCTGACCGTTTACTTTACTCAGTGTTTCTCTTGCAGAGGTATCGATTCCGTATCCCTGTAATTTGAATGTGAATAACCGCGCGCTACAGTAATTTGCTTTACACATATTAGTTACGTTATAACAAGCCACAATATAATATTTATCTGCTACTTACATAGCAGTCGTTAAAATAATTCTAATGATTATTCAATTATAGAGAAACCTTATTATGCCCCAAACAGCACAGCATATATTTACAGAATTAAGATTCAGAATTTTTCACTGACCAAATAATTGTAGAATAAAAATTGTTTTTTTATATGTCGAGCAAATTAGAATTTTGTTAATTTTGTTTTCTAATAAATTAACGAGGAGATTTAAAATTTCTATTCGATAATGAAATTTTAATAATGAGATCATCAAAAATTCTAATTTGCTATCTAAAATGTACACATCGCAGAGAGTTTACAAGGATTTCTTCTACTTCGACAAGTCTACAAGGATTTCTTTTACTTGGACAAGTAGTGGTAACGACTATCATGGGCAATATCAAAACCGTCGTGTCGTCGTGACATCTGTCCGACTTGACGTCGAGCTTTCCAAGTATTTGTGAGACGCGACCGCCGTCGTGCCATTCACGCGAACAGGAACGAGAATGAGAATGAGTATGAGAATGAGAACCGTAGGTGTAGGAAAACGACACTCACTAAATAGTGAATGTGTGCATGCCTCTACACATACGTGTATGTGTGCGAACCACATCGCGTTGTAACCGTTAGCTGGCCGGCTTTACGTCCAGCCGGCTCTCTTCCAGGAGTCTCTTACAGTTTGTTCGAGGTGGACTTTTGTTAACGGCAATGTTGGTATCCCGCGTTCTATGGACTGTGTCTGGATTCTGGTGAACCCGACACGGCAAAAACGAGACGAATCAAGTTCATAAAAAACAGACAGAGTCCACTTCGACTCCCCTTAATGACTCCCCTCGTCTGAACACTATCGGGGTTTACTACTTGATACTTAAGAAGACTTTAGAAATGCGTTCATGAGTCACATCGGGAATTTAAAAGCAGAAGATGGCAATCTCGAGTTTCCAGCCTTAATTACGAATCGAATCAATTGGATAATCTTCACCTTTCTTCCTCTTAATGGAAGATATGATGCAAAATTACTTCCATCAATCGCGTAGAATCAGCGTGTCTTCAACATATTTTTATTTGATAGATAAGTTATTTTTTTAATCCTCGTTGAATTTCTATCTTAACTTTCTATAATGTATGATATTTTACACAATTTTATTTTAAATTGTATTATTTAAGTACAAGTATTACTATTACAAGTATTACTGATAAAAAATAGAATATTATTCTTGAAAATATGCCATATAATCATGAATGTTAAAATTAATTTCTAATTTCTGACTTCTTACAGATTTATACCTTATATATTCTACAGTTTTATATTTTGATATATTTTTAAATCAGCAATGTGTAATTTAAAATCTCTTTTTTTTCAAATAAATTTAATATAAAATATAAAAATATATCTGAAGAGCGATTTAAAATAAAATAAAAAAATTCAAGTAATATTACACTGATTTTTTTAAAAAGTTGCTTGATTAATACTTTCCTAAAAAAAGAAACATCAAGTATATACACTTGAAAAAGCATTTACAGATTCGAAATCCTTTGATGGTAATTACACCTTTGCCTACCTAATTCACAGAAACGATATTAATCTTCTTTGTTTTGCTTTGTTTTGTGTGATGTAGATCTTCTTAAGGAAGGATCGTGTCAACTCATTTTAAAGTGTCGAAATCTTGCGATAGCGCAAAGTGTACAATCATGTACGCTTTTCACTCGTTGCTTTGTGTGAGAAGATAAATCGCAATTATCTTAAAAACGCGAAATTTATTTCATTAGAAAACAGGATGCCATTTTCCTGATTTCCATTAACCTGTCATATGTCAGAATTTGCAACAAAGTATAAGAATATTTTTTATTCTACGACACATTAAATGCTTATATCAATCAGAAGAAAGTTTTCAAATCTAAAAAAATACAGGGAAATGCGATAAATGATACAAGTGAAAGGAAACTTCAAAGAGGATAAATCATTAAGGAAATATTAAAAAAAAAATTTCTCTTGCATAAATGACATATTTAACGTTCTGTGCGTACAACGAAACAAATTGAGAATCTAAAAATATTTATATACATAGATGCAGGTGTGTGTAACCCGCACAATCATTTACGTAATCGTGCAATTTTATTTGAAAATACTGAGCGAATAAAAAAAGATAAAATGTTAGGAAACTCTCTTGATACAAAATGAAACATGTTTCGAAATAATCATTAAGAGCATTAAATTCTCCTGGTGAGAGGCAACATGTTTTTTCATAGTTGATTTAAACATTGCATAAACGACCGATGTAAAAGCATTTTGGTAGCTTCGATTTCGCAAAATAACATTTTAATGATCCAAAGAATTTAAATTCAGCTATTAGTTTGCAAAACCAGTTAACATTAACGTTAATATTAAATTAATTTGAAGCTCAAAGATAATAAAAATAGGTTTATAGCATGATTGATATAGTTACTTGTAAGCATGTAAAGCATGTAAAGAGAAACTTTATGATACTAACTTAATCATGCACATATTTATTATTATTATTTCATCAATAACTGACATAGATTATTTGGACTTCCTAAAATTTCGAGAAAGTGATTTTTCATCAATTTTATTAAATAAAGAATTTTGCTTCTATTATAAACTTTTAAATGCTTCAATTTTTATTTTAATAACAAATGTGTTCCTCTAGTTTCTATTTATTAATTTATTTTTATTTTAAATATGAAATTTTTGATATTTAAATTAATCTGTATACATTGTGTGTTATTAAAATTAATGTTATAGAGATTTATCTAGATGTTTTTTTTAACATCCAAAAATAATTCTCACTCCTAAAAAAATTGATAAATATCGTTCTACTCGAATGACTTTTTTTCGTTCAAAATTAACAAGGAAACATGTAAAGCAAAATAAAGACAATCGAAATAAGGACATGCTACTGATGAGGAATTGAAGATTCGAAGATACTTTCGAAACGCGGTCACATCAAGATGAAAAAAAAAATCGTCCAATCAATAATGCGTTGGCGTAATTCGAACAATATTAATTATTCGTACAATTAATTTGCGGAAATTTAGCAAATCGTTTTTACAACAAGCTTAAAATGATTGTATACATACAAATATTTAGAAATATCTGATATTAATTTTAATAACATCTCGATATTAATTTTTAATTAACTAACTAAGAAATCGGGATATCAATAACTTTTTTCATATTGTAAGTAATTTATTAATTAAAAAACAAACTTTTGTCAAAAGATTTAGCTTATTCACGTACATCCTTAAATACAAAATCTTTATCGTTATCAATACTGCAAACTTTGGATCTATATATCAATGATGTTATTATTTAAATACACATCTATCTAATATATATAAGTTTATATGTTTTTGCGATGTTCTATCGTCGTAAAAATTGTTCACATATTGTCGGACAGTAAATCGAGTAGATCCGTTACTTACAACTCTGCATGCAGCATCTTGCATATAAACTTTCACGAGCGACCGTTTACTTATATCATTAATAAATCGAAGACCCCGTACGAGATAGACTGATGCGAGAATATTAATCTTGAATACACGTTGTTATTTATTTAGCATCGACACGAATATTATAAATTAAAGGCCGAGAAATATTTTAAAAAATTCCACAAATAATTTCGAAGAATTTAAAAAAAAATAGGAGACATTCTACATTTTTCTAAAGAAAATTTATACTTAAAATCACCTTTATAAAAAATCTAGCGTAAAAGAGACCTTTTGTTAAATTGAGTTAAAGAGTAACTGGAACAGATTTATCTAATTTATTCTTTTTATGTGAATATCGGTTTTTCTAATTGTATACTTTCTTCGTTAAAATTGACTTTGTCATCTCTGTTGATATAAAAATTAATATCATGCATCTTTCTATATTATCAGAGACACCAAACATGTTTTCACTACATAAAAGTTAATAACAAACGACATACTAATTACAACTTTTAATTCAGAGAAAATAGCACTTTATTTTTCGGGAATTAATTTGAAATTGAGTTGCATAAATATTTAATATTAAATGTTAAAGAATATCAAAGTCTTGAAATTTTTGTAAAAGGGAGGAAAATACATCAAAATCATTAAAAAATCGATCATTAAAATCAATATCGGATATTCTGACTTATTTTGCATAATGAAATATTTACTTTAAATGAGTTTTTTGCGCATTTTTAATGCAAAAGTTGAAAAGCTCGTTGATTTCAATCTACAATTTGTATACAATGAGCATGACTTTAAAATTGAAATGCAACATCCTGTCATCACCTTGTATAAACCGAAAATTGAGTAACATGCGCGTTAGAGCTAACAATAAGATGTAACTTTCAACCACGTCAATTAAACAAAAGCTCGTAAATCGTTGGCGCAACATTACTACATTAGATTCTCATGCAATATACTATTTTTCTTGATGTATTGCGCCTTTATCCGAAATGAAGAGGATTCCCGAGCTTGCATAAATGATTATGACATATCTTTGGCAAGTTAGGACTATCAATTGTCAGATATTTAATATTTTTATCATTTTGTTGGCAAGGACATGTCACATACACACGCGTATTGATGAAATTTATCAGGACTTGAAGCCCACATAACTTCAGTAAGTTCAATGTTCGATATTGCAACAGAAAGCTGTATTTATGCCTTATATTTCTATCCTCGCGTCAGTACCATAGAGACATTTTTTGAATATATGCTATGCTTTTCACCATTTCACGAATGTTTATAAAAGATTGTCGAAATTTTCGATAGAAATATATAAATATATAAAACTGCTCTTTGAATTAAAAACGTTTTACCAATTAGAAATTAAATATTGAGAGAGAGAGAAGAGGGAACTGTTTATAAGGGAATAATTTATAAGCTTATCTCATTCTTGCTTTGAAATCTTGAAATACAAACGATTTAAGAATCTTTAGTCGATTGCTTCTCTATTTTATATTTGTACTGAGATTTTGGTATCAAACAGCGTCGAAATTTAAATACATAGAAGTCGAATAAAATATTTTACTTACAGAAGAAGCGGTCCTTGAGGATGCTGTGAAATTTTGAAGATAGTCGACGATCCCCTTCTTTCTGGCTAATCGCCTTTTTCCCTGATCGGATTTACCTAGGGACGACAGCTGAGAAAGAGACTTCGATGTCAAACGATGAGGACGATAGGAGGAATCGAGGGTCGATAGTGCGAAGCGCAGGATCTGATGAATCGTAAATACGGGAAAGGAATGAACTGGCGGACGGTCGCGATGAGCCAGTATATAGTCGGCCCACATTCCCTAGTGGTACGAGTAACCTAAATTGCTCCCACCAGAACGGGGCATCATCCTCATCAGGTAGACGTTGGGTCCTCCACAGGTGGGGTACAAACCCCACCTGTTCGTCGACATCGCGGTTGTACTTGTGCATACCGGTTCACACAGCGATAGCATTATCGTCCACCTTTTCGTCCTCTTCGTCTTTATCCCCACCAAGGAGATTCATCGACGATCATCGTCGTTTCGAAAATCTCCTCTTATCCCGTCGGTGATCTTCGATCATGCAAGAGTGCAATCCCTTGTCTCCTGCAATAAGAGAAAGAAACCTCATTGAAAGAGTATAACTGGTAAATCCTGATTTCAGTAAATGTCAAATTACGTAATATTATTTTATCGATGCAATAATCGCATTAATAATCGATGGATTAAATATTTATTTAATTAATTATGTAACGACGTTGAATCGACTCATTTGAATGAGAAGAATAGTACCAGTTTTGTTTATTAGAACGGATTTCATCAAGCTGTCATTTAAATGGCAAGATTAACATTTTGAAATCTGGATATCAAAATTAGAGAAATTTGTCTCTCGATCTGTTATGCAACTGTCGGATCGAAAAGAATATCAGACGAAAAAATACAGCCACTAGTTTACATTATAATAATATTAAAAGGAAGAGCAAGTCTATCAGAACAAGCAATTGTATCGAAAAAGATATTTTAAAGAACGAAAGGGATCTGTCTCGTTTGAACACATTTGATCTTTTATTTTTTTAGAGAATATATTTCTATCGAATAACGAATTATATTATTATCTTGCTGGTGAATAATTCGAAAGGCCATGCCTCGTGACACCAAAACTACTTACGGCCGGGACTATAAAATATACGACATAATGACTATGCAAGCATTTAGTAGTCAAGATGACAATTCCTTGGGAAATGTCTTTTCGATCGCGAAGTACGATGAGTCGTTTGCCGTTTGAAGCGGCTACGAGAGATGTCCTCTCGCTTCTTCAAGTTCTCTTCTCACGATATCACAGAGTAGCATCAACTTCTAAAGTCATACCTGCCATATTTGATGTGACGTTTGCTACAGCTGTATCTTCGCAATAAATTTATCGTCTGTCTAACGAGACTTGTAACGGTTACAAGTAATTATATATATATGAAAAATGATATAAGTAATGTGCAAGAAATATTGTCTCAAAATATGTGCAACAGATGCATCATTTAATTTTTATTCTAAATAAATTTTAAATATATTCTAATTGTAAAGTAAATAACAAATATAATTTTGAGTGATATTAATTACAATGACAATAACATCTTTGAACAATTTATTCGGCAAGCATCGAACATCTAGTTTTAGTTAAAACTACGGGGTTTGTTAAGATCCGGTTGCATGAATAATAGGAATAAATTATATTAACATCTATTCATTTTGAGTCCAATTAATTATCGATGTCACACAATCTTTTACACAAAGATTATTGGCTTTGCAAAATTCTTCTCGCGAATGATTTCCTCGAATTTTTTTTTTATTTATAAAAAAATCGCGGTTGACTCGTTTAGTTGTCGTTACATTATAAAATTTATATTTCATGAATGCTTAATCCCACATAATACATGTCACTGAAAGAGATATCTAAAAAAAACGACTTAAGATGTTTTATCGTCTTTTAAACGCCTGTAAGATGTCTTTTGGTCTTTTTGTGCCGTCTGGGATATTTCAATTATCTCTCATTGCATTCATAACTCGAAGATATTAATTCAATATTTTTCCTTATGTAAGAGAGAAGGTGTAATGAATTTTTCACAATTTCTGCGAAAATGACATTATTCAAAAGACATATTTCAAGATATCGCAATTTGTAATTCACGATAAGACATAACGATTTAAAAACTTTAATGTCATGCTACTTTACCATAGAAAGATGTATGCCATCCTATGCATGTTTAATTACACAAGTAGCAAAGGTCTTCCGATAGAAATTAACACACCGCAAAATATAATTGATTGATAAGTATCTATGCATTCAAGGATTACTCGGGTACTTGAGATATCTACGATTATTCTATTTAAATCGCGATGTCATACAATTTGATATATAGTTATGTTAATAGGATTTTAATTAAAATTACATAAAGTGCGTTTCCGTCTTGATATGATACTTAATTAATTTAATCATTAAATCAATGATATAATAACAGTACCTGTATATCTTGAAGAGTAAATTTTCTCAGACTTAATATATCTTTCGTAGCTATCTTATCTGGAATCTCTCACAATCGCAATAAAATTTCCGCAAAATCTCTTACGTGCGCGTTAAAAATGGACACTCTCCCTCGCAATTAAATATATATCACAGCGCCCTCGTAATATCATAGCCGAAACTATTTATCAGATGTCATGATAATTCGGATACTACAGTCTCGTACGAAATTTACATGTCCCATGGTCGATAATAAAGTTTTCAAAAATGCGTAATATAAAAATGTATAATTTATGCTGTCAAAATTACCTTTATATCAATGACATGTAATCATTAGCTAGATACGATCAAAAAATTCAACATTATTTCATCTCGTAATAAACGCGTATATAAAATTTCATTCGCGACGTCTACAGGTTATTCCTTCAACCATTAAATCCTGGCTGATACGCGACAGGAGAAGAAATTCGACGCGGCCTAAATATCGCGTCAGGTTATCGTTGCTCTTTCGTCGCCGCAAAAGAGGGAAACCTCGAAGGAACGAGCCGGCTCGCGAGGCTCGCCGGAAAATCGATGACACACGGCCGGCCGTCGCCATTTGCGCATTTCGCGCGCGGCGCTGCGTTCAACGATGTATTCCTACGCGTCGCGTATCGACCGCGTCACGCAACTGCACGACGCCGCGTCCGCGAGGCTCATCTGGCGCCGCGCGCGACCCCGAGGGACCGTCGGAGCGAGAGGATCATCGGCGAGCGTCTCGTCGCGGCTCGCGCTCGCGTCTCCCCGCGCTATTTTTCAGCGTCCTCGCGCCCTCGTATCGACGCCTCGAGGCGAGATCCCTCGCGCACGAGAGGCCGTGGCGTGGACACGGGGTTCCGGTGGCGCTGGCAGCGCCGCCGTGTCGTGGAAGAAGAGCGGAGAGACAGAGGTGCGGTGTTGCGTGACTGGGTGCGAGCGATCGTAGCGCGTGTGTGTTTGTTGTGTTGCGAGAGTATCTTAGGCGAGTTTGAAATTCTTCGTATTCTCCTCTTCGTGCGCGGGGACTGACGAGCGAAGCTCGAGGGGGCCAAAGGTACACCCGGAGAAACGGAGAAGAGAGAGCGTGAACGAGAGAGAGAGAGAGTGAGAGAGAGCGAGCGAGAGGGGGAGCACGCGTCGGTAGGAGCGAGAGACGAGAAAGGGGAGCATCTTGTCGCCCGATCCGCTGACAGGGGATCATCCGCGAGATCACCGTCGACTGGGACAGCATGTCGTCCTACATCCAGGTCGCCGAGGACGAGGGCGAGGAGCCCATCGAGCTGCCCACCGAGGACGACACCACGCTCCTGCTCACCACCCTGTCCGCCCAATTCCCCGGCACCTGCGGCCTCAAGTATCGCAATCCGGAGTCGCGGACGATGCGCGGCGTCCGACTGGTTGACGGTCGTCTACATCCGCCCGAGAACGGCTGGGGCAAAGCGATCTACTTCTGCGTGTTCCCCAAAGGTATAATTATATGTACATACATATACGTGTTCTCGTTCTCGGGTAGTATATTTATAACGTGGGGGCGCTGCTCGCACTCGCGGCGTCGATGCACGAGCAGGGTCGCCGCGAATACGGGGGACGTGACGACGTGACGAGCGTATGCGGGGAAGCGCTAAGTTAGGCATGTCTACGGAGTAGCATCGTGAACCTGGGGAACATCGGGTTCGTTCGATGGACTTGGTGCTTTTTTTTCTTTTTATTTATTTGTAAAAATAATCGCTCCTCTCTTAGTAATACGCTTCAAGTATGTCATATGTTAATGAAACACTCGTCTCGAAAACACTCCTCCGTATTTGCTCATGTTTTATAATGAAAATAGATGGAATTGTACTTTCGCAGTTGATGATAATTTGTATTATTATTTGTCGAAATGTTGGACAATATTAAAGAATAATGTACAGAGATCGAAAGAACTTTCTTCTTTTCTCTATTTCTTTCTCTTTTCTTTTATTTTTTTTTTCTCCAAATAATAAGTCGTTAGACATGAACATCTATTATGTCTTTTCAGAGAACAAACGTAAATCTGATGACAATTTGGAAAATTCCACAGCTAAGACTAAAAGAATGGAAACGAAGTTGCGTTGCACTGACTTGATTGTACTCGGTTTGCCATGGAAAACTACCGAACAGAACTTGCGCGAGTATTTCGAAACGTTTGGTGAAGTTTTAATGGCTCAGGTGAGTTAGCGTTTGTACTTGCATTTGCTGAAATATGCGCTTGGGCTTGAAGAATAACATGAAAGAAACCTGCATTTTGGCGGTATTATTTGTAACTTACTAATTTATTGGACAAATAAATGCAATAATGCTATAGCTTTAAATATGATTAAAGTTTTTAAAACAATAAACTTTTAACTTTGGTTTTTCACTAATGAATAATTTTAATTTAAATAAATATTTGTTTATGACGGGCGCTACATTTCTAATAGAATAAAAATGATTATTAGAAAAAGTGAAATATTATATTTTCTTATACATATAAATGTATTTATTTATAAAAGATTGTATTAAAATTTTGTTGTAGGTAAAGAAAGATGCAAAATCTGGGCAAAGCAAAGGATTTGGCTTTATTAGATTTGGAAGTTATGAATCGCAGTTGAGATGCCTCGCTCAACGTCATATGATAGATGGCAGATGGTGCGATGTCAAGGTTCCCAACAGTAAGGTAAGAATATAACTTATATGCAGATTCTATGATTTTTTTGCTATTTTATATCGCTTTATCTCTAATACATAGAAATATCAATGTTACATCAATGTGTGATACATATTTCAATCAGGAGTGAATAAATCATTTTCAAAGGCAATAGAGAAAATACATATAAGGATATTTTGCACTTTTGTCAGAAATAATAATAATGTTGCAATTTCTTGTTATATTTCTTTTGTTCAATTACTTAGTAATGCTGCTTTTATTTTATGATTGAAATCATTACTGTTACCATTGAACACGATAAAACTTGCATATAATGCAACTTTAATATTATATTAGTCATTAATATATTTATTGTAGTAAAACTATAATAATAATATATAGCATATATATTTTTTTAAATATATATTAAATAATATTCAGATTGTATATTAAATAATATTCAGATTGTACCTGATACTGTTAAACAATTGATCTATTTTGTTTTTGGAATGATATATTTTCTCCCTCAATTGATGGCTTCGATTTGTACATATTTTCTAAAGTAAAAAAATCTGCAGCAAAACTTAAAAATTATCAAAGTAATAATTTATGTAATTTATTCATATTTACATCTACAGCAAAAATAACTTGTTATGCATTTTATTCTCAAATTATCTATTGAAATTAAGGTGAAACATCTCTGTAGCATTACTGGCTATATTATATTGCATGTAATATTGAATGAATATATATATAAACAAGTTAAACTTATTTTACGATGCTAGTTGTAACGAATGCCGTGTTTGTAAACTTTTTCTCAATGATTTAATGTTACAAAAAAATTCTTACATAAAAAAGGTATTTTATTTAAAAAAATAATATAATACACATGGAAAATACAAAGCAATGTGTAATTTTTCAATTAGACAGATCTTTTTAAAACTTTGTCTGCATTAGTTTAAATATGTTTACATTTGAAGGTATGTACAGATATAAGCACACGTGTAATATTTTAAATAATTTAAATGATGGAATGTTGTGTGAGAGACAACAAATTAAAATTGATAAGCATATGAGCACGTGGATAATATCTTATCTTGTAGACTTCTCGTCTATTCCCATTTATCACAAACGTAAATGTCAATGTTTTTTCACACACTCTTTGAATATATTATATAAAAATCTATATATATATACACATACGGGGCGTACTCGCTGTGGTATAAATAGATGAATGTGCGAGAGGCGAGTGGTGAAATTATATAGGAAGAATGCAAATTGTCTGTATGTATGAATGTATGTTTATACGAGTGTGTTGTATGAGCGCGCCGAGGAGAGAGCAATGTTAATAATGTGTTTGCATGAATACGTAAATAGCATAGTATGTTTGTGTCTCTCTAAACGGTATGAGATGAGATCTCTTTAGAGAGGAATGATTAATGGTCTTATCAGAGAGAAATGACTCGATAAACATACCCAACTCATAGCAAGCTTCAAATAAAGTCGTGTGTTATCTTTCTCAAGATTTCTTAATAGTGGCGACGCTCCCGCAAGCTTCGATCACAATAACGAAGAAAAAGAAAGTACTCGATACATAAATTGCGTAATATTCTGAAATACGTGAATGAGAATATCATGAGAAGGAATGTATCGCTGAGAGAGCGTAATCGTGTTAAAGAAATTATAAATATTTTCGCGTTTTCGAGCGCGTGTCTTCTTGTGGATACATCAAATATTGTAATGGGTATGACTTGGTGTGCTGCTGGAGTATGTAAATACAAGATCTCGTATTCGCGTATGAAGCGGCCGTGATCAAATTCCTTTAGTCGTGAAAAATCGCGTGATTCCGGGAGAATTATTAGGAACAATCTTTTTGATATTCTTGCGAGAGATCCGCGATATCATCGTCACGATTATCCAATAAAAATAATTACACGATAGAGTTCAAGTATGAGTATCACGTGGAAAGGTTTTGTGAAGCGACGCTGAGTATGAGTGCATAACATGAGAAGAACCTCGCGAATGAATAGCGCAAATCTTACGCGTGTGTGTATGCGTGTGCACGTGTGTATGTGTATGCGTGTGTGTGTCGCGCGAATTTCGCGAATAAATTCTGCGAATTCGAATTTGACAACCGGCGGGAAATAACTTCCGATTGCATAGCTTGACCGCGCGACTACGATTGAGCTGCGATGAGCGGAGCGAATGCGTATGTGTGCTTCAACATATCGATTCAAGTCTGTATGTGATTGTCGAGGGCTGGTGTAATCTGGTTGCAGAATATTGATGGCTTAATGATGGCACGTCATTATGATACGGGTAAGCACGGTAACGAGTGCTACCGACCTATTCCGGTGCACACGCCGAGTAATCGCCGAGTGCCGGCGTCGAAGCCGTACGTAGCCAGCGTAAACTCGTCATCGTCATCGTCCGAGGCTGCTCCACCTCCGAGCGCGCCTCTCCCTCGATACGACTCGGAATACGATTACAAAACCACTCACTATCCGTCGTATCCCCCGAATTACCCTTACGAGGATAACAAGTACAAGTACGAGGGCGGCGGCGGTGGCGGTGGCGGCGGCGGTGGCGGCCAGCAGCAAGCAGCGTATAACGCCTACAACGAGAAGCCGAGCTACGCCGTCTACGAGGAGTCCTCCGCTTACGACTCGCGGGGCTACATGGCACCCCCGCACGCGACCGCCGTCGCCGCGACGCCCGCTGCCAATCCCGCGTATCCACCCTCCGATGCGGAATACGGGCCGAGGTATTACGGCATCGAGGGACGCGCGGCGGCTTATCCGGTCGTCGATAATTGCCCGGAGCAGCAGTACTCCGACAAGGGAAGGTACAACAATTACGGGTACGAGCAACGCTGCTACTACGATCAAGCTGACGGACGTTACGCGGCGCCCGAGTGCAGGTACGCCATGGAAGTACGTTACGCGGACGCGAGGCATCCGGATAGTCGGCATCCATCGGTTGATCCAGGTCGAGAGGCGGATTGCAGATACATGGCGGATAGTCGTGAGATGGATAGGCGCTACGTCGTCGACGGCAGGGAACACGTGGACGGCAGGTATGCGATGGACAACCGCGAGATCGACAGCCGTTACGCCGCCCCGGATAGCCGCGATGCTGCGGTCGATGGTAGATACGCCGACCCGACGAGATATCCGGCAAAGGAGAACTATTACGATCGTTATTACAAGCATCGGCCGTCGAGGGATCACCACCACGTCGCGGACACGAGATACTAACTCAAGGAAACTCGTGACTATCGTAAATACAATCGATCATGTTTCAATGGGAATATTAAGTGACGTGTACGCCACGAATATCGCGTCTGATTTCTTTTTTTTTTTATCAGCATTCAAGACATTCCTCAACGGATCGTACCACGTATCTATGAATACGCTGTTAAAGTTTATATTGTTGTTATATATACTTAATTTTCACAGATATACGTTTGGAATATCGTAGGAATCGTAATAGAAAATGCGTAATTTTCATTTGATTGAATGTTGGGAGTGAAACAAGTATTCCCAGACATGTGATGTGAAAAATAGTGTATTAGAAATATATACATTGAGACTATTTATATATTTCTGATATTTAGATATTTCTGATATAAATGAAACGATAGAATATTAATCGAGATATAATTACGTCTCTTTCTCTTTGTATGAAAAATATTGATGTTCTTTTATTGAACATAGTAGAAATAACCAAATATTATATTAATAATCCACATATTAAATTGCTAGATTATTAATATAACACTGTTGCTGTTGATGAATATGTTTAATGTTTAATTATTTTTATCTGAATTTTATTAATTTACTGGAGAAAGTCAGAAAGTAAAGTTATCCTAATTTATTATTTTTTTTTATATTACATTTTTGATTATATGTAAATATATATATATATATATATATATATATATATATATATATATGCATTATTTTTTAACATAGCTGTCTTCGTTGAAGTACTTATTTGGATGATAAATTTATACATCAAAATCTTATCAGTAAAAAGTGAGATTTTGTTCACGCATCCTGCACTTCATGCTTGGCGTCTTTTGATCGAAATCAAATTTTCATTTGTTTCTACAATTTAAAAGATACTTTTATGGCAAGTAATTGCAATCAAACTATGATGTAAAAAGTGGCAATAGAATCCTATTAACAGCATTTTGATGCATGGATCTACTTTCTAAACAAGAAATTTCTTAATGAAAAAGATGATGTTGAAAAATGGTGCAAAGATGTATACATTATATATATATATATATATATATATATATATATATATATATATGTATGTGTGTGTAATATTTTAGCAAAACTGTAATATTAAAAAAAATTAATAATCTCACCTTTATAAAGATCGAGTAGTTGAACTTAAAGCGAGTTGAATCCAAATGAGAAAACTTTACTTTCTGACTTTCTCTCATCACACTAATGGAACGTTAATTTTATTATGAATTATCTCTTAGAAAATAACGAATAGATGCGTGGTATGTCGTTTGTAAAATATGTAGATACTTATTCTTTCATAGCAGTTATAAAGTAACTGTATTTCTAATTTAATTGTCTATTTTATCATGTATTATTGTTGGAACAATATGTATATATTATACATAATAGTGTGATTGATTGAATTTTAGCGCAAGAAAAAACATAGATATAAATATATATTCCCATTAATTCATGGAGTTTGTTAAAAGTAACAAATATGTTGTTTTTTAATAGTAGTAATAATTGACCTGAAATAACTGTTCATATTTTATCAGATATGCTTATTATTCAAATTAAGACAGTGTAATGTAGCATGAAATTCTCTACATCGAAAGTATATAAAAAAAGTATATGAAAAAGAAAACATTGTACAGATATTGATGCATGGATTTCAAATGGTCATATAGTGCTTAAGTGTTCGTTTTTTATAACAGATGAAGATTTATGTGTAAATCGAGCCAACCGATATATACATTTAATGTATATATACATATATACATATATTATATCTTTTCTTGAGTCGATAAATAAATGTGTAAGAATTTTTTTTTCTATAAAACTTGACGTTTAGTGCAGATTAGTTGCAATCGACGGTACGTTAGAGTCTTAAGTCGAAAGCGAGAGATTGCGTGTCTACGGAACTTGATTGTATAATACGCTGGTGATGATATACTTTCTGATGTATAAACTCTATATTGTAATGTACTTATATGACTTATTTTGCCAGTCTCTTGACGAACGGTATATGTCTCGCAGCGATTCTACCGGCGCCGGTGATTGTGAGTAATGTGCACTGTACGCAAGTTTTACTTGGATAACTGTGAACCTGTCGTACATGATTGACTGATTGTGCGTTTGTGTGTAGGAGGGAATGATTCAGCAAGTACCCTGCAAGGTATTCGTCGGCCGCTGTACAGAAGACCTAACCGCTGATGATCTGCGAGACTATTTCTCCAAATTTGGCGAAGTCACGGACGTGTTCATCCCGAAACCCTTCCGCGCGTTCTCGTTTGTCACTTTCCTAGATCCCGAGGTCGCCCAATCGCTGTGCGGCGAGGATCACATTATCAAGGGCGTATCGGTACATGTGTCGAATGCCGCGCCCAAGTCCGAGGGCAATAATAAGAACTTCAACAATCAAGTGAATTCAAACATGAGGGGTGGCAGGGGCGCACCGGGACCCGTTGATAATAATGTGCAAGGCAATTATCAGGGTAATCGTTATATGGGTCACTCGGGCAATAATATGGGCCCAAACGGCTGGAACAATCCAGGCAATCGTGGCAATCTCGATATGCCGAATTTGCAGGCCCTAGGTATTACAGGGCAGAACAATGGCGGTGGCGGAGGCGGCGGTATGTCAAATCCGCTGGCTATGGGCGGTTTGAATCTGTCCGCGTTGCCGGTCAATCCGGCATTGGTGGCCGCCGCCTTGAACCAAGCGTCCTGGGGTCTGATCGGCAACCTGCAGAACCAGGGAAACGACCAGGGTTATTCGAATCAGCCGGGTCCGCCGGGCCAGCCGCCCTCCGGTAATAATAGCATCGGTAACAGTGGTAACTCTGGCTTTCTCAGCTGGATGAATCAAGGCGGCGGTGACGGCAATACCGGCAATCCCGGCACCGGTGGGCCCGGGCCGAATAACCCAAACGCATCTCAGGGCGCCTGGCAAAATCATCCGGGCCAGCGCGATCAAAAGTCGAATACCTTTCTCAAGTACGAGTAAATTCAGCCGGGGCCGTGAGTCTACTCGTAAAACCAAACGGATCCTCTATCCACGGGTCCCGACGCAAGAACCTTGACAAATCTGATGGCAAATGAGGGGCGGGTCGAGAGTACAAAAAAACGCGCATCGACCCCGTCAACAGGATAAAGAACCAGAGCCTATAGTACGTTGACATTTTTTCTAATGTTTTGCACTAATCTGCCACTACTGCGTGTATTATAATATTTCGAGACTCTCCCCACTCTCTTAATGGTTTGACGAATTAGCACAATTCCAATTCGTTAAAAGAGTTTAGGCTTACGTGTAATGCGTGGATAGCTTCGATCATCATGCGTGTTTTTGTGTGAAGTGTACGATCTAACGGCTAATGAAAAAATCGATATGTATGATGTTAATGTATGCGAACGATATAGTGTTGCAAGGATGTAATAAAAAATGTTATAAAACGTACATGTATGTGCTTTTAATGTAACGTTTGGTACATGAATGGTTTATACGTTAAGAGTATCTAGGAGATTTTTGAGTCCGAAAGAGACTTGTACTATTTTAGTGTATTAATTATATAATTATTACGATCAAAAAAAAATAATAAAATATATAGAAAAACATATATTCGCATATAAAATAAATCATTACTGCCATCGTATAGACATCATAAAGGATAATTAGAAGACTGCAGCATTTGCATTATTTTTCCGTAATTAATTCGAGAGAGAGAGAGAGAGAGAGAGAGCAATCGAGCAATTATTAAATTATCAAAAAGTTGGAAATAGATCAAGTCTTTCTTCGTCACACAAATCTCCAATATATAAAGGGGATTTTAGAAATGTAAATATTTTCTAATCTATTTGAGGTTTAATCGCATCTTTAGTTTAATTGTTAGTCACGATTAGTAAATTTTCTTTTCCCTTTATATATACATTTATATGGAAAAGAGGAGACTGAAAAATGAATCAGCGAAATCATGTTAGTTAACCATGATTATCGATGTATCAAGCGCAATATGGCAATAGACACGAAATCATGATTTATCAATATTAATTGATTTATCATGTTTAATCGAGAGTTGGATTGCCAGGCGTTGCTGTTTGTAAAAAGTTTATTCGTTATATAATAAGATATATCAATCGCGCCATCACATTTTGACAATGTTAAAAGCCACGCAAGATGTTTCTTTTGAACAAAAATCTCTTGACTAGGTTACAAAGTCAATTTGTTCATCGTATATTCACATTATATTCCAAGGATTTTTTAATTCGAGGAACGTGATGTGTAAATACAAATTTTTTGTTATTTATGAAAGTAATTTTCTTTTGAAAAGGAATACTTTGAAACATGGATGTATATAATTAACAATATACATTATATATGTCTATGGCTTCGCAGTCGTGTGTTTTTAAAACATTTTTACTTTTAGGTATATAAAAATTTTCAAAACTTTTCTGACATGCATAATATCTTACCTCGCAATTTTCTTCGTAACATACTATTCTATAGTAAATTCTTATCATTCAATTCTTTAAAGATCCGTTTTCAAAAATAATGCTGAATAAGTGATATTTTAACTCAGACAATGGTTATATTGACATTGAATGTCATAAAATAGACTGATATAACAAGAAACATTTTGTAATACGAGAAAAAAAGATCATTTTTAAATGTCTAAAAAGTAAATCAACAAAGTTAATTTGATTATCTTTTTAGGCATTATTAACAGATTGAAAATTTTCTTTGATTGTGGTGCAAAGTTACCTCCGTTGGCGCAATCTTATTATATCTTACAATAGTTACTTTTCTATTTTGTGGAAGATTGCTAAAACATTGATTCCTTGACATAAAGCGATAAGTATGACTGTTTGAAAACGTATGAATGTATTGAAGTAACTCGCAAGACACCTAGAGATTGATCGCAGCTATCCGTATTGTATATTATTATACCGATTTTTGAACTTATGTTTCAAATATCTTAAATGTAACACATAAGTAGTCTATTATGTGAGAATTTTACACCGATGTATGCAAGTGTGTCAAAATTATTGATTGATTGCGCGTGAAAGAAGACATTTGAATTGATCAGATTTTTCTATTTTAATTGAGCGATCTTTCAAGCAAACAACAGAAAGAAAACGCGTGCACGCGATTTAGATGTCTTATATGCAGAGTCGGGATATCGATATCATTTTCCCTACTCCAAGTGCATGCACTTGAAGTAGGGAAAACGGCACCGAGATCCCAACTCTGCTTATATGTATGTGTATAATGTGCCGCAAGTTTTGAGTGAATATCTTTGATAGGACAGACTTTTAAAGTGTTTCTCCTATGATAATAAAAATAATAAAAGAAATAGCTTTACATACAGGTTGAAAATATTTATTTTTCAAAAAAAAGAAAACGAAAGAAAGAAAAAGAAAGAGACAAGTTAGCAACACACGATGAGTAAAAATGCTATTCACATTTCACAATTATAGTCAATAACTTTAACATACGGAATAGTTACGTCGTAATTAAACTTAAAAATCGCATCCATCACCGCGATATCACTGTGTACGCTACCATTAAAAGAATTATTTAGATTGAAACTCTATCTCAGAGAGAATACACTAATTATCTAATTATATTAATTGAAAAAATAAAATAATCCTTGTAAGAGGTGTATGTGCTGTTGTGCTTTTCATTTATCATACGGTGATTTCTCATAAACTTCCTATACTTGACGCAAAATATTACTTAATAATACCATTTTCTAAGGATAATACTCTCTCGCACTCTTTCTCTCTCATTATATAGCGTGAGTTCTCGTCGATATGCGTGTATAGAAAAAAAAAGTCTCCTCTATGAAAACGTCGATTGGATTGTTCGACGCACGTGTATGTGTGTATATGACGGTCGAATGTATTTGTTAACGGTCGTCTCAGAACTACAGGCGTGACAGAGTTTTTACTATTAGCGAAAGTAATGATAAAATGAACACGTGTACTTTGCAGCGCGAGATGAAGCAATGAGATGACTGAATAATAATATATAAAGCGTGCGCGGGAAATTATATACGGTTTAAGTCTTAGATGAGAATGAGCAAAAAAAATCGTCCAATGTGTGTCTGATGTATACTTAGAGACCGCGCGAGAAGAGATTGTTTATATACGTAGTATATGTAAAAAGAAAAAAAAAGTTAAACCAGGTTCCGGTCAAGAGATGGACGGTATGGATTTCATTGATCGCGCATTCTTACGTCTGTAAATTGTTAAATCGATTTACATAAAAGTGCTGTAGTTTAAGACAACTTTTAACAGACACTAGAACCGTACCTAGCTTGTCACTAAATTGGCACGAATGTTCGCGCTTTAATTTTTTAACGTCTGGAGATATTTTCAGGGAATATATTCACAGTTCCTTACGATATAAAAAATAAATAGAATAAAATAAAGACTCAAGAAGATGATATCGTTGGTTATACAATGGACAATAGTTAATTGAGTTCGAACATTCGTGCGTGAGTCGTGATTATGGACTACGTGATCTGACAATCAAATTCGTAGACACTTTTTTTTCTTCTTTCTACGTAAAATATGCAGTTAATTTTTTATCCGCTAAATTTCATAGGGTAGTATAAACATGCTCAGATAATTGTTTAGAAAAGAGCAAAGAATCAACATTGTATAAATATTCGCAGAGAATCATCATTGTATAAATATTCGCGTTTAATTTGAAGAAAATGAAAAAGAAATTATATAAATATGTTCTAAGATAAGATCCTATATTCTCCTTAAAAAGATAATATATAAAATTCAATTAAACTCCAATACATTTCGTCTTTATTGAACAAAAAATGAATTGTATTGGAGTTTAAATAAATTTTGCCTATGATTCTAATTGTCAGATCATGTATTTTTTTTTTCAAATTGTTTAAGATAGCGATGCCTACGATGTTGACATCTTCGTGATCCCTCAATTAGTTTCGTGAGGTTTCGCGCGCGATGTGAGTGCTCGATGCTCAAAGGATGCCTTGCAAAACGATTTGGAAGTGATCTACGAAGCATGTAAATACGGATTGATACAAAGCAATTTTAATATCGCTCAGAAAATGTAACGAATTTTATTGTAGAGTTAGTTGCGCTCTGTAAATCGCTCGGTATTGTTGTGTCTCGAGAGAGAGAGAAAGAGAGGAAATGAAAAACTGTGCATGACAAGTCCGAGACGTGTGTCGTGTGAGAATGTTGATTTTAATCCGTCGATCTCTCGGTTGTTGAGTTAGAGGGGAAGGGCCGGGGGGGAGAGGAGATTTGGAGTCTCGTCGAAAAAGGACCGAAACCGACGAATCCGACGTTCTTTTAAGATACAATAATAAGTCGAATAAGAATTGATGTCGAGAATTTTTTTATATGTGTATGATCTCGTAACTTTTGTGCGTGTCGAAATTCATTGGAAAAAAAAAATGTTGCAATATCCTTTTGTCCACGACGAGAATTACCATGTGTTGCGCGAAACTTTGTAGGTATGAATATTAATCCGACGATCGCAAACGGCACTCGTACGTATGTTTCCCGATTCGTACCCCGAGTTTCAACATAAAATTGTCAAATGTCTCGACAAGTTTGCCGTGATGCGAAAATACTCAATGCTCTCCGTAACGTTCTCCGTTGATTGTAGTGTATGTTAAACTATGCCGAGAATAAAAGACCCAAGCACCGTGGGGTATCACAGATTCCTTCGCGTGCCTTTAAATACGAATCAGCGACATAATCACATATCTGTTGGTTGTCCCAGAATTTGGATGTTATTTCCTGCGAAATTTGGAGTTGATTTTTGTTTATGCACTAATCGCGATTCCGTATTGTAATTTGATGAAAATATATGCGAATTAAGCTTCATCAAAAGAAAAAATGATAAAATATCACTCGACATTCAATAAGCCAACTCTACTTTAACAGAGATTTGAAGCTTTTATTATTTTTTGAGATCTCGAATATTGAAATTTGTAAATTATAGAAAATGATAGTCTCCATCATACTTTTTTCGCATTCATTTTGGTATCGTTAGTACTTTTAATCGATGTATACAAACGTGAACAAATTTTTAATTTATCCTATTACATTTTAACGTGAAATTATTAACAAAATTATTCTCGATATTATATTTATTATATCTGCATGCACAAAGTTTTAATTTACCTCGACGAATTATCAACTTTGTTGAGAAACAGAGTTGCTATTCGCGTTTCGTTATAAACAACCGAACGTCGCGATAATGTGAGATAACAATTTTGGGAGGATGTTTATATCTGTAGAACTGTAAAAAAGAGAGCGAGTGTGGAAGAGTTTGAAAAGTAATGTAACAGTGCACAGCCAGCCTTTCGATTGATGACTGAATGAAGACGATGACTGAAGTGAACGTAAGGCTATGGAAACGTCCGCAGATCCTCGAGGCAACAGGTGATTACGATCTGACATTTATTTCTCCTTCATAACGTCTCACACCATCAAGTAGAATAATAATAATTCGTCATCGATATTCTGGCTTGCCGGCAATTTTTACGAAAAATTTCCTTTTGCATATCCTGCCGTCATCATTTTTTTTTGTTTCATCCTTTCTTCACTCACCATCATCTGCAATATTTTCTTCTCGATAAAGCAAAAAACGATCCCTTCCGCTAGTCGCATACATTTCTCGGAACGTAGCTCTTCTTTCGAATGCTTCGCGTGATTTTTACGATAAAAATTGTCGCTCGCTATAAACTAGTTTCTCTCCTAGAAAAAGATAATGCGACAAATACCGGTGAATCGTAAAGCAATACGTTATCCATATGTTTTGCGATCGGTCCTTGTCGGATTATTTTTCTCGTGAAAAATGCAGTCCATCCCGTGTTACCAATTTTTCATTATATTTAACAGGCTTTGTAAGAGAACTCTTTGTTATGACAAGGTTTTATGATTTTACGTTTTCATCTCATCCTCGATCTTTCTCGTTCTCGGAAGAACAAGGAACGAGGAGAGTCTTTTCGCAACGAATTAATCCAGTTTTGCCGCTTCGCCGCAAAGATTTTATCTGACACGCAAGAATTACGCAAATTCGTGTTCCATGCTTTTTTGACGTTTGAGAACACATCATTTAACAAACTTACATGCCGCGGCCGGTTAACAATTTTCTTAGATATCACCGGCAGGAGAAATGAGATTTCAGGCATACTTTTCGCGCGCACTCGCTACCTTCATTCAGAAACGAGCCATGGAGTCGAACTGTCAACGAATTTTGAGGAATGCGTGTGTTTTGTACGCGTCTGAGAGAAAGAAAAAAAAAATAAAGAGAGAAGGATCACATACACATACACACTGTATGGAAGTTGTACCTCCTTGTTCACATCACGTCCTGGAGTACAGTAAGACAGACCACCCACCACCCTTCGAAACACCAAAGTTGTAAATTGGAATGTTAGTACTCTAGAGTTAGTTCGACCCTCGAAGATCAACGCCAGACACTAATCCTGTACGATTCTGTTCAACAGCCTGGGTGAATTATATGTGATGGTTGATGTCCGTGAACGTACCTCTTGGATGGAGACGAACGAACAAATGTTGGCAAGTTGATGATGCAAGTGGAAAGAGCGAAAGAGAGAAAGAGAGGAAGGTGAAAGGAGATGAGAGAGTAAAAGGAGGGAGAGAGAGAGCGAGAGAGAAGAGTATATTTTTACAGGAGAATTATATAGAAAAAAATTTGATGGGATATATATGATGGTGATGATGATGAGATGATGATGATAATGATGATGATGATGATGATGATGATGATGATGATGCACTGCGCCGAGAGAAGTTGCTATAGAGACAAGTGTGGAGCGAGTGCCTTTTTGAAAGCGTGGGGCGATTCTTTCGTAAGCGTGACCGCGAAAAAAAAATTAAAACACATAAATGAATGCCGGGCGATGTCCGCTGGACAGTTTAATGTCTTATCGCGGTTTTGCTTTCAGATTGCGAGAGCGTGCGTCGCGATCGACAGTGGTTGATCCGCGATTAATCCGTGCTTGCTCTCGCGGAAAAAGAGATAAATCCTGAGGCGACGCGGACGCGGTTATATTTGGAAAACAGGGTCTCTACGGGTCCGGAAATGTTAATCGATGACAAGCGACGAGGGGTGTGATGCGATCGAAGTAATTATTAGCATATTATCATACAGTTTAATTTTTTCAGGAAGCCTTATCCTCACGAAAATTAACTTTACGTTGGATTAAAGTACTTAACTGTCACAGATTTGTATTTAACTTGATTTATTAGCAGCAATTTTCATTGAAGCTGTAGCTTTGTTAAAAAGACGAAAAAAAGAAAGTATATTATGTGTAATGATTCTCTATTTATTGTCACTTAATTTATATGTAAATTATATCTGTAATAAAAAAATATGCCTGTGTTATATTATTAAATAGAAATTTATAATAATCCAGAAAAGTCCCTTAGAAATTAACACGTAAATACTTTTCATTCGTGTCTTTTCAATAACAAAATTTATTTACTTGTTTCAGATTCGGTATGCGTCGCACATGTACCCTATCGGGCATCGTATGTGAGGGCTTTGAGCAGAATGCGGAGTGCGTAAGGGACATTAAAACAATCGCAAGAAAATCGGCTACTAAATAAAAATTGCATATTACAAATATTATATCGGAAACGCGTTTTCATTCGCATATGTTTTATATCTTGTTTTATATATATAAGAAAAAGAGAGAGATATTATATATAAAAAAAAAAATATATATATATATATATCGATAGTATTTAATAAATATTTCTATCGTAATATTTGATGTCACGTGTTATTGCCGACAAGTATCTAGCCTTATTTTAAATGAAAATTTAGAAAATATCTTCAAGAGTAAACCACGATCAAGTTTTGTGTCAACAAATACATGGATGAATTTAATTCGCTCGGTCCCAAGGAGTTTATTTTCTACGCTAGATGTAAGACGTTGGCAAAATAATGCAATCGAATTTGCCTCCTGCTCCGCAGGAGCATTTTGCATTCGCGAAGTATCGTCGATAAGACAGGTTACTTCCTCGAGGTGGTTTGTATCGGCAAAACTTCAGTTACTCAGTATCGGTAATATTGTAAACTATTTTATCGACAGTGACAATGGTTCAGGGTTTCGTGAAACGAATGTAAGAGCGCCACAGTCGCACGCATCTCCCCGTGACACATCTTTCCGTCCCTCTCCCACGGGTTTTCACGGGCCAAGGTGCATCTGTGATGGTGCGTGGTCTGACCGTGAGTCGTGTGTGCGCCAAATCCATCGATTAACGGGAACACAAAATAAGATGCAACGTCGTCTCGCCGTTCGCCGCGCGTCTGGCCGTGTCGAGGAGCTGACGATACCGAGTGTTGTCGCGAGCAGGATCGTCGGACGTTAAGGGACGTTATGGGAAGATGGTGAGACAGCTCGGTCTCCTCGGCCACTGGCAACATGGGTTCGCAAACACTGGAGATCCTGAGACAAGGCGTCTGGGCGAGCCTGACGGGCGGCTGGTTTTACGATCCTCATCTCGATGTTTTCTCCAACACCTTCCACCTGTACATCTGGCTGTTCCTGCTCTGCCTGCCGTTCACTATCTACTTGGTAAAAAGAGAGGAGGCATCCTCCTGAATGTTTCTACAGCTGTTTATTTTGAAAGTTGTACAAGTCTTCAACTTTCTCGTAGGATGAATTTTTTAAAATTAAATCGCGCGAGGATTTATTTTCAGAAGACTTGAAAATTCGTCGCAGTTTGACTTATGCTACTTTTGAAAGAAACACAGTTATAATGTTTATGATATAAATATCAAAATTTTTTCAAAATGTATTTATACAGACTTTGTGTCACTGTATAATGAGAAGTGTTATTTTTGCTTTTATGATATTTGCCATGTGTGACAAGTATGTTAAAGATAGTATTTTGTGTGTTTTAGTATTTTCCTCCTACGTTATATGTTTGGTTGGCGTATTGCTCGTCGTTTGTCGCCGTTTTTGGAACAATAAAGTGTATGAATCATGCTCTACACTGTGTATATGATACAACAGAGTGTTTGGAAGAATCAAATCAAACCATCAGTCAGCAAAAATCTGAGAGCGAGAAGAAACGAGCAGGTCATAATAAATCCAGAGAACAGTCACAAGATCAGATGGGTCATGGCATAGAACTGCAAGTTTTGAATGGTATAATTCAATTATTGTATAATTCAAAGATTGATTAAATTAACAATATCACATACATATTGAATTTCTCATATGAAAAAAATAGTAGCATATATGTAAACATTGGGTTTTTGAGAGAAACAACAAAGTTAATAATTTTTGTATTATAATAGCTGAGTTAAAGCATTCTTTTCGTTTAGAAAGATTTGAATCATCTATGTTTTTTTTATCTAATATGATTGAATTCAATAATAAAATACATAATGTATTACATGAGAGTGTAACTTATTCTATTTAGTATTAATTATAATTTTTTAATGTATTTTAATTTTTTTATTTCCTATTTTTTATACTTTTTTATTTGCTGTCGAAAATAGAAATTGCATGTATAATATATTTTTCACATATTTGTCAATCTGTCTTCAGGTAAAACAGATACACCACCTGTAGAATGTTCATCACGTAATTCATTCATAGAACCAAATATACAGAATGCTGATGCAGACAGTATAACATCGGAATATAATCGGGATAAACCTAGTTCGACCATAGATTTAAAGGTAGAAATACATAGAAAAAACAGTTCGGAAAGTTCGGAAGAGGCGCAGCAACTTAATAAACCAATGGTGACTAGCATTAATGTGCATGAAGCTGAACTAGTTTCCGCACAATATCATGAGCCACGTTTTAAGAATATTATAAATGGTAATTGAGTGTTTAATTACCTCTAATATGCATGTGAGCAGATGAAAGAGATAATTATAAATGATTGTAATATTTATTTATTTGTAGAATGGAAATTGT
Source organism: Camponotus floridanus (assembly GCF_003227725.1). Lineage (NCBI taxonomy): Eukaryota > Metazoa > Arthropoda > Insecta > Hymenoptera > Formicidae > Camponotus > Camponotus floridanus. Next base: position 94,762 of record NW_020229216.1, on the reverse strand, counting down.
TACGACAAAAGTGTGTAGTAATAGCGGAGGAGGATCGACCAGGACCGCGTAAGTTATGTCGACATGCGCCTGAGGATTCCAGAAATCGACATCCTAAGCAAAGCAGCCTCGGAAAAACTGGATCGGAGAGCCAAATAAAACAAACCAGCTCGTTGGAATTGGAACATCCTGGTGATGATTATCCATATTGGAAATCTAATCAAAGCGTTCGCAGACTCAATTCCAATTCTATACCAATGGAACCACATCTGATGAATGACCATCCACAGAGTTTAGAAATCATATCGAAAAAAGGAGATACAGACAACAATAAGATCTCGTCTCATCCGCAATCGTTAGAGGTAAAAATTTGCGACATATCTCTACAGATTTTATTAATATTTTGAATATAAACGTAAATAATCTTTGAAAACTTTATAATGCTTACTTTCTTAATAAGATAAAAAAAATTCCATTTCTAATTTTAAGGTCATTAACAAAAAACCGCATCAACAACTGATACATCCACAAAGTCTTGAAACAATTGGTGCTACTAGTAAAAATATAAATAATACTGATGACAACAATTTGCCTCTTCATCCCCAAAGTCTTGAGACGATCAATTCCAAGAAGGTATATAAACAAATTATTTTAAAGTATCTTTTTGCAAATATTTTATTTCAAGAGATATATATTTAAACAAACAAAAATGAATGTTACAGGTTTTACCGCAAAATACATTGAAGAGAAATCAACTACAACTCTTACCATATCATAGTTATGGATCTGAAATAGTACATCCAATAGCTGAACAGAGCGATGAACAATTTGCCAATGAAAGTTCGGGAGGATTTAGTCTGCGAGATTCTTATAGTCCATTACTTACGCGAAAAAACATAACCGATACGAACGCTACATCTAATAGAGACAGAAGTCTCAGTGCTGGCAGATTCGAAGATAGATTCTCGAGGTATTCTCGAATGATATCATCAAAAAATATTCTATATTTTAATTAAATGTACATTTAAAAAAGCGAACTTGTATATATTAATATTATCTTTTATATTATTCTAGGTTTAACGATGACAATGGAATAGACAACAACTCAGCAAATTCTCGAGATGCTTTACTCGATGAATCAAAATCCGGCGTGAAAAGAAGATACAGTAATGCTAGCCAAAGTAGCCATGAATTTTCAGATGGTGAAAAAAATAAAGAGAAACGGCTGGATAAATCCAAGAACGCGGAAGATCCTCTCAATTCAGGAAGCGTAGTCGGAATAGATTGGTTGTTCGAGAGTGGAGATTATCCAGTGGAACCATGGACGAGTAAGAGTAAGTTTAATATAAACAAAAACGTGTTTTTTTAGGTAAAGAAAAAAGTTCTAGTCCAATTATTTTTTGCTCTATGCAAGCTTTATACGTTTTTCTAATTCGTGCTGCCAGTATTTTGGACTTTCACTCGCTCTGATGATACGGATACGTCAGAAAGCCTACAGACGGCTAGTACAGATTGTAAGTTGGACGTATTATAAAGTTAGGATGTCGCTGGGAAGATTATTAAGTTTAAAAATTCACGACATTCGCGAGAAACTGATGAGCATATTATATATTTGGTATTTCGCGAATAATTCTTAATTCACAATAAGATTGAATATGATGTTCGTGATAGCATAAAATTTAAAAGCAAGCTTTTAACGCTGATCATAAACTATAAAATCAACAAAAATTAAATAAGTTTGTATGCTGATTTGCGTGTAGATCTTCACACTAAAGAGCCCGATTTCGGGATCGTCCAGTACAACGACTCTCAGCATCGAGAATGAGGTGAAGCGAAAATTGCTACCGCAACTAGAAGTGGATAATGCCGTCAAGCGTCATCAAGGAGCTATCCCCAAGCAAAGCCGTCCAAAACCTGCCGCGTCGGACGCTACAGACGACAATATCGTGTCGAGCGTCGAGCATCCGGGAGAAAATCTCAAACGTTATCTCGAAGTAAGACGGGAGAAGGCTAGAAGGCGAGGTGGCAAATTCGAGCAAACTAGCGGTTCGAATAATGAACTGAGCACGCTGTTACCAAATCCAGCACCACCGTTGTTAGCCGCGTTACTAAACAATTCCGGCCGGGATTTGCCCGGCCAATCGAGCGCCGCATCATCTGATCTACGATTAAGTCGTAGCTCCGAAAATCGAAATTCTCGGAGCAGATATGGACGATTAAAACATCCTCGTGCTCATCGTGGACCTCGCAGCATCGCCAATCGCGACGATAACGTTGTACCGTTGACCGCGTTATTTGGTTTAATCTCGAGCGGTGAGTATCACTTGGCCACTAATCAAAATGATACTTCGGAAGGAGCTGTGCATTACTTTCGCGACGATAATGGTCGCTGGCTAGCTTACACATTTGACGAAAAGGGCTCGGACGTGACTGCCGCGACGGCGATGACACAAATGCCCGCCAATCCGCATAATGAAAAATTGTTAAATACTCTACTGCGACAACAACTCAATCAGAATATACACTACGACGCTACGAACTGGGAACTCGCTGATTCGCTTAGCAATAGTTATAGCAGCCTATCGCTCAACTCTGCCGGATTGACGGTGATAATTGACACACCACCCGTACTATCAAGTCCAGCCAGCAATCAGACCAAGACACAGAGCTCACCGCCCTCGAATCTGATTTCCTCAAATACTGGCAGCTCGAATCAATACACGCTCGGCGAAAATTCGGAGCGCGAACACTTTCATCATACGCTAATCGCGCGCTCGGACTCGATGGCCGACAGAAATCGAAGGTTGAATTTGCAGAATTTGCTGAGCAACATGAACCAGTATCAATCGGATCCTAATAACCGTATGCCCGTACTAACATTGCCACATCGGGAACCCGACATAGACACAAGTTTGTCATGGAATCGTTTCGTCGACGGCTTGGACGGCTCTGACGGCTCCAAACCCAAGCAAACCAGACATTACTATAAGTGGAAAATTGGCAGGCTGCCGCATATCAAAGTGCGCTTCGATCGTCTCGCCCTGTTAGCTCTGCTCGATCGCAATTTGACTGTGTTCGAGACCATCGTATCCACATTCCTGGCAGGTGCGGTCGCAGGACTGGGCCTTTTATTGCTTCAACAAGGTTTTTATCGGGACATATTTGCATTTATATTTTGCTTTGTGACGGCTGGCTGCCAGTACTCGCTACTCAAATCGGTCCAGCCTGATGCCGCATCGCCCACGCACGGCTTCAATCGTATTATAGTGTTCTCCAGGCCTGCTTACTACATCTTGTGCTCGAGTTTGATTCTGATCTTCAACGAGATACTGAGGAACTTTAAATCGTCTGACTTTCGCGTGTACGGACTACGTGTCGCCGATTACGATCTTATACTGCAAGTGCGAAACATTCTGCTAATATTTCTGCTGTGCTTTCCAATTGTGTTCTCCTTAGGATTATTTCCACAGATCAATACGTTCCTCATGTACGTCTGCGAACATTTGGACATTCATTTATTCGGTGGCAATGCGACCACTAGTCTGGTGTCGTCGTTGTATTGTTTATGCCGCAGCTTAATCGCCGTCCTTATCCTTTATGGATTTGCCTATGGTGCCCTCCTCGAACCCAAATCCTCACAACATATTTTATTCTCCATATTCGTCGGTCTGCTCGTCGCGATATCTTATCATCTGAGCCGATCGTCCTCCGATCCAACCGTGATATGGGATATCCTCAAGGCGAATCTGTGGCCGTTGGAGATAGGAGACAGATACGCAGAGGAGAAGGAAGCGAAGATTATCGAGAATACATCATCGCAACGCGACAACGTGGCTGCAAGCTACAAGGAGGCCAAAAGTAAGATGTCTGGTAGGAAGAAAGATGTGAAGATCAAAGTGGGCGAACAAATGTCGGACACCGAACTAGTAGATCCGTTACCAGAAAAACTCCGTTCGACCGTAAACTCCAGACTGAAGAACGACGTAATCGTATGCGCGGTAATCGGCACTCTGTCTTTCGGTATTCATCGTACGACGGTATTTACTGCCCTACAACCAGAACTTAATCCAGTATTATGTAGCATCGTCAGCTGCCTAGGCTTTCTTCTGCATTACATCGTGCCGCAATTGCGCAAACAGCTGCCATGGCTGTGTCTGTCGAGACCAGTATTGCGCAGCCACGAACACGCGCAATTCGAAGTGCGGGAGCCAGTGAGAATTATGTGGTTCGAAAAAGCATACGTATGCCTGTGCTTTCTCGAACGGAACATTCTTTATCCGGTCGTCTTCCTGGGCGCGCTCACCGACTGTTCATCGAAGATTGCAGACAAGTTTGGCGAGAGTGTGGGTGCGCTCATTGTCGTCATGTGCGGTCTCAAGTCCCTCAGATCGGCGTACTCGGACCCGTCCACTCGCTACCTCGTCCTAGTCTTCGCGGTGCTATTCTTCCAGCTAGACTTTAGTAATTTGAGCGAAACCTTCCTGATGGACTATTTTGTTACGGGGATCGCGTTCGCCAAGATCTACGAACTGCTGCTCAAGATACGCTTCGTCGTCACGTACATCGCGCCCTGGCAAATCACCTGGGGCAGTGCATTCCACGCGTTCGCCCAGCCCTTCTCCGTGCCGCATTCGGCGATGCTCTTCCTCCAGGCCGGCATCTCAGCGATGCTCAGCACGCCTCTGAATCCATTGCTAGGCAGCGCGATCTTTATATCATCGTACGTGCGACCCGTCAAGTTCTGGGAGAGAGACTACAAGACCAGGAGAGTGGATCATTCGAACACGCGAATGTCCTCGCATTTGGAGCGCAATCTGGGCGCCGATGATAACAACCTGAACTCGATATTTTATGAACAACTTACGCGCTCTCTCCAGCACAGTCTTTGCGGCGACCTCGCGCTCGGTCGATGGGGAAATGTGGAACAAGGAGACTGCTTTCTGCTCGCTTCAGATTATTTGAACTGCTTGGTGCACATAGTTCAATTGGGTAATGGATTGGTGACATTTCAGCTTAGGGGTCTCGAGTTCCGAGGAACATATTGCCAGCAAAGAGAGGTACATTTAAAATTATACAATACTATTGTTTTTTTTTAATTAAAATTATAACAATGATATGACTTTTGTACGTATTTATTTTTAGGTAGAAGCGATCTCGGAGGGTATCGAAGACAACGACAACTGCTGCTGCTGCGAAATGGGTCACCTATCAAACGTACTTAGCGTGAATGCCGCTTTCAGTCAACGTTGGCTTGCTTGGGAAGTTGCGAGCGCCAAATATGTGCTCGAGGGATACTCGATCTCCGACAATTCGGCGGGGTCTATGCTACAAGTGTTCGAGTTTCGCAAAGTGTTGGTTACTTACTACGTTAAGAGTATCGTCTTCTACGCCGTGAAGTCATCCAAGTTGAAACAATGGCTGGAAAATCCAGATATTGTCGATGCGCTCAAACCAACACTCGATAAGAACTTTGTTGATCTCGATCCTGTTTTTAACGTGAATATCGATGAAGATTTTGACTTCCGAGCAAGCGGTATCACGCGGAACAGCTTCTGCAATGTTTATCTCGACTGGATACAATATTGCGCTGGTAAACAAGATAAGGTGATACATTAGTAATACTTACATTATTTCGTCATTTTAATACTAAAATAACAACTTAGACAATTTTGACGTTATCTGCATATATTAACGCATTAAATCAGTCGAAAAAAAACACCATTACACTTTTCGATATTGTAAATAGATAAGTAAAAAATTTATAAATTCTATAATAGCAGTCTGAAACTATGAGTTATATATATTTATTTCATATTTAACTGAATGAGAAAAAATTTATATAAAAAAATCATTTAAAATACTTAATTTGTAAAAAATAATAATTTTCATAATATTAAGGTGACGATCTTAGTATTAAGGGAATGATCTATTTATATAAAATTTATAATTTTCTTTTTAAAATATATTTCATATCGTTATTATACTTTCCAGTCACTGGATAGAACACGTGATTCATATCTTGTGTCTCTGTGCCTCTCATTGAGTCTGTTGGGAAGACGCGTTTTAGGCGCTGCATCTCACAACACATTATCGGGTGTTGAGTTTTTTCTCTACGGGTTACACGCGTTATTTAAAGGTATGTATACTTTAATAACTATTATATATAATATATTTTCACTTTAAAATGTACTATAATATGTTATACTTTATTTCTTTAATGTATATTGATATATCGTGTTTTTTTAAATATTACACACATATATATATATATATATATATTTATTCTGTATATAGTATAAATATCTATATTTTTTTGATGACAGGAGATTTTCGGATAACATCAGTTCGCGACGAATGGGTATTACACGATGTCGATTTATTGCGCAGCGTGGTCGCTAAGGGAATAAGGATGGCCTTGAAACTACATCAAGATCACTTTATGAGCCCGGAACAATACATCGAATCATCAGCGCTCTTCGAAGCTATTGACAATCATGATCAAAATCTTGTTATTAGTCACGAGGCAGATCCGCTTTGGAGGAACGCAGTCTTAAGTGGCGCGCCCAGCCTTCTGGCACTCAGGTTTGCATTATGATTCAACTGCTAAAGTATATAAAGTGCTCTAGTGTAATTAATGTAAATATTCGAAACTTTTAGACATGTACTAGATGACGGTATAGATGAATACAAAGTGATAATGCTTAACAAACGTTACCTGAGCTTCCGAGTAATCAAAATGAATCGCGAATGCGTCCGCGGACTTTGGGCTGGCCAACAGCAAGAATTGGTATATCTGAGAAATAGAAATCCAGAGCGCGGCTCTATACAAAACGCCAAGCAAGCACTGAGAAATATAATCAATAGTTCCTGCGACCAACCGATTGGATATCCGATTTATGTCTCCCCGTTGACAACCAGCTATGCCGAGACCAACGAACAATTATGCTCGATAATTGGAGGGCCATTGACTTTTGGTACCATAAAAAGCACCGTGTTGAAATTGTGGAGAAGGTATGCGCTCTCAAATAATATCTCAAATAAAGATAATTTTTCATCTCTGATTGATTTACATCTCAATTCATTTAATTATTAATTTAGACTAAAATCTGATAATTCAATGTGTATTTTTAGAATAAGAAGGAGATGTGGTCAAGGTTGTTCTTCGGGTGGTACTGGTTCTCAAGACGATGGAGGTTTCGGGAATGACGGAGTATATGCGATGACTACTTACAACATACACTCTGGTATTTATAGATTAATCGAATCGCACAAAGTTTAATTAATTTTTTGATGTTATTAATTATCTCATTGAACTTAATATAAAAGAAAAATTTAAATTAATGTTTAAAATTAGAATTAAGATAGACAATTAAAATAGACTATAATTTCTATCAATTTTCTAAGACGTCTTTCTTGATTTTTTTTATTATAATATAAATTTTTAGTTTTTTAACAATTTTCAATATTGATACAATGGATATATGCCTTCGTACTTATACATGTTTTACGAATATAGGCTATGCTCAATCGGGTCATAATACTTCTGGTTCGCAATCGATGGAATCTGGCTGTCAGATCGGCGGCTCGACCGGTCGAGGATCTCTCGGTCGTGCGAATACGGGTTCTCTTGGTGGTAACAGAGGCTCGCTCGCCTCCGTTGGGAAACCAACCAGTTCGACGCTCGCCAGTCTGGCCGGATTGCTTAGTAATAGCGATATCAAAACAGAAACAAAGAGCGAGACAAGCTTCTCTAGCAAGCTTGAAAAAGAGGAAGTTTTTCAAAGAGTACGAGTAAGTTTTATAACAGTATTCATATCCGCAAGATGAATCCATTTCATATCATTTCTTCCAATGAATGCAATGTAGAATTTCTAAAAATTTTATCTATTCTATTAACTCTGCTTATAAAAATAAATTAATTTCTAACATGTTAAATTACGTTTGAATTTTATTAAAATTTAAATGTTTTTTATTATTATTCACGAACAGATTATGGATCCTAATCAAGTATACGACGCGATCAATTTGGGTCGGCGTATAGATGTGATTTGGCCGGACGAGAGGATGCGACAACAAGGTGGTCGTTCCGGCTGGCAACATTGGGTACCCGAAAGAGGTATGGAGGGTTGCGTAGTTCATCGTTGGTCGCCGAATCATCGCGATCCTAATCGACGATCGCATGTCGATAAGGTCATTCTACTCGTGAAGATCGAAGATAAATACGTGCCGATAGCTGAACAAGGCGTACGAGATTTAGGAGCAGAGGTTTAGTAAAATATTTTCGAAATTAGTGCAATAACATGCGATCATTGTGGTTTTTGTACTCATTAGCACGATCGCTCTTAGATATGCAGATGCGCGATAGCGCATGCATATTTAACAACTAGAAATCTTCACATAAGAATCTCTAAACGCTATTAAATTCCAACGATGGCAGCATTTGGCATTATATAGAGTTTATTAGTGTTTCTTCGTTTCATAAGAAAACAATTAGTTGTTGATTTTTCTCGTGTATTTAATGTAATTTAATCCAAGAATTTTTAATGAAAATGTTTTTGTAAATCGTAATCGGAGAACATCACAAATTATTAACATTAATATAAACTGGAAACCTAAGAGAAATAGTCGCATGTATATAGTATAAATTATTTTTTATTGTGTAATTACTTTTATGAAAACATACTTTTCTTCGAAAACGTATAGCCAAGACTCTTACTTGAGGGTTTCTAGTATCAACGACGAAAGTGTAAAATAATGCGAACAAATGTATCATATTGACGATGTTGAATACTAGTTTCGTACTTCCACAAAGTCAATACTCGCCATTAGGACATAAATTGAAGAATTCAACGATTTACTTAATATATTATATAAAACGTTTAACTTATCTCCATTGACAAGTTTCATTATAACATTGCAATATCTAGCTCTTTTTTTTCAAAATATTAAGAAATTTATATATAAATTATATAATTTTTATAATTTATATATATTTTAAAAATTTATATATAAATTATATTATTTTATTATATATTTTATTATATATTAATTATATTATATAAATTATATAATTTTTATAATTTACATATTTTAAAAATTTATATAATTTATATAATTTTTTATTTGCATAGATAAGATTGCTTATAAAATTTTCTTGGTACTTTAGTTTTACTTGTTTCCCAAATTTTTTTCATTAGTTTTTTTTTGTTAATTTTACAACTTTCATCAGATATGATCGATAAAATTTCTTGTCAGATTTATATGAGACAGATTTATAATTCTTTCATCATCATTGTTAAGGTTTTCCTTTTCAAATTATAAGAAACACTGATGTATTAAAAGAATCGAAAATTGTAAAGTCCTGTATAGAGACAAAGAAATGAAAAGAGAGAAATACAAGAATATTTTATCACCTTGTAAGTATCGCAAATATGACATATGTATATTGTTACTTCTCGCGAATCACAAAAAACAGAGCTAATCGCCAAGTTATTTAATACAAAACGAAATTGTATCATGTTGTACTATATATTGTATATTATATGATGATATATTAGTTTATGTTCTCTCACACTGAACGGAGCAGACGTTACTTGTTGCCCAATGTATATCTAGATTACTTAATTATCGGTTAAGAGAAAAGGTAGCGTTTAAACACGTTCCTCTTCCACTAATCTATAATATAAATGCGGTATATATTTTTAGCGGTTGATATGGGAAAAAAGGACATGAATCGCCCTAAATAGTGAAATAGTACTATTTATGAATATACATAATGATGTATCAAATAAGAACAAGAGAAAAGGGAATCTCTTAAATACACTGTTGCTATATCGTACACAGCGGATTACATATAACAAATGGTAAAATCGATAGACTATTTGTACATAAAATATCATTCGTGTTTTTCTACGAGAGATTTTGTTATACGATTTCCCTTTTTTAAAGTAGATAATGTAGATAAGTTGTAAATATCTTACATTGCGCATACCATCGCAGACCTCGAAGCGTCCAGAATATTATTCTACTCGAGCGTGTGTTATTTCACGGGGCCACACACGACAGGACATATCCGCATGCACTGAAATAGCGGTTATTAAATCCCTCGTTTCATTTTCACATGTTCATGTACAAAAGCTCGTTCAAAGTCACATGACATTACTTAATTGTATAGTAAAGTTGGTAAAGTTGTTAATCTCGCGACATTCTCAGTGCATTTACATTTTAGAGACATATCTTGTTAGATTGAACAAAGATATTCACATGTAAATGCATTGGCATAATGCTCCATCGGGCAATGAAACGTCTACGCTGTTACTCTCGAAAGTTAACAAATTTGTTTTTTTTTTTCACTTTGTATATATAATGTTTGTAAATTAATTAATTTGGCTTTACTTATTTCACATTATACATGTTATAAACGAATTCGAAACATATATACATATATGTATATATATATATATATATATATATATATATGTATATGTTATATATGTATGTATGTATTAGTTATTTAAATACTAAGGAATGGTTGCTTGCAAAAATTCTGTAAATCCATATATATATATATATATATATATATATATATATATATATATATATATATATATAGCTCGCTCGTTCGACGCCGTGTAGGAAAAAAATATATATTTCACAGATAGAGAAAAAAAAAATAATTTTTTGCAAGTGACCAAAGAATCACAGCATTGCCTTATCATGGTGTCTTAACAAACACCTGACTGATGATGAAAAAGATTATTATAGCTAGTCTTTTAATTGTTGGTATAACACACATTTATGTATCGCTTGCTGCCGAAGGACGCGGGAGAGAGAAGTTATATGGAGTGTAATAATCTTTATTATATCTCTGGCCTACTATATCTTTAATGGACAGTACTTTCATACACTGATTGTACACACAAATCATACAATCAAGAATAAACGAAAAAATAAAATCTGATTAGATGATTTATCTCGGTTGCACTGCCACAGAAGGTACACATTGCGATTTACATCCAGTAATCGCTGTTAAAGTAATTATTCTCTTAATCTTTATTAACTGGCCGAAATTAATATTAATAATTTATATGTACACACACGCGCATACACACACACACATTTTTGTATAATTTAAATTACTTATAAATTACATACTGATATTTTTTTGTTTTTATAGAATTAATCTATAAGAAAAAAAATATATAAATATGTGTATATACATGTAAAACAGATTTCAAAAATATTTGACAAATATTTATCTTTATGACAACGCAATTCAAATCACATTGCAAATTTATTATCATCGCACACAATTTGTTGTCAAATTGATTCATAAAGTGATTTTTTTAATGCCATATACATATAAATATTAAGTGAAGACACGAATAGCTATTTTAAGATTTGAAAAAGGTGTCTAAAAAGATGTATATCACAAGTGCTTGGACAAGTTTACAAGTTCTACAATAGCTAATACTCTTTCTATAATACTCTTTCTATTATAATTTGTATAATATAAGATTCTGTTGCATTTATCTCAATATCTCAAAAACAAATCACACTTTTCTAATATCCTTTTGGTCGATTCAATAATATAGGCTGCCAAGTAAGCTCTGCATTAAAGTATGTGCTATATAAATAAGTACAAATATTTCAATACAACCTGGATTTCAGATTTAGTATTAATATATGTGTATATATATTAGTGTATTAATATATTATATAATGAAATTATCTATATATATGCCATTTTATAACATAAATATGTATCTAAAATCTTTGAGTTATATAATGCACGCTTATCTGAGAAGATTAGATTAAAAAAGGCCGTAAGTTTCGGATGAAGTAGCTTGAAATATTACATATTTTCTTTATGAAAATACATTTACAAGTGAGAAAAATGGAAGCATAAAGTTTGTATTATATAATTTTTATAGTGTTACCATGATTAGGACTTTGTATTGTTATTTTCTGTAGTATTTATTGGTCCTTCATTTATTAGCTTTTGTATTAAATTCTCTATCATCTCATTGTTGACTAAGCCGATAAATTTGTCTACGACTAAGCCATTTGAGATTGCTATTACCGCAGGTACAGCTTTCACTTCAAAAACATGCACCAATTCAGGATTCTCTTCTACGTCGATTATGGCCAAATCTAACTTGTCCATAGGTTCTATAAGCTCTATCAACTTGGGTGTTAGTATTTTACATGGATCACACCAATCTGCGTGAAAATTGACTATAACTGGCACTGTACCATTCATCACCTTATTTACAAACTCGTTGTTATTGCTTATCTCGTAATGCTTATTATTTTGGCGAAACAATGAAATACGTCTCACCACAGACACCATGCAATTTCTTATATTGCACAACATCGTTTTTCTTTTTTTTTAAACACGTTACTTGTATAAATAAAAGATTAATAGCTATTTAAACAGGTAAACATTACATTTAAGTCTTGCACAAATTGAAAATCACCATATTTGTCAGCAAGCAAGAATATCTATAAAAAAAAATTTGTTATTAATTATATATATATATATTTATATATTATATATATATATATATATATATTTTAGTGTTTATACAGATAAATTAATTTTTTTATCACCATGTATAATCATAAATTTTAATTCTATTATAGTAATAACATGTTTTATTAATTATTATTAATTTAATACATTATTAATTTAAAACATACCAAGGAGGAAACGCCTAAAAAACCCAGTTGGAAATCCTAACTGGTCTAACAGTCTCCACCAATCCAAATTTAATATATCCGATGAGGGAAATTGCGGATGAGATAAGTAATAAAATCAGAAGTGTTATACGCCAAATGAAGAGTCGATCATACACCTACAAAACAAAGATTATTTAATCTTGTGTCTCGTGATTTATTTAATTATATAATCCTCTCACAATATAAATGAACACGTTCAATGTTGTATTATTTTTACATATCTGTATATATGTACATCTTATCTGTAAACATGTATAATTATCTTCTAATCTAGAATATATCGATTCTTTCAATAATGCAACAGTGAAAGTGATCCAAGAGCTCTTGCAATTTTTTTTATCACAAAATATCACCAATTAATTTAATTTTGATACTCTCTCTTTCTTTCTTCTTCGCACTTTGATATATCAAAGACGTAGGTTAGAGCTTTCTTGGAGCACTGATGTCATCCATCCACGCATTAGGATTTTTAAACACACACAATCGATATTGTATAAATACATTTCCGCGATTATACCTTGCTCTCCGTGGGAGCGGGCTTCTCTGACGCGCGCGGCACGTTAATCAAAATAATAGTAAACGCGCTCACGAGCAGTATAGCGATCACGCCGACCTTCTTCTCAACGCGCAACGATATCACGAATATCAACGCGGCCAGCACCCACAGACTGAGGATGATGAATAATCCCACGCCGATGCCGAGTATCAAGGTGGTCATATCCTTCGACGGGGGAAAATAATACGACGGGGAACTGTCAGAAGAAGGAGACGCGGACTTGACAGATAGCGCGCGTCTCTCATATCGATCACCTCTATTCTAAGAATCTCTATTTTAAATCCTCTCCTTTATTTCAAGTTGGCTGTTTTTCCCCCTAAATTGATTGATTCTCCTCTCACCCCTCGGCCCGCTCATGGGCCATTCTTTTTTCTCTTGTTCTTCTCGTATACAAAAACAATAATACCGATTGTAGAGCTATCTTTTTTCAACATATAGTTAAACTGAGGAATTTTGCCGCTAATGTAATACCTGCGGTGAAGAGCTAAAAAGTTGTCGAAATCTTTTATTGATAATTATCACTTTTCAATATGGATGTGACATATGATCCTATTGGATTCAACAAACAAACCGAGACATTATTATACGGCGTAGGAGGGAAAAACTTGATAAAGGAATTCAAAAAAAGAAATATATCGACTGATGCCTTGCATAAATTAACCAAGGAGGATTTCATACAACTTGGTAATACATTTACTTCAATATATTAATATATTATATATGTGTTTTATATTGTGCACATTGTATTTATAGGAATTTGAATTCTTGTCATTAACACGCACTATATATGATAAAAACCTAGAAGAAAGAATGTGAAGTTAATATTTACATATAAAATTTAACATGCTACATAGATAATTATTGTCTTACTGTATAATTTTCATACAATTTTATATATTTTTTAAATTAGATATTGAATTATTATTTCCTTTGATATAAGCAATTAAAATTTTAAAAACGATATATAAAGATTTCTAAATTATTATTATTATTACTAATAATAATTTATTTTTTTAGGTGCTGATGAGCATCTCGCAGAAAACATGTTCCATTCTCTATGTATTTCGAAGGAAAAAATCCCAAGTATGAAGTTAAAGCCTCATCAAAGGTATTAAATCATTATTGAAACTCATCTATTAATAATATTAAATGTAGTATCAAATCTAAACTCTAAGATTCTTTAACAGGATGTTTAATAAAATAGAAATATTGAATATGGGAAAGAAACAGTTTGATACAATGCAAGCTTTTATAACACACTGCAGAGTTAAGTTAAAAAAACAAAGAATTCATTCTTTTATTGAACCTGATGCAGCTTTAAGCGCTTCTAAAGTTTTAATCCTTGCTGCTGATTCTATTCTTAAGGAAGTTAACGAGACTGAATTAAAATTGAAAGAATTGGAAGCTGTGATAATTACGGTATATATATATTCTAGTATCTCTACAGTATTTGTATGTATATGTTAAATTAATGTGACATTAACTAAATATTTTATAATAATTTAAAGGAATTTGAACATGTAACTATATTTAATTTAATTTTTTACAGCCTAAAAGTAGCAGAAAATATTCTTATGTATCATATTGCATTTCAATCGGTGGATTATGCTTCACATCGTATATATTATTCAAGATTTTGGAGAGAAAAGGATTTGATAAGATACTAAAATATTACTAATATATATAATTATGCTGTTGTATAGATTATATGTTGCTATTTTTTGAGATACCTTTTTGGAAATATATAACATAAATATTTTTGATGACAAGCTTTAAATTAATATATTATTAGAGCAAAATAATTTGATTTAACATCATTCAATGATATATCCAAATTTCTCAAAAAGTTCAATAATATTCAAAGAAGATGTGTTTTAAAATTGAGACTGAGATAATTAAACAGAATAACACATTTTCTATCTTCGAAATTAACTTTAATTAATTTATTGTCCTGCATTATTGGTCTGCTTTTCTTTAGAATGTATAAATTCAATTAAGAGGGCTGCAAAGCCAAATAATGTGTATACACAGTACAGTGGGCGAAATTAAATAAAGAAATAAAGAAACGAAGGATATAAGAATTTTGTTTAAAATTTATTATATAAATTATATATATATTTTTTCAAATTATATTTCACATTGCAAATATATCTTTATAAATTCTAGATTCGTGGCACATTTTAATCACACACAAGCCATATATTTGCTTTTCTCTTATCAATATTATATTTATAGAGAGAATCACAATTACGATAAGAAAAATCGCAAGGTGCCCATAAGGTGAATCTCGAGACTTTCATGGAATTTAGAGATAATACGACATATTCACCCGCGCCTCTCTACTCTCTAGCGTTCGTCTCATACGTATACATATATATATATATATATATATATATATATATATATATATATATATATATATACACATACACATGCACCCCCCGGTCGCCGCCGAGGCGATTGCGCATGCGCGCTCGACCGCTGCGTTAGCTTTGAAATCTCCGCTTCAGTCGTGCTAAGATGGACGGCGGAGCGTACGGCGGTGGAAAGGCCGGGGCCCCTTTCGATCCGATCGCGTTCGTTCAGAGGCCGCAGGTCATTCTGAGAGCGGTATGCCTGGTAAGTCGCCTCGACAACGAGACCCATCGCCGAGCGTGATCGCGACGACGACCGCGATACCGAGGGAGCTGGATACTCCGACGCGGATGGTCATTGATTTTAAAAGAGAGTCCTCGGTCCTCCTTCCCCTCCCTCCCCCTCCCCCACCCGCAACCGCGATGGGGTTCTATTGATTTTTCGCGAATTCCAGCGATACGTACCCCGTATGTCATGGGTCTCTATGGCGTTCGAGCTTTAAATGATATCATTATCCAGTCGATTTGACGAATCGAATTTTTCGCGCGTCTCTTCGTCCCGCTGACCGGATTATCCTTGATGAGATGAGATGCACGAGTCGCTCCCTCCGTTCTGTTCTCTTGTCAGCATTATATTTGTTAATCCTCCTCGATCATGTCTTTCCTTCTTTCTCTGCTTCTCAATGAACATATTTATTTCGCTAATATTATAACCTCGATAGAGGAATTGTAATTAAATATGCAAGGAATCTAAAAAGACAGAGTTTGGTATATAAAATGCACCAAGCCTGCTACATATAATATTTCAAGAATTATAAAAAAGTTTAAAAAAAAAATGAGTCCTCTAAACTATATGGATATTTATATCTTTTGAATACATCTTTATGGCTTATAGACATTTTGATCGAAATGCAGATACATATATATATATATATGTGTGTGTGTGTGTGTGTGTGTGTGTATTTAATATTTGCTTTTTTCTTATGTTGCTAGTTCAATTTGCACTATTATTTGTCCACCCATTTATGTTCTTAATTTGCATACAAATAGCTTATAAATATATTATATGTCACAGTGTATTCTTGCATCTTTCCACTTGGATTATTCTATATATATTTTTATTATACTTTCAGCTTTTTGCAATAATTGTTTTTGGATGTATAAGCAGCAAGGGCTATCTTCCAGACAAAGATGGCAAGGAAGTTTGTCTTTACAATAACGATAATAACGCATGCAATTATGGGATTGGTATTGGAGTACTGGCATTTTTGGCCAGTATCGGATTCCTTGTGGGTGAATACCTGTTTGAACAAATGTCATCTGTCAAAACTAGGAAACATTTTGTCCTTATAGATTTGGGGTAAGCTATGAGCATTTTTACAACCTGAATGTTATAGAATTATTATAATTGTGTATTATACAAAAGATTATAGCAAAAGTGCCTTTTCTCCCTTAAAATATGAATTAATATAATTTTTTGTATTAATATTATTAATATTGTCCATATAGTTTTTCGGGCTTCTGGTCTTTCCTGTACTTCGTGGGATTCTGTTACTTGACAAATGCGTGGAATAAATCTGAGAGACCACCGGATGGATATGGTGTGAATAATTTACAAGCAGCTATCGCATTCTCATTTTTCTCCATCTTCACTTGGGTATGTTTACTTGACAAATATGGGACAATATTTTTTATTAAATTATAAATATATATATTTATAGATATAATATAGATTATAACTATAATAAATAATAATATATATAATGTAGATATTATATATTATATTATAATCTATAATATGTAGATTTATCTCATATATGCAATAATCAAACTTTTATAAATGTGTCTCAGAATTGTATTTACAACTTATTATTATTACAGGCTGCTTCTGCTTGGTTCGCGTTTCAAAGATTTAAACAAGGCACTGATGCAGCATTCGCTCCGAGTTACGAAGCAGATCCTGTTGGTGGTACAGGATATACAAGTTATCCCGACGCTACTGATACTGCTTATCAAGAACCCCCGTTCGGTCAACAACAACAGCGGGGTATGGGTGACTTTCAAGCCCCTGCTTATTAAAAGTCATCCATAGTCAATACCAAAATGTATTTCCATTGGATGCACAGCGAGCTACTTACGAAAGAAGACAATTTAGGATAATTTTTCAGAACAAGATATATTGTTTCCATCACCTATTTTGCTTAAAGGTAACTTGCAATCTTATAACGCACAAAATCATCTTTCCATTTTTTTTTTCCATTTTTTGTACATATAATTTTTTTGTTTATTATTACATTAATACTAATCAAGAAATATAAAAGATACGTTCTATATAAATATATTTCTGATTCCGGTGAATAATGTTAAGGTATGTAAGATATAATCTTTATTCAAGATTAAATATTGTTTAATCTATACAATTTTATTTCTTTTAATATAGCTGTCATGGTATAATGTAATATTAAAGTGTATCTTTTACAGACTAAAGAAGAACTTCATTCGCTGATAGGTCGCTGGGCAGCGCGTTGGTCATAGAGTAAGTTTTCATGGCAAAGATGTAGAAGGAAGTTATTTGTTAAACTGTGCTTCTTATTGTTGATCACTTGTAAGTTACACTTATATCCATATGCCCAATGTCACAAAAAGCGTTAGGCGTGTTTGAGATACGTCATATACGCTTAAACATACATTATAATGGTGGCCGCTCTCTCTCTCTGACCATCTTATGGAAGTAAATATGATATCTTATAATGAATAACTATAGCAACTCCATAATAAGTAAGAACTAGTATGTGCACAGGCTATGTATATTTTAACGTTGTAACGTGTTCATAGTAAACGCGACTTAAATGTAACAGTAATACAATTTATTGCATTATTATGCAATTAGTAATAAACGAGATACGTGAAATTTAGGATTGAAATCAATAAGTCAACACATATGTTTTATATTAGTGAGACAATACCTAAGTTACTTAAGTTGTTTACTCATATCAGTTGTGTGAACATAATGAAATATTCCTTATATAATAGTATTAGTAAATGTATTTGCACTAAAATGATGAAATAGCAAACAAAAGTTTCTATTAACATATGAGCAAATTATATATATAATATGCATAAATTATCTGCCATTTTGATTATTGCTACATATTAGATTTTTCTTATATTTGTGAATTTCTTGTTGCAAGATTTTTGCCCATTAAATGCTTTAATATATATCAACAATTCATTAACATAAAAAGAAAGAAAACTATACATTTTTTAATAATCAAACATGTCCCAAAGAAAATCGCGAGTTCTTATATTTAATAATTCTTTATTCTAATAAATATTTATTTGATATACAATCTCAGGAATATAATTAATCAGATTTATTTATATATAATTATTTATATATGCTGTATTTCTTCATTACTTATATATGCTGTATTTATGCAAGGTGAATGCAAAGTAAATATTTAAAATCTTATTTATATATATTTATATATTATTGAAAACATTTATTTAAATTAATAATCATGAGAATGTGTGAATCAACACTCAAAATATATTATAATGATTTTGTCAGTTTGTCATGTTCATAATTTTGACAGATGTGTCATATGAAATAATGGAATTAAACACAATTAAGAATTTCTTCAGTTGGCTATAGGAAATAATTTTTTGTTTGAAGCAATAAAAATATTATATATACATATATTTACGATATAATTTTATATCTACAAAATCAAACATGTATTATATTTGCATAAATATTTTTTTGGTGTATACTATCAGGCAAATATAAATATTATTAGAAATTTATCCAGTAATTTAGTAGCTTAATAATTAATTCGAGAGAATTATACATTTTCTAGGTATATGACATTTGAATTGTACAACTTCTTTAGTGTTCATTCATTTTTAAAGACCATCATCATTTTTATGGATATTTGAATATGTAATTTATCTTCAATATTTTGATATATCTGATTTGCATAATTCTCTTGAAGAAAATATATGATAAGGTATTCTTATATGCATAATTTGAAAAGCATAGTTTATGTAAAATATTATGTGAAGTGCAATAATAATTATATTATATGTATTCCTGATAGTTCCAAAGATATTCCTTTTTGGGTATGCAGGATTAATTATAATAAAGGAAAATATTTTTTCGAGATTTAATTGTATTATTCTCTGTATTTTATTTCCTTAATAATTTATTTATCTACCTGCATATTCAAAGGGTTGGATTTTTAGATGTTTACTCTTCAAAATTGATCTCTTACTCTTTCGAGATCTTAACCCTTCCAAAATAATATTACTGATAATATTGACTAGCAGATGGTGTGATGATGCACAGATCATGCACTCGTGAGTCTTCACCAAGAAGGGTTAAGACAATAAATGCAACCTAAATCTTTTAAATCTCTACCATATGATAGAAAAAATAATAATGCTATCACACTTTTAAAATCACCGTGAAATCAGAAAGACCAGAACAGAGAATGTAACGCTATCAAAAAAATGTCTATTGCAAACGTGTAAAGGAATAAAAACTGTATCAAGATCGTGAGTATCGATAACTAAATAGCTGTTGTGTTATTGTACTCTTATACATATATATCATTGCATTTGATGCAGTAGCAACGTGTATGCGTCTGTAAAGATCTGAGTGTTAGAGATGATCTAAAATGTAATTTAAAAGATAGCCAAAATACATATAAGTGATTATTTTTATGCAAGTCAAAATGATTGTATATAACAGCATTATCGCAAAGTGATAAATTATGTTTATCTTATGTGATCCTGCCGTGACTGCGGATTTTATTGAGTATTCTAGATTATTTGTTTCCAATGCAAACGTGTTATAATTTCCTTTTTTTACTTGTTTCACATATCACACATTTTTTACATTATCTATATATAATCCCTTGCAAAGATACACGTTTTAAATTTCACAAAATATGCTGACAGTAAGTTATAAGAAAGACTTTTTAAAAACGCATAAAAAAAGGCATATATTTATTTCATATATGCGGTCGCTTTTTCTAACAATAATGTGGTTTTTTTCCAATATACAAAATATGTAGTAATATTAATCTACATAATGTTTACAGTATTTTACATTTATTATACATAACGATTTATTGTACGAATCTATATATACACAAAATCTGTCGTATCGTTTAAATTAAAAATGTTTTATAACTGTTTTATAATTTTTGTTTTATATCTATTACACCTGCTATAATTGTATAGCACATCTTGTAAAATTTATATATTCGTGAAAAAAATGCAAGATTTTACTCCCTAATAAATTTTTGCGTGCCTAATATAAATTTATTTAAGTATATAAATTTTTTTTAAGCTTTTCAGAAATATATTTAGATAGCAATAAGTGCCAATGGAATTAAGTTTTTACTTCATGTAGTGATAGTCTTTAATTTCATTTAACATCTTATACAGATATTTAATCTATTTTATTTAATTTTTACAAAAAAAAGTCTTGTGTTCAAAAACATTTATTTTTTTTTATAAAATATTTTTAAGCAGTAAAAAAATTATACATTTCAAATCTATTTAAAGATTAATTTGCAGTAACAAATTAATCTGTGTGTTTCTATTTGTATAAACGACAACAGTATTCTTTTAGTGCAGATACACATAAAACTCAATATTTGAAAAACGTATTTCATGTTTTTTTGTGATGTTTTTGACGTTTTATTTTTTCTTCTTCTAATTCACTGAGTATACTTGGTATATGTTCTAGAAGATGTTCACTAGTGAGCTTAAAGTCCTCGTCAATCCAAATTTGTTTCAATTTTTTTAAAACTAGGCCGATTATCTTTGGATTCGACACATGTTCCTTCATCATATTGCCGTTGATGGGAAATTTCGGAATTTTCCATTGTTCGACTTCATCCAGAAGTTCCATGGCGCCACGATATCTCAATACCTCCTTCACGTATTCTCGATAGATTTCATATCTGCCTGTTGACTGAATAAGGATCAGTTGCTGATAAGGTTTTAATGGTTTTTCACATGGTATGTACTCTCTATGTTGCATCAGAAAAAATGCTAAATCTCTGTCGGAATTTGACAGTTTCAATCTATTATGTACCGTCATTACTTCATCTTCGTTCCTTAGCATCGACACGATCAAGGATATGGGTTTCAAAGTTACATTATTGGACAAGGCGCGTTGATAAACAATTCGAAAATTTTCTACGACAGGTTCCTCAGGTAAACCGATATGTTTACTGGCGCCGCATTCGAGTAGTTTCAGAGTCAACTCTAAGGCAAAATTGCCCATCAGAATTTTATTCCACTCACTCCAGATTCTTTCACCAGATATTTGTGACAGACCGTCGATATTTTCTTTCAATGCCTTTATCGTAGCCTCATCATGTTTATCAGGACTGTCCATTATTCTTCCATAGAAACGGAAGTACCTAGTATAATCAAATAATGCATAAATTTAATATAATAAGTTTCAAATATTTAATAAGCAACTTAGATTAATATTTAATATTTAATACAAGATACATATATTATATTATAATATTACATAATCATAAAAATGATTTGATATGTATATTATGTATTGATGTATGCATTTATAGCATACCTGAGGATTCGAAGATAATCTTCACGTATCCTGGTATCAGCGTCGCCTACGAAAACCACTCGTTTTCTTTGCAGATCATCGTAACCATAAAAGTAATCATACAATGTACCATCGAGATCGAGAAACATGGAATTAATAGTCAGATCTCGTCTATTCGCGTCCAGTTTCCAATCTTTTGTAAATTCTACCTGCGCGTGCCGTCCATTAGTCAGGACGTCGATTCGCAAAGTAGTAATTTCGAAGTTCTCCTTGTCGTTTATTCTCGCTGTTATCGTCCCATGCTTCTCCCCTTTCTCATTTATCATTCTGATCTCCTCCTTCGTGAACATCTCTTTCATCTGCTGCGGTGTAGCATCGGTTGCGAAATCAAGATCTTTGGGCTGTTTACTCATGAGAATATCGCGAACGGCACCGCCGGCGATTCGTAATTCGTAATTATACTTCTTGAATAAATTCGCAAGGGTCTGCAATTCCGGTGTGAAAACCGAATGAAATTCCGGGCAATCCAGCTTCATGATGACGGGATCGGTTCTCGACAGCACATCGAAGTTTTTAACTTCCATCCAAGTCCTTTTCGTCCTTAAGTTTCTCCTTGCAAATTTATATCTCTCTGTCTAAAACAATAATGAAAATAATAATCATTTTATCTGTCACATTTTTTGCATCTTGTCTCTGTAGAATTATTCGAACAAACCTGCCAGCATTGAAATCAGCTGGGTATTTGACATAACCCAACTTTGACGGTTTTTAATTTTTTATCTATGCTGTAACAGAACGATTATTTTACTTACGATTTTGCGATAAAGGAGTCCGCTGAGCCGATTCGTTACTCGCCCAGCTAGTACACTTAACATAATGTGTACGCGTATATTAATTTTATTATTCTTATACGTAAATCGCACGTGTTGTCATCACTCATCTCGTGTCATCTGGCATCTCTACGAATTCAAATAGCTTTTCTTTCACGAACAGAATATAGTACATGCGTAGAAAATTTGCTATAATTTATTAAATCCCTTGTATACTAGACATATATATTTTATGTCATTAAATATAAGAAAAAAATAAAATTAATAAGAAATAAAAAATACAACGAACATGTATCTATGTAAACTCAAATTCTTTCAATTTCAAATTGTCGAGCGCAAACTATATTAAACTATATTTCCTACAATATTTTTTTATTCACGTTGCGGGAGACAGTGAAGGAGAAAAAAAAATTTAGAAAATTTTTCAATTGTTTGAGAACACATAATTTAATTCAGAAATATTTGACCGCAGCAATACATGGTGTAAAATCGATGCATTTTAATCTCACACGATCTCTGATCATTTATTCCGTAATGTTAATTAAATAAAAGCAAATTTGATAATATTAAACTCTTTATTCTCCTTTCATTTATGTACATTACCATTTAGTACAAAAGAGAGTTCATACACACAAGAATTAACGAGCTTTTCTCGAACGTTTCTCGAAGGACATGGATTTAACATCATTTTACTATATATATTCTATATGATAAAGATCGTGTCACATATTTCGCTCAAATTCACCAACCAGTGTCATATAAACATATATATATTCATATATGTGTTCCAAAGAGGATGCAATTTCCGCAATTACGCATAAAAAGTATAAAACTTATCCACATAGTGTTTTGTACGACATGAGCATACAATTTGGTTGTAAAATGTACAACAGAATTTTACATATTGTAGCTGTAGCATTAAATGTATGTGTGTGTATATTTATAATAACACAATAACATTTCCCAATATTAAAATTTCCACAGAGAATGCCTGTTTTCATTATTAATGCACATAATCATTTCTTTAAAATCATTGAAGAACAAATGTAAATGATGATGATGATATGATCAGATTTTTTTTCTTCTTTTTTTATATTGTGTTCTAGAATTAATTTTATATTTTCATCAATTAAAAAAGCCACTATGTATTAATCTTCAAAACGGACATCCACTGTATTTTGTCAAAATTTTTTATATGCACAAAAGTTGTAACTATATGGTATGCTATTTATATTTACCGATGTAAAAACTCATGATTGATGATTATATCTCTATTTCAACGCATTATACATTTTAAAACATCAAGTGCCTTTCAAAAAAATGAAGATTTTAAATATGTATAGTATATGTGATCGCATCCCCTTCTCAGAAATAACATGACAGATTCACACATGCTTCTTTTAATACAGGTTTGTATTTCATTAGTATCATTACATGTATATGTGTGTGTATAATGCAATAATATATAATTAATCATTATACATGAACTGTGAATTAACCAACCGTATTTGACGCTAAACACGAGATGTAAATATGGTTTACAATATTCACGAGACAGTGCACACATTTTTTTTCCCGAAATATACAAATAAAATGAATTATAGAGAGGGATTTCGATGTTCTACAATTCTCTCGTATCATTGAAACGTAATATAAAAATAACCCTTTAGAATAGTAGACACATGAGTGAAAGGCAACACAAGCTTAAATCAGATTCACATACAAAGATGACGCGCTCTTGGGGCAATTTTATATGATTTATATTTACATTAATTTGCTGATCAATGAAAACATGTGCATCATGTGTATATTTGTATATGTGTGTGTGAAATCATTCGTTTATAGAGTATAAATAGTAACCAAGTTACCGCATATCTTGCTTATCGAAATGAACTCGTATGAAAAAGATTTCCACAGGCCATTTTACTTATCTATAATAGTAAGTTTAAGAATCTATTAATTTTACAAGTTCAAGTGTTGCTGGGAAAATACACAATTGGCGATCCACTTTCTCTTTCATGTATAGCGATTCGAATTGCTCTTGAGCATTCTTCTGTTCTTCTCTGGATTACAATGTCACACTCTCTAAATATGACCTTATCATACACTAATTATATTTCCTAGTTTAAGGATCGTTGATCGAGATCTCCGAATCCGAATTGGGGAGGCACCGCAATAATGTACGGCCATACATTCTCTGATAAAGATCGTACATCGTCGAGCGCCTTCGCATATAACGCACAAAGATCGTGTCTAAACGTTAATATTTGTGGATATCAATAATATCGAGTCATTCAATTTTTTACTTATTCGATACTTCATTCATTCGTTCTTTCTCTCTCTCTCTCTCATTCATATGTAAACAGATAAATAAAAATATTACGCTTATACAATAATGAATTATGTATGTACACACAATACATGTTGCGCTCGTCAATATATATTTATATGTATATACGTTGTTTATTCACTTACCACTCAGAAGATAGAATGTGTTTTAAGATTTAAGAAGAGGCGCCTAACGATGAAGAAATTTCTAATACGCTAGGATTGCCAATACGTGATCAACTCCATAAAGTCTTCCTGCAAATTTCACTAAGTTCAGTTGTAAGGAAACAAAGATGAAATGTTGATTTCATTGACAAAATCGAATGAATGCACATTAATATAGTGATATTTAAACACGAGATTATTTTCAAGTTATTATTATAAAAAAATCACACATGCATATCATTGTGCTTTCGTACTTTACTTACGTAGGTTTTGTTATCTTGGCAGAAGAAGTTTTCTTCTTGTTATTTCGACATTTTCTTACATATGCTTCTATTAGATGCGCTATCTTTTTAGGATTGATTTCGCCTGTTTTATTATGGCATATCTGTAACATAATTAAGATCTCTCTTGTCATCTGTATTGTATGATTGGATTTATACATATTTAATTCTGCAATATTGTCTTTAATTGTCATAAATTACAATGAATTTAATGTGTTCGCACCTTAGGTACAGCTTTGCGCATGATATCTTTGTATTCTTCTTTTGTCACATGTTTTTTGGTGTAATGGGGTTTGAGAACTAATTTCACTTCCTCCACTACTCTCTCTTGCCGGTTTAGTTTCTTAAGAAACTGTAATGATAAAAGCATAGGTTTCTATACTTTCGCACATTTAACAATTTACACATGATATTTATGTAAAATTATACATTAATATCATTGACATACCTTGTCCTTGACTTGCATTTCTACAGCAGAACTAGGAAGATCGTCCAAGATTTGGAGCTGATTTTCGTCCATTCGTACGCCAACTTTGGGATTAGTTGCTATAAATATGTAATTTGCATTGATGAAAACTTGTAAAGAGAATCAAAACTTTGAACACCTAACACATTTGTTATATAAATAATGGTATATATTATATTATTCATATATAATAATTATTAATGAATTTGATATATCATTTGGATAAAAATACATACACTTTTTCGTCTTTTCCTTAGCGACTTTTTTGCTTCTATTCTTGGTTGTAGTTTTGACGGGAGGCAATATTCCACTAAACAGTGCATCGAAGGCGTCCTTCTTCTCCGCGCTTTTGTTAACCTTCGGCGCGGTAGCTTTAGCAGCTGCTGGTGGTGGTGCGTTTGCAACGGGTGAGTTGTTGAAGTTGGCGGGACTAGGCGGATCGAAGAGACCGTCGCTCAAAGTCGATCCCGGTGAATACGGCGATGACATATCGACGACGTTATCGTTCGTCATATCTATAGGGGCATCACTTCCGTTCTGACCTATCGTCGAACTGTTTTTGTTCTGAGTAGATTTGGAAGATCGCGCCATGGTGGATGATTTTGCAGAATTTGCGAATACATTAGGGAGTTGCGGCCTGTCGTTTGTACGTTGTTTCATCTGATTACTCGGCGAGATGCGATTAGACTGCAATGGAAAAATCAGGTAAAAAGATCATAAACATAATCCGATAGTACATTTTATTTAATTTATTTCACTGAATTAACTTTAAATAATCTTAGTTTCTGTACCTGTAACAATGTTCGCTGTGTGGTATTGGTTGTGCTAGTGTTGAAGCTCCTCTGCACCGCGGCTGCCACCGTTGCTAGCACAGGATTAATGGTAGCGAACGGATTGGCAGTTGATTGCACATTCGATTGCGGATTCTGCTGAGTCTTGGGAGGAGGACTGTTGCACGATTGAGCTATGTCAGTTTGGTTCTCCGGCACAGGAGAAGCCGCGGAGACGTCCCTCTGCGGCGATGGTCTCTTGATAGTCACCATTGATATTATTTTTGGTTTCTCCATCGGTTTCTCCTGACTAGGCTGATCCTGCTGCTGGTTCGGTTCATCCAACGGCAACGGAGCGTCCACTGTTCCATCATGCTTCCTCGGCGAATTGCGCTGTGCTCGATCGCGATCATCATTCGGCGTAGCTTCTTGACTCGCATCAGGCGTCGGAGATCGAGATTTGGTCGGGTCGAAAGGATCATACGCGTCTGGTGAAGTCGGCGGAGACGTGGGTGGTTCAGGAGGTGTGTTGGGTCCAATCTTTAGACGTAGTTCCAGCTCCTCTTGTGCTCGCATCTCCAGCTCTTCTTCAACCCGCTCATCTATCATCTCTTCTTCCTCTTCCTCCTCCTCCTCTTCTTCTTCCTCCTCTTCCTCTTCCAACAGCGGATTTATTAAGGACGGTCTGAGATTGCTAGGTTGCTTGTTTATGGAGAACTTAATCTGAGGCTCTGGTGGCGTCTTTGGACCCTGCGAGACAAACTGTTCGCGCGGCGGTGATGCCTGTGACGGCGGGCATTGCTCTGGCGATGCAGCGAGCGCCTCCTGCGCTTGTTTATCATCGTCGTCGCTCAGCACGATAACATCGCGCGGAGATGGCGTTTGCTCACGGAACGGCGATTGATCCAGATCGATGACAGCCACGGGCTTCTTCGTTGCCGCGATTTCCGCCGCTTTGGATTTCTTTTTCTTGTCCTTCTTCACCTTAGGCGACTTGGATCGTTTGTCCTTCGTTTTTTCCTTCTTTGATCGCTTCGCGGAAGGTACAGAGGATTCCGTCTGAACTGATTCTCTTCTTCGGCGTTTTATTGGTGGCACCAAAGGAATAGTCTGAGGCAGTTCCGGCGTAGTCACCGGATTCGTTTCATTGTCCTTGTTAAAGCACACACTTACTAGTATGTTATCACCGCTGGCGAATACTTCCTTAGATGGTGGTGGGGTTCTGTTTCGCTTGCTCTTCCGTCGTTTTTCCATCTCCTTAGACTTTCTGCTCTCTTTCCGGCGCTCTTTCTTCTTCTTCTTTATCGCTTCTTTGTTTGTCAATATGACAGTCAAGTTCTTCGGCGATACGCTATTTAGCACGGGCGGTGGCGACCAGTTACGCGATCCAATTGGCTCTTGCTGAATGTGCGGTGGCGTCTTGGATCTCGATCGTGACCAAGACGGTGTCCATTGTGCGCTCCATGAACGTTCGTGCTCTTCTCGCTCTCGAGGAAACTGTTGCTCGTGGTCGACGCTCTTCTCATTCAACTGATCCCAATTCCTATTCCGATCTCGATCTCGCGAAATCGATCTACCCTTCGATCGGGATCGACTATGCATTTTTCTTTTGCTGTGCTTTTTCTCACGTGACTTGGATGACATTCTCTTCGGTGATTTGCTACGCGATCTCTTGCGATTTCTCGAACGACTGCGTGACTTGTATTTCTTTGTCTTATCCTTCCGTTTGTCGCGAGATCTCGACAATGATCGCCTGGATCGTCGCCTGGGTGACAGCGATCGTTGTCGTTTACGCGATAGTGATCGCGATCGTCTTCGAGAAACCGAGTGTCGTCTTGATAGAGATCGTCTACGCGAAATGGATCGTCTTCGCGAAGTCTTGCGTTTGGTACGAGATGATGACCTCTTGCGTGAGATTGAACGACACGATCGGGAATACGATCGACCGCGATCTCTCGACCAAGACAATCGAAGACGAGATCTGCTCCTGGACCGTCCCTTCGAGTATGATCGACTCCGTCGATCCCTCGAGCCCGATCGAATCTTGTCCGATGAGCGACTTCTTGATCTGCTTCGCGACTTCTCCCTGATATCTCTACCGTACTCATCCTTTCTTGGCCGAGACGGTTTCTCAGCTACGATCTTTCTCACGTCGTACCGCGGAAGTTCCTTCCTCTTCTCCTTCTTCTTACCTACCTCCTTCGTTTTTTTCTTGGAAGACTTATCCTTATCTTTGTCCTTCTCTTTCTCCTTTGATTTGGATCGTTTATCCTTATCGCGATACGGTCTTTCTTTCGTGCTCTTCGAAAGTTTTTTCCACGCAACCAGATTATCTGATGAAATGTTTTCCTTGTTTTTCTCCGTACTTTCTTTGTTCTTCTCCTTCTTGTCTTTCTTCTTTTTCCTTTTGTTGTCCTCTTCTTCTTTTTCCTCCTTGGATTTTTCACGTTCCTTCGCGTTTAGTTTGCTCTCGTCCAGTATTTCACCGTCTTCCATTTCTTTCTCCTTGCGTAACGCCAAGGCGTTTAATTCTTCCTCGAAATTTATCGCCTCATCGGTCTCGGAAATAGCTTCGGTACCTAATTCGGCGTAACCGGCTGGTGGTGTCCTACAATCGTCGAGATCATCATTCGTCTTATCTTTTGTCGGGGTGATTGGTTCTAAACCGACCTCGAACGATGCCGCGCGTCGTTCCGATACTTGCGCACTCTCGTCTCTCACAGGTAACTCGTCTTTGCAAGGAGTGTAAGCGCCATCCGAGTCCCAGTTGTTATCGATTGGTGCAGACGGCTCATCCTCCAACTTCTCCTTTTCTATCGGGAATTGCTCGATCTCGTCGTCTATAACCGTTTCCATCGAGAAGCTCGCTTTCTCCTGCCGTTGATCCGACGAATTCGGATCCTCATTAGGATCACTCGATGTTTTGTCGTCATTGTCGTTATCGTCGTTATCGTCGTGATTCACTTTGGCGGGTTTGTCACTGCTCGGCGAACGATCATAGTCTTCGCTGCTCGATTCCCGCTCCTGCAAGTCATCATCACATGCGCTCGCTTCCTCTTGTAATACATCGTTCGAATGGCTCGATACAGCTTTGCTCGTTGTTGCATCGCTGCCTTCCAAATCCTGCGAATTGCACTCTATATTCAGTTCACCGTCATCCAACTTTTTTGGAGATAGCCGAAAAGCGGACGATATCGTACTCTCTTCAACTGTAATGTTTTCATCTGCCGTTGCTGCTGGTCGCGGTGACGTTTCCTGTTCGCAATCTTCTACTTCTTTCCTACTGGGTGACGCGACGTTAACACGTCTGGATTTCATCTCGTCCATCTTTGCAACCTCCTCGTCCGAACTCTCCGAATCGATCTCTTCGCTCTCGCGTCGATTAAATCGGAGTGGCTTCTTCTTCTTGAACGAGCTTGGCGTAGCGATTTCTGTCGACGGACTCTTATCGTCTTCTTCGGCAAGTTGCGGTCCTATCAATTGATTTAATGCTATCGACGACCTTATTGCTGTAGATTCCATTGTTGACTTGGATGAACTGATAGTCTTATCGCTGTCCGGATCTCGTTCTTGCTGTTGCTGCTCCTCGATTAGCGGTGCCATCAATACTTTTTTTTGTTGAAAACTTGGGTTCTGCGAATTTATGCTATGATCGTCGGAGTGTAGTCCGCTCAGACGGTTGTTTAGTTTCAGTTTATTTCCAATCTTGAAAGTGATTTTACCGCGATGCAGGTCGTGCGAGATCTTTTTCGGTGGTATCTTGCTCAGAGTTTGTCGCTCTTTCTGCAATGCCTCGACGTAAGGATCGGCAGGTTCAGGAGGCACGTCCGGTAAATCGCACGCTTGGACATCCCCCACGATGATATCATCATCATCGGGGATATTAGGAGGTAACGGCGGCGGTTGAAGCGGTCCGAGCTGTTGCGATAGTTCCTGTTCCGTGTGCCTGGCTACATCCATAGTCTGCGACGAGTAGATGGAGAAATTCGGACAGTCTGACTGGGAGTCATTGTCGTCATCATCATCATATGCGGTCAGCCGGATGGGTTCCTGTGGCCGTTCTCTGCTTTCAGCTGTTGTCGCGGCAACTGTTGGCATCGGAGGATAACTCGTGGCAGAAATCAACAATGGTGGCATCGGTATGTTACGACTATCCAGACTATTTCGCGATGCTTGTACTTTCTCAAGCACCACCTTTTCATCTAGAGAAGCAGCAACATCATCGTTGCTATCACTATCGGCGGCAAATGGATCGTACTTGTCACCGCTCGTCGGCACGTCTTTCGGCGTATCCTCTTTATGACTATCATCGATCACCAACTCCTGCTCGCTATCGTTATCCTTGTCGCTTCTGGAATTCTCTTCAAAATCTAACAAGCCGGACGGCGGTTCCGGTGGCGGCAACAGAATCATCGAACCATTACTATGAAGTTCCTCTTGTACATCACTATCAGGCTTGGACGGCGGCTCGATATCGCAATAAATGTCACAGTCGTCGTTGTCCTGGCGCGTAGTAGCTGGCGCGGCTACAGGCTCCGGCACTACGATGCGATCATTCTGCTCGGGAGACGACGATCGATAATTTCGTATCGTGTCCTCGGGTAGATTGACTGAAGATAAACTATTGTGTAGGCGCACCGGCGGCTGCACGTTCAAGTGATCTGGTGCAACAGGTAAAGCACTGGCAGGCGGTATGTTCAACGGAGGAGGCCTGGGCCGGGGAAATCGATCCGTCGCGTGCGGAAACGGCGGTCTTGGCTCGAAACCGCCACTACCGCCATCCGTATAATTAAACGGTCGCTCGATGGGCGGCGGTGGCGGCGGTGGGAAACGCAATCGCTCATTTCGAAAATGCTGCGGATTACGGCTGCGGAACGGCGGCGGCGGCGCGTGGGCGCCGAACATGGGAGGTCCGCCGCAGTGCTCGAAATTAGGATTGTAGAACGGCGGCGGACCAAAGTCGCGGTTCCCGAAGTTGTCCCGCGGACCACCACTGCCGGTTCCGCTGCTGTAACTGTGTCTACCACCGCCCGGCGGTAACGAATCGCGACCGCCGTAGCTCTGCCCCCCATGGCTACCGTGTCGGCTATTGTCGCGACCGTAGCCACCTCGGAAGTTGCCTCGATTACCGCCACCACCACTGCCACCGCCGCAGGGATTGTTGTACATTGGTGCCTGCGTGATATCATTAGGATTGACATTAGACAGATCCAGTGGTGTGTCTACCACCTTCAAATGATTCGGCTCTTTACGCTGCGAAATCTCCTTTTCATTTTGCTTCTCCTTCTTTGGACTCTCATTGTTATTAATGCTGTGTTTATTCTCCTTATCAGGATTGTTTACTATTAATGTACCATCGGCCTTTAGTATTACGTCGTCCTTCTTCTTGGTCGAATGCCACAGCTCCTGATTGTTCATTATACTACTTAGCAGATCCATCGCGTTTGCACTTGCCACTTCATCGATTGGATTAGCGATAGATTTTAGAATGGCGCGACGTCTGATCGACGGTACTGCCGACCGTCGTTGCCGTATATTTATCAGTGGACCGTTTCCAATGGAATATTCATTATCGTCTTCATCCGATCTAATTAAACAGAAATTGAAATTCATTGAGATATTTAACTGAAACATTACTTATTTTTATGTATATAATATTTTTTTCCGAAAGATAATTTATGAATAGAAGGAATTAAATGTTACGTAGCATACTTTCATATAAATATATTCTGCATAAAATTGAAAAATAACTTGCACGATGCAAAATAAAGTATTATTAAAATCAAATGTAAAAAAAGTTGTTGCAATATTTTTTTATTTGTGCATGATGATACAAAAGTTGCAAAATATATCTTAGGAAATATTTACAGAATATTAATATAAGTAAATAGGTAGAATCGATCACTTACCCAGGTGGACTATAATTTATTCCTAGATTATTCCCAAAGAGACTGACTTGGGGTATACCGGCGCTGTATCTGGCGTTGATGAGAGCGCTTTTTTCAGGAATAGGAGTATTACTTTTCATGGTAGGTACGAGCAGCGGCACTTTTGGTTTTTTCATGCCAAGTGTAGAGGCCAATCTTCTTTTTACTGTATGTTTCTTATTCAGCACAGATGCTACAGTACGCACTCGTCGTTTGTGTTTTCTCCTCTGGTGAAATAGTATAGTAATCTTACATGTTTTTTTTATAAAGATTATGAAGATGAAATATATGACAAGTAACATATATATTTCTATTTAATATAAAATTAATATTTAATATAAAAAGCACCAAGCAATAAGAAAAAAGATAAGAAGCATTTTCTTCAACAATTTTTTATTTAATGAGAAGTTATGGGATAAAAAAATAAATTAATAAGTTAGTAAAAAAAAGTAAGCAATAGATTTTATTATACTATACCATACTAGTTTTATATTATAATTGTTAGAGAGGAAATATAAACTTCTATTATTATTCTGTAAGTTATTTTAAAAGCAAGAAAATGAAAAGTTCTATAGTTTTTTTTACTGAAATAGATATATCGAATAAGTTTGTAAATTCATTGTTCTTCAAAATTTTTTATTTACATTACCCTCGACATAAATAATTGTATTTTTTCTTCAAGATAGTACTTATTGTACATGATACAATTAGTTAATGTGTAAATATATATTCAAAACTTTATAAAAAATACTCTTTTATTTAATATATTTATATTTTATTTATGAGATTATAGTATATTAAAATATATCATACAAATAAAAAACTGATATTGAAATGAGAAATTAATAATACACATTATTTCTCTCAATTTTAATTATATAATTAACAAACTGAAATTTTTAAAAATTTTGGCATCAATATAATAAAGTTATTCAAGCAAAATTAAGAAAAAAAACCAAGTGCATCTAGTGGGAAAATCGTTTTATTTATATAAATTAAGAACAATGAGTTACAATCGAAAAATCTAATTCAATTGAATGTTACGAAGGTGGCATAAAGTATAGTCAGGAAATACAGTAATAATTGGGTAGTGTGGATCGGAAGTCCATGAACATTTAATAATGAGATATGGTGGCGTTGCCAGATGACATATTCCAATCTGAAGAAAAATCTATACATATTATAACAGAAAGATATAAGTTGCATAAAGATGTATTTATTAATTGTTATAGTTGAAATATTATAATAAAAAACCTCATGTATTTCATTACAAAACAAAATGATAGCTTTAGGTATAGCTTATCAAAATTTATAATTGTATATGTATCTGGCAATCTCCACAAGCTTAAATGTTATGTGTTAAGCTATAATTCTACATTTGAGGAGAAATTAGCGATGTACCTTGCGCGTTTTCTTTGTTCTTTTCTTACACTTCCTCCTCGATGTAGATGATGCGACTTTGACAAATGTCACTATCTCCTCCTCTTCGCCATCATCGTTCAATTCTGTGATTCGTACCTCTCGAAGTAAACTACTGCTGCTTCTCTCGGAATTTTTCACGAGCTTCTTCTTTTTTCTTTTCGTTGTTTTAGTCTTGCATTTTTTGTTCGAGCGCGTAGACGAAGAAGCATTACCTTCTAAACTAGTATTCGGAGAACGACTTCGACTATTGTCACCAATCGAATCAAGGCCGGACGAAGTAGATGGCAAATTCGGATCGATAAATTGCTCGGGAATGTCTGCTGGAGCGTCATCGCGCACTTCACGAGTTTGCACGCTTCTGCGATTGCGAAGGCTAGCAGGTACGTACGTACGATCATCATCAACATTGCGAATATGAGGAAATATTCTACGAAATATGCCTAAACCATGTTCACTGTCGAATTGAAGGATACGTTGACTGGGACGTCGTGAGCTTATCATAATACTTGGCAAAAAGTTCGTTACAAACTGCAAATATAAATAAAAGAAGGGATTAATATACTTTTGACTGCATACACTTAATTTTTTAAATAAATTCTTTTATATATCATTGGGGCATTTACATTGCAATCTAGGAATTATCTTTGCTTTGTAGAATGTATAATTTATAAAATATAGTTAATATTTTAAATTGTGATAATAGTTAGATTCGTCGAGTATGAGAGAATAGAAAGGTTCTCTCTTACCATTCTATTATTTGTGTGAATTGTACAATCTGGGCAAAACCATTCCTCTATGGGAACTGCAGTCATTGGAGGTGTTAAACATTCCAAATGGTAGCCACGATCACAATTATCGCAAAGTAACATGCGATCTTCTCTGTCACTTTGATGACATATTTCACAAAATGTTGGATCATCTTGTGCTTGATTTTCAATGCGTGGCACAATTTCTACTGGTACATGTTTTATGATCTAGAATAAATAAAGATAGAAGTGCATATTACAATTGCAATACATAAATTTGTAACTTATTAATTTCCTTTTTATATTATATAAAATACTTCTGTAAAGTTCTCTATATTATTCACTAATATTTTTTAATTTTTTACAACTGAATATATATATATATATATATATATATATATATATATATATATATATACAGTTGTGAACAGTACATTTACATATAAGTAGAAAGCGAAGAGAATTACCTCGCCTCTGAGATTGTCTCTAACATGGATGACAGTGAAAGATTGACGATCAACAGGGCAAGTGTTGATGTTTTTACTCCATTCCACTAAACAATCTAAACAAAAGCAGTGGTCACAAGCAGATGGTGTACCAACTTGCTGTTTTCTAAATGGCAGTAGGCATATAGGACATTTTTCCGATTGTTCATCACTACTATCACTGGAGTGGACATCGGCATTGGATGATGAGGAAGGACCGGGATTACCGACTTCCTCTCTTTTTTTAGATAAAACTTTACACTTAGCATTGTATTTCTTGCAGTCTTCGTTTAATTCATCAGAACTAGACCAATCACTTTGCCATTCAGTTGTGGTACTACTATCTGTAACATACATGGCATTGGATATCTGATAGATAGGGATATAAACTTAATGCATATTTTAGAACATCATACTAACCACTTTGAGTGGATTTGCTTGCCTCTGATGCGTTACTATCATAATTAGATTCATCCTCACTAATAACTCTCTGCAATAGAATAATTTTGATAAACATACATGATTATTATAATAAATTTAATTAAATATTTATATAAATGTAATAGAATTATAATACTCACATGGTTTTGTCTTCTAATCACAGGTTTAGGTACATCACTATCGTCACTGCTATTTTCTCCTTCGCTAACAACTCTCTGAAATAATGATAAAAATCATTTATTTAGAAAATGATATTTAAATCATTGTTTTATACATAAAATTATATGTTAATATATCTGATCTAAATTATCATAATTTTTCATTATATTTGTTTAATATTTACATAAAGCGAAAAAAGATTAGATAAATAAAAATTTAATTTTAGAAAGAATTTCAAGGTATAATGACTTTAATGTATCAACAATTAAGACTTTCATACGTACATATATCTTTTTTTTCCTCCGTGTTTGTACAATAAAAGAGTCATCGCTGCTATCACTGTCGCTGATGACAATTTTCTTGCGTTTATGAGTATGACGACGTACCATACAAGTATAATCACTGTCACTTGACATCTTAACTTTTCCTAAAATTCATATCCACTGCATTTCCCCTAAGAATCTGTAAACAGAAAATTTCATAATATAAATATCATCCATCGAATCTCAATTTACCTTCCTATTACTTTTCTTAATTCGTACAAAAATATTCTACAGCCACAAATTACGCTACTTATCAGGTTGGGATTACGAGTATTTATTTATCAATTATTGTGATAAAAGTTATCCAGGCAAGATAGAAGAATCTACACGAAGATTATCCTTTAGACCTTCAGAGTTATTTGGCTCGAATCCCTAATCTCCGGGAAATAATCGAATGATGAATTACTTGCTACTGCGCGGTGAGGCCCGCTCGTCACTCAAGTCGTCCCTCGCGGCGACAGACTCGACATCGAGAGCGTCTCGTCCGGACGCGGATTCTGACCCCGTCTTCGAGATGCAGGTGAACGGCGGACAGGAAACGTGCGCACAGGAAAAGTCGCCCCGCGGTTCGTTTTCGCGCCGAACACGACGATCGTCGACGCCGATAATCCGCACGATTTCGCGAGATTATTCGGCTAATTCGAGGGGATCGTTTTACGTAGTTGCTTGTATTCCACGCGTAAGTTAGCAAACGACACGGTAGAGTCTTGACGCTCGATTCCCGTCTCGTTCTGCCTTTCTCACCTTACACTCTCTCTCTCTCTCTTTCTCTCTCCCTCTCCCTCTCTTTCCCTTTTTCACGGTATCGCTCCCGAGGAAAGTCGCACTCGTGGACCGACACCCCGGTGAATCGCGAACGCGCGAACGTCAATCCCTCGATCTCGTCGAGCGAGCGAGACGGCTCGAGCCGTTCACGTTTAGGAAGCTGCCCCGCGACGTCTCCCTTGACAGCACCCCCGAAAAGGTACGCGTTCTATCGCGAGACTGCGGACATCTTGGATCGCGGACGCCGTGCTGTGTGTGATGTGTATGTATAGGCGATTCGTTGCGTCACTTCCTGTCTCGCGATGTTCGAGACGCGAAATTGGCCGCTCGCGTTGGCGGAATCCCGATTTCGCGATTGATTTACGTCGACGTGATCGAATGACCGGCGACAGCCGATGATCGGACGTGGCGAGAGGACGACGATTCGGTAAATGTCGCACGTAGTATCGACCGGAAGCGAGCGGGCCGTTGATTTGAGGAGGCGCAATTTCGATCGCGAAGTTTTGACAGATCCGTGCGAGACTCGTGTCACTCACGCGCGAATTCCTTCCCTTACGATTTTATGTGTGTTCCAGATGTATCAAGATCCTGAAGACACGAAGGACGAGAAGAAAGACTGTACTTGGTCCTCCAATTTTCCCGCGCGAATGTTCTATCATCTTCGTGGACGAGAGAGATGTTCAAGTAAATTTTTTTCTCCTAAAATATAAAAATTAATACCAATATAAAAATTAATGACCGGTATTCATAGTCCAATCTTATATTTGAGATCGTCGTAAGTTCGAGCTTAAAATGCTACGCAGCTATTTGATTGGTTGATTGAATGAGGTCTTAAGTCAACCTCGGACCAGACTTAAGACGATCTTAAATATAAGATCGGACTATGAATACCAGCCAATATATAGCAATATTCCTTGTTTTCATTAAGATTTGATATCTAGCAATATTTATTTTGGAATTTTACGTTCGAAAATTTATTATCGATGGGCTATCAAGCTCTAGTCAACTAGTAAATTCTAGAGTTTTTTAGCAAGAAAATACGGTGTCACGCAATTGGCTATCAAAACAATTTTTTTAAATCCTGAAAATTTTTCTATTTGACAGCCAATCATATGACATCCTATGAATGTATGTTTTTTACTAGAAATAGTAATGCATTTTTTTCTATGAATCAACGTCTGTTATTGGCTATCGGATCTAGTCTGTTATTTTAGGGACCGTGATTGGTTGATTACCTCCTATATATTTCGTGCATATGACTATGCCAACTACATAAATATATTATATATGGATAAAATCTTTATTCGTGGAGGGCGTTACTGTCTTTTTCGCCATCCCTTTTTCTCTTCTCTTCCTGTGGACGTCGTTGCTGGTTGAGAAAATCTATCAAAATGGGTCGTATGCACTCGCATGGGTAACGATATGTTTATTTTGTTGCTAAAATTGTTTATTCCCGACATTATTCTTGCGAATTTTGCTGCGATGCGAAAGTTTGAATGGCGTCATCGCGTCGAAACGTGGCCCACGTTTCGGCGACCATGTGTTTCTGACTTCATTTTCCGCCTTTCGCGCTAAAGTAAAATTTTATTCTTCAATTTATCAGCTATATTATACGTAATCGTCGTATTTTTAATAATTTGAGTTTCTCGAAGCAATATAACTTGGACCAAGTATGCCGGTTTTTAAGAATACCTAATTTTCATGTATGTGTATAATAATGATAATGATGCTTGTATGTGGTAGTGTATTATGGCATCCGATATTTATTTGGC
Organism: Camponotus floridanus; assembly: GCF_003227725.1. NCBI lineage: Eukaryota > Metazoa > Arthropoda > Insecta > Hymenoptera > Formicidae > Camponotus > Camponotus floridanus. The sequence goes on along the minus strand of NW_020229216.1, from coordinate 55,657 downwards.
AGCATAAGATTTGAAAAGTTACTTTTTTTTATTAATAACAATATACAAACATTGATTTTAAATTAAATTAGATGGATGTATCATATTGTTGTATATACATACACATATCATTATGTATAAATCTCTTAAATCTTATAAGAAAGAAGAAAAATGATAAACATTTTCAATCTTTATTATCTTTATTTTTCCCTCTTTCCTAAAATTTATGAGAAAAACATCATCCCTAATGTCTTATATATTACATTGATATTAAAAATACTTAGTTTAAAAAAGAAAAATAGTTTATTATGACATAGCTAAATGAAAAATATCTATGTGCTGAATTAAATTAATTAAAAATAATATATTTTTCTTTTCTTAGAAAGGGTATATCCCAGTCTGCGCTTCCTTATCGACGAAGTGTACCAACCTGGTTGAAACTGACACCAGAAGACTGCAAAGAACTTATCTATAAACTAGCAAAAAAAGGACACACCCCTTCTCAAATTGGTAATATTAATAACATATTTATATTATTTAATGAAAGATATATTTGTCTTATTAATTTGGCAAGATACAACATAGATTATTAATTATGCAAGAGCAAACTATTCGAGAGATCTTAAATTCTACTGAATTTGACCTCTTTAACAAAATAAGTTTGCAAGATTATAATTCAGTGGTTTTTGATATGAATATGATAACTTATCAGTTCATAATAGGTAACCACAGACACTTATAGATTATTGAAATTAAATTATTAAATTAAAAAAATAAATAAAATTATGTTTGCAGGTGTCATACTTCGTGACTCGCATGGTGTGGCTCAAGTGCGATTCCGTACAGGAAACAAGATTCTGCGCATAGTAAAAAGCATTGGCTTGGCTCCAGATCTACCAGAAGATTTATATTATTTGATCAAAAAGGCAGTTGCTGTTCGTAAACATTTGGAGCGAAATCGTAAAGATAAGGATAGCAAATTCCGTTTGATTCTCGTCGAGTCGAGAATTCACAGGCTAGCACGTTATTACAAAGCGAAAGGATCTCTGCCGCCGAATTGGAAATATGAAAGTTCGACGGCTAGTGCTCTTGTAGCCTAAGCTCTGTTTATTGTATTTACTTATATTTCAATAAAACTTTGGAAAACACTGACCTGCTTTTCCATAATCTGTAAGTGTTAATGTTAATATTTTATTTATATATAACAATTGGTATGAAAATTATAAAATAAAGTTGATGTAGTTTTAATTAAACTACAGAAAAAATTTCTAATTTCTTTAGAAACGTATATATAAAGTGTAAATTTGATAAATTTATTAATTTGATTAATACAGTGTCTGTTTTAAGCAGAAGTTATATAAAAAAATATATTTGATAATATATTAGTTCGTGTTAAATCATGACATTTCTTTGTCAATTGCAAAACATTTAATAATAAATGTACAATAATGCATATTTTGCAAATGATAAAAGAAAAAACGTTAAAATTTTATTTATAGGGCAATATTACAATATTCTTAAATATTATATTTAAGAATAATATGTGGTCCTTCACGTTATTGATTTTCGTACCAAGTGCGTGAGGAAATAAATAATAAAGAATATATGTTTCATTAACACGATCAATTGCAATATAATCACTTTGTGAAAAAAATGAGCAAATTGGAGAAATTAATCAATTTTTTTTAGAGTTTTTGAATTTTAAAAACCAAGCTTTTATATTTATCACGAGTTAGTTTATATGCATTTATTTTAATACTTTCTCTCGCACGCGTGAAGGATCATTAAAGTAAATTAATTTTCTTCTAAATTATGCTGCATATATGTATACAAGGAAATTCGATTTCTTTTATCTTAATTTATTGATTTTTTAAAGGTTGCGACAGCGACAAATTTCGAATTAATGCTTATGTGATGCTGTTATCACCGGATCTATTCTTAGCAAAGCAATGAAAATAGATATACTTTTTAATTGACGGAGTGGACACGGACATATACTCCCGCATTCCTGAGATGTCGGACAAAGAACGCTTAATAAAAAGAGCGAGAGTAATTCTCCAGATTCGTCTCGATGACCTTACATTTATCGTGAGTCCAGCTTTAAGGATCTTTCTCAAGAATTAAATTTATCTGTTATCATCGTACATACACCCTCGTACGGTACCATAAATTCGCAGCGCGGTCGAAGATAAAAAAAGAAAGGAAGTGGGGATATTAAGAAGTGATAGTGCGTCCGCGAAAACCAATATAGGACCTTTTGCAGAATATAAGTCTGCTGTCATGTGTGTAAAATGCATAATGTAATTGGTTTAATTCGAAAATTATTTTTGCGAAAATTTTCAAAGATTTAAGAAAAAAGTTTATTTTAATTACAATTATTATTTCTTTATTTTCATTTATTTATTAAGACTTACTTTCTCATGTTTTTTAGATACATATGTATATGAATTAAGCATTCCAAACATTGCTTTTTAACTTTTCACATATGTATAAGATTTTATTATTTATAAATATTTGTATTTCAAAATTACGCATTATTATATATTTAAGTATTTTATTTAAGTATAAGTAAATACAATAAAGATTAAGCTACAAGAGCACTGGCCATCGAACTTTCATACATATGTATTATCTCCTTCCAGCTTTTTCTCCACGCATATCCATTCCCTTCCTCATCGCTAAACCGCTTGCCGCCTCCGGCCCTGTCGGGAGTTCGCTAAGGACGGAGGCGGCGGGAAAAAGACGGAGATAAGGAGAGGCGAGGTCCGGACAGAAGACATCGAGGGACAGTTCAGTGGCCCCTCCTCCTCTTCCCTTCTTCGCGCCGCGCCTTGTAGCAAAGGCCACCAGCTCCTTGTCCTATTTTTGACGTCATCAGCGGTGAAGGTAGACAGCAGGGGGTGGCACGCGCGCATGCGCTCGCGCGCGCGATTCGCGGAGATGGTGAACGTCCTGGCTGACTCTCACTCGCGGCGGTGCGAGGCGATGCAAGGTCTGCTGCGGCGGTCCACGACGGTGGCGGCGAAGCAGTGAACGGCGATACGTCGCGCGAAAAGGAGGCTTTCGGGCTACGGCCAAATTAAGGGCGCGCACCGCGTTTAATCGCGATCAGCCGCCGTCACCGGCTAAGGATCATCCGGAGTCGTTGTTCGCCGTTGCCGATGATAGCGTCCGTCGAGTGTCGTCGAGTATTTCGGACGACGGATCGCCACACACGGCCGCGTCGACGCGACTTTCGCCGATTATGGATAGGAGAGAGCGCAGTGACGAGCGCGAGTGCCTATCTCGAGTTTATTTGTGAACCGTATTGAAGACAACGGAAGAGGAGGCGGTCGCGGCTCCGTGCCGTGTTCACCAGGTGCTATCACTCGAGAGGTACGTAGAGGAACCCGCGGAATCGCGCGCAATTCGGGAAACGTGCGCAACATATGGGGACTGACAGCAGAGAGAAAGGGAGTTTTGACGGGGACGCGGCGACCTCGCTGCAACGCGGGGGTGGTATCCCCCTCCCAGCGGAATGCGATCGCAATTTCCGCGAAGATCTAAAATATATTTTATAATAATAATATAGGAATATAAGCGGGAATATTAGAGACATAAGATACATATATAAGTCAAGATACAAATGTATGTAAATAATGTATATCGCGCGCGATGATACGTGGAGATAAAACTTTAATGACAGTGGACATTATGGAACTCGCTGCAAGCGAGCGCGACATTTGCTTACGTGCAATACATTCCTGCTAAAAGACGCGAAGAAGGAGAACGATCAGGAGGCGAGCGAGCGAGCGACGTGAAAGTGAGTTTTGTTCGCGCATTGCTTGAATGGCGATATAGTTCGCAAAGTCATCTACGAGCTAGTTGCAAACACGAGTCTTCTTCAGCTTGTATCAATCACAACTGATCGCATGCTCGCAAAATTTAACAATGCATTGCATTTATTTTTTTTTATACGTATGAATGTATGTTTGATTTGACGTTGCATTTTCTCTCTCTTTCTCTCTCTCTCGCAATTCGTTACCAGCGCCGAGCTTGTCGGTCGGGAAAGCGGCCTCGCTGGCTTTTCGCGAGCGTGAGCCGCGAAATTTCTGCCGTTGGTATCGTTTTCGTGCGAGAGCGTAGCGTTTCGCGGGCCGCGACCGCGATGCGATGTTGTAACAATTTCCCCCTCACCGCGTTCTTGTGCTCGCCTTTTCTCTTTCGGTAATCGTGCTGCACGAGGCGACGCTCGAGGGAGAGTCTTGGACGACGAGCGCCATTGGTCTTAAATTCTAATACAGATACACACATTTCAAGATATAAAAAATTGTTTAATATCCTAGACCTAATAGCTAAAATGTGGGTCCATAAACACTAAAATTAACGACTGTAATTAACGTCTTAATAACTTTTACATTATATAGAGATAAAAAGCAGAAACACAATATATATCGTAATGTTTTCGAGAGATGAAAGATCCGGTCCTGGGGGAATCCCGCGGCGAGCGGGATCGCGAAAACGGGTATCGGCAGGGAAGGAAACCGGTATAATTTTGCTGAGGTCACGCATTTGGGTGGACCAATAATCATATTTCCCCATGAATGTGCAAAACGTGAAAAAGGGTGAATCTTTTTTTAGCGCGTAATCACATACCATGTGGAAATTAAAAGCGAATCGAAAGTACCCATATAATTTACCGAAATTAATCTTGTCGACTTTATACCGGTTTCGAGTTTCGCGTCGCGCCACGTCGATGATTGCGAGATTGACTTTCGCGCAAGCTGCGCTCGCTCGCTTCCGCGGCACAACGGATTCCTTGCTTTCTATCGAACGCCAAGAAACATACCAGCTCTAAACGCGCTGGAACCCGCCTTCACGCTCGACGTATCCCTCGGTCGCTGGATGTTTACCCTGTTGGCGGTACCACGGACCATGTCTACAATTTCTTTTCTCGTTCGGCCCCGGCTGACTATATAGGCCAAGGAAACAACGCGGTGAACGCGCGTTCGGAGCGACCGCTCGTTTTTATTGGATCGTCGAATTTAAATTTGTTGGCGTCGATGATGAAGGGTTGATTTAACAAGATTTGCGACTAAGAGATCCGATTAATGACGTTATGATCCTCGCGCGAAAGTCCCACTCGCGTATAAAAATATATTTCCAGTCCGAAAATGTTACAATTTTAATTTAATTGAATCTATGTCAAAGTAGAGAACTTATTTTTTCTATATAATATTATTAGAATGCTCAGATATTTTTAATACCGTTTGTAGATACATATCAGAAACAAGATTGGACGAAAGGATTACGTATGTCTCTCATATGGGACACCGATAATCAAGACACTGGAGGATTTAAGAAATTTGTGGCCAATATTAGAGGGAGAGCTGTTCGTGTCATCGTTCATCAACGGGACTATTAAAACAGAAGGATCTTATTATACGAATGACTGGTCATGGGTTTTCCCCAAGGGAGTCTCACAAGAAAGTATAGTCACGGAAAGTGATAGTCGAGCGCTGCTTTTCATCATACGACGACGAAAAAAGGGAACGAATCTTCTTCATCGACAATTTCGATAAGCTTATCGCTACGTAAATTAGGCGAGGATATCAGATCCTATCGACGTTATCAGCGTAAGTTTCGCAGATTTATGGCGCGCGATAATCGTAAAGAGGAATAATCGACATGTTTTAGCATCGCGGCGTGCGAATCGTGATAATTGCGATTTACCGTCCTCGCATCCTCGTTTAATTCTCGCTTTCGTTCAATCGTAGTTTTGTTGTGTTTTAAATGCGTAAGAGAGTATTTCGCGATGGCCCCCGTCGCGGGGTTATCTCCGCAAAGGGTGTGTGCGTAAATGCTTGACCGCTGCACCGCGCGGCCGAGTATAACCAGTTCCCTTCTACTGCTTGAAATCTCGCTGTTGCACTCATCGAAGTCACTTGGCGAGTTGACTGAGACTTTGCGAAAGAGTAAGGAGGGAGAGAGAAAGAAAAAGGAGCGCGAAAGCGATATGGACATGAGCGAGAGAGAGAGAGAGAGAGAATGAGCGAATGTGCGAACGAGTAGGTAGTGCGTGGTAGAATGGCGAATGAAAGAAAGAGAGGAGGGTGTAAAAAGAAATGTTAACAGAATTATCAAAGAAAATAACAGGGTGAATAGGTGAATTAGATTCACACAGGTGACAAAGATTCCACTTCTTTTCGCTGTAAATTGAAGAAGGGATTATAAGAAAGATAGGATATGATAGATAAGGTGAAAAAAACGATTAAGAAAACTAGTCTTTAATCAGATGTTAAATAGCGAGGGCAGAGAAAGCGTGTCGCCAATGAATGACAGAAAATTAGATATATGAAGACTAATAAAAAATAAAATTACAAATTAGAAAATACTTTCTCATTTGTAACTTTATTTTTCTTAATGTTCATATATCTAATATATATAATAATATATATAATATATATATATATATATATATATACACACACAACACACACACACACACACACATGTATATAATAAATATAAAGAGCTATATGAAGACAGTGTTGAAAAGTGAAAGGAATCGCAATAAAAAGCAAAGAGGTGATGAAAATTTATGAAGAGAGTAAATGCAACAGAATGTAAAAAATTAAGGAAATCGAAAAAAAAGGAGAATCGATAAGATGGATAAAATCTCTTAAGAGAAGACATATTCATGATATCGTCTGCAACAAAGACAGAGAGGTACGTGAAGACAGAAGTTGAAAAGTGAAGAGAATCGCAAAGAAACGAGAAAGAGAGACCAAGAGACACGGTAAAATATTCGTCGAGAAAAGAGAAAAAAGGAAAGAGGCAAAAAGGAGAAAAAGAGCGTGCGAATGTTATGCATGTATGTGTATGTCCGCGAGTACAAGCACCACATCGAGAGAGTGAGCTACACCGCCGATCTCTCGTACAAAAGGTGGGGATCTTTCTCGGTGTACACTCCAGGCCAGGCCATGCTAGACGCCGCCGTTGGTCGTATACAACAGCCTTCGCATTCTTCGGAGAAGTGAAAGCAGTTTCAGGGAAATTCTGGTGGCGGCCGGGCGTTCGTTCGCCACAGGCAAGAATCGGTCGTGTGACGTTTCTTTCGCCTGCGCCGCATAGTGGTTCTCGCGACGCAGTGTGACCCGGAGACCCGATTTCGGGAGGAGATTTTTCCTCTTTTCTTTTCCTCGATACACATGCTAATCCTGGATGAAAAATCCCATTACAAGATCCCGTCCTGAGGAGATGTATGCGTACGTGTGCGCATAATCGCGAAGCAGATGGCGAGCTCGGACGCAACTCTGTGCCCCGCGGTGAGATAATGGACAAGCGTCATGAGGCACCTACTACGTGGAGAACGTTGCGAAATCATCGTCGAAGAATAGAAAAGCGCTTGTGAGTCAGAGATTTCGTGGATTCTATATATTCTCTCTCCGAGAATATATTTCCAATTCTTTCCCCGAGTATGTAAGGGAGAACATCTTGCTCTCTTTCATAAATAAAGGGGGAATTTTACCGTAGCCATCGTCGCGAAGAACGATCGCTTACGTAAATGTTGCATCATTACGCCAATTATTTCTTCTTATCTTCGATATTGCTGTAAGAAACGTTTACCTTACTAGAATTCTGATACTCTCTTGTGGAGAACCGATTAACCGAGTATTTGATAATTAAAACTTATTCGTTTAGAATACAAAGAATGAGATGGAGTATCTGAAACTCTCTAGAAATTTGAAAATGTGAGAAAACATTATATTAAAATAATTTGTATAATTTTAAAGGATATCTTGATTGATAGCCTGATTCTTCAAATCAAAGTCAAAGAACAGCTCTTTTTTTACCGTTAATACAATTTAGGCAACTGTTTAACTTTCCGACTTACACCTCTCCTCTCCAGCGACATTCGCCACTTTATCTCACTGCGGGTTGAGTATTCGCGTTGATGATTTTTTTTCTGCCGGTTTTTTGTCACACGTCTTTTTCCGATGAGACATCGACCGATTGTCGCCTTGGCGCGCAAAATTCCACAAGTTTGTGAGCCAGGTGATCGGAATTCGATCTCGCGACATCACGATGGCGACAGCGCTTTCGGGGATTTAACACGGAGACATCGATTCGTGCCGCAACTACTTAAGCGATATTACGGTACCCGCGGACGCGCCTCGACCCATACGAGGCTCTGTTTCGAGACGCGTTGAATACTTAAAGTAACAATTAAATAGCGGTACACGGTATTGACTTACATCGAGGAATAACGTCGCGCAGTGCGAAACGAGTCTCAATCATATACGTTTCATCGGTGCAGATATGTCGAAAATAATCCGATATCTAGGTGTGTACGCGTATAGTTAAGTTACTCTTAATTAAGTTATACTTCATTATTATTTATTGTGAAGAAAGTAGATGGAAATTTAAATAGAATAAATTATATAATTGAAGAGCTCATTTTCAAAGCATATTTCAAGTTCTTCTTTTTAAATACTAGACATTATTAGAGAAAGTTACCAAGCTCTTCTAGAAATAATTATATATGTATGCCTTAGTAAATAATATATGTATTTTTTTTTCAAATATTTATTTGTGAAAATCTAATGGTTCTTGTGAATGAGCACTTCGATTTAGTTTAGATTTTAATTTATGCAATAAGAAAATATAGTATAGGAGATATATGTATATTTTGCGTGATAAAAGAGTGGAGAGAAATGAATCGCGCATGTTATACTAACGGATCTCTTTCGAGAATATTATTTTTTCTTCATTGATATACAGCCATAAATAAGATATTCTGCGCAAAAGAGTAGTCGCGTGAAAGCCAATTCGGATGTCAGTCATAGCCAACCGATACCGATGCGTTTAATAACAACACTTTCACGAAGCTCGTGGTAAATCAAGCGTACTACTCCACCTGCGCTATCGCTCCGTTGAATCTGTTTTGTCCGCTTTCGCATAATTTTGTTGTTTTTTTTTACATTCGAGGGAGTGGCAAGCTCGTTTCCTGATTTTTCCGAACAAGATGCCTACGGCGATATAATTTCCGATATAATTAATTAGGACGAAGAAAACACACACGTGATGTTTTGTAAATTAGACACGTTCTCTTGATTGGTCGAAATCAAGTATCACTGATGTCAAAATCGTCGATTTTGCAATGTCTTACAAAATTAAAAGTGTCGATACTAATGAGAATTCTATTCATGTAGCGATCGGCTGTCAATCAAGGTTCCATGAAACAAACAATTCTTGATATCATTTATAGACATGTTTACAGCGATAATATGAAAGCTTAATTTTTTCGACGTTTATTGCAAATAAAAAAATACATATCGTATATTATATACTCTTTATATATTTTATATATTTTATATATTTTATATATATATATATATATATATATATATTTAATTGTATATATTTATATTTTTATTACAAGGATAAATGATATAGATATGTAGTTTTTGTAATAATATAAGAATGTCCATTAATGTATAAGAATGATGCACTATATGTGTGTATGTGTGCATGCATGCGTGACTTGAGAATATTATCTTCCTCTTTTCAAAATATACTGTAAACATTGTGGTAAGATATATATGGAAGTCCGTTATGGAAGAATGAACGCTGGAGAAAATAGTGAAATGGCGTGTATTCTGAGATTCTGCGAAGATCAGTTGAAATGACATCACGTCGGCGAAGCCGGATTTAAGTTTCCGCCCACCACGTGCGTGCTGCGGATTACGTTATGAGCAAGCCGCGCAAATATGTGCCGTAAATCGCGCCAGCGATTTTTTTTCACCCTCGCCACTCGAAGAACGTCTTGTGCTATCTGCGGTGAGAATGAGTTGGCAGAATGGCAGAATAGCCTGATATCCCGTGTTGAATTTTCAAGCGCTTGAGCTCGCTCAGGACACCGAGTCCTTTTTGGTTTACGTCGCGTTAAATGTCTGTCCTGTGGAATGCACCGCGACATTCGTTATGCAGATATAGTCGCGCTTTCGCATAAAGCCTATCCCGTTTGTTTGCGAGAAAAATGAGAAAATTATGAGAGACGCGATGTCATGAATAATGAGAGGAAGAAGTATACTTGTCGAATAGTAATGTCCTTCTTTCTTTCCTTCGGATATCAAAATTCCTGATCAATTTTTTAATTTTTAAATATGTATAAATTAATGATACGATGAAAAGCAAAGCGATTTATAATAATACTTTTACGAGTGAGAGCAAGAGATTCATTATATAATTTTGATAGATAATTATAAACGATGATTTTCATTATCCATTTCTTGATAACTTTTCTTCTGAATTTCTTGATAAATTAGAAATTTTCTTCGACGTAAATGTTTTGAAGGAATTATGATAAAGATTGTTTTCTCTTTACGTCTGCTTTCAGATTGAATACCAGGTCACAAAATGGTATCGAGGCGGAAGATACTTTCGCGCTCGCGAGATAATCTCGTGGAATCGCAATACGAAGAACAAGACGAGGAGGATGTATGGTATAATTTGGATAAATTATACAAGGTAAATTTTCAATCACAATACATAATAAACTTGTGAATTTTTATTTAAAAATAAATAAAATCTTACAATAAAATGTTATTTAACAATATAGTTCACTAATATATCTATGAAACAGCAATATTATAGTATGGTCTTTTATATTCGTAGGATCATATACAAGAAGTTTTAGATAAATGGAATCAAATAGATGACGAAATTTGGGCGAAAGTCATCGTCTTCGAGAGAAATAGACGGGTTGCGAAAGCGTACGCTAGAGCACCTGTTCTCACGATAAATGGTTCGAATGACGGATTTGATGGCTTCAGGTACGTGTAATGTGAATTTAAAGTACCAAAATTATTTATTTTATATTTTATATGGTTTCATGATTTTTTATAAATATGCAATAAATATGTATTTGAAATCGTTTCTCGAAAATCAGAAATCTTACTGGCCTATTTTAAATTACGGAATTCGAAAACTTCATGAATAGCTGATATAAATACTTTCTACTATTAAATTTTGCATAAAGATAAAATAACACATAGCGAGACACATACAAATAATTTATATTTAAAATCTCACGAATTATAATTCCGGCATATTAATTTATAGGATAGGACTTTGTGGATTTGATAATCCCATGCGAGATTCGAAAACGGAGGAGGCCAAACGTCACATAAATCAAGGAGTTAAAATAAAAATGGATGAGCAAGGCAATATACTCATCAAAAGATTATGTAAGAATAACGTGTATGTCAAGTCGACGAATCAAGAGGACAACGCAATCGGTCCGGAGATCATACGTAATTCGCAAGGCGCGCTCGAACATGAAAAACCCGGAAAGGTGAGAGACATGAATTTCATGGTTTCTGAACCATCCGTGTGTGTTGGATCTCCTTCGTGAAATATTTATCGGCGAAAGCATCAAAATGGGTCAATCACGTGGAGTGTAGTTTTAATTAGCTACCTACTTCTTTCAATAAAAAAAAAAGAAAAAAAATAACAAGCACCGCGTTTTCCTCACACACATTTTCGTGTTGGTTTTATCATGATACTTGTGAGAATACATGTTGATAGAGAAACTATTGCCTTTCTAATTAAAGTTGCAAATCGAGCAACCGAACCGTATAATAAGAAGCGTTTAAATCTCTTTATCGTCAGGAAATCATATACCACATGCTCGGTACGAAGGAGAGCGAAAAGTTCCGTCATTTAACACAATCCAAAGCAAACAATCATTCTTCTTTATGTAGATTAAAAATCTCCATTTCCATTTGTTTATTCCACATTTTCTTTATCGATAATATGCTTTCATGTCTTTCGTTCTCTAAAAAAATATTAATGCTATAAGATGACGCAACTACACTTTCCCTTTAATATCGCGGAACGCTACATGACGCATTGGACACACATTGTCATTTCTTGTTTCAGTTGTTCGACATGAATAAATTCCAAACGAATCTGTCACGGGAAACGCGAAGAGCTTATCCAGACAGGCGACGATTGGAGATGCAATGTCTGAGCGCCATCATATTCGTGAGAACAGAGGCCGACTTACTGCAATGTCCCGTATGGGTACTCATCGTCAATGTAGTCGGACTGGACATGCTCAAGTCAAAGCTGCCGCCAGGTGAGAAAGCGTGCATGACGTATATTAAATGCTACAACTTTTGTATAAGCACATAGCATTCGCACAAATAACATTCAATATTTTTTCAACTAAGTCCTATATTATAATCCCACGTTAAAATCAATTAAAGAATAATTGTCATGCTTCTTCAATTTTTCAAATAATATTTTAAAAGCATTTTATCTCAAAGATGTGTCAATCGGAGTATGATGTATTCTCTGTTTTCATTTTTAATATATGATTTAATATTGATATTATATAATTTCTTGAAAAATGAAAAGGAAAATTAATAAAGGATATGTTTAATGTATTATTACTTTGTTCTATTTTAGTTTTAGCATTGCAAAGGCCGGTAGATATAAAAAATAGACCTAGAATACCAATCCCCGATGAAGATCCTTATAGCGTGGCCGGCGTGTCGTCGTCTATAGGTCCTAGCGAATTAATACCGGCAGATAGAGACTCGCGAGAACAAATCTATATGCAATCGACGAGTTATCAACATCGACGCGCAGAAAGACCGCCGAAATTGCCCCCTCGAGAAAATCTCTACGGCCACGGTATCCCAAAGGTAAATATTCAAAATGAATTTTAGGAAAATATTAAAGTTATTATACTGTTATACATTGAAAAAGATTATCATGTCATTATTGTTTCAGCCTGATTATGATGATATAGAAGATGATTATAGCAGAGCGATAAAGCATCCTATGATGAATGAGGAAAAGCGAAATAAACACGACGATAGAAAAAAATATGGTGAGAAATAATATTTTATATATGTCTATAAGAGATTTGATAGATGATTATGTTAAAAAAATATATTTAAAACTTACTATGTAAACTTTAAATTTTTTCCTGCAAAGACATTTATATTCTATTTACAAAAAAAAAAGATTAATTATTTCATGAATCTGATCTCTTGCATGTAATTTATTAAATTTTACGTATAAAGTGCGATCATTTATCGTATGTTTCAGATGACCCATATTATTGCGGTTTACGAGCTCGTGTGCCCAATTTCGTTAAAATGGCGAGAAATGGTCACAGTAAGATGGGTCCTCTGCCTGCTCGAGGACATCCCAGGACACAGCCGGCGCCGTCTTACGCGGGCGCCGCATATGCTAGTAGTCAATCCTCTCAAATATATGGGCATTTGCCTGTCCATCGACCACCCATTATGTATCACGCTAGAAGTTTTGAAAGCGGACTTGGTAAGCAATAATTGATTATGATAATTATATTTTTGCGCTACATTTAAATTTTAGAAACTAATAATTAATCTAATAAAGTTTAACTTTACCGTATATACAACTAAATTTTATTATCGCGGCTTAATATATTTTTTTTGACATGGGATATGTAAAAGTATTAATATATAAATTTAAATTTTATACATTATATTTAAAAATAATATATAAACGTTTCATTAAATCTAGATTAATAATAATAATATATAATTCTACTTTGTTACAATATACTTTTAAATTAATAAAAAGTGATTTTCCATATGAGGAGCTAATTATTCTGAAAAAATATCGCTTTATTTTAGATTGCTTTATGACCACGTTTATTAGCAATAATTGTTACTACACTTCCAGATTCGGATAATAGGAACGAGTCACCGTATAACCACATATACGGAAGGTTACCGATCCCGACGAGAGGCGTAATACCTCCGACACCGCGTGCTATGTATATTGGAGAGTGGGATTAGATATAAGAAATATCTCGGCGTTTGTACTTATAAACTTTCTGTATATTGTTAATACACCACATAAATACTCATATTTTTATGCTAGCATCTATACGTGTTTATTGTTTTACTCCTGCAAATAAAAATTGTCAAACTTGGCATGAGCGGCGAAACAAACCAAACAATTATTAGAATTAAAAAACTGGAAGTGCACATTCATATATATTCATTATTAATAAAATAATGCTGTTACTAATGTTGCTAAAAACAGAGACTATCTATAATTTAATTAACATATCTCGATTCAAATTTTAATCGGTCTTATAATTAATGTGCGGGATAATCAAATTTAATATACGAAATATGGTATCTCTCTAAATATTTGTACATGACAAAGCTCAAAAAAAATTCTATCTAATAGTTATCTATCTAATATAGTCATTAATAATATTTAAATTGTTGATTTCTTTTTCTCTTCTATATTTCTTAAAATGCGAAAAAATATAATTTGTTCGCATTATTGCGTTTTCTTTAAATAAAAAAACTTATGTTTTCCTTTATCAACTTAATAATATACATAAATTACTATTAGATCAACGAGTTGATTGCTTTTTTTGTATTGTTTATTCTTGAACAACTAAGTATCGTGAGATATGTGATTGTTAAAAATTATAAATATTCAAATAAATAAATCTTTAAAAAATACATTTCTAAAAATAAATATTTAAAAATACGTTTTAAAATATACATTCGAATCTTTATAAAAAGGTTTGAGTCTTTGCTAAACGGGTTCGGATCTTTGCTGAGACATCATAATGTAAATCAGCTGATCAGTTGTATCAAATATTAAACACGCACAGTCATCTCGCAAAAAAAAATATATACTATGTATCAATGATTTAAGATAATTGCGATATGAATCACACTACCTCGCTTATACACGAATGCAAAAATCTTTCATTGTGTGATTGCATTTATTCTAATCATAATCTTGACGTGTTTATGCCACATATGAAAGGATATTCTAAACATAGTTATATTTGTACATATGTATATATGCACATGTGCACATATCGCACAAAGTTCTGACAAAGAAACGAGTGGTACGGATTCAAACTAGAAATGTAGAGCATATTTTGTTTATCAAGAGTTCCTAAATACAGTTGTCAAACAAAGCCACTGCAAGACATATCAATGAGCTCTCATCAACGGTTTTATCAGGCATTCTGTTGCATAAAGCAATTATTTTGCAAGTGAATATTACAGAGAAACCGATGGATTGTGCTATTACAGGATGGAGACGTTATATATTGGTTCAACCACCTGCGATGCTACTGGTGCTCGCTATGTCAATGTCAAGTAATCAAATCTTTTTACATTGACTTTTATATTGATGTAATGGCTGATATACATATATTTTTTACAGGTACTATCTTGACAGATCTGATAGTATACCGTACATGCATTGTAACATTGGGAATAAACAAAACAGAATGCCTGATACTTCACAATAATAGTAGCAGCGAGGAGGCACTTAGAATAGATACAAAAGTGCAACCACAGGCAAGTTTAATTCTGATGAGTAAATCCTTTGTTGAAAGTATTTTTCCTTCGCTCTTATCTTTGTTTCTGGGACCATGGAGTGATAAATATGGAAGGAAACCTGTTATACTTTCAGGATATATAGGTATACTCGTGTTCATGATTAAATTAAATGTTAAATATATATATATATATATATATATATATATATATATAATTTATATTTATTTAACATTTAATTTTTCTAGGTATATCTTTAAGTTATCTTCTGCTCTCTATAATGGCTAATTGGGAGGTTGTGCCTTGGTATTTTTTAATAGCTTATATCCCTATGGGTTTCCTGGGTGGTATAAGTATATCAATGTTAGCTTCATTTTGTTATATCACTGATATAACTAATAATAATGAACGGGCATGGCATTTGGCCTGGTTAGATGCATTAATTTCTCTTGGTTTGCTAGTCGGATTATTGTCCGGTCCGACAATATATAAAACATATGGATATACTGCTGTGTTCAGTGTTGCGACTGTGCTGTGTACTATTGCAACATTATACATATTATTTATTCCAGAGACCATACAGAGTCATACTTCTGTGAGTGTTTTGAAATATTTGTTAAATCAAATTGCAAATGCAAATATTTTTGATGCACTAAAAATTGGCATGAATTAATGTCATTCCTTTTATAAATAATAAAGTAAATAATCATTGCTTATTTATCTTTGTAGGGTATCTATGACATATTTGATTTTATACTTGTGAAAGATCTTATTAATACATGTATCAGAAAAAGAGATGGATTCGATAGAACATTAGTTTGGAGCTGCATAGCTTGTCTTACATTACTCTTAATTACCTTTGAAGGTACTCTTGCTATCGGATATTTATTTGCGAGTGCGCGACTTGGTTGGACTGTAAATCAGTTCTCTATTTATGTAGCTACAAATGTTGTGATAGGAATCCTCGGTACGATATTTGGTGTTAAAGTAATACGAAGATGCACAGGTATCATTTTAACATTTATGGATTTTATATTATTATATTTACTGATCATTAATAAAAAATTTATAAAACATTTACATTATATCTAGGATTTCCAGAGGCAGTAATTGCAATAATATCCGTTACATCGTCTCTTTGTACTGCCTTAGTGTGTGCTTTTACATGGCAATCCTGGCATATGTATCTATCAATAGCTGTAGGTATATTTGGTGATTTATCTCGACCAATGATACGTGCCATATTATCTAAAGCAGTACCTGAGAGGGATACAGGTACAAATCTTATCTTTTAATCTTAATAATTGAATAATTATTAAACATCAAAGTAAAAATATTTATAGATATATATTCAAATATGATTATTAATTTTTTTAACACAATCACATTAAAATATCTTGCAAGAAATATATTTTTACATCTATTTCAGGGAAAGTTTTCTCTCTAGCAACATTTCTAGAGACACTGTTACCATTTGCTGCAGCTTCCTTATATACTTTTCTTTATTCTCACTACATGCCGCCTTTGTATCCTCTGCCAGTGTGGTTTTTATCAGCAGTATTTTACGTCATAACAATTATAATATTGATATATATTCAGATATATATGAAACGCAATATTATATCTTTCACCCCAATAATAGAAGATAATGATTCAACTTGTTAACATTTATTGAACAAAATCAAATATGAATGTTTATTTCAAGATAAATGAAGTAATCAGCTGATAATGAAAATATAATATTTTAAAGCATATATATTAATAATATATGATATATCTTTTATATGTAGATATATAGATATACGTAGATATAGATTTAGAATTTCTATATCATATATACTTTCAATATATTACATTATATTTTTATATATAAAAAAAATATGATGTTATATATATAAATATAATTCCAATTGTATATAAATTTTATTTTGTATATATATATATATATATACAAAATAGAATTTATATACAATTGAAACAATATCATATAAAATAAATGTGATGGTTTATTTCATGGTCTGTGATCTAAGAAAATATTATACTCTGTTGATTATTTATTTATTATTATTCGAACATCATTAATTTCTATTACCTAATTGTAAAGAAATTTTAAAGAACATTTATTAATTAATAATATAGATTAAAATGATAAATAATTTATTTTTATACTATTTTGTAAAAATTAATATCATGTTTAAAAGAATATTGAGTATTAAATGATATGTTGGCACAAAGTAATAAAAGTTTTGAAAAAAAAATCATACAAAAAAATTTCCTTTCAAATATCTCTTCTGTTTTTCTTCTTTAAATATTAAAATATTGTTATTGTACCATCGCCGCTACTCTAATTGTCGAAATAGTCTATGCGATCACCTGCGTTATATTTTTGTTCTTTCAAGATTTTCAATAAACGCTTAACTGTCTGTTCTGTAGTCAATACAGTGTTGGTTTCTTGCATGTGTTTCAATCTTTTCTTAGTCTCGGGATTCTTGACCGTTTCACATACTATTTGAAACATATCTGTATCAACTGGTCCCGGTGAATAATTTAAGACATTAACATCGGGATTTTCTAAGGCAAAGACCTGTACAAAATCAAAAGATGCATTAATGATTAATAATTTGTTACAACAATATGATCTATTGCATATGTCGTATATGAAATACATTTAAAAAGTCATATATACATATTTACAAATACCTTGAAGAACATTTCTCGTGCTGCTTTCACCGAGCAATAATAACCACAAGCCGCATTCACTTGAATAGCAAAGAGAGATGTAATATTGATAACTACTTTCTTAGTATTTGTGCTTTCGTCAAACAAATTCATAATTACTGCGTTCAAAACAGCGGGCAGAAATAAATTTAGAGTATAATATTGTTTCCAGTAGTCTATGTCCAGCATTTCGTTTGTAAGTTTTGTAACATCGCCTATAGTGCCTACATTATGCACTACAACTACTCGATCAAATGCGTCGCGAGTGGTTTCTTTTAGACATCCCAATATAGTCTCTAGAATGACATGGAAAAAATACTCTTACAAAATTATCTCTCTAACATATACATTAGTGATGTACTTAATCTTAAATAAGAAAAAACAAAAAAAAAGAATTTTAACTCACTTTCAAAATCGGTTTTCGTCACTTCACCAAGATCCATACTAACAGTATGAACTGTTACTTTAGAAGATATATTTTTCGCGATTTCTTGTAAACTATTCAGGTTCCTTGCTAATAAAAGGATATGCGAGCCCTCTTGCAATAGCGGACCGAATGTTATTGCAATTTGACGACCGATACCACGACTCGCACCAGTTATCACCAAGAAAACTTTACCAGATAATACTTCAATCGACATGATGTCTTATATAACAAATTTACGGAAGTTAATTATTATCTTTAGATTTATAAATATGCTCTGCCGACAACTGATTTGCTTGCAATTCTTCCGTGATATTTTGTTGTTGCTCAGTTTCTGTGGTTACTTGTAGTACATCTGCCTTCAATAGATGAACTAATTCGCTGGCTGTTAGGGCCTGTATATGAAGAATATAAGTTACAGTTATTATAAGGCGAGATATATATATGTATAAGTTTACAGATAAGATGCTTGTGGAATAACTTATTATTTTGAAGGATTTAATTGAGACTAAACAACTTAATTTACTATTCAATTGCTCACCTGCAAATGGGGAGCTATATGTCGTATCAGAGGATTTGATGCTAATTCAGCTTCTTCCTCAGATTGGGGATTATTTCCAGAAGTAATTAGACGTGCAATGGAATCTTCTTTTGCTATTGACAGAGATGTTACAAGACTCTTCTTTGTTGTATCTCCTTGAAGAACTCTCAATCTAGAATCTATTACATTTAACAGAAAAAAGATTAAGAATTTATTATATAAACCAATGATGATAATCGTGAATTGATTATCTTGTTTGTCTCTTGTAATATTATCTCTACATTAATTTTTTCTCATTTATCTCTTATTTATCTCTCTCTCTCTCTTTCATTTATCTTTCTTCCATATCAAAGTGTTTTAAAAAAATTATAATAACTGTAAATTATATAATAACATTATCTTTTATGTTGTTTCAAAATAAGAATTATATATTTTTTTCGATAAGAGATGAAACAAAATATAAAACGAGAAGTAACAAGAATCTTGGAAAGCGAACACGCCTGTTTTATATATGGTATCTCTAACAATGAAATGAAGGATATGTCTTACAGAGTTTCTGTAGATATTGCTCCGAATCGGATAATCGTCGATGATATGTATTATTATCCAGAAAAGAGTCCTCAAAACGATCGTTTGGCGCGTTATCGTTGACTGCTGTTTGCACAGCTGTTTCACACCAAGGATCGTTGGTATCAGTCTTCATCTTACACTGCGTATTATTTTATATACGCCCCTCTATATCAGATATCCTTGATAAATTATGACACATACACACTTTCCTTTTTGCTATCAATGAGAACGTGAGGCTGGATTGGTTGTATCGAATAATAGAGATATGATAATTTAACGATGAAAATTATATCCTCAATTTATACTGTTTCTTAATCTGATGCAACTTTGTGAACTGATAAAAACATGAACTTATCAATACCAAGAGTGAATGTTGAAACAATGTTGAATAATGCTCTCCCGGCATTATGAATTTTTAATGGACATTCTATCAATTTCTGCATTATATAATATCAATAATACTATATAATATCAATTATAATTATTGAATATAAGAAATTATTCTAAAATATTCTAGAAATAAAAAATAATCTAGAATATTTTATTTTAAAATATTCTACATTATCTTAGAAGAATCCTTTAAGAGTGTCAAATAATTAGATAATAATTAGGCACATGTGTCTTGTTAAATATATAAATATGTATAATTAGATAATAATTAAGCACATGTGTCTTGTTAAATCTATAAATATGCAAATTCACATTTTACACAATGTTGTTTAAAGATAGAATACCTTTTTTATAAGCAGAACACAAGTTGTTTACAACTTATACTTTTAAATTATGAAAATTTTATTTGATAAAGGAAACTATCAAACATGAAAAAAATTTAGAGGAATATATTATTCAAAGAGATATATAGATTATATTGCAATAATTCCTATAAAAAAACAAGATATTTCTCTCATGATAAATGATTCTTTTTATGACCATATAAATAAATATTTTATCTTAATCTAACTAATATAACTTAAGTAATATCTTAATTTCATTTTTGGCTCTATGTGAAAATATGTGTGTGTCATGAAGATCTTTTTTATACACATTTATAGGTGATTTTATTTTTTTTGCATTGATAACAGATCACATTGATTGACAAATACAGAGAAGTAGTAGATTATATTACAGTAAAGGAGAAATATTGCATAAGCGACATTTTTCTATAAGATGCATTTGCAATATACACAATTCATTTTTTTTTTCAAATACATACATGAAATATAATTAGCTTGATAGATTCTCAAATTGTAGCATACAACTTTTACAAAATAACAAATAAACTTATATTTTATAAAAATTATAAAAAAATAAATAAACTTATATATTACATTTTATTTATAATTCACACATCAGAGCAATTCATATATATTTTAATAATATAAATCATATAACTATTAAGATTTATTTTAATTCCAGTATTAAAAAATATATAAATGGATATAATGCACTTTTTTATCATTATAATTATCTGATAATGGAATAAATATATTTTTAGCAATAATTGGAATACTCTTTTCTTACATGAAAATAGTAGAGAGAGACATATTGACTGATTCCCGGCTCTCTTTATAAATATTATATTATAATCAATTTTTATGAGATATAGTGACAAATACTGAATCAACATGTGCACCATCATATATTATAGAGTGTACATGTGCATTTGCACATGTACTCAACAATGTACAGCATATGAGAATATAACAGATATATTTCTTTGTATATATATATATATATATATATATATATATATATATATATATATATATATAGTTATGTTATTGCTATATTCAATAATGAAAAAAATGGGATACTATACATCTCCATTCATTTTCTTATGGACAAAAAAATCAATTTGTCTCTTATAAACAATTCTTTCTCAACTGTAAACTAGAACAGTATTTCCCAACATTTTTTTTTAATACATAACTCTTTTATGCAAGAAAATTGAAGATAACACAACTCTTCTAGGGAGTCTTATTTTTATAAATTTTATTTTCTCACAATATCTAATAATTTTTTGCTTTACTTTTTAGTATTAGTGAAATAAAACATTTCTTGTTTTATATATATGCACATATGCGCGCACATATATACATACACCCACATATACCCACATCCACATACATACAACAAAAAGATTTATTTAATAAATAAATCTGTATAATATGACAAATAATATAAAAATACTTTTTGTGAAAATTGAAAAACAATTATTAATTAATTTCTAACTGACAAATTAACTTATATATATGTTAAAATGATTTTACATATATACAAAAGATTATGTAATATGTAGATTCTATAAATGGAAAAAAAACTATATTATTTATGTATTACACAATTGTAATATATGTGCTTAATATAATACATATATAATCTATATTAATTATATATGTATTTAATGTACTTAGCTTGCAAATAATTATTAATTAATAAACTATTGCTTGAATAAATGTACTTTCGTAAATATTACATTTTTCTTATCTCTCTAAGAAAGCTGCATATTTGTCAATACCCTGAGTGAGAAGTACTGTTCTAGAATTACAGTTCTAGAATTACAATCAGTGTACATTAAGAATTACAATCAGTATACAAGATATTGTTCTCTGAAAAATATCTCTGACGGAATAAATATATGTATATATGTATAATACAATATACAAGCTATAGGAATGCATTTAGCTCACACTATTTGCTTATTGCAATACTGTGCTATATTGGTTATAGAAATATTCTTTCTCTTGATATAATATAATTGATGATATAATTAAGATTATAAGCTTAAGAATCAGCTGAAGAATCATTTTCTAAACCTTAAATATTGGCAATAAACGATATTAGTGCAACTGTTCTATACATACACACATACATATATACATACACATACATACATACATATATATTATATATGTATATATATATAAGTACTACTTGTACAATGTTTTCAATATCGATGTCTTACTGATTTAATTATGTTTTGAAGATACATAATAAGTCATAAAGAAGAAATGCACCTGATATTCATACAACAGATAATCCTTATATTAAAATCCAGTATTGTATGTGTTTTAAATATTTCCATCTTTTTTTACATATTTTCATAGTAATTATATTACACAATTTTCATAGTAACTATATTAAACAATAATTACATTATTTATGCATCAACCAAATATTCTTTCATGTTGTGTCAAATTCTTACTTCCAAATTTGATAAATTAATTCCCGTCAAATCCTTAAAATATGTAAAGTAAAAAAATTTCTCTTTATGAATTGTTTTAGGATTAGTCAAAATTTTAAGTTAAATTGAGATTACATTAAAGCAGTTATTACAACATTGAAAATATTATATATATTATATGAATTAATGTGATAATCATCTCTAGAATTATAATAATGTTTAAGTATCATCTATGTACTTATATTTGAAAATATGAAGTTAATTTGCATTCAGGTATACATCATAATGCAAGTATCGCATTCAAGTATACATCATAATGCTGGTATATTTTTTATCTGTTATTTTTTACCTATTACAGAGACTCTAGATATGTGTATACCATATATACATATATAGTATATATATATATATATATATATATATATATATATATAAATTTTTTTTTCATTTTAAATTATTTCTACATAAATTACTACAATCTAAAGATACGTTTTTGGGATAATCAAAATCATTTCAGCCCAAGCGCACTAAATTTAAAACAAGCGGTCAGAAGCGCTTGCACTTTACTTATATTTCTAAAGTTAGCATATCCCAAAATGAAATAAGGCTTCTTACTCTAGGCCGCCTTCTTCCTCTAGTTTGGATAAGAATTTCGGAACTCTGTAATTTGGTTCTACTTGACGTGTCATATCTATTAGGCAGAGTAATTTCTTAATACCAATGAATACACTGAAAGCATAGAAATGAATTGAATATTAGATTAATTTTAATGATGAAATATCTGTGACAAAACATTTTTATTTGTAACATGTATCCTTACATACTAGCTAATATCACATATGTTGCCTCAACAAAGTTATTAAAATGTAAAATAATTAATATTTTACCGTTTTCCTTGAAGCTTTGCATGTAAGGAAGCCATTTCATGTTTTGTGAAGAGATCAACTTCTTCCAATACATTTAACAGGTGATCAGGGGTTGACAAATTAGGCACATGAAGAACGGTATTAAATGCCGAAAGTATTTCAAAATCGTCTAAAACTTGTCTGCAAAAAAAATATATTGTTAGGAAAATAATGATTTAAAATATTGTTTTGTTTAACTGCAGAAAAAAAATTCTTATTTTACCTGCGACTAGAAGTGCATAAAATTAATAGTTTACGACCTGGCGGTGGTGACTTCTTTAATAGCACCAAAAGTGCTTGCAATGTCAGATTAGAGTATCTTGGTCCGATCGGACCATAATCTAATAAACGTTCTATATTATCAACTAAAATACAGCTAAGCTGTGAACGATATGCATCATCGAATACCTAAAATATATAAATACATAAATGATAAGCAATTATTTTTTGGCCCTGGTAGCATGTGTTAAACTTTAAGGTAAATTTGTAATATCTATATATAAGTAATATAAAAGGCGAATTATTTATTACCTTCCGTATAGAAAGACATTTTGCAGATTCAACAAAACCGACCATATCATCAGGTGTACAAACTTTAACGAATGGGAAGTCCGAATTCTTTGCAATTTGTGCGGCAAGTGCCGTCTTTCCGCTATTTGGTGGTCCTTCCAAGAGAACAGACACAAGACCAGATCCCTCTGTCGCTCGAGCTTGTTGAATGCATAGACTGCCATCGGCAAGGATTTCAGCTACTGGCTTACCCCAATTAATAATTCCACGTATTAATAATTGACTCAGTGTTTCCATGCTTGTACCAAATGCCTAAAAATTGTTTAATTATATATTTTTCAAATTGATTTGATATAACAATCATGTCTAAGTTAAAATTAAAAGCAAATTTTATTTCCTTAAAAGTAATAACAAATAATAAAATAATAATAATAGTCTTCATTAATTGTAGAAAAACAATGTTTATTCATCAGAAATATATAAGTGAATGAGAGTACTAGTAATAACTAAATAACACCAGCTTCTCTGTCCAGTATATAAATGGTTTTGCACTAACTTACCGGTTTGACATCATGTTCTAGCGCATGAAAAAAATCACTTTTAGTGATCACAAGCTTCTCCATCGCGGCTGGATCAACCTCCACTTTGCTGGCAGCTTTTATTAATCGATTCATAGCAGTGCTTTGTGCGGCTCTGACTAGGCCTTCTAATTCCGCCCCGCTAAAATTCTTAGTTTGAGCCGCCAATTCTTTTAGATCTACATCAGAAGCTATCTTTTTATAATCTCTCATTCGCGCTGTGTGAATATTAAGAATCTGGTATCGCCCATGTGCATCTGGTAAGCTGATCTCCATTTGCAGCTTTAAAAATAGAAAACTTATTTAGAGTGTGAAATAACAGCAAATATTATCATAAAATAATTATATCAAAAATGAAGAAAAAATAAGATGCAAAATCAAATTCATCTAAAAAATTCTACAATATCTTGTCTTACAAATCAAATTGAATATTATATTCATATGAATATTATACATATTTTTCAGATATTAATAATAAAAAATTGCAGTCATTCAATATATATTCAATTTTAACAATTTATTATGAACAAAAATCACTTCTAATGACTCTAAATTTTTCCATCACAGCTGAATCAATCTCTACTTTGCTGGCTGCTTTTATTAATCGATTCATAGTGCTTTTTGCGGCTCTGATCCTCTGATCCTCTAGACCTTTTAATTCCATTCTGCTAAAACTCTTAGTTTGGACAATTTTTACAGATTTGTATCAAGGTGCTATCTTTTTATAATCTCTCATTCGCGCTGTGTGAATATTAAGACCCTGGTATCATCCATGTGCATCTAGAACTGATCTAATTTTACCTCCAATCGGCCAGGTCTTAACAAGGCTTCGTCGATCATGTCTCTTCTATTGGTCATACCAATAACAAGAATGTTATTTAATTGTTCAACGCCATCAATCTTTGCAAGTAGCTGATTAACCACTGTGTCATGAACTCCTGTATTTCCAGCAACACTACCTCGAGATTTACAGATAGCATCTATTTCATCAAATATGATTATATGAAGTCCACTGTTTGGACCGAGCTAAAAATATATAAAATCTCTTAAATAAAATATATAATACATTAATTCGTTTTTATACAATGATGAAAATATAATCTTATACAATTGATGTGGTCCTTATACGGGCTATGACGTGGCTCTTATACAACGAAAAGTTCCCAATAGCTTATTGGAAACTCTTCGTATCATCTTTATTTTATCTTATTTTCTTATGAAGAAAATATTTCCATCATTATTGCATGTGTTATTTCAAATATTTCACTTTTAAGAGTGGCGATTATATTACCTAATTACGGGTGACAAAGCAATCAAAATATTAAGGATACTGATTTGAATATCTTCATTAAAGAATACTTGATTGATGCATAATAATATATAATTATTGTTTATTATAGTTACTATGAAAATATGTAAAAACAAGATGAAAATATTTGCAATAACATGCAATACTAAATTTATATATAAGGATTATCTGTTACATGAATAGATGTATTTTCTCTCGCTTTGTATAGCTGCACGCGCAGCCTGACAGAGTTTATAATTCACGTGGCAGTCAAAATGTTAAGTACTAAATTGGAAGGACTTTCACACAATCTTTAAGTAATAATATTTGTGTAATAAAATATTTAAAATATATCATTTCCTGTAAAATTTTCTGTATAATAAAACGAGTTTAATTTTTATTCATGTCTTCCATAATCAGTTAAGTCCCTTTAATACATCAATGCTTAAAGATTTATATTGGCTTGAATATTCTAATTTAGAGCCATTTCTTTCCAAGTTATGTATAAAAATCTTAATTTAAATATATATTATATTTAAATAATTTTTTGAAATTATTTACCCTTTTTTCTTCCTCTTCTGCATCAGCAAACAATCTTCTGATGTTAGCTTCACTTTCTCCAACATATTTATCCAAAATTTGTGGGCCATTTACAATCTTTGGTTCTCTTGCATTTAACATAGTTCCTATTTGTCGAGCCATTAATGTTTTTCCTGTACCAGGTGGCCCATACAGTAAAATTCCTTTTACATGTTTGCAACCCAATTGAGTGACAATCTCCGTTGGAAAGACGCGAGATGCAAATGCTCTTCTGAAAATGGCACTGAACTCCTTATCTAAACCACCAATACCCATTTTCTGGAAGTCCCAGTCTGGATTAATAATGGCCTGGCGAACAGCTTTTCCCTTAGCTTGCCCAGTGAGATTTAAGCTTGAATTTTCTGCTTTTTCAAATTGTATTAAGGTGTCGCCTAAGCAACGACCCATTTTAGTCTTTTTGGGCATTGTACTTTGGCCTGAACTAATAGCCGATAAATCAGCAGCCTCCAAACTTTTGACAACTAATCCAAGCAATTTCTTATCTTTAAACTGAAATGCCAGCTGCTGACCCACGGTGAATGCCTGGCCAGAAAATTGTAACAGAAATTCCTTGGCCATTTCATCTGTATTATATGGCTCCAAAGTAACTCTGAAAGAATATATGAACATATTAACAACAATAATAGGAAAAAGCCTTCAATACATAGAAGAAAAATATCCTCTAATTTATTAATAAACTTTTAAATAAATGAAAAATATTCAGTATTTAAAAAATATTTTATAAATGATAAAAAGATTCTTAATTATGATATAAATCATCTAGTAATCATACGTTTTTTTCTGCAAGAAGTCAGCTTCCAAAACAATGTTGCATAAACATTCTGTATTAGAGGTTGGATCAAAATGATATGGCCGAACCTCAATCTCTTGATTGAGAGACAGTGTTGCCCACTTTCGTTGAGGCAAACTGAAACCAACTGTACCAGGTGGAATCTCATGATGTGTTTTCACAGTAAACACAAAATGATAATTTGGTGCTGTAGTCACCTCAATGTGCCTGCAACAAATAATGAAAAATATATATATATCATAAAGGCAAAGACCAAAAAAGAAAAGAATACTAAGTCGGAATCTATAAGTTTATATAAATTTATTTGAAGAAATATATTTGAAGAAATATATTTGAAGAATCTAGAATAAAAATGAAATTGTTAATTTCAAATTATTTATTTATTATTAAGACAAACAGATGTATATATACAAATGTATTAATAGATATAAATTAAATTAATATAAATATCCAATTGTATTGAATTCTCAAGGCGATTTATCGCGATAAATTCTTACTTGACATCGGGAAGATCGTTAGGATTGACAATTGCACAATTTGAGAGACTGAGCTCATCTGTAGGACATCTCACTGCTTTCATCCGCTGAAAGAGACAAAATTATGTTTTTTCACATTTCATACGAGAAATGGAACGCGTGAAAAAGCTTTGCAAGGGGAAGTATTGATGAATTTTCAAGGGGAGGAAGCGAAGAAGCTTGCGATCTGTAAGAAAACATTCTCGTCTCGTGAAAATTCAAGAGAATGATTCATTTGTGCGGCGAAACATATTTTCGAAATTGCAGTCGTCGATTCGTTTTCGCGGTTCGTACTCACCATCATGGATTTTTCTTGGATGGAAATCAACAGACTCTGATCGTACACTAAAACACCACTGATAATAGAGTCTCCGCACCCTGCACCTCACCTCTGATATTGATGTAGAAAGCTACGGTCATGCGCAAGAGACAAAATGTGAGAAAACAACTGGTGTGAGTATATATGTACGGTATATATGATATAATCCCCTCGACTCCTGCGTGATGTTTCTAATTTTCCTACGTGTATGTTTCTAATTTTCCCCGAAAGCTATTAGTCATCACTAAATTTCATTTAAATTATACATTATAGGACCTTCTAATAATACATTTTCATTTTTACGCAACGAGATTCACAAATTTGATTTTGATTCACAATATAAAATAAATATACATTTATATATGTGTGTGTCTGTGTATTTTATATGTACGAAGTAGACATCACGATCTATAGAATGTTCGAAATCAATCCGTGGGATATAGAGTAGCATTAAATTAATAAATCAGGAGAAAGGAATCTATACTCCTTATCTTAATTGGCTAATTAAAAATTTGTTATCGTACAGGAAGAATTTTCGAACGCATTTCAGCAATGACGAATGCGCATGTGCCTATCCCCTCCACCACACCACGTTGTAAGCGTACCAGCTGACATCTGACGTCTTTGCAAGTTTCAAATCTTGAGAGGAGCGCAGGAAGAGCGATGCCTTTGGGTCTGTTCTTTTTAGCTGCACTGCTGCACTAGTGCAATTAGTTAGAGTGAAAGAAAGTATGTTTGTCTCTTTCTAACTTATTGCACTAGTGCAGCAGTGCAGCTAAAAAGAACAGACCCTTTGTATATGAGGTCATTTATTCGATTAAAATGACAAATATCTGATTCTAAGATCTCGAGATATGTCATCATCCTAGTCACTGCAATTCCATTTTCGATTATGCAATCATAAAACGAAATTTATTCCGAGGAGACAGATTTTTATATATATTGAGAAGATTAGGTTAGATTTACAGCTTTATTTACATTTTCAATCAACTACAGTGTATGTGTATAAGTATTTTTTTTACATAATATTCATAATAAAATTACATTCAAAAGAAAAGATTCAAATGTTTCTATAAAAATTTATCAATCTTTACTTAATTTTTATAGCTATCTTTAGACAGAGGAAATATATACATCATGGAACGTGGAAAAACTGGTATTGGTAGGGCAGTGAAAAGTAAGATTGCTCAACATCCTTCCGATCTATTTGCACTGGGATCAAAGAGTTCGCGAAATGAAAATTCTGACTCTAAAACCAGACCAGGTGTTATTCATCCAAAACCAAGTGGCAGTTCTACAAGTTCTGGTATATAACTTATTCTTTTCTCGAACAGATAATTTTTGATTAGCATTTGTGCTGTGCAAGTTATTGATTGTTGTTAACAATTATATAGGTAATGATCGGAAGAAAGAAGCATCTTCTGGATCACTCCAATCATTTCCTTATGTTCCACAAAAGAAGCCCAAGTTAGCTCATGTTGGTTCCCATCAACGACAACCTTCTTCTAGCGCAGAAGCATGGGAAGTTTTAGCTATAGATATCGATCCTGCAGATTTTGTGCCTATGGCACTTGAAGCTAATGACAATGATGAGGCTGATAAAGTTATTGGAATAATATGTGGCGCTGTTAAAACATTGAAAAATCAAAAATGGAAACCTGATACATTAATTTATATGGGCTTATTATATCTAGCAAAAATTCGCCCATCCATTTTTTCAAATGATTGTGTATTACATGCATTGTCATCTCTTTTAAAGAGAGATCAGACTTACAATTTCAAGAGTAAAGGAAATCCACTGGTTCCAGTACTAGCTGCAAATCTTTTAATGAAAGGATTTCATGACAAGAAGAACTGGCCAGAAGTATTTGTGAAGGTTCTTTCATATCATTCTATCTTTTATATTGCTTATTGTATAATTTTATCATTATTACTGACTTAATTAATTTTTTTTTACAGTTATACATTGAGGATGCACTAGGTGAACGCTTGTGGATCGATCATGAGGAATGCAAGGGTTTTGTTGATAATATACTGACTGGATTTAACACAAGGCATCCGCCTAAGTCTGTATTACAGCCAGAATTCCCTGTATTGATGCAACGAGATTGTCACAGTCCGTCTACAGTGGATGACGAAGATCTGGCAGCATCAACGATGTCATTGTCCGGGGATAAAGAAAAAATAGAATTTCCAGTGGGTCCACGGTATGCGCATTGCGTGGAAAACATAGAATCAATAGTGTTGGAAGCTGTAAAGGAACAATTAAATAGACGTCAAGCTGAGACCATAACGAGAAATTTCTTAAAGCTGCTCTCCTCAGCGTGCGGTTTTGTTGAGATCAGAAACATTGCCGTTCCTAGATTAGAAGTGTGGCTACATAATCCTAAACTAATGAGACCAGCACAGGAGTTACTTATTTATATTTGTTATAATTGCACGTCTCACACTCAAAGAGACGTCGAAGTCATAAGTCAGTTGGTGAAAATGAGATTGAAAACGAAAGCTGTAATTAATTTGTATTTAAATGGCGTCAAGGAACTTATCGGATTACATCCAGAGAATCTAGCTACTATATTGAAGCACACGATTTATAACGAATTGTCGAATGCACGCAATCCAAACAACATGCCAATGTTGGCTATAATGTTTCAAACTTTACCCGAGCAAGCGGCAAAATTACTCGCAGAGATTTTTCAAGATTTGTTAATGAACCGTGAAGATTATTTAAGACCATTACGTGCATTACTTAGGGAAATCGTGCGTGTATGTCGACATGACATCAATCTTATCGCTTTTGCTCGAACGTTAATGGCCGAGAGACCGGACATAGCTCAACAACTGCTAAATTTCGAGTTTAAAGATCGTATGTTCATGTCGATAGCGGATCTACTTTGCCTATGTATGCTCCTGGCTATAAGTCCACAAGTGAAAGAAGCGGCGACATTGTCACAACGCGCGGATAAGAAAGACGTAGCTTTACTGCATCAATTCCAAAATCTCGTAGCCATGATACAATACGAGGCTATATTGTGGCTGCAAAATTTGGCGCAGCAGGTGTACGCCGTAGGACGAAACGAATTGTTGCATGCAATGCATAAGATCTTGCTTCTAGAATCTCCCGAGCAGTATTATAAACTGGATAATTGGCCACCAGAATCGGATAGAGTGTTCTACATACGGCTAGTATCCGACGTTCCTCTGTTGCAAAGTACATTGTTGAGACTGCTAATTATCGGTTTTTCGAAGGTAAGTGCTGAAACTTACTTATTTATGAAACGAGTTTTTAGAGAGAGTAAGAAACTTGATTTTACTTTTGTTTATAGGACAATGGCATTACTCATTCGGAGACGTTGGATTTGACTGATCAATTGATACGGCGAGCAGCGGCTAATTCGACAGAAAATTTTCCAATGTTACAGATCGAAAAAATGGACATAATTGAACTTATTTTTAATCTCTGTATTTATCAACCACCAGGAACAATAAATATACCTGCAGGGTAAGTGTACTATGCATATGGCTTATGTTATATATAATCTTATCTTATATGATGTACGTTTATTTTATAGATATGTGCCACCAACGTTGGCGATAGCTAATCTCTATTGGAAAGGATGGATAATGTTATTAATTTTGGCTGCTCATAATCCATCCACAATTGGTGCACTAGCATGGAAACGATATCCTATATTGAGAACATTAATGGAAATGTGTATTACGAAGTGAGTTAATAATTTGTAAATATTTGAAACCGATTATTTTGCCCAAATAAGTCTCAGTTGCGCTTCAATAAAATACGTATTTTAGTCATTTTTCGCATCCACCACCGACAATGGCTTTGCCAGAAATCATGGAACAAGAACGCGCAAAGGAACTGCAAGTCGAAGCTATCGAAAAACAAGAGATATTAGAGTATGAATCACATTTGGCTGCTGCATCGAGTAGAATCCAGTTATCCGAACAGAATAGTTTTCTGCTATCACAATTGATCACTATGGATCCGACTGGAATCGCTAGAAGACCACCGCCGGCCGTTCTCGAACAGATACAGTCATTGAATACGTCACATAGATTGGGTCACCTGCTTTGTCGATCACGTAAACCAGATTTTCTATTGGATATTATTCAGAGGCAACAGCAGAGTACATCACAGAGTATGCCATGGTTAGCGGACTTGGTGCAAAACAGCGAAGGTTCTCTGAGTCAATTGCCGGTACAATGTCTTTGCGAGTATCTGTTGTCGACTAGCTCGCAAACGGTCGAAAAGCAGCCCAGACAACAACAACTGCTAGCGCATCTTCAGACACTGCTGACTGATCCGAATCAGGCTCAACAACATGCTTACGAAGTCTTGGAATATTTCTTGAGGAGATTAAGTAGCCAGCAAAGTAGTAGCCGCGTCCAAGCGATTACCGGATTAAAAATGGTTCTGGACTCGATACCATTCGAGGACGAGAGCATGGACATAGACGGAGAAAACGAAAAGTAAGTACTTAAGCGTATATTTTGAAAAAAAAAAAAAAAAAAAATTGGTTTTAACATTTTGTTTTTTTTTGCAGGGAGATGTGGCTTCTCCGAAAATTACCATCCATACCTCATTTCTTGTCGATACGTTCACTGGTTTCCACGGCGTTGCGTGGCGCTTGTCAAGTCGAAAATAGTCCCGATCTCGTGCACACATACATATCATATCTTGCCGCGCATACCATCGACGACGATTTGCCCGATTTAACTGACTTGGCGAACGAAATCTCCCAATTGGTCGTTGAACGTAGTACTATTATCGCGGCAATATTACCTCAATCCGAAAACGATAATCGACAGGCCAAACAAACGTTACACGCCTTTATGGCAATCTTCTGCAATTATCTTGAAAAAGCACGATCGCCTAGAGGAGAGGCTTACCAATGGTCCGAAAGTCAGGATCAGATTCTAGTGCAATGGAGTAATGGCGAGGAGTGCACTATGCATATTTTAGT
The DNA here is from genome assembly GCF_003227725.1 of Camponotus floridanus. NCBI lineage: Eukaryota > Metazoa > Arthropoda > Insecta > Hymenoptera > Formicidae > Camponotus > Camponotus floridanus. Next base: position 22,392 of record NW_020229216.1, on the reverse strand, counting down.
GGTGCACGCCATGATAATACTATTAACATATGACACATCCGAGGATGATCCATTATTTAACAACTTATTAGAGACATGGTTTCCACTGACGGAGCAACCAAAGGCCTTCCTTGTTGATACTAGCGAAGAAGCACTACTCATACCTGATTGGCTTAAGTTACGAATGATCAGGAGCAATGTGCCGCGCTTAGTTGATGCGGCACTAAAAGATCTCGAACCGCAGCAGCTAGTACTTTTCATTCAAAGCTTCGGAATACCCGTATCGTCGATGAGCAAACTGCTTCATACTCTTGATGCTGGTGTGCAGATAGATCCGAGCTCGGTCGGTGAAGCGGTGTTGGATAAAACATACATGGCACAATTGGTCGAGGTGCAACATCGAAGGGGTGCCACGGGCGGATTGGTGTTCGTACAGGTGTTACAACTGCTAGAGCCGCAATTACCGGATGAAAACATCGTGCCTATCAATAAACTGCAACAGTCATTGCCAGCTAGTGCTATGGTGCAGAAGCAATCCGTTATACAGTGCTCCGTGAAGACTGACGTGCCCCACTTGATAAATCGACTGTTCATCGAGAATATTCCGATGAATCAGAAAATGGACGCGTATCGACGTTTGCATAAGACTTTAGCGAAGGATCTGCAAAGATCAAACGTGAAGGAGAGTGGCGCCGTGGTATTAGCGATACAACATATCTGCAGCGTTTTGAGCTCTATGCAGGTCAAGCAATTCTTGGCCTCGCTCGTACATATGCCGCAGTATTCGTGTACGCTAATGCGCGTGATATTGCTACCGCTGAAGAGACCGTCGACATCGAAGCACGTGGTCGAATTGGCGCGCAACATGTGTCTGAATCTGATATCACTAATAGGTGAAGTAAAAGCGCCGGTTCTGTCGATTCTGCGGGACTTCGCTAATGTGCGGTCAATGAAGACACCGCAACGCGCGGAACTGTCGATGCTAATGCAAAGTCGCGGCGAAAGTCCTGGCACGATCCTAGAGAACACCGATCCCGTGAATCTGGAGAGTGTCGGCCGTAAATTGTTAGATTTATGTCTGAAACAACAGAAGAATGATGTCCTGGTCGAAGCCATGGCGAAATTATTGGTCAGCGATAGTAATGAAGGTGCGTTGAAACCTCGTACAGGCTTGTTGATAGACTGGTTGGCCTCTATGGAGCCCGAATTGATCGGTACTTGTCCCAATCTTCAAATGAAACTTCTATTTGGAAAGGCGAAAGTGCATATAAATATCGATAAGAACGTCGTGAGTTCGCATTCCTGCAGACCTTATCTGCTAACGTTGTTGACACACAGAGCAAGTTGGGCTACTTTGTATAAATGTGTCGGACATTTGTTGGACAAATATGACGATGGGTGAGTAGAGCGGAGATGACCAATCTTTTTTTCTGTTTTGTCGATGTTTCTTCTAGTCATAATATTGTTTTATCAATATTTTCTTATATTCATATATCGCGAATATATGTTTATAGATACGATCCGACCGCAGTTCTGGATTTCTTATGGGCACTGACATGCAATCCCAAGTTATGGCAAGGTCGAGACAAATTTACACCGAAGCATTACGTTCCTGAGAATATTCTGTTGTTGCAGAAATGGCAACTACTTAATCTTGTGGCATATCTAGTGTCCGAAGCTGTTATTATCTGTAGCGTACAGAACAGAAACGCCGCTCTCGCAAGGATGGATATTAGACTCGATTTACTTTTACATTGTATATCTACCGAAGATGACTTGATCTCCAGTGTAGTTAATTACTTGGCGGACCGTATAATGGATAACACGGAGTACGAATTTTGTCATCTCATTTATTTTACAGCACATAATTTATCATTCAATTGATTTAATGTGCCTGAATAAAGCGATCGCGTATTTAATTTTCAGCTTAGATTCGGCGGATATGGCGCATCAGTTTTTGCTACACATGTACATGAAAATTCCGAAAGTCATTTGCTACCTTGACACTTTCCAAGCGAATAAATTCGTTAAAGGAGCAAAGATAACCGATTGGACGGGTTCAGTGCTCGATTGTATGAGTCATTGTTTATTGACTGCACTGGCGGCAACTCCCAGACAGAAATCCTGGAACGCCAAGTCCCAAGAATTTGAACTCTGCGCGAGAAAAATGGCCGCGGTACATCCTATATTAGTCCTACGACAATTGCCGATGTTGGCGTCCTCCTTGATGGGAAGATGTTATCTCGATTTCAGTCAATTTAGATCCGGCCATCATTTAAATCTCTTCACTCAAGTAATGGGGCTACTGGAATTGTTGCAGCCGCATTTGTTTAATGAGCAGCATGAGATTCCGTTGGAAAACACCTTAGAGAATTATTTTCAATGCTTTCAGGTATTACAATTTGTGTAATTTTAAATTAGTAAAAAAGATGAAATCGATTTTAATTATAAACTACAAAAAATAGAAAGAATAAATATAATATCTATCATGATTTAAGATTAAACGTCATCTACGTTTTAATCTTTATTAATATAAAATTACGAAATTTACTCGATACATCTTGCTTTCTTGATTACTTGACTCAAATTTTTCAAATATATTAAAAATTTCAATACAATATTGTTTTCAGAATTATGGGCATATGAAAGATCTCAGCTCATTGTTGAACAGATTCGTATCATTATTACAGTCGTATATCTCACATGATCCACAACGAGCATTGAAATATCTACACAAGCATGCACAAGTTTTGCAGTAAGTTGCTTTCTAAAATGTATATATTACACGCGATTTATATATTATTTGTTTATATATATATAATTTACACATACGTATGTACAGTGAATTACAGGTAAATTATCCTAACTTAGACGCTTTGAGAATACTTGTATCGGGAATACCGATGCCGAGAGAAGGAGAAGATGTGGATGACATTCTAATCACAATAGCTCCCGTGCCACATCGTTCGGAACCCGTTATTCCAGAACACTGGCAATCTCTACTGGGCACACTTAGTAAATTATATGGTGAAGGTACGAAAAAATAATTATATTGAATATATATATATATATATATATATATATATATATGTTTGTTTTTTTATTATAATTTTTAATGTGAAATTTAGGAGGAAAAAGAGATTTAGGAATGGCAGTAAAAGAAAACAGATAAATTCATGCCTGATCCTTATGTTACTTATTTAAAAAAATCAATTCCCTATTTTCATTCAATTGTTATCATAAAATATTTATATTTTCACTTAAATTTCCTTCTTTAATTTATGCGAGCTGATAAAGAAGCAAGAATTTAACTTGATCTTTTATTTATTAAATGACTGTTATCAACTCTTTCTTCTGATACATATGAAAAAAATATTCTGTATACATAATCAACAATATCTGTAACAATAATCAATTTTCTATTCTATACAGATGTATTCAATGCACTTCAAGAGGTCGAGCATGTGTCATCGCGAAAGCCTTCGGTTTTGGAACCAATAACGGATAATATAGCGGAATTGCTCGTATCGCCTCAGGGTAATATTAGAACGCTTGCTCACACTCTACTCGCTAGAGCATTAAAGCATCGTCCTACACCGAATGCGACTATATTATCCGCGTTTCAAAGATGTTTAGACAGTGACAGAGCAGACGTTCTTATGTCAGCTTTGGAAAAATTACCAGATATTGTATTGTGTATGCAAGGTAAAGTTGCAACAAGTTAGATTTATATATCTCGATATTAATTTGTCAATAATTTTATAAGATTGTAAATTCTTTTATTTTTTTTTACATTGCAGAACATGCTTTACCATTGATGCAGAGGGTATTTGAGTTGGGAGTAAATTCCAATGTCAATGCGATGCCTTATATCACTAAAACTATTGCTCTGTTAAATACACAGCAAGGTTGTTAATATCAAAGAATGTTAGTTTGTTAACTTTGTGTAAATATTAAGCAAAACACTATACACCCACCTTTTTTATAATTACAACGATGAAAGACTTGTTATCTTTTTTCTTAAAAAAAAAAACAAAAAATATATATATATATATATATATATATATATATATATATATATATATAATACATATATTTATACAAAATTACACTTTTTGAGATTACAAATTTATTGAAAAGCTTCTGGAGGAACGTCATTAACAGCATAATTCTTCATAAATGTAGTGATTGCATTTCTTATATCCCAGCCTGTATCTTGAAGATATTTATAACAATATCGAATATTCATTGTAGTAAGCTCACGTAAAAATCTTAGCAATTGTTCCTTTTCTGACACACTGAGTACTGTTGGAGTAAATTTAGGTGCGGGTTTTTGTTCAAATTTTGTTTCGTTAAATGTATTGGCTGGTGTACCATCGATATAATATTGATCATTGACAATACAGTATTCATTATCTTCTTTTTTGATGATAATAAAAGTTCTATTGAAGAACATAGGTGGGCAGAGTAATACTCGATATGAAAATAATCCTTGAACCGAAATAACTAGATAATTATCTTCTTCATATAATAAGTCAATATAAAATGTTTTGAAGTTATGTATCGTTGGTGGTTGTCGTTGTAAAGCAGTAATTATCTTTTCAGGTCCACAAAATAGAAATTCATTACATTTAGCATAATCGACAAATTTCAATAAGTTTCTATTTGTGGAGAATGTCTTGACAATGTCTTTATGTACATGATTTGTTATAGTACCTAATGTCATGGAATAGAATGCGTTTCTGTCATACAAACCATTCATAACTATTCTATCTTCTTGGTCGTATAGTGTAAAGAAATGCTTGACAAATTGCTTGATCAGAGATATTTTTGTTCCATTTCCAAGATAATTACTTTGCACACTTGGCACAAATTTCTTTTCCATTCCTATTACAATTCCATCTAACTTCTGTAAATGTGGAAAAACATTTTTTACTGCCTGTATGTACTCTTGAGAGTTAGTATACTTGTTGCACAATGGATTTCCATCCAACCAAAGTTCGCTTATTTTGAACTCGGAAAAATAATGTAGATACTCCACATCCAAAATCTGATTGTGTCTTAAATCTAGCTTAGTCAGATGGTAGTTGAAGAACTTGTCAAACAGAATGATAGCTGTGAGCTTATTGTACTTCATACTCAATTCACGAACGGATAATCGCGATTGCTGAGACTCGCGACTGTTGCCCATAATCCCCATTTTGCTACAACGCAGGACCATATCCAGAATTTTCGGTATTGAAATAGGACAGAATATTGAACCCAATGTCTTCTCGTTTTCAAAATCGTCCAGATTGAATATCTTCTTCACAGGTTCATATCTAGCATGCAAGGCTTGTGCTATGATTCTATTTGTGTTCACTTGCAACTCCTGCGTGCTAAGGAATCCTAATACAATGTCCATGTGTACCTCTTGTCCACCAGGTAGTGTTACGCACAATCCTTGCTTCACTATATTTTCTATAGTATTGCTGCTGCCTTTCGCCAAAAAACTACTTTTCTTTTTATCCTCGATAGTGTACATAATCGGTATTAAAACAGCTGGTTCGCAGGCGGTTATTACAGCGCGTAAGATATCGGTTCGTCCATACAGGGCACCGTCGAAAATGATAAATTTGTGCCATAGATCCTTACGATTAGCAAGGGCCATCTCGTGATTGTCAAAGGATGGCTTGATATGTGTGAGCCGGTGCGGCTCCCAGGATGTTTGACTTCCGGATGATGTTGTTGGCGATGCCATTATTTACTATCATAAGAAACAGCGATTTTCCCTCTAATAATAAAGTTCTTTGTATCACTGTTTTTGAATCACCTATAATAAATTATAATTTAATAATATTAATAGAAATAATTAGAATATTTTTTTTACAAATTAATATAATATATAATTAATATAATATATGGATTATTAGAATATTTCATTATACATTTTATCTAAATTTCAAAAATATTTAGAAACCTTTTCTCTTGTTCATAAACTTTTAAGGTTATATAATATTTTGTTGATATTGGGTCTGTTCGTTTTAGCTGCACTGCTGCACTTGTGCAATTAGTCAGAGTGAAAGAAAGTATGTTTGTCTCTTTCTAACTTATTGCACTAATGGCAGCAGAGCAGCTAAAACGAACAGATCCATTAAATTCTCTGACGTTAAGGTGCAATTTCATTGACGCTAAAAAGTAGCGTCAACCATTGGTTAAACAATGATGCTCTTGTCTCTTCGAAGCGTTTGATGGACCAATCAAAATAAAGATTCTTATGCTTCCAAACGAAAATCATCAAGAGAAGCGCACCTCATAATACGGTTAGATATCGTACATTGTCATAAATACATCTCATAAAAAGTTCGTATATTATAGAAAGAAACTCAAGTAAGAATCTCAAAATTTGTTGCAATTCCTTATTTGATTTATATCTTGAATTATAGATAATTTTTTTATATGTGAGACATATGTAAAAATATATAAAAAATAAGTGACATATGAAGAGGTTACATCTTTTAAGGATGTAATATTTTATATCGTTAACATATAAAACATTTTAAATTAATAAATTATTACGAGATGATTAATAAAATATAAATATCTTTTTATTGTGAACATCATTTTTATGAATGATATTGTTTTTATAATTTCTCCTTACAGAAAAGACAATAATTGAGTATGTCGAAGGTACTGGATGAGGAATTGAAGCAAGCTTTTTCGAAGCTGCACGAAAAGATGGTGGATACCAAGCAGAAATTAAAGTTGGCTGATGTACAAATTGATAAGTTACGGCGTACAAAGCAGCGGGCAGAACTCACTTCAAAAGAGATTAGCTGTTTTCCCAAAGACACAAGGATATATGAATCTGTCGGTCGAATGTTTCTCCTAGATGATGTGAACAACATTAAAAGTAATTTGGATAATAGAATGAAAACTTCTGATGAGAAGATCAAGACATTAGAAAATAACAAAATATATTTGCAACGAAGTTTAAAGGAAAGTGAAAATGAAATCAGAGAAATGATTCAACAAAAACAGAGTAAAGAGTCGTCTGGTTAAAATATTTTTAAACCATTATGAATGTTATTTTAGCTTTTTTGGATACTCTGAGCCTTTCGAATTATTATTTGGAATATGTGTCTATAATTATACAATTATACAATGCAAAAATCTTATCTGTTTATTTAAACTCCTGCTTTGCATTTTCACATATAACAACAGTAACATTTTGATATTTATTTGTGCAATATATTTGGAATAAAACTTATTTGGAATAAAACTTATTACTCAATAAAACTTATAACTCAAGAAAAAAAAGGAAATTTAATAATTTATGTGAATTAAATCCAATGTAAATCATTAAATTATAAAAATTGTAAAACAAACTTTTATAAGGAATAATATTATACATCCATGTCAATAAGATAGTTAAATAAACATTCTGATTTTATTTATTGTTGATTTAAGAAATACATAGAGATAGTTTCATCATGTTTGTATATAAACTATGTTAGGAAAATAATATATGTTTTATATTTATAATTTCTTAAACTGATATATTTTTGATTAACCAGAAAAAGAAAGGAATTATTAAATATTTATCACTATTAGTAGGAACTAAAATAATTGCTAAATGCTGTATACAAAATATGTATTTTATTTTAAAATTATGTCAATTTTTGTAACATGTTAAATTATATTTTTTTAATACGAAAATTTAATTCTCGAATTTCAACGTTTGAAATCTATATTTCAACTATATCGTTACCTCAGTATAAATTCGTTAAAGTAGGAATCTATCCATTCCGAAAGTAGGATATAGAGACATCTGTGATGGTACATACAATATTCTTTGAATATTTTATTTGCGTCTAAAACGCGATGCCGGTAATATAACCAGAGAGAAGACTGAGAGATGTCATGGCCAGCTTTTAGATGATTCCTAGAAGCGATACTTCCTCTATGGACATTAAAAACGAGGACATAAACTATAAAACAAACGTCCACGAATGTTCTCAGAGGGTAACATATATGTCCCTCTAATAATATAAATAATATAAATAATATAAATAAAAATATAAATAGTTTAATTAATAATAATTTATTATATAAAAATATTAGTATGTCTCCATTTTCACGCTTTTATTTATATTATATATTTATATTATATACTTATATTATATATTTATTTATTTATGAGTCTTTTTTTCTTTTTCTCAACATCATTTATTTATTTATTTATTTATTTATTTAGTTCGCTCTCAGTCTTTTAAAATGCAAAACTAAATATTATAAGATTTGACTTTGGAAAAGCGCGATGAAACAATCGAATCATTCGTAATTCAAATCATTAGCATAATATACTATGAATTTTCTACGTTATATATTGAATCGAAATTGCGCGAAAAAGGAAAAAAAGAACAAGCCTATGAATAGACATTTCCATCCTTTAGGAACTAAAAGAAAAAGAAATTAAAAATATCTCTCAATTTTTTCTCTATTTCTTCGGACAAGTCTACATATATGACCAATATGATTAATTGATTCCATCTTTATATATTTATCATTATGTGCTATTAATTCAAGCCGTAGACAATATTCAGAAATCAAAGTTGCGCGAACGTTGAGCACAGGAATGGCCATGCGCAGAAACGAATGCGCAGTGGTTCGGCCGCCATGTTGGCGCGTGACTGCTACGTCACTGTACGTCATACGCGTCATACGCGACTCGGAGTCATACGCAGTCACACGGATCGTCGTACATCCGCATTTTTCGCGTCTTTTAACCGTTTTTAAACGAATATCGCGAGTGAACGAGCGGCGAGAGTGTCCAAGAATGATCGCGCGACTTTCATAATGTGTCGATGGAAACGCGCGACAGCGATTTTTGACGATATTCAGTGATGGCGTCATCGCGAAGATGGAGCGAAGTTGCGTCGCGTTATTCGCGCCCTTGATGATGATTATCGGATGCGAGCGAGTATCGGGAGTGCCGAATAAAGTGTCGCGCATTCGCGTTGATGATATCGTGTGAGTTTGTGTGCATCAAGATCGGAATGGGACGTCCCGAGGCGAGCGAACTGTCCCGAGGAGGAGCGGCCTGTGGAACAGCCGGTGAACGGTGAGTAGATTTGATTTATCATATTTGCGTGACAATTCGTGCTCATTCGACGCTTATACAATATCGCGATGTCCCGAATTACATTCGGACAAATCGGCGCCGCATCATAATTCGATTCGGCAATTCAAATAAAGTCGATCGCGTGAAGATGGTTATGCTAGAAGCGATTTCAAATTTATTTTGTACGCGCGCACAGTGCTGCACAGCCTATCTCATAGGGCTGCCAACTGTTAAACGATAAATTTGTTTGATCTAACCTAACCTAACCTAACCTAATCTCTCAGTGCTTTGGATATCGAATGTAAACACAAGCGTATGCTGCCTGGATTGTATCATGCTTTCGAAAATAATATTTAATTATTTCATTAGTGCATTACATTTTATTACGTAGTATATTAATCGTATTAAATGTGCGACGTACAGTTTTACACATTTTAATGAGAAGCATATGATATAATTGGTTAGATTAGATTAAATTAAAACAAGCTGCTGTGATTTATTTAACGTAATAGGATTAATTTGACGAATGTGCAGCTATTGAAGTTACATGACATTTGTGGACACATTTTTAAATTAATCATGAGTGTCTTATCTCATCTCGATTATATGAAATTAAAATATAAAATATTTATGTATTCCACATTAACGTTATTCATTACAAGTACTTTTCTTATATCTCAATCATATTCAACCATTTATTTCATCGATGAAGCTTTTCATATATCGCAGACAATATGATACTGTGTGTGGAATTTTACACAGGTAATACGTGGCACAAAAATAATTTGCTCTCAAGTATTGTACGCATTTCTTAAAAATAAATCAAATTAAATTATTTTCAGAATCCAAACATCGCTACATTGCCAGGATTGTATTTTATTATAACTGCGATATTATCACCTTTTGATATGTGTGCGCAGTATTACATACATAAAATATATAAATTTATTTGAAACGTACTGAAATCTTTATCTTATTTATAATATTCATGATATTATAAAAGAAAATTGCAACTCTAATGAAACCGAGCGGTGGAATAATTGGTTGATACTTATGCTGGTCTACAATATTTACCCTTTTTTCACCATTAGACTTTTGGTGCTTTTTTTATTATCCAGATGTTATCTGTAAATATAGTACTCGTAATGTTGTTTCTGTATCACTGTAAGCATACAAAAATGATAGCATTTGCAGGTAATTATGTTATACTTATATATCGTAAGAAAGAGAAAATAAAATTAAAGTTGAATACTAAATGTGCTCTAAAGTAAATTTCATCTAAATAAATAAATGCATAAATGTGCGCCCCACATTCCTCATGAAAAAAATACATAATATTAATCTTTATGTATTATTTTTAGATTTGTTTTTTATTCTTTTAAATTCTCTAGATGCACTTTTCATTTCTGCTCTCTTTCTTTCCAACTACTAAATATACTACTAATCTATCATTTTTAATATAGATCTGTCATTTTTAGTGTACATTATTGCAGTAAGTGGAATAAAGAGCAAATCTTTTGGCACATTTAAAATGTACAGTAAAATCAGTTTTATCTGATGCGTTTTTTTCAATAGAAATATCTGAAAAAATTCGTACGTCTTTTTTAATTTTAATCTTTCTAAATAAAAATTAGAATAATAAATTTGCAAAATAATTTGCTTTAATATATTTTTATTGCAAACATATGAAGCAAAGTGCTCAAGGTGCATCACTATGAAAACATCGATAGAATAAAAAGTAGATCGTATACAAAAAAATTAAAATATTTACACTACATATTTGATATAGCATTTAATCGATATGTGCAGTAATACGATAAAATTTAATTTTCTCTCGAATTTTTTCACGAAATTTAAACTACTAAAAAAATATCAAATATTCAAATTGTTCAATAGTCTTGCGAAAGAAGCAGTTCTCGCTTTTCTAAAGAATCTTTAGAAAAAAAAGTACAAAAAATTCTAAAGAAAAAAAAAGGACAAAAAATTTTAAATCTCACATGGATATTTAATTTTATACTAATATTTTTAATGTAACACTTCATTTATAAAGATTTTATTTTGTGAAACGTTTATACATAAAAGTACAATGATTATACGGCTACTTTAATCTATTGTTTCATCTTCGCATGATTTTCGTTTATAAAATATTTGTGCCTCTGGATATTTTTCTCTGGAAGCTTTATGCAATGTGTGTAACCTAAATCTGTTAACGTACAAGTATTAGAGTAACGGAATAAGCATATGTAATTGGATTAAAAATACGTTTCTTACATGAATTTTTAATTACATATTTTATCATACTACAAATAAAAAAATCATTCTTGCGCGACGTGATTCTAACAATTTACCGACATGCTCAAAATGATGACTTTACCGGCAGTCGAAGTATCTGGACTACGTAATTCTGGCGTTTAACGCGAATGCAGATGGCAATACTAAACAGCAAAAAAGATGGCCGCACTGTGTGAAACGCGAGGCGCGAAATATTGCATTTCGTATATCGTTCTTTGCGAAAAAAATGTGCGAAAGAGTTGTACACTTATTCACGATTAATAGTTCGGTGTTGATGAATACAAATCGACGCAAGTATAATTTGTCGTGCATTGCATATTTCTTCAAATTCTGTACATGCATCGTTTTCGAATCGTCCTGATCGCACGTTCCGATAATACAATGATCCCAAAAAAATCGTCGAATATATTTCGTACGATTAGAATCGTGCACAATATCGACTTTTATTTATTTGAAGCGCGATATATTTTTGTGCGGACATTTATCGAAAGGAATGCACGTGCTTCTCCAAATTGAGATGAGATAAGATTGCAAAATATCGAAGCTTTTATGCAATGTATGTGTGTCCTAAATCTAAAGGAGGACATCTGGAAAAATATCGGACAGCCAGAGAGCAGTGAGAGAGCCTGAGCAGCCAGAGAGATATGCGGTGAGTAATTTTGAAAAATTATTTATTATTTATATATATTATTTTCAAAATAGATACAGTGCTTATTATTTTTTCTCTTTTTCGATAATATATGTAATTTGATTAAAAATACGTGCTTTACATGAATTTTTAATTACATATTTTGTTATGTTACAAATAAAAAAATCATGCTTGCGCGACGTGATTTTAACAATTTACCGACATGCACAAAATGATGACTTTACCGGCATTCGAAAAGAATTTTGACTACGTAATTCTGGCGTTTAACGCGAATAACAGATGGCGATACTAAACAGTAAAGAAAGATGGCCGCATGAGTGAAACGCGAAGCGCGAAATATTGCATTTCGTACATCGTTCTTTGCGAAAAAAATGTGTGAAATTGTTGTACGTATTCGCGATTAACAGGTCGGTATTGATGAATACTAATCAACGCAAGTATAATTTGTCGTGCATTGGATATCTCTTCAAACTCTGTATATGAATCGCTCTCAGTCTTTTAAAATGCAAAACTAAATATTATAAGATTTGGCTTTGGAAAAGCGCGATAAAACAATCGAATCATTCGTAATTCATATCATTAGCATAATATACTATGAATTTTCTACGTTATATATTGAATCGAAATTGCGCGAAAGAGGAAAAAAAGAACAAGCCAATGAATAGACATTTCCATCCTTTACTAAAAGAAAAAGAAATTAAAAATATCTCTCAATTTTTTCTCTGTTTCTTCGGGCAAGTCTACATATATGACCAATATGATTAATTGATTCTATCATTATATATTTATCATTATGTGCTTTCAGAAATCAAAGTTGCGCGAACGTTGAGCACAGGAATGGCCATGCGCAGAAACGAATGCGCAGTGGTTCGGCCGCCATGTTGGCGCGTGACTGCGACGTCACAGCTACGTCACTGTACGTCATACGCGTCATACGCGACTCGGAGTCATACGCAGTTACACGGATCGTCGTACATCCGCATTTTTCGCATCTTTTAACCGTTTTTAAACGAATATCGCGAGTGAACGAGCGTCGAAAGTGTCCAAGGATGATCGCGCGACTTTCATAGTGTGTCGATGGAAACGCGCGACAGCGATTTTTGACGATATTCAGTGATGGCGTCATTGCGAAGATGGAGCGAAATTGCGTCGCGTTATTCGCGCCCTTGATGATGATTATCGGATGCGAGCGAGTATCGGGAGTGCCGAATAAAGTGTCGCGCGTTCGCGTTGATGATATCGTGTGGATTTGTGTGCATCAAGATCGGAATGGGACGTCCCGAGGCGAGCGAACTGTCCCGAGGAGCGGCCTGTGGAACAGCCGGTGAGTAGATTTGATTTATCATATTTGCATGATAATTCGTGCTCATTCGACGCTTATACAGCATCGCGATGTCCCGAATTACATTCGGACAAATCGGCATCATAATTCGATTCGGTACAATTCAAATAAAGTCGATCGCGTGAAGATGGTTCGGCTAGAAGCGATTTCAAATTTATTTTGTACGCGCGCGCAGTGCTGCACAGCCTATCTCGTAGGGCTGCCAACCGTCAAACGATACATTTTTTCAATCTAACCTAACCTAACCTAACCTAACCTCTCAGTGTCTTTGGATATCGAATGTAAATACAAGCGTATGCTGCCTGGATTGTATCATGCTTTCAAAAATAATATTTAATTATTTCATTAGTGTATTACATTTTATTACGTAGTATATTAATCGCATTAAATGTGCGACGTACAGTTTTACACATTTTAATGAGAGCATATAATATAATTGGTTAGATTAGATTAAATTAAAACAAGCTGCTGTGATTTATTTAACGTAATAGGATTAATTTGACGAATGTGCAGCTATTGAAGTTACATGATATTTGTGGACACATTTTTAAAGTAATCATGAGTGTCTTATCTCATCTCGATTATATGAAATTAAAATATAAAATATTATGTATTCCACATTAACGTTATTCATTGCAAGTACTATATTACTACATTACAAGTACTTTTCTTATATCTCAATCATATTCAACCATTTATTTCATCGATGAAGCTTTTCATATATCGCAGACAATATGATACTGTGTGTGGAAGTTTGGAAACACAGGTAATACATGGCACAAAAATAATTTGCTCAAGTATTGTGCGCATTTCTCAAAAATAAATCAAATTAAATTATTTTCAGAATCCAAAAATTGCTACATTGCCAGGATTGTATCTTATTATAACTGCGATATTATCACCTTTTAATATGTGTGCGCAGTATTACATACATAAAATATATAAATTTATTTGAAACATACTGAAATCTTTATCTTATTTACAATATTCATGATATTATAAAAGAAAATTGCAACTCTAATGAAACAGAGCGATGGAATAATTGGTTGATACTTATGCTGGTCTACAATATTTACCCTTTTTTCACCATTAGACTTTTGGTGCTTTTTTTATTATCAGATGTTATCTGTAAATATAGTACTTGTAATGTTGTTTCTGTATCACTGTAAGCATACAAAAATGATAGCATTTGCAGGTAATTATGTTATACTTATATATCGTAAAAAGAGAAAATAAAATTAAAGTTGAATACTGAATGTGCCCTAAAGTAAATCTCATCTAAATAAATAAATGCATAAATGTGCGCTCCACATTCCTCATGAAAAAAATACATAATATTAATCTTTATGTATTATTTTTAGATTTGTTTTTTATTCTTTTAAATTCTCTAGATGCACTTTTCATTTCTGCTCTCTTTCTTTCCAACTACTAAATATACTAATCTATCATTTTTAATATAGATCTGTCATTTTTAGTGTACATTATTGCAGTAAGTGGAATAAAGAGCAAATCTTTTGGCACATTTAAAATGTACAGAAAAGTCAGTTTTATCTGATGCATTTTATTCAATAGAAATATTTAAAAAAATCTGAAAAAATTCATACGTCTTTTTAAATCTTATTCTTTCTAAATAAAAATTAGAATAATAAATTTGCAAAATAATTTGCTTTAATATATTTTTATTGCAAATATATGAAGCAAAATGCTCAAGGTGCATCACTATGAAAACATCGATAGAATAAAAAATAAATCGTATACGAAAAAATTATAAAAAAATAGGTCGTATACGAAAAAATTAAAATATTTACACTACATATTTGATATAGCATATTTGATATATTGATTTGTTTCATGATATATTGCAATAATTAAAGTATGATTACTGATATAATCTGCCATGAGACTACAGAGAAAGCCAGCTTTAATTCTTTATTTTGTTCAATATTTTTAATAATATAATAATTAAATTAAAGTTCTATGAAAATATGCTTGAAATACTAAATAAAAAAGATTGTTTCTTATGTACAACCTTATAAAGTTTAAGTAAACAAAAAATCATTGTTAATAATATACATATATAAATTGATAATTAAATAAAACAATTAATTAATTAATCGACACAATCCACGTTTTTTTTAGCTTTATGTCTAACATATATATATATATATATATATATATATATATATATATATTATATATATTTTTATAAATAAAAAATGTTTCTTTCTAATATAAATTAAATAAAAAGTATAATATGCCTTTAAATACTTTATATTCACACTTATTGCAATAAACCAATAAAGAATGCTTTTACATTCCTCCTTGTACTTTGGCATACATATCCTTTATGCCAATTATCTCGCAACATGCTTTTATCGCATGATGACAAACAAGCCCATTATCCTTCATGAATTTTCTTTACAAATATATTTATATTCTCAAACTGTGTAAAGAAATCATCTAACAAAAACTGAAAAATACAAAGTGATATTAAAAGAGAAGAAATAAATTTTATATTATATAGTATTGACAAGTATTTTCTTACCAGTGTGTTCCTTATATGTAGGAATATACATTAATCTTTGACCAGCCCTATTTTTAATCGTCTTTAGGGATGCTTTGGCTTTTGATAACGCAAATCCAGCCAATCCATTTCCATTCCCAGTTACTATAATAATACTATAATAATGAATTGATTCTAGTCTTACGTGCTAAATTACTGGTCATACAAGTTATCATTTTGTTTTCCAAAATCCAGGTTTCAAAACTTTCAAATGTATCTGCAGAAAACAAAGATATTAATTATATAAGATTCTAATATTTAGAACTGAAACATCAGAAAAAAAAATTGAAATAGACATCGTATCACGTGATTTTTGTATGTGTGTAATTTAACCATTATAATCCAATAATAGCATAAATATTAACCTTTTCCAATAAGATCTGATTCAATGCTTCTGCCATCCATTGTAACACTCCTCCAACCACATTCCAATGGCGATAATTTTATTTGCATTGGTCTGGTCTGACTTTGTGGTAATTCCATAAGTTTTTGCTTTCTTTCAAGATTTACAAGCAGTTTTAGCTGTTGAATTAATTCTTTTCCTCTAAACACAGAAGTGTTCAGACCAGGAAATTGTATCGAAATTTTTCCCATGCCAATAATTTGCTCCTTATTTAGGTCTCTCTTTTCACTACTCTTCTTGCTCTACCTCTGCGTCTTCCTGCATTACTGATACTTGTCACACCCTTTCATAATTCATCTTCAGGTCCTATAGAACAAAAGCACAGTGAAATACAAACTATTTTCTACTGTAAATATAAACTATTATCAAAATGCTATATCCATAAAAGTTCTACTTACTATTCGCAAAGAACATAGAGTTTCTCACATTATTTAATAAAGTGACTATTTTTAATAAATGTGAATGACTGACAAGCAATAAATTAAACAATATTAAACAATAATATATACCTGAAAAAAATTTCATAATTTTATTAGAATTAAATTGATAAATTAATTTTAAATACATATATGTTAATTACATATAATGATTTAGAGACAATGATATATTTCATTTGCGTTACCATTGTTTACAGATTGAACATTTTTATCAAATTATTTACAACTCTACAAATATGTAGCATACGACAAGCCATTTTTAAAATCTATAAAACAAACAACAAAATTGTTCATAGTTTTCACTCTGTTTTGTCATAGTCTGCTTTTAGGCGATCTCTGAAAGCAATGCATCCTATAAACAAAAAAATATAAACATGAACTACGTAGTCAAATCTACGAATGTTTTCAATGGGTAACATAATTTCGGAGTATATTCCATGCCTCGTACACGAAATGTCGATAACATAAGTAACGCAAAACGTTTGTATATATTAAATAAATTTGTAATATAAATAAGTTTTGTGATCTCTCTCTCTCTCTCTCTATCTATTTATCTATCTATCTATCTATCTATCTATCAAGTATAATTATTAAAATATATTACCGATATTATATTATATTATATATTAATCACTCATTATCTATCACCACCATCGCCATTATTATATGTAATTTAATATATACTACCGTTTAATTAAAAAAATATTTGCCTCAATTAATTTCAATCAGAAAGAAGAATAAGAAACATCATAGATCACTTGGGTAATTCCTAAAGGCGCCCTCTGAAATAAAAACGTGGACATGAACTACGAAGCTAAATCATGAATGTTTTCAGTAGGTAACATTATTTTGGATTTTTCCGTCAGTAACACAAGTATCGATAATGCAAAACGCTAAATTTTTAATACAAATCTAAAGTTTTGGGTGGTCTTTCTTCCCTGTATTAATAATATAATTAATTATTAATATATTCCTTGATACAATATATTAATCACACATCATCCATCATCACCATCGCCACCGCCATTTTTACGTGATCTTTATCACAACGGTTCATCATTGAAAATAAATTATAACACAAAAAATATTCTAGTTTATTTTTAAATATTATTTTAAATATTAAATAATATAAGTATTAAAATTAAAATAAAAAATTGGCTCAAATAATAATAATTAAAAATTAACTAAACAATTGATAACTAAGAGCCAATAAAAAGCGCGATAACTGGAGCACAAGAAAAATCTTTTCTCTTTTAATTATTATTATATTTCAAATTATTAGTATATTTCAAATTACTCGTCACAATACATACAATAAATACGAACGTTTCGGATTATCTTTTAATCTACCTTCAACGTGACATTAATATTATTACACATTCGAAAATATTAGACAATGACATATGAAAAATTATATAAATCAGATGCAGATAGCATTTGTAATATCTGCATGCCGATTATGAAACGATTTATATAATTTCATATTTATTCATATTTATATAATTTTATATGTTATTGTCTAATATTTTTTAATGAGTAATATAATGATACGCCGTTAAATTTCTTTTCTAGATGCGATCGCGATCAACACCGAAAATTATTTATTATAACTATATGATTAATTAACTTTTATAAATAACACATAATTAATATCTATATACAAATCGCGACAAAAATTCTCTATCGCATTTAATCGTAATTTATTCATTTAATCAACTAAGAATTATAGTAACAGAAATCTAAAATAATAAATTATTATTTCGATATGAAATCGATTTTTACGAGCAGAAATTATTTCTTTAGTATTTATAGATATTTATAGAGTCAAATACAATATATCTGCGATGCTTTATTTTTCAATCATTGAAATATTTTGAATTGTGAGAACGCACAATAAAATAATTGAATCATGAATCTAAACATAATGAAAGACTCCATACATCAATCTTTTAATAAATAATCCTATAATTAAAAAATCTATGTAATCTAAAATACTGTTATATACTTAAATATATTCCATATATACATATATGTATATATTAAAATACGTAAAATATTTCGATGACGAACAAACAATAACCGACCTTGGTGCCGTAATAGCGCGCTAATGTTTATATGCTATAGTCTTGAAAAATGTTTCGATAAAAAAATAATAATAACACGGTCTTTCGGACTAACTTTTTCGGTTCTATTATTATTCGCGCGTCGACACTCAAAGAGTAAAGTAGTGGTATACAAGACGCTCCGTTAAATCCTTTTCTAGACGCGATCGCGATCAATATCGAAAAATTATTTGCTGTATTTATTATATTATATTATAATATAAAATAAAATATAATATAATACAATATATTTCGATATGACGAACGGACAATAATATAGTCTTGAAAAATGTTTCGGTACAAAAATAATAATAACACGGTCTTTTGAATTAATTTGTTCGGTTCTATTATCATTCGCGCGATGACACTCAAAGAGTAAAGTAGTAGTACAAGACGCTCCGTTAAATCCTTTTCTAGACGCGATCGCGATCAATATCGAAAAATTACTTGCTGTATTAAAATATGTAAAATATAATATAATATAATATAATATAATATAATATAATAAAAATATGTATTGTTTACGCCAAGATTGATATTATTATCTGTTTGTCATCGAAATATCTTACGTACGTTAACATATTTATATTACCTTATATTGTAATATAAAATATAATACAATGTAATACAATATATTTCGATATGACGAACGAACAATAACACGGCATTCGGCCTTGACGTAAACAATAGCGCGCTAGTCGTACAACGTATGGCCTTCGTATCATTCATAAAGCGACACTCGAGCAATAAAGATCGTAGTGCGAAATACGTCGTATATTCTTAAATTAATTATTAATTAAACGATTATTGTATCGTGACTTTCAATTATATTAAACTTTCGACTATAATCGTATTAATATACATGTATTGCATATATATTATATATATATATCAATAATGAAAACAACAAATTCATTACGCATAATAATTAGTTTTACAAAATGAATTATTTTGAGTTTTATAAAGAAGATTTATAATTATATATCTATTAATTATATATTATATTATATATAAAATTATATATAATATAACCCTCCCACGGGGTACACCTTGTCGCGGTGGGAGGGCTTAGTACTTGGATGGTGCCTTGAAGTTTATTTTAAATTTTTTAATTTAGAATAAATCTCAAGGAGCCTGAAGAGGAAGCTAAGTACCCTTTCGCGTCGTCGGTGCCGTCAACGTGTCGCGGATGGCGGCGTCTCGTTACCGCGTTTTCGCGTTTAGCTTTTTCGCGTCATCGCGTCATCGCGTTTTCGCGTTGGACTTTCTCGCAATCCCAATTTCATTTATATGTCATCGAGTTGTCATCTTCCGACGTCAATTAACTGGGATGTTCATTGAGTCGTTGCTGCAACGATCTTTGTCTCACGCCTGGTGCAACGCGGCATTTAGGTGATGCCGGCGCGCATGCGGATGCCAGTACTGTGTATGTGGGCGCGCGATTTTGAGCTTTTGCTCAAAAGTCCGGCTGATTGAGGTCACGCTCTGCTTCTGGCTCCAGTTCGGTACGGATCGGTTAGGATTCGATCGATTGCTTGGAATCGTCGTTAATGGATCCCTTCTCTTGTTCCGTCTGAGATAGGATATTAGGCGCGGACAAGAGTCGAGTGAACTCCATTCGCGTTGATTCCATCAATCGATAGTTTTCTTCCGTTTCGGACTTAACTCTTGTTCGGAGGTAAGATGCGTTGAATTCCCGACCTGTTGACTCGAAGATGACTCTTGTAAAAGTGAAACGGGATTTTCGCTCGTACCGAAACCGGGAGTGCCGTTTAAAGTATATATATATTAAATATATACATCGCGCGACAAAACAGAAAATTTTTAATCGTATCGAATAGTGCGGGAGTGCCGTTCAGTATCGCGCGTAAAAGTGCGAAAATAGCGATATAAAAATATCGCACGTGAGTGCGGGAGTGCCGCTAAAAGTATCGCGCGATTAAGACTGAGAGGAGGAGGAGGCCTAGGAGAGGCATCGAGCTTCGGCAGAGCAACCGTCTGGTAAATAGTTTATTATTTGCAATTATATATATATATATATATATATATATATATAAATTAAATATTGAATATATTTATTATAATTTAAATTAAGCAATTAATCGTAATTTGATTTTTTTATTCATATGATTTAAATACGAATTTTAAAGAAAAAGATTTTTATATAAAATTTATAATCTTGTAAAGGTTTTATAAAGTTATTCAAGAATTATTAGTAATATTTTATTTTATTAATTGCTATTATTATATGCGTCGGATATAAAATTCAATGCATACAATAATTTTTAAAATATTAATTATTTTGAACATTATTACAATTTAGATCTTCTATTTGTATGTTATAGAACAACCCAGATGATCTGAGAGGAGGAGCAGGCCTAGGAGAGGCATCCTGCACCAGCGGAACAACCTGATGGTGAATATTATTATTTATATTAATTGTATATAAATGAATTAATTAATTTATTAATTTGATTCATGTGAATGATTTAAACAAGAAAAAATTGGGAAAATTTTTGTAATATTTCTTTCTATATAATTCTGTCTAAAGGTTCTACTTGAAAAAATTAATTAATTATAAAATTATTTATATTTATATATCTATTTATAATTGCGCACATCGGACATAAAATTCAATGAATCCAATAATAAATTTCTTAAAATATTAATTATTTTAAACATTGATGTAATTTGCATTTTATATTTGTATGTTACAGACAACGTAGCTTCAATATCAATTCCGCTGTTGCGCATCAGTGCCGGTAAGTGACAACCTTTTTATTTTGAAGCAAAGGATTTATAAATGCATGAAGAAATCTATTGCTTCTAACTCTCCGTTGGCGGGACAATACGCGAGTAAAAATTAAAGTGAAAAAGTAAAGGAAAAATATTTTTAATAAAGATAGATGATATTTTTGTTGCAATTGTATGATGGACATACATGAAATATTCTAAAATTCTATTATATATCGGTCTTATAAAAAACAATTTTATAAAAATATAAGTTTTTAATCGATAAATATTTAATCTATAAAATAGAGATATTTCTAACCAATCTGCCAACCGAGAGTTAAAATGCATGCTTTTTATCTTTTATGCATGATAATTTATAACTTGTAATTTTTGACTGAATAACGTGCGTAAAGAAACGATCATAATATCGCATGATCGTTATTGAAACAAATTAGTCGTCAGAATGAATGGCCAGAAGTGGAGATAACTGGCCTGAAAAATACATGGTCAATATTTGGCCAAAAGATGTGTTGCGCGATTAAGGTTCCGATTCTACAATTTTATCCGGCGAATTTCCGATTAGGGCTCCCCAAATTGCACCTTATCGCGAATTTTTGCTGGTGTAAGCCAGCAAGTAAGGCGGCTAGGGTTGTTAGGACTGCTAGGACTGTTAGGGATGTTAGGGCTGTTAGGTTTGTTAGGGCTATTAGGGAATATAAAAATTAAATTTATTTTCAGAGAAAAAAAACATAAATATTATTAAAAAAAGAAAAATATATATATATATAT